>NC_054474.1:70850754-72050754 GCF_017639515.1 Carcharodon carcharias | reverse complement strand
CTTTTATCCTGCGTCTCCGCTGTTCTCCTCATGCTCTTTTATCCTGTGTGTCCGCCGGTCTCCTCGCACTCTTTTATCCTACGTCTCCGCCGTTCTCCTCGTGCTCTTTTATCCTGCGTCTCCACTCTCCTCGCACTCTTTTATCCTGCGTCTCCGCCGCTCTCCTCGTGCTCTTTTATCCTGTGTCTCCACTCTCCTCGCACTCTTTTGTCTTGTGTCTCAGCTCTCCTCACACTCTTTTATCCTGCGTCTCCGCTGTTCTCCTCGTGCTCTTTTATCCTGTGTCTCCGCCGGTCTCCTCGCGCTCTTTTGATGATGTCCAATCGTGGAATCATATCTAATGTTTGGACACTGTGTTTAGAGTTTTGCAAGCACGGGCTGGTTGGTACAGTCTATATCCTGCTTGGTACGTACAGAGGCAGGGACATGCTGTTTGATACAATCCGCCAGTCTTTGGAACATACGGCCTTCATACCTAGCATCACACTGGCACTGAAATTCATATACCACATCACTCATTTGTGTGATAGGCAGAGCCTCTTTTTGGCTTGAAGGCAGCATCTTGTCGGTGGCAAATACCACTCGTGTTGCTACTACATAGTAGGAGCGTGAAACAGCTAGCTTCACCTGTTGCTCAAATTTTTGAGATACCTTCCAGGGTAACCTGAAGTAGATTGGGCACTTTCAGGGCTGAAAGTGGCAATCTTAGACCTGTTCATGAGTTTGCATGATATACAGAACGAAACGATCTGATCAGGGCAGCCATTATCCTGCAAGATGTCTTAGATGCACTCTGTTTCAACATCAAGCTTGCATGGTGAGCAAATGGCTAAGGCCCTATTTACAAGGTTGCTGATATGACCAATCTCATAGTGTGTGGAACTGTAAGAATCCCAAAGCATACATTTACCAGTGAAGGTAAGCTTGTGGTAGACCATGAAGAGAACTCCTTGGCAGATTTCTCAACTAGTATGTCAAGGAAGGGGAGCTAATTTGACTGACCCATTTCATAAATGAATTTGAGTGCGGGTGGAGCCCATTAAGACATGTAAGGAAATTGTTACATGCAGCTACAGATTTAAATTTAGCAAACGTCTCATCCACATATCAGAAGTATGGTGATCTAGACATGCCACCACTGTGCGAATCAATATTCATTGAACTTATGAACTTGGCAACTCGTGCAGTTTCAGTTTTAATGACACCATGGGCCGTAAACTCCGACTAGCGTCGGAAATCGCTGGTCCACAGAAATTAGAAGAAATAAATGCACGCTTACCTGGTTTTAGAAATTGCGTTGCCACTTCCATTCGCCAGAGCTGCTTGGGGCCTGCATTGAAAGAATCCTCGCAGGCCCCAGCGAAGCGTAGATCCAGAGGATTCAAGGAGGCCACACTCCCTTTTTTATGCCACTAGCTGCCCTAAAGCAGCTGAGTTTAAAGGGCCAGGGAAATTGACAGGCCAAGGAGGATTTAAGTGTCTAAGGTAAGTAGATAGGATTTGGGGGTTGGGGTCTGGGCAAGAGGTGGGCATGGTTGTGCCCGGAGGTCAGGGACACTGAGTCCAGAGGTCAGCGAGGAGGGAGATGTGAGTCCGGAGGTTGGCGAGGGGGGGTTGGGGGGGGGGGGGGGGGGGGGGGGGGGGGGGGGGGGTAGGTGCGGTGGGTGAGTGAGTCCGGGGGTCAGCGGGGGGAGGGTGAGTTCGGATGTCGGTGGAGGGGTGAGTACAGAGGCCGACAGGGGTGAAGGGGTGAGTCTGGAGGTCGGCAGTGGTGGGGGGCAGGGTGAGTCTGGAGGTCAGCAGTGGGGGGGGTGTGAGTCCAGAGCTCAAGGGTGGTGGAGAGTGATTCCAGAGGTCTGGGAGTCCAAAGGGGGGCGTGTCTGCAGCCCAGAATGTCCAGAAGTCGGGGGATCCGTGGTCTTGGGGGTTGGGGTCGGGGGATGTGTCTGGATATAAGGTGGGGTCCTAGGTCTTGGAGGTGTGCATTCGGAGGTTGGGGCAGGTGGGGGTGTCTGGAGGTCGGAGGGTCCAAGGTCGGGGGATTGACGGAATCCAAGGTCTTGGCGGGGAGATGGTGTCAGGAAGTCGGGGGAGGTGGGGCATCTGAGGTCGGCAGGGGTGGGGGGTGTCCAGATGTTGGGGTGGGCTGTCAGGAGGTCGGGGGGGTCCGGAGGTCAGGGGGAGGGTCTACAGGTCTGGAGGTCGGGAAGGGGTGGAATTGCTGGAGGTCGGAGAGGGGAATGGGAGGAGTCCCAAAGTGGGGTTGCAGGGGTGTGAGGCAGCCCCATAGGGTCAGTCTGGGTCTTTACAATAGTTATCCAGAAGTTAGAAGAGGTTTTAATTCTTCTAACTTTTTCTGGGTAACTATTGGTATAACCCCGGTGGAATCATCGAAGTTTGCGATGTAAATCATGTTTTCAGGTGGTTCCCAGCACAGCACAAATATCCAGAGGAAGTTAGCACTTCTGGGCAATTGCCATGCAAACCCTTTCCTGGGAACCTGCCAAAGGAATTCCCCAGTGCATCTTTGGGGTATCCCTCCCAAATCAGATGCTGGGTAGTGCGAAAGTTACAGGCCCATGTATGCCCAAATAGAAGGTGTTACCATGGGATCCCCTTGGGGGCAAACTCTTGCAAACACCTTTATCGGGTTCCACGAGAAACGTGTCTTTGATGGAATGACCCCTAACCTCCTACCTCTCGCATATTTCCTACATGTGTAATCTGTGTGGGTTTCAAACAAAATGTGGGTTTAGAAATAGGACACCACTTCATTTTCAGAGCATTAGTAGTAACACAATGAATTCCCATTTGCAGATACAAATATTTAACATGCTCTTCTCCCCACTGTTGAATATCCATATCACAGTTTGATGATGCCTGATCTAGGACAAACCCACAAGCTGGTTTCCCTGGACCCCTAACATCACATCAACAGAAGTAATCACCTCATCTCCCTGAACAGCACTCAAGATTTGGACTGCCCCAACTGTAGTTATGATGTATTAATATAGTTGGGTGGGATGCATAAGAGATATGAATATTCCGTTTCAGGGCCACTATGGATTCTACTCTAAATGCTTCCCATCCTGTAAGTGTGGCAACCATAATACCAGAGGTACACTGCTCCCATGTATCTGATCTCCCTTCACTAAATATGGTAGCCCATTTTGCCACGCTTTCTTTATGTCACCATAACCTGTGAACCACTCTTTAATTATGATATCGTTTATAAAAGATGGAATCTGATTATTCTCTAAATCATTGAGACTAGTTACCAGTTGCCCTAGGATATAACTTCCATAAATTGAACAAGCAATAGCTTTAGATATGGTTTCCTCCATCTGTCCCTTTGCTTTAATAATTTCATTAACCATTTACTCAATGTCAAAATACAGTTATCTCATCGTTAACTGTCAAAAGAATGAGGCACAATTCCTGAACTACATCTCGATCTTCCTTATTCACTCTCACTAGAATACCTTCCAAATGTCCTCTCATTACTTCATTATGTTCCCACATACTCTCTACATCAATCCTATTCCATGCGGCAGTTCCAGCTGAGGCTCCTAACCCAATCCATTCTCCTAATCCTCTCTTTTCCCTCTTCTTCATTGTCATATTTACATTCTCTGCTCTACCTTTCTCGCTCCATCCTCCCCAATTGCCCTGTACTTGGCTCCTTGACATAAAACCTTTAGCATCTTCTCTACCAGTTAGCCATAATATCTCTGATGTTTTGGTTGACATAGCCCTTGAGATAAAGGGATATCGCCAAAATGTAGCACTACAGGTTCCATCGCATATCTCACATTGTTGTACAACTGTTGGTATATGTGGGTAACTATGAATCCATTTTGTGGTTCATTACCTAACTTTGAGCGCTCTTCTGGTGGAATAGCATCAGTCTTAGTTCCAACCTTGCTATTCTTGCCTTTTTTATCTTCCTCTTTGACATGAACCTACTATAACAAAGCTGATGGTAAAGGCTGAATTGTTCAAATCCCAGACGGAAACTTGAAACAACTGTCATAACCCATTTTTGCTATTTGCATGTTTCGAGATGCAGGCTTTGAACTTAGTAGTAATAAGGCTACCAAGTCTCAAGAGGATTTTTATAAAACTAAATTAAACATTTATTAATGCAAGAAAGATTGTAAACACAAGCATACATCTACAAAATTACTGCTATAGTAACTACAAAAATCCTCTAATTAATCTGACTCTCAGTTACACCCCCATTAAGGCGACAGTAAGTCTCATAGATTTAAACAGACACCTGGCAAAGCATACACTGGACAGTTGCATTCAAAATGAGTTTCTTTCAGCTCTGGGTCCTTGCAGGCAGCAGCTTGAGGCTTACAGGCTGGAGGCTTCTCACACTTGTTGAATCTTAAAATGTCTCTACCTTACACACAATCTCCTTTCTCCTTTTTACATATATTTCTCTTGTGAATGTAAACTTTCCATTGAATCACCAGGCTTCTAACTTTACCTCTTCTAACAATAACATCCTTTCAAATTTATAAGTAAGCTGAAAAAAAAACACATTGCTTGGCGTCTTCTAGCTAGGTGCAAGATTTCACCCACAATCTTGAATGGTTTCTTTTAACAAATGCAAATTTACACTTTACCTTCTACCCTCCTTATGTTTACCTAATTAACATCTCAAAACTACTATGCATCAAAGCACCCAGACTAGCTGGCTTTAATCCAATTAAGACACACACATTGACACAGACCCCACACTCTATTTTAAAATAATTTCCAATAACATTATTATATCTTCTTGACAAACTTGTATGAGTGCACCTACATTATGCTCAGCTGGCCTAAATTCCCCATTAGCACGTTATCATGCCTTGGTACCTTTTCACCATTTTAGGCCAATTTAAAGTGTTCAAGCCTGATCCTAAATATCATTTGGGGAGAATTCAACAAAACTGACATAATGATAATCTATATCTTTTCATGCCCCCTTTCCCAATTTGAACTTGGGTGTTATTTTAATACCTTTTTGGAGCAATCACATTTTACCTTCAATCCTTCCCCTTTCCAAACCCATAGTGTTGCACCTACATCATCAATATGAGATGGATCCGATTAGCATTGCTGACAGTCATATCACAGTAATCCGTATAACCCAAATGTCCATCCTCTCATTTGTGGTGCTTATCTGCATGTGGCTGGACATCCCAGTATAGAGACCCATTGCTAGGACAACATTGATGAGTATCAGCAGCTGCATCAGTCCAAGCGCTTTCCTGGCTAACCTGAAACTGAAAGAGGTGAAACATTTATTTTTTCACAGTTTTCAACTGATCAGTGTGGAACCACTTTAACTTTGGCTCCTCTGTCCATCGAGATGGAATCCATAATAGGTAAACAGCAGGATTCAATTTGTCTATGATTGTGCATGGCCCTGTCCATTTTACATCAACTGAATGTCTCTTAGAGGCAGAGTTTCACAACACCAATTGATCCCCTTCTTTATATTCTATTTTATCTACTTCAGCTACATGCTCAAATTTTGCAGCCATTTCTGACTACATGGTTGCAATGTTAATGAGGTACTCCCTTCCAAAGTTAAATGTCCTGGAACTCTCAATTGCTATCCAGTCGTGGCTTCATATGGGCTTGCACCTGTAGTCTTATATGGGGTAGATCTTATTGCCATTCAACACAGTGGAAGCATATCTGTCCACTTAGTGAGGCGTTCTGTAGATAATTTATTCAGCATAATCCTTACGGTTCTATATCCTCTCTCCATGATTCCTGAGGATTGTGAATGATAAGATATGTGTAACTTATACTGAATCTGCAACATTTGTTGGGTGGTGTAAAATTTTCTCCTGTAAAATATGGGCCTTGATCACTATCCACTTGAACTGGTATTCCCCACCTACAGAACACCTCACTAAGTAAGATACACATCACAGCGCATGCCTTATTATCTCTGGTAGGAAATGTTTCTATCCACATGGTAAATAGTTCGATCATGACTAAAGTGTAGTCATAATTCCCCTGAGCCTTTAGTGAATGGACCTATAAAATCAATCTGCAGATGCGTCCAGAGAGGCAGTTGTGATCTGAGCAAAATATAATTAGACTGAGATGGAGATTGATCTGTAAACATGGTAAACATTGGTTCACATATTGGTCTACATATTCCTCCATCCCTGGTCACCTGCAGACACGTGACAGCTTCTGTAGTGTAGTGGGTGCTGAATAGTGCCCTGTTGGGTGAGAGTGGAATAGTACCAACATATCATTGTGGGGGTAAACAGAGAACTAGGTTACCTTCTTTGTTATAAACCATCAACAGAAAAGAGTTACCTCCCTGAGCTTGAACACTTGTCAGGTGAGCCCATGGTGTGGGCTGCAGAAATGGATACTTCTGCTGATGCCAGGCTTTGACGTGGGAGTAGGAATTATTCAAGTCCTGTAACTCAGAAAGATCAGGTTCAGTTACTTTCAACACAGCTGCAACCTCTGTGGTGGGATTAGATAAAACCCATCCTGGGACGGTGAGATCTTCCGTGGCTGCTTCTATAACTAAATTGTCAGCTTGATTATTATCTTTCGTGTGTGGTGAGGAATGTTTTCTATGCTATGATACCTTACCCACACAACATGGAGCATTCCATTGTTTAAGCACATTCAAGAGCATGCGTAATAAACTCGCATGCAGTAAGGCTTTACCATCTGATGAACAATACCGTTCTTATGGTATAAGGATAGCGCTAGGACCGCATTACAAACATATCTGGTGTCAGACCAGGTGTTAGTTGAATCTGAGGAGGGATAGTGGATGGCAAGGGTAACCACTATTAGTTCAGATTGTGATGAGTGGACAGGAATTTAGAATCCCATGGACTGATCAGGATTCGTCACATCCACTATTGTGTTCCATCGACATCCATCAACATAAATGTCTCAGACTTCTGGAATTTGACTCGGTTCCATCTCTAATGATGGTAGTGGGCATTCATGAGGTTTCCCCTCACAAGCCAGCATCGGAGGTAGGAGTGTTGTTCTTATCGGCATAATATCTAAATCACATTTTAGCAACTCAACTGTCCATTTGCTAACTCGCTGGGAGGACACTTTCGTGTCTCCTGGCCCCATCAAAAGGTTAAGCGGCATGTGTGGGGAGTGAAAAATAATATCCTGCAAGCCAATTATATAGGTAAAATGCCTAACTACCCAAAAGGTAACTAGATGTCATTCACAGGTGGAATAGGTATTCTCTGCCCCCTGCAGCAGCCGTGAGGCATATGCAATCAGTGAATTAGTGATTCTTCCCGTTGTTGGCTTACAACGGCTATGAGACTAGATGTACCGGAGACTGCCTTGTTTTTTGTTTCTTTTTTAAGGATGCACACAGACGGTTGACATTGTAGCTGAGCTAACTTTATTGATAACACATTTTCCTAACATGAATACATATCTGCAGTGTCTGAACTCTATCAAAACAGGCTTCAACATGTGCTATCTGACCTTCAATCCCCAGGTCAGGTGACCTCATATATAGTACAGAGTATCATATAGTATCTAATATTGGAGTCCGCTACCACAATCAGCTATTACCATGACATTTTCCTTTTTTTAAAAAAATTTTTTATACAACTCAAGTACACAAAATCTCTTATCTATTCTTTCTCACCCTATTTTGATCAGTCTGTTTTGTCTTTTACTCATCTCTGTATCTCTGGTGACAGAGGTGATTTTGAAGGACAAGGATTTTGCCACTATCACTCCCTGATAGTTTTCAGGACTCTCAGGCTTTGTCTGGTTATATGTTGCTTCACTGGTGCATTCTGGTTTTTGATCTTCAGCCAAACTTTCTGGTTCAGAGCAGGGTTGCATTTCATTTGTTTTCCATAAGAATTTCCAGTTTCTCCTGTACTGTTGTCCGTTTGGAGTCTTCACTATGTAAGACTTTGGTTCTCCTGTGATTCCTGTGACAACAGCAGGATCCCAGATCCCTTCATGCTGAATCCTCAGTGTCTCTTGCATGTTCAGGTCAGGCAGAGGTCGGACGCATCAATCAAATTAGTTTCTGCTACTGCTGTCTCAGTTTGAGCAGGTCCTGTTCACTGTAGCTCAGTGGCTGTGGATTTACCAGTTGGTGTGCAGTTGGAAGCTTAATTTTTAGTCTTCTCCCCATCCAGAGCTGTGCTGGAGATGATCCAATGCCCTCTAATGGAGCATTCCTGAAATCCAGCAGAGCCAGGTAGGGGTCTCTTCCGTCCGCCTTTGCCTTCTTAAGCAGGTGTTTTAAGGTCTGCACAGCACTTTCCATCATTCGGTTGGATTGTGAATATTTGGGACTTGACGTAATGTGGCAAAACTCCCAATCCTGCGCAAATTTGAGAAACTCAGTGCCTGATAATTGTGGATGATTTATTAGAGTGATGCTCTTACTATCATTCCTCAACAGCACAGATTCAAAATACTTTGAGTAATGATCTACTGCTAATAGGTACTCACTGTTGTCAAATGTGAACAAGTCCACTCCAATTTCCTGCCAGGGCCTCTCTGGAACACTGTGTGGTTGAAGTGGTTCTTTTTGTTGCGATTTACTGTACTTTTGGCACACTGCACACGCATTCACTATTTCCCCGATTTGTGCTCCCATTCTAGATCAATACATTACATCTGGAGCTCTTCTCCTGCACGTTTCTGTGCTGAGGTGACTTTCATGTATGCGCTGCAGCATTTCTTTCCTCAGTGTTACAGGAATTATGATATTTTCTCCCTTGAAAAGTATTCCTTCTGCTGCATGAAGTTCCTCACAAAAGTTCCAGTACTCTTGTACAGCAGAAGGGGCTCCGCTCCGATGTATGGGCCAGCCAGTTTGCAGAGTCTGCTGCAGGTTTCTCGGGGTGGCATCATTCTTGGTCACTTCCCTAATCTCATCCAGTTTCGCTACAGCCACAAGTAAGTTCCTTGTCAGCATGTGAATCTGTACTTATGATGGGTAGGTATGCACGTGACAGAGTGTCTGTGATGTACATTTCCTTGCCTGGCTTGTACTTAACACTGATCTGGTACTTCTGCAGACATATTAATAATCTTTGGATTCTTGGTGGTGCACAGTTCAGGGGCTTTTTAAGCTTAGCTTCCTAAGGCTTATGATCATGTCTTTGCCATAGACAAACTGGTGGAAGTGTTCTACGGCAAACACAATTGCTAGCATTTCTTTCTCTATTTGGGCATACCACTGCTGTGTTTCAGTCATTTGCTTTTGAAGCGTATGTCACTGGTACCTCATTTTGCAAGAGGACAGCTCCCATGCCATTCTTTGAAGCATCCACTGAGATCTTGACTGGCTGACGGTCATAGTAATACTTTAACTCTGGTGCCTGGTCAGTGTTCTATTCAGACTGGTCAAAGCTTCTTGGTGACTTTGTTCACAGTGCCATTCCACATCGTTTTGTAAAAGTTCTCTGAGAGGTGCTGTCAGTTCTGACATGTTCAGAATGAATTTCCCAAGAGAGGTTACCATTCCCAAAAACCTCTCCAAGTCTTTCACACATTCTGGGGGTGGCATGTTCACTACTGCTTCGATTTTAATCTGGTCCGGCTTCAGTCCCTCACTTGTTAGCACATGTCCCAAACATTTATTAATTTACAATAAATTAAACACATACACATGGCTACAAATTACTACTATCATAACTTTTAACAAATTCCCAAATTAATCTCCATTAAGGCAACAATAACCAATAGACTTAAACCTTTAAATGTAAATTTTCATTGTAATAATAAAATGTTAAATATTTTGAATGCAAAGAACTTGGAATATAAATCAATTTTGTGGCAGCTGGATATTGGTGGTAAAGACAATGTAGAAAATATATGATTGATAGCCACTTGCCTCATGTCGCGGGGGTTGTATATCACTGGAAGATCAAACTGTGAATATCTGAAGGAAAACCTTATAACTCATGGAGCTAACATTAAAACCTAAAGTTCAACCAACCAGCCACAAGATTCTGCAACAGATGCAACTCAGATAGTTCCAAAAACAAAAATACCTGGAAAAACTCAGCAGGTTCCAACCTGCAGCTAGTGTCCAGCACAATGCTTATTGTTCTGACATGTTCAGAATGAATTTCCCAAAAGAGGTCACCATTCCCAAAAACCTCTCCAAGTCTTTCACACATTCTGGGGGTGGCATGTTCACTACTGCTTCGATTTTAATCTGGTCCGGCTTCAGTTGTGACTTGTTTGACTGTACAAATTATTCTTTTAGTTAAATTTCTGGATTTTAAAAACAATTTTCTTGCATTGTATTATGTTAATATAAATTCATTTAATACATAAGGTGTTTCTGCGAGTGACTGATACAATCCAGCTGATAGTTGTGTACTGTGCCTGTCTGTTCATACTCTGTACACTTTCCCTGCCATTGCAATGAACAGTGAATTATTACTATCTTTATCTGGAATGAGTCAGGTTCAGTCACCTCTGTAATAGGATCAGAAGTACAAGGATTCCTGGGACAGTCGGTCACACTGCCGTGCAGATACTCTGTCAGGGAGAATGGTGGAACTGAAATGTGCTGGGGCAGGGGAAAATGCCCTACACTCGGCTAGAAGCACAACCTGAGTAAGTGTGAAGTAAACTCTTACCACACACGTCAGTACAGAACTAACATTAGAACCAGAAGTTCAACTCCAGCCACAAGATTCTTATCATTCACTCAGAGCATTCCGGTCTACAGTGTCCAGCAGGATGTTTGTTACTGGGCTTGTGGCTCATTTGACTGTATTACTTGTTATTTTAGGTAAATTTATGAATTTTAAAAAATGAATTTTATTACATTGTATCATGTTAATATAAACTATTTTTAAAAAAATACATAAGATACGTGATTGACTTTAGAGGAGATAAAGTAGTGATTTACCAGAATAATAAGTGGTGGGGGGGGGGGTGCGGTGTGGAGTGGGGGCAGGTAGGACATAAATAATGGGGCTTGGTTAAATAAACATGATATTATTCCCTTGAGTTTAGAACGATGATTGCCAGTCACTCAACATATTCAAATCACTCGTTGACTCTATATGTCCACTTCACAACTTACTTTGCTGCCTATCTTTGTGTCATCAGCAAATTTAACGACCATACATTCAGTCCCTTCGCTTGGCCTAAATAGCCAAGTGGTTATGGTACTGGGTTTGTAACCCCAAGATCAAGAGTTCAAATCTCACAATGGCAAACTATGAAACAATGTAATTTCATCTGAAACAGATGGAAACGTGTTTGTACTCGAAAGAGTTACATTCAGTCCCTTCCTCCAAGTCATTGACATAGATTTTAAACAGCTGAGGCCCCCAGCTCTGAACCCCACAGCACTCCACTTGTAACAACTTGCCAGCACCAAAATTACCCAATTATCTCCACTCTTCACATCCAGGAATATATTACCTCATACATAAAGAGCTCTTATTTTGTGTAGTAGCCTTTGATGTGGCACTTTATCAAATATCTTTTGGAAATCCAAGTACAGCACATCTACAGGTTCCTCCCTAACCACTTTGCTTGTTACTTCCTCAAAGAGCTCTAATAAACGAATCAAACATGATTTCCCTTTCACAAAAGCATGCTGACTCTGCCTAGCTGTATTATGATTTTTCTAAATGACCTATTACCTCCTCAATAATGGATTCCAGAATACCCCCTATGACAGACATTAGGCTAACTTGTCTATAGTTCCCTGCTTTCTGGCTCCCTCCCCCCTTGCATAGAAGTGTTACATCAGTGATTTCCCAATCCACTGGGACCTCTCCAGAATCCAGAGAGTTTTGTAAGATCCCAACCAATGCATCTGCTATCTCTGCCGCTGCTTCTTTTAAAACCGTAGGATGTAAACCATTAGGTCCAGGGGACTTGACAGCCTTTAGTTTTAATAGTTTTCCCTATATCTTTTCCCTAGTGATTGTGATTATTTTAAGTTCCTTCCTTCCTTTACCTCTTGATTTTCAAGCATTCTTGGGATTTTCTTTTGTGTCTACAACAGTGAAAACAGATACAAATTATGTATTCAATGCTTCTGCCAATATTGCCACTGCATCAATATTGAAGATTGTTCAAGTATGTCCTATCCACGAAATACATTATAATTCTTGCCCAGTCAACTACAACTCTATCAGCCTCCTCAGGATCATAGTAAGATGATGGAACAAGTCGTTAATATTGTAGAAACATCTACTCATCAGTATCCTGCTTACCAAAGTTCAGTTTGGGTTTTGTTGTGTGGCTGGGGTTTAGATGGGGGTTTTGGGAATTGTCTGTTCTCCCAAAGTATGCTGCTCCAACCTGTAGTTTCTTAAAACTATTACTTTTTATTTACAGCAAGTATTCACACATTTGGACCTCTACCCAAGGCTGGATCTTCTTCTCCTGCTGGATCTTACTTACATCTCTCTCATGTGATCTGACATTCTTACATCAGCATCATGTATGCTTCTGATGTTAACCCTTCACTCTCCAGGTTCCACCAGAATCATTTGGCTCCAGACTTCCCACAGCCCTAATGCCAATATTGATGCCAGACAAGAGACGGGAGTAGTTGTCCTTGACATCACAACAGCATTGAAGGTAAGGCTCTTATGTCAAGGTAGACTGTGCACTGATTCGCTTGCAATAAATATTGCCTATTTCTGCTTTGCTATATGTTATGTTCTTCCACATAACGACATACAATGGCATAGTTCTCACTTCTGCCTGGCCCAGCTGATGCAAGCAACTGTTGCATCTTAAAATTCTCAGTCTAACTTATACAGAATATTTTGCATGTGTAAAAGTGGGAAATTCAGAGCTGCAGCAGCTACTGCTCCCTATTATATGAAGGTACAAAAACGACAGGCAGGGAAAGACAAGCTGGTCAATCAAGCCTGGCACGCAATCATGACACCTGAAGCGTCAGGATTAGATACAGCACAACAGGAAGCCAATCGGCCTGCCCCAGATCTCCAAAAGAGCTATGAGAAGTTAGAACATGGACTGAGCAAAAACGTTTGGGGCAAGGGCTAGTTGTGATGCTCAGATGCCAGGGTGTTTTGGATTGGGGGACGGGAGAGGAGAGATGGTGAGCCACAGATAGGCAAAGACAACAGGATACCTGTATTAGAATTCACATCCTCTAAGGGAAAAAATGATTTGGCACACTCATCAGTACCATTGGACAGAATTACACTTTTGAAAGCCAACAACATTTTGTTGGTGATCTTCATGGAACTTGAGTTGATGTGCTCCTATAGTATTCATTCACAATTTAAACCCATGTGGTAATCAGTTTATTTTAATTTGGCTCATGCTTTCACTGAAAAATGTTAGGAATGGTTTACAAATAAGTTTAGCATTCATCTGCTGATATTGCCAGGTGATTTCTATTGGCTTACAAAAAAACTTTATGTGCCCCATCTAGTGGACTATTTGTGCACCAACAAGATTTCCCACATTAGTTGCCAACATTGGCTTTAAATTCGCTACTGACATTGGTGAACAGCAGTTAGACTGGTGTGCATACTAATCATCCAGTAGTGAATTAACCAAATTTGCTGAAGAGTTGACTAGAATATGCTACAACGAGCATGACGGTGAATCAAAAGAGCTGGAGTCAATGGCCAATGTATTAATCAGCCATTAATGGGCCAACAGGTCAGTCCCAATATCTGAAAACTATTATAAGAGATCTAATATTAGTTCTATTTTAAAAGGAATTTAGTTGGACCAGTGCCTCAATTTC
This sequence comes from Carcharodon carcharias, assembly GCF_017639515.1. Lineage (NCBI taxonomy): Eukaryota > Metazoa > Chordata > Chondrichthyes > Lamniformes > Lamnidae > Carcharodon > Carcharodon carcharias. Next base: position 72,036,995 of record NC_054474.1, on the reverse strand, counting down.
TGATTAATTAAAACAATTGAGTATTTGTGCAGAATTTCAATTCCTGGCATCTCTGACTGTAAGTCAGGTTATTAGCAAATGACTCCAGTCTCTTAAGGACAGGGTTTTAAATGACCTCTTGAGTAACATTAACTGTTTGTGTTCAGGGTTTTGCTTGGATTCATGGGGGTAGGAGACATTCTCGCGAAGGTTTAGAATACTTCTCAAGTTGACACCTTTTCATTAAGTGAAGGATCTGGATTGCTTAAATCGTTTCCCAATAAAGCTCATTGCATTCTAATTTGGGTGAATAGGCAAGAGTTAGTGTGCAGCCTGTGCTCAGCTCTGTAATGACTCCCAAACCCTGGGAAATAAAACACTCTGCTTCAACTACAAACCCATTTACCAGGTCTCCAGCACAATTGCTCTGGATTTTATGGTCAGTGGTGGTTACTCTTGCATTTACCCATAAATTTTTTATAGGCTTTTGCACTGAAAGTTCCTCTCAGCCAACTATTAGGGCCTGTGTGAACAGGACAAGCAAGCAACTCCTTAAATATATTGAAGAACAGTTAAGGGGCGATGCAAACTCTGAACTAGGATCAGTTCTTATATTGAAGTCAATGTCATACGAACATACAAAATAGGAGCAGAAGTAGGCCATTTGCACCCCCCCCCCCCCCAAGTCTACTCCGCCATTCATTAAGATCATGGCTGATCTGTTTGTGTTTTGAATTTCACATTCCCATCTACCCCCGATAACCTTTGATTCCCTTGCCTAACAAGAATCTATCCGCCTCTGCCTTAAAAATATTCAATCACCCCCACTTCCACCACCTTCTGAGACAGAGTTCCAAAGTTGCATAGCCGTCAGAGAAAACATTTCTCCTCATCTCTGTCCTTAAAGGTCAACCTCTAATTTTAAAACAGTGCTGTCTAATTCCGGATCCACCCACAAGAGGAAACATCTTTTCCAAGTGCATCTTGTCAAAACCATTTAGGATCTTATATACTTCAATCAAGTCACCAGTGATGCTTCTGAACTCCAGCGGAAACAAGCCCAGTCTGTCTAACCTTTCCTCATCAGACAACCTGCTCATTCCAGGCATCAATCCATGTCAAACCATGTAAATAACAAAATAGAGGGCAATAAGAGAAAAAGGTAAGCTAACAAAATATTTAACAACTTCAATAATAAAATCTGAAGAATGACTTTCCACACTTGTTAATGCCAGAGAGGTTGCTTTGCAGGAATTAAAACTTATCACAGCTTTAAAAGTTTACTTACACTGGAATGGACAGGATGGATTTTTTTCTGGCGAATTTAGTCGATGTCTATCAGCTAAATACAGTAACTTCATGCCGTTCTATGTATTCCAATGGCAAGTTTCTTCATGAGATATCGGCCCAAATCTTCCGATATCCGTGTCGTTGAAATTGGAACTTTAATTGGAAGATGGGCATCAGGACCCCACGGAAATCCTGATGCCATATGCTGAAATTACCCCAAGAAGTTTAAACTTCTGGTGGACTAATTTCTGCTGCCGAGGATCCTCCATGAAAATCTCAGGCTCTGAGTTCAGTGTCAGAAACTTGGGCCAGATATTCAGGACTTAACTGCACAATTACCCTGGAAAAGCTACGCTGGTTAATACCTGGTCTATCTCAGTGATTAGCCAGCATAACTGCACTGCGTACCATAGAGCCCTGGTAACGGAGTCAATGGCATCCGATCCGATCCCGGTGCTTCCTCCAGCGCCTCAGCAATTCAGACCGATCCAGCATCAACTGAGAAGCGCGACCCGGTGGTGGCTTATTTCTGCGGCCTGTATGCTATGCAGACTGGAATGAAAATTGATAGTAAAACTCCAGAATGCCACAAGTTCTTGGTGAAACTAACGGATCAGCTAAAGATTATGAAGAAACAGTTGGGTGACAACGAATGAATTACGCAAGATGTGGTGGGGAATGCCCATGTAAAGAACTATGCCTACAAAATGTTCCTATATGCTGATACTGAAGATCGCACAGGAAGATTTCACAAAAACATGATCAAATCATTCTACACCGCAAGCTTGTTATACGACGTCCTTACTGTATTCGGGGAGCTCACTGAAGAGAACATTCAACACAGGAAATATGCCAAGTGGAAGACAGCCTATATTCACAACTGCTTGAAAAATGGCGAAACCCGCCAGTCTGGACCTATAGGGATGGAAGACGAATTACTAGATAACGAGAGTAAAGGTGATGGTTCACTCCCACATTCGTCAATCTCAGATAAGCCGCCTGAATCCATGCCAACTCAAGACCTCTCCAACATACAGGTGCCTCCCGGTGATCATCCTCCATCAAATTTCTCAATCATTCATATCCCTCCTGGTGCGCACACTCCAGCCAATACTCCAGCGGAAGTGCCGGGCAGCTCAGCTTTGCCGAATACTCCGACAATACAGCTAGTGCCGCAGAACGTACCAATAATTGACCCGTCGTTGTACAGCATAAAGCCTCAGGCCTTCAATGATTTGTGCACATATACCCCAGGGGAGGTGCGCCTGACCCCGGAGGACTACGCCGGGGCTCAGAAGTACTGCAAATACGCAGGCAGCGCCCTGCAGTATGAAGACGGGGGGACAGCTGTGCAGAATCTCCAGAAGGCCCTTAAGTTGCTCACCACAGGGAGGGAATGAGTCCCTTCCTGCACTGCCCACACCTAACTTGTATCCTCCCCGCTGGCCCAAAGAACTAACCAGCCCATGGCCCCACTCTGCCTTTGCATAACAAAAGGGCCTCTTGTTTCCCCATCGGCATCCCACATAATTTGATCCCCAGATGGCATTGCGTTTTTTTTATCTCAAAGGAAAGAAGAACATGCTTTGGTTACCAAGTGTGCATGTTAATGGCTTGGGTTTCATTAGCTAAGGATTTTATTTTTAAAAAGGCACTCGTGATGGCAACACTAAAGAAATGTGCACCGGGTTCTTAATTTTGCTGCTTTTTCAGTGAGGTAACTGTCCTGTATACAGAAATTACAATAATTTAATTCAACAGTAGTATTCCATTTAATGGTACCCAAGGAGTTAGGTGTATGATGTCCTATGTATGCTCATTCAACAGCAGAACACAAATCAAATACCATTCCCCCCCACCCCCTTCTCCCTCCCAGTTTCCCTACGTGACCGCATCGCGGCCTGGGGTGGGTCAAGCTCAGAGCCGTAGCTTATGCAATTTGGTTTGACTGTTCAGTGCAGCACGTTTCTCAGGCTTCAGGTAACTCATTGTCCTCTTTAACAAGTACAAAATCGGCCACCTCAGCAAGCATTGTTGAATTTCCAGCCCAAGTTCTTCCATGTACGTGTTTGAGAGGGGAGCAGGGGGTGGGGATGGTGTGATTTGAGCACAGTCACTGTCGAAGCACATCTTAGATGTTACATGCATACCCTGCCAAAACCCCTGGTGCCAATTAGCAGAACCTTCCACTGTCTCCTGAAACCCAATTGAATGTTCTATCCAAATATCCAATCAGAGGAGTAATGTAGCCTTGGAGCTAATATAACCAGTTGCCAGAAGGGATGCTCAGCATGCATGAAGAAGTGTCATTAAGCATTATGTCTTGTAATAAATAATTGTGTGTCAGACTGTTTCTCTTTTTCTCTGGGATTTGAGGTGAGGTAAATTGCACTAGGTATTAAGAGTGTGTGTTTGTGTCTGTGTGGCTGAGGCTAACATTACCTTTCATAAATTATTTGCAAAGTGGAAAACGTCCATTGCAACATGGAGTCAATGCCTTGCACAACAGGTTTAATATTACATAATTGTTCTCTTTTTGGTCTTGACAAAGTAACGTGTAACAGTACCGACCAAGAACCGCTGCATTTTTTTTGCAGGGGGAGCTCTCAAGAAATGAAACGCATCGTTAATGAATCATCTGCTTCCCTTTGGCAGCAAGATCCTGTGGGCCTGATTTGCAACTGCCATGAAGTACTCCCACAGCAATTTTTGTTACTTGTACTGATCAAACCATAACAGAAATAAAACATGTACATTTGAAAAAAAAAACAACCCTCCCAATCAGCCCCCAACCTGACCTGACTACCCTCTCTGACCTGACTACCGCCCACTGACTACCACGACCCCACAACCCCAGCTCAACCAAACATGACCCACTCTCCCACCACCCCAGACCCGACTCTCTCAACACGGCCTCCTGACCTGACTACCCCTAACCCGACTCTCTCAACTCCACCCCTAATCCGATTGCTCACCTGCTCTCTGAAAGACTTGAGACCTTTGAAGACTTACCTGAATATAGCAGCTAATGTCATAAAAAGGGGACATGTTCTGTCTTTGTCTGCTTTCTTCAATACCCAGTCTTCTGCAAGAATGGCTGCACTGACCCATAACTGCTCCAGCCTGGATCAGAAGACCCAGCTGAAAAAATTCTCAAAAAGGCAGACACAGAAATCTTCGCAGGCATCAGCAAGGCGTGCAGCATCTGTAAAATCTGGACTGATTTTCTTACACAGCTTTTGGAGGAGTTCATCTCAGACAGCAAATTCCTTATTTATGCAATTAATTGCATATGTGAAATTGGTGTCCAATCTACACATTAATAATGGTGACCACTGTTAGCCTGTTACTGCAAAATCCAATACATTATTTTTCAAAATGGCAACAACATTAATGGCAGCATACAACAAATTTACAAATGCTATTGAGTTTAATGGGGTAGAGCTAAAATAATCAGCTGCGAGCTGTTTTTGGCAAGAGGCAAGTGCAAGAGCCCCAAGAAATTATAGTTTGATGTAAGAAATGATATAAATCAATCAAGCCATAATTTCCTGGAATCTCTGCAATAAAATAATGGTGTACAACTTAAATCATTACTGTGATGCAAGTTTTCATCCAATTCATGATCATTATCTTTTTAAGTTCCCTGCAGATGAAGAAAAGTATCAAGAATACTTCACAGAGGAATGATCATGGAGTATTCAAATTTGTGGCCCACAAGGTGGGTTTTAAAACCTCCCTACTTGGCTCCTGTCTGAGTTGGCATTGTAAATGTTTCCTTCTCAAGTTTTATCTCCTTCACTTTTCAAAAGTGCTATCATCACTTCCCTCCTCAGAAAAACTACCTTTGACCTTCTGTCCTTGCAAATTACTGCTCCATCTCCAACCTCCCTTTCCTCACCAACACATCACTCCATAAATGCATGCCTATGCTTCCTGGGCCTCTACATTTGAATCTCTCTAATCAGCTTTACCGTTTCCACTATAGCACTGAACAATCCTAGTCACAAATGACATCCTCAGCAGCATTGCTACAGCCTTTGACATACATATATACAAACTAGGAGCAGGAGTAGGCCCCTCTGCCCCTCGAGCCTGCTCTGCCATTCAATAAGATCATGGCTGATCTGAATGTAACCTCAACTCCACATTCTTGCCTATCCCCAATTGCCTCTTACCCCCTTGTTAACCAAGAAACTATCTAGCTCTACCTTAGAAATATTCAAAGACCCTGCCTCCACCACCTTTTGGGGAAGAGGGTTCCAAAGACTCATGACTGTCAAAGAATAATTTTCTCCTCATCTCTGTCTTAACTGGGTGACCCATTATTTTTAAACAGTGACCCCTAGTTCTAAATTCTCCCACAAGAGGAAACATCCTCTCACATCCACCCTCTCAAGACCCCTCAGGATCTTATATATTTCAATCAAGGCCCCTCTGACTCTTCTAAACTCCAGCAGATACCAACCCTAACTTGTCCAACCTTTCCTCATCAGACAACCCTCCCAGTCCAGGTATTAGTTTAATAAACCTTCTCTGAACTGCTTCTAATGCATTTACCTCCTTCCTTAAACAAGGAGACCAATACTATACACAATACTCCGGATGTGGTCTCATCAATGCTCTGTATATCTGAAGCGTAACCTCCCTACTTTTGTATTCAATTCCTCCTCACAATAAACAATAACATTTTACTAGCTTTCTTAATTATTTGCTGTACTGCATATTAATCTTTTGTGATTCCTGTATTAGGACACCCAGATCTCTCTGTATCTCAGAGCTCTGCAATCTCTCACTATTTAGATAATCTGCTTTTTTATTCTTCCTACCAAAGTGACATGATCAACAATATCGTACTCCTTCAACATTGCTCACCAACCCCCAAAACCCTGCCCATTAAGCTGCCCTTTCTTGGTTCCATTCAGCTATCCAATGTAGCCTAAGCATCTCCAGCAATGTCTTCTCTTCCCACTCCTATTCCAATAACTCTGGAGTTCCCAAAAAATCAATTTTTGCCTGCCAATTCTTCCTCATCTACTGCTGCCCTTTGGTAATGCAAGGAGCCTTCACTGTCTCCAATAGAATAGAGTCAGAGAATAGTACAGCACAGAAGGAAGCCATTCAGCCCATCAAGTCTTTTGAAGAGCAGTCCAATTAGTCCCATTCCCTGCCTTTTTCCACACATTCCTGCAATTTTACCCCTTCAAGTATTTATTCAATTTCCTTTGAAAGCTACTGTTGAATCCGTTCCATCACCCAATCAGGCTTATCAAGCAACTCATCAATAGTTGGAAGACTGCAAATTATAGATCCCTGTATCTGTGCTTACAGTGGCACTATTTAAACAGCCTCTCAGATTCAGGGCATCTCTAAAATCCTTAGCAGCACAATGGTAGGTTTGGAACAACTACTCATCATTTTTCTTCTTTCTTCAGTTTGTCTAAGTTTAGGTAAATGATTAAATGATCAGTGTTTATCTCAGTGCAAGCTGATACTGTACATGCTATTTCCCTCTACAATTAACAGGGTACATTTTCACCCATCCACAACTTCCAGCTACCTTTGCTTTTCTGACTGCTTTTGCCTATTTTTTTCTCTTGAGAAGAATCAACCCTGCTGGCGCTTCCCACCACCTGCTTTCTAGTCTCATGGGCTTCCTGCTACCTCTAACTGGGTGCTTAAATGGTTCCAATCTGAATGTTTTGTTCAGCTACAAGTTCTGACTTTGTTTCTTTGTGGTTTCAATACCCTGATATCTCTACTGAAAGTTTAATCTTTGTATATATGGTTGACTCATCACCGGCAGCAGATGACGGCGGGGTGGGGGGGTTAGGAAAATGGAAATAAATGATGCATTATGCAGTGATAAGATTATTTTATTTACGGGATCTGAACAGTGAAACAGGTATTAAAATATTGTTGGCAGCTTAGTTTTAATGTTGAACTATGTAAATGAGTTGTTGCTTCACAAGAGAGGGGAGAGTGGCCAGATGGGTTTTATGACTGTTATGGTGCTAACTGTGATGGTTGACAATCAACCAGCCACAACTGCAGAATGACTGCTCCACTGTAGACAAGCCTCTCGACAATCCATGCATATTTTTATTCTTACTTGTTAATTGGCCTTGTTTTAAAAATTTGATACTCTGCGGAGTTTTACTTTTTGCATGCTTGGATTGGGTGTATTGTTTTTGCATTAGTGGGGGAGTTGGACATATTTGTACATTGTAACCCTTTCGTTGTTAATTTCTGCAACTTTACCACAGTGAATTTTAGCAATAAAACGTAAAGAACTGGATGGCTCATTTCTTGCACCAAGCTATACATTTTATATTTATATTGAATTGGCAATGTCACCTCCCTTTTAAGTTCAAACTCAGTTATCACCAATAGAAACAGAAAATGCTGGAAAAACTCAGTAGTCTTACAGCATCTGTGGAGAGAGAAAAACAGAGTTAAAGTTTTGAGCCCACACAACACTTCTTTCAGAGCTGTGCGGACTTTCGAGTCGTGCGGACTCAAAACATTAATTCTGTTTCTCTCTACTCAGATGCTGTCAAACCTGCTGAGCTTTTCCAGCATTTTATGTCTTTATTTCATATTTCCGCAGTATTTTTTTTTACTTTTATAAGTTATAACCAACTCAGGAGAGGGACATAGAGAGTAGTCTGTTCATCCTGCTGACCTGTTTGTAACATCACGGACCCCTATCAAGAGGTCAGAGACATTTTGAGAGGTGTCATTCAACTTTATTTAGGGATTAGATGGGCAAGCTTGAATACCTCAAACCTTAAGCCTGAGCTATGGTGGTTCCCTCACTAGGGGTTTCTTCAATGTTCCCAGTGGGATTCTCCCTTCCCAGCTCGAGCTGTTTTAATTTAAACTCCCTTTCCCTTTCCTGGAATCCTCTCTCTTCCTTTCGTTCTTGCCTCTCGCTCTTTTTCCCTTTCCTCAAATTTGTTTCAATTTCTGCTGCTCCAATCTTAGTTTCTCTGCTGCTAATTTATCTGTCCTCAATTTCCACCTCTAGATGTTTCGCCATGCGATTTAAAATTTCCGTTTCTTCTGGCTTTCAGGCAGAACTCCACGTCTAAGTTCCTAGCTACACCTTTTAATTCTCCCAAGGACAGTGCCCTTAACTTCTCACCAGTTATCTCATCCTGTTACATGAAAGCATTGACATTGAGTATAGATATTTTAGCACTTTAGTATTAGAGACCCTATAAAGCCTTTTGCGGTTTTTAAAATTGCTTTTGAAGGAGCAAATTAATTTCCCCACTCCAATTCTTTTGTCAGTCTGTGGGAAAAATTCTGGACACAAGCCCCCAATTTTGTTACAGCCTGGGGATGAGGGGTGAACTGGCTCCCCTCTTTTCAACCCGATCAGTCACAACAAAGGTTTTTCTTTCTTCATTAGGATATTCCAGTTCCAAATCAGAATGTTTTAACTATTTAAGCTGTGAGCAATAAGGAGCCAATCAAACAAGGTTTTCTTGAGTGAAACAAAACCATTTATTAACCACTGAACCAGAGAAAAAAAATTAAAATGCGACATCAAGCATTCAGCCCTTATGCAGACATATATACACACACGCACATGGGGATCAGAAATAAAGGGAGCTAGAATTCAATATAAAAAAAAGAGATAAAATTGTCCTTGAGGTATAGATGGTAAACAGCCGATTTAAGTTATCTGGTTTCTTGGACGTGGTCAAATGTAGAAGTTGCAATTATTACAATTCTGACTTATCAATTGGCCAAGTTTTAAAAATCTGATACTCCGCAGAGTTTTACTCTTTTTTGCATGCTTGGATCGTGTGTATTATTTTTGCATTCGTGGGTAGTTAGACATATTTGTACATTATAAATCTTTCATTATTAATTTCTGCATCACAAGTTTGCTGGTAAGTTTCGGTAGAGTTGGCTTCTCGAACCAAGCAACATGCTTATTCCAAGAGAGAGAGACAGCAGCCCTCAGCCTGTTCCCTCTGCTGAAGACTTTCTTGACACCACCTATATCACTTGCAATTTCTCTCAAGTCACTGGGCAATCTTTGCTTGAAATACTTCACCCATTGTGCATTTCCAAGGGTTCTGGGTGTGTCTGTCTATGGCAGCCATTGTTTCAATGTCAAGTACTTTGCATTTTTAATATTTCTTCCTTAGTTATAAGTTTCAATGGGTGTCTGGATTATAGGAAATTTCTCTCTCTTCACATTCCCCTGAGGCTGATTTGTTTGTCATGTTCACCTTGGAATGTAACCTTGCATTTTTAAGCAGTTTGCTCTATCTCTGTTCAAATTGCAAAATTTTCCATCATTTGAAAGTTGAAAAATTATATTTTCAAACTAAAGGGCCATAGCCTCATGACAAAATTAAACAGGCCAAACCTGCACCTCTTGCACTACATGCATCAGAAGTTCTGCTCTTCTACTCAGTTTATGTACTGCTTCAAAATACATGATTAAATCTTTCGTGGGGTTTATGCTTTTTTTTTCTTTCAACCATCTACGTTTCTTCCAATTGTTCAGGCAAATCTCTAGGGCTATTTTTAAGGCCACGGGTAGGCAGCCAGCCTGTTTTATCCGGGGATTATCAGACATTAACCATCAAATTCAACAAATTCCCTATATCTCAGCATCATGTTACACTTTCTAGAACTTAATTTTAATCTCACAAGATGAGCTACACAGTGCCGCTGAATTCCAATGGACAAACTCTGATCCCTTACTGTGCAGGCTCACCTATATATTCAGACAGCTCTTTAAAACAAATGAATATTTTTATTTTGTATAGTTGATCTCTAGTGACACTGCACAGAATCAAAATCATGTGTTGTCTTTAGGTGAAGTTGACAAGAGGCTGAGGAATAACTAAACCAGGGCATGCAAATAGAATTCAGTTCTCATTTTAACGTCTTACCTTTCGTCCTTAGGAATCTGTAATTAAAAATAAAACTATGTGCACATTTATCATGGAAACCTCTTATGTAAACTTGCCATGGTGTAACTTTTCTTATTCATTCACAGGATGTGGGCTTTGCTGGCTGGGCCAGCATTTATTGCCTATCCCTAGTTGCCCTTGAGAAGGTGGTGGTGAGTTGCCTTCTTGAACCACTGCAGTCCATGTGGTGGAAGTACATCTACAGTGCTGTAAGAAAGGAAGTTCCAGGATTTTGACCCAGCGACAGTGAAGGAACGGCGATATATTTCCAGGTCAGGGTGGTGAGTGACTTGGAGGGGAACTTCCAGGTGGTGATGTTCCCATCTATCTGCTGCCCTTGTCCTTTTAGATGGTAGTGGTAGTGGGTTTGAAAGGTGCTGTCAAAGGAGCCTTGGTGAATTCCTGCAGTGCATCTTGTAGATGGTACACACTGCTGTATCTATGCATCGATGGTGGAGGGAGTGAATGTTTGTGGATGTGCTGCCAATCAAGCGGGCTGCTTTGTCCTGGATGGTGTCCAGCTTCTTGAGTGTTGTGGGAGCTGCACTCATGCAGGCTACTGGGGAGTATTCCATCACCCTCCTGACTTGTGCCTTGTAGATGGTGGACAGACTTGGGGAGTCAGTAGGTGAGTTACTCGTCGCACTATTCATAGCCTCCGACCTGCTCTTGTAGCCACAGTATTTATATGGCTAGTCCAGTTCAGTTTCTTGTCAATGGTAACCTCCAGGATGTCGATAGTGGAGGATTCAATGATGGTAATGCCATTGAAATCAAGGGGTGATGGTTGGATTCTCTCTTGTTGAAGATGGTCATTGCCTGTGGTGTGAATGTTACTTGCCACTTGTCAGCCCAAGCCTAGATATTGTCCAGATCTTGCTGAATTTGGACATAGACTGCTTCAGTATTTGTGGAGTCACGAACGGTGCTGAACTTTGTACAATCATCAGCGAACATCCCCACTTCTGACCTTATGATGGAAGGAAGGTCATTGATGAAGCAGTTGGAAATGGTTGGGCCTAGGACAGTATCCTGAGGAACTCTTGCAGTGATGTCCTGAAGCTGAGATGACTGACCTCCAACAAGCACAACCATCTTCCTTTATGCTAGGTATGACTCCAACCAGCAGAGAGTTTTCCCCTGATTCCCATTGACTCCAGATTTTCAAGGACTCCTTGATGCCACACTCAATCAAATGCTGCCTTGATGTCAAGGGCAGTCACTCTCACCTCACCTCGGGAGTTCAGCTCTTTTGTCCATGTTTGAACCAAGGTTGTAATGAGGTCAGGAGCTGAGTGGCCCTGGCGGAACCCAAACTGGGCGTCAGTGAGCAGGTTATTGCTAAGTAAGTGTTGCTTGATAGCACTGTTGATGACCCCTTCCATTACTTTACTGATGATCGAGAGTACACAGATGGGGCGGGGTTGGATTTGTCCTGCTTTTTGTGTACAGGACATACCTGGGCAATTTTCCACATAGCCGGGTAGATGCCAGTGTTGTAGCTGTACTGGAACAGCTTGGCTAGGGGCGCAGCAAGTTCTGGAGCACAAGCATTCAGTACTATTGCCGGAATTGGCTGAAGACTGGCATCTGTGATGCTGAGGGCCTCCAGAGAAGGATCATCCACTCGGCACATCTGGCTGAAGATTGTACCAAACGCTTCAGCCTTATCTTTTGCACTGATGTGCTGGGCTCCCCCATCATTAAAGATGGGGATATTTGAGGAGCCTCCTCCTCCAGTGAGTTGTTTAATTGCCCACCACCATTCATGACTCATTGTGGCAGGACTGCAGAGCTTAGATCTGATCTGTTGGTTGTGGGATCACTTAACCCTGTCTATCACTTGCTGCTTATGCTGTTTGGCATGCAAGTAGTCCTGTGTTATAGCTTCACCAGGTTGACACCACGTTTTTAGGTATGCCTGGTGCTACTCTTCATTGAACCAGGGTTGATCCCCTGACTTGGTGGTAATGGTAAAGTGGGGGATATGCCAGGCCATGAGATTACAGATTGTGTTCAAGTACAATTCTGCTGCTGCTGATGGCCCACAGTGCCTCGTGGATGCCCAGTCTTGAGTTGCTAGATCTGTTTGAAATCTATCCCACTTAGCTTGGTAGTGCCATACAACACAATGGAGGGTATCCTCAATGTCTCCCCAACGACTAGGCGGTCACCCCTACCGATGCTGTCATGGAGAGAAGCATCTGCGACAGGTAGGTTGGTGAGGATGAGATCAAGTTGGTCTCCTCACTACCTGCCACAGACCCAGTTTAGCAGCTACGTCCTTTAGGACTCGGCCAGCTCAGTCAGTAGTGGTGCTACTGAGCCACCCTTGCCACCCTCAGTGCTTCCTCCAAGTGGTGTTCAACATGGAGGAGCACTGATTCATCAGTTGAGAGAGGGCAGTACATAGTAATCAGCAGGAGACTTCCTTGCCCATGTTTGACCTGGTGCCATGAGTCTACATGGGGTTCAGAGTCGATGTTGAGGACTCCCAGGGCAACTCCCTCTGACTGGTAATGGTAGTGCCTGGGACATTATTTGTAAGGTATGATTCCGTGAGGATGACTATGTCACACTGTTGCTTGACTAGTCTGTGAGACAGCTCTCCCAATTTTGGCACTAACCCCCAGATGTTTGTATGGAGGACTTTGCAGGGGCTGAGATTGCCATTGTCGTTTCCGGTGCCTAGGTCGATGTCGGGTGGGCCGTCCAATTTCATTACTTTAATTTTGTAGCAGTTTGTTTGCTAAGCCATTTCAGAGGGCAACTAAGAATCAACATTGCTGTGGGTCTGGAGTCACGTGGTAAGGACAACAGATTTCCTTCCTTTTACAATGGTCATATGGTTTCATGGTCATCATTGGACTTTTAATTCCAGATTTTTATTGAATTCAAATTCCACCATCTGTTGTGACAGGATTTGAACCTAGGTCCCCAGATCTCTAGTCCAGCAACAATACCACTATGCCATCATATACCACCATACCAGTGATAGCTCTGAAGGACCTTCAAGATGGGGCAAGGCTCTATAATTTCAATGTGAAAAGTTTACATAGGCATTTTGCATTTTATATATAAAGCAAGCACCTTATCCCTTATATCTATAGAGCAACCCCAATATGCCACCTAGCTATAAAGAAGGTCAAAGTCTGTCAGAATAAAAAGATAGAATTACTTTTTCCTGTTTTGAAGATAGAACCTGACTACTCCCATTAATCCACATAAGTTCAAAATGTCACAACTATCTGCATCTGAAAAACAGCAGTAGATCTTGGTTTACCCACATGATGGGTAGCTTCAAAGGTTGTGCCAAGAGCTAACACGGGCACTCCAGTTTAAGGAGTAGGCAGGTTATTTGCTCTGATATTTCTATTAATAGCTGCTTAAGAGAGTAAACTACATTTTCTGTACTATACTTACTAGGTACCGGCAAGTGTTTAATTATTGGAGCCTCATGATGCCTGATATATGTTGGTGAGGTTAACAGAAAACCAGCAGCCTCTTTAATGCATTCAGAACCAATTCTTAGGTCATCCCATAGTGGATATGAATAAATCAAGACAATTGAATTACAGCATTCCCACTCCCAATGCAGTGCTACAATGGAGCGTAGGAGCAGGAAAAGGTCATTTTTCCTCGAGCCTGCTCTGCCATTTAACTAGATCTTGGCTGATCTTCTACCTCAACGCCATCTTCCTGCACTATCTTCATATCCCTTAGTGTCATTGGTATCTGGAAATGTACTGACCTCTGCTTTGAATATACTCAATGACTGAGCCTCCAAAGCCCTCTAGGGTAAAGAAATTCCTCCTCATCTGTCTTAAATAGCCTACCCATTATTCTGAGATTATGTCCCCAGATTCTAGACACCCCAAACAGGAGAAACATCCTTGTTCCATCTACCCTGTAAGAATTTTGTACACTCACCTCTCATTCTTCTAAACTCTAGACAATACAGGCCTAGTCTAGTTTTTTCTCATAGGACAATCCTGCCTTCTCTGGAATTAATCTGTTGAATCTTTGTTGCACTCCCTTCCTGGCCAGTATATCCTTCCTTAGGCAAGGAGACCAAAACTGCATACAATATTGCAGTGTTGTTTCACTAAGGCTCTTTTCAACTGCAGCAAGACTTCCTTATTTTTGTACTCCAATTTCTTTGCAATAAAAGCTAATATATCATTTGCCTTCCTAATTGCTTCTGTGCCTGCATGTCTGCTTTGTGTGTCTTATGGACAAAATGTCACATCTTGTCTCCTTTATTCAACAAGGTATTGCATTTCATACACATGGAATCAGGTTCTGTTGCTAACGTCTGAATTAATCCAAATTCTTTGGAAAGCAATCCTCTTAAGTTATGCACATGACCCAACTGAAATAGATAAAGCTTCTTCAAGTCCACTTTTCTGTGGTACGTTTTGCAAAGAATGAACTTTATTTGAGGGATTCTGCACTGTGTGGGAATGGTGGACATTTTAATTCCTCCCCTCTCTATTGCTTATTAGAATTCATAACCAAACTTATTTGGAAACAATCTTGGAATGTCCCGTGGTCCTTAAGAGTGATGGAGGGAAGCTAATGCTTCGGTGCTGGGCTTACGATGGGATTTGTTGTTGAAAAATTTCTATGAATCATTCCCAGCAGCTGTTTGATGCTTTTCACCACCCTCCTTTCCTTCCTGCATCTATCTTTTTCCCTTTTGAGGATAGTATTGGGAGAAGACATCCTGCTATTGATGTATTCTAATGCCAAATGCAAAGTTAGAGAAATTGCAACTACCTTAATAAAGTTGGAATGTGGTTAAAGATTATTTTCAAGAATTATAGTTCTATTTCTTGGTGTGAATTTAAATATCAAAAGGATTAAATTTAAATTGAAGAAATAAATTTGATTTTAGAAACAGGAATGAAGTATATATTGCAGGTATAAAAACAAAAA
The DNA here is from genome assembly GCF_017639515.1 of Carcharodon carcharias. Lineage (NCBI taxonomy): Eukaryota > Metazoa > Chordata > Chondrichthyes > Lamniformes > Lamnidae > Carcharodon > Carcharodon carcharias. Next base: position 72,021,846 of record NC_054474.1, on the reverse strand, counting down.
AACTGCGGATGCTGGAAATCCAAAACAAAAACAAAAACAGAATTACCTGGAAAAACTCAGCAGGTCTGGCAGCATCGGCGGAGAAGAAAAGAGTTGACGTTTTGAGTCCTCATGACCCTTCAACAGAACTTGAGTTCAAGTCCAAGAAAGAGTTGAAATATAAGCTGGTTTAAGGTGTGTGTGTGGGGGGCAGAGAGAGAGAGAGAAGTGGAGTGGGGGTGTGGTTGTAGGGACAAACAAGCAGTGATAGAAGCAGATCATCAAAAGATGTTAACAACAATAGAACAAAAGAACACATAGGTGTTAAAGTTAAAGTTGGTGATATTATCTAAATGAATGTGCTAATTAAGAATGGATGGTAGGGCACTCAAGAAAAAGCTCTAGTGGGGGTGGGGAGAGCATAAAAGATTTTTAAAATTTTTTTAAAATAATGGAAATAGGTGGGAAAAGGAAAATCTATATAATTTATTGGAAAAAAAAAGGGGGAAACAGAAAGGGGGTGGGGATGGGGGAGGGAGCTCACGACCTAAAGTTGTTGAATTCAATATTCAGTCTGGAAGGCTGTAAAGTGCCTAGTTGGAAGATGAGGTGTTGTTCCTCCAGTTTGCGTTGGGCTTCACTGGAACAATGCAGCAAGCCAAGGACAGACATGTTCTGCGGTCTGTCCGCAAGAATGACCCAAACCTCCCTGTCGCTTGCCATTTTAACACTCCACCCTGCTCTCTTGCCCACATGTCTGTCCTTGGCTTGCTGCATTGTTCCAGTGAAGCCCAACGCAAACTGGAGGAACAACACCTCATCTTCCAACTAGGCACTTTACAGCCTTCCGGACTGAATATTGAATTCAACAACTTTAGGTCGTGAGCTCCCTCCCCCATCCCCACCCCCTTTCTGTTTCCCCCTTCCTTTTTTTTCCAATAAATTATATAGATTTTCCTTTTCCCACCTATTTCCATTATTTTTAAAATTTTTAAAAAATCTTTCATGCTCTCCCCACCCCTAGAGCTTTTTCTTGAGTGCCCTACCATCCATTCTTAATTAGCACATTTGTTTAGATAATATCACCAACTTTAACTTTAACACCTATGTGTTCTTTTGTTCTATTGTTGTTGACATCTTTTGATGATCTGCTTCTATCACTGCTTGTTTGTCCCTACAACCACACCCCCCCCTCCACTTCTCTCTCTCTCTCCATCCCCCACACACACACCTTAAACCAGCTTATATTTCAACTCTTTCTTGGACTCGAACTCAAGTTCTGTTGAAGGGTCATGAGGACTCGAAACGTCAACTCTTTTCTTCTCCGCCGATGCTGCCAGACCTGCTGAGTTTTTCCAGGTAGTTCTGTTTTTGTTTTTGTTTTATATATTGCAGGTGTTATCTGCCTCATTCTTCAACTATAGTGCAATCACCACACACAAATAGTAATATCTTCATAAGGGAAGTTAAATGGGGACTGGAAATCAGAAATAAAAACAAAATTTTGGAAATTCTTTCTCCCCACATATGCTGCCAGGTTTGCTATTTCCAACATTTTCTGTTTTATATCACATTGGGACCCTACTCCTTTAAGAATTTTGTGCCATGCAGCATGAGCTTTTCCACCTGAGTGTACAGATGCTACATAACAAGGCTTGTCAGCAAAGTCAAGTCCATGGAATAAAAGGACAGTGGCAGCATTGATATGAAGTTGGCTGAGTGAGAGAAAAGAGTAGCAGTGAACAGTTTTTCTCTTAAAAGACAGGAGGGAGATAGATATACAATGGAGGTCCCAGGATGTGAGGGAATCCAGCTATAAATACAGAGTTAAAATTACAAGGTTATTTCTCCTATGAAGTAGGGATTAAAAACTAAAAGCAGAGTTCATCTGCTGGATAAAGGTTTAAAAGTTCTAAACATGCTTGAGCACAATTGTGTGCTCAAGGGCAACAGCATCTTGTAGCATATTATATGGTATATCTTCTAACACAAGGCAGTCCTGAAAAAATAGGAACTGTCCTCTCCATCACCTCAGGAAGGCACTGATATCTAACAATGGATAACCTTAAGGATGACCCTAATTTGCCAACAAAATCATGGGAACTGAGTGCAGTGACCACAATCTGCACCTCTCATTATCCTGTTTGCTTGAAGGATGTTGACGAAAATGAAGGATGCTGATAAAAACAAAGGATTTTGTCCAGCATGTGTGCGCAATATGCTTCCTGCTGGTTCAGTTTTTCAATGGTATAAATATCGAAACAGTAGGATTTTTAGATTTGTTAGATTCACTCTACCGCCTCTCAAGGTAAAGGCATAACTTCTGTAGTATGCTGATGTTGGTTCCCTTAATTGGATAGAGGTATCTTGCTAGACTCGATAGCTTTCTACTTGGGGATTTAAGGTAAATACTTTAAATATTGATGAATATTTTAAATATCTCTAACATTAAAAAGACATGGACTCTCTAAAAGAAACAAGATTTGTTTTCCTAGAATTATCATGTTGTGATTACCATCAAGTGATTTGCATGTTCAGTTCTTTAATAATTTTTATCATTTAGAAAGTATATTGTCTCATGCAGTTTTCTGTATCCAAACTCAAAAACCATCTCCATACACTCTTCGGCAGAGAGATGCATTTTTGAGGAGATATGCCCCAACCCTTATAATATCCAGGTGTTTAAAAGGCTATCTGGAGGACAGTAATATTCGCTGGTGCTTCCTTTCCTTCAGAATGAGTTAGGTCAGTTCTTCAGAGCCATTTAAATGTGTGAGGCCTGTCCTTCTCAATTTTAAGTGACAGTGATCATCCAAGAAGTACACCTGATCCGCAATACTCCCAAAAAGGTCTAGGATTATAATCCAATTCAAGGGGTTGGTACTAGGTTCAATGCTTTTCTTGATCTATATTAATATCCTAGACTTTGATGTGCAGGGCACAATTTCAAAATTTACAGATGACCCAAAGCTTGGAGGTATTGTGAATTGTGAGGATAGTGATTGACTTCAAGAGGGCATAGACAAGCTGATGGAATGGGCAGATATGTGACAGATGAAATTTTGTGTAGATAAGTTTGAAGTGATGCATTTTGGTAGTAAAAACGAGGCAATATAAAGGATATAATTCTTAATGGGGTACAGGGACAGAGACACCTGGGAGGTTACATGAACAAGTCATTGAACTGCCAGGACAGATTGAGAAAGTGGTTAAAAAGGCATATGGGGTCCTGGGTTTTATAAATACAGCCATAAAATACAAAAGCAGGAAATTACAGCGAACCTTTGTAAAAACAAACCAGTTCGGCCTCAACTGGAGTACTGTGTTCAATTCTAGGCACCACACTTTAGAAAAGGTTTATGAGAATGATTCAAGGGATAAGGGGCTTCAGTTAAGAGAACGATGAGAAAAGATTTGATAGAAGTGATCAAAATTATGAGGATTCTGGACAAAGAAGATAGAGAAAACCCTTCTGCCAGTGGGAATAGTTTAAGAATCAGAAATCAGAGGTCACCGATTGGCAAAAGAATAAAGAGCAAAATGAGGAAAACTTTTTTTTACACGAGTGGTTAGGATGTGGAAAGTGGAAAGCACTGCCCGGGTGTGGTGGAGGCAGATATAATCGGGCCTTTCAAAATGGAATTGGATAAGCACCTGCAGAGAAAAAAAATCTTTCAGTGCTATGGGCAAGGGTGAGAGAGTGGGACTAGCTAAGCTTGTAGAGAGCCAGCATGGACACGAAGGGCCAAATGGCATCCCTCTGTGCTGCAACCAACCTACTTCAATCTGACTCCATTCTTGACTAAGGTGAGGCCACAAGTGAACAAGGACTAAAACACATGCATAAATATTTCCAAAGAGCTGCAGTGCAACTAGATCAGAAAATAATCAACTGGGGTGGTACATATTAATACTGTGCAAACTGCAGGCAATATTCTGAAAACTGAGCTCCTAGGGCTAACTTGAGGCTCGAATACTCAGAACAGATTGCACTTACACACAGCTCCATATAGCTGTTGAACATGTAATGTGCCACTGAAACAAACTTGACAAACTGGCCTAATAACCACCCAACAAGTAGATTAAACTCTAATCGAAGGCTTTTTCAATCTGGGAGCCAAACTAGCTAAAAAATGAAACTTCCATTTCCCTCAACAAGGTGATACTGTAATTTATTTTTAGGGTCAAATTAAGCCCAAGTATATATACTTAGGATCATACAAATGCACAAAATCCAAATATTTTGAACATGAAGTTGTTCAAGGCTAGATTCAAATACCAATGGAGAGCTTAATTTTCTCTCACCTTCCTGAAGCTGTTGACTTCAAAAAAAGATTCTATGAAGGCATGTTATGGTCACTGCTCCCAAAGGACCCTGCCAAATATTAATTAAACCCTTCACGTTGCACAAAACCAAATCTAGGATAGCCTGTTCCCTAGTTGGTTCCTCAAGGTTTTGGTCTAAAAAAACATCTCCTATACACTCCAGGAATTCATCCGTCATAGTATTATTGCTAATTTGGTTTGTCCAGACTATATGTAGATTAATGTCACTAATGATTACTGTAGCACTCTTGTTACATGCATCTCTAATTTCCCGTTTAATACCATCCCTTACCTTACCACTACTGTTTGGAGGCCCACCGACAACTCCCATCGTTTTCCGCTCCTTGGCTCCACCTAGACTGATTCTACATCTAGATTTTCTGAGCCAATATCCTCTATCACGATTGCAGTGATTTCAACCTTAAATAATAATGCCATGCCGTCACCTTTTCACCTGTCCTTTCCAAAAATGCAAATACCCTTGGATATTCAGTTCCCAGGTTTGGTCACCCTGCAGCCATGTCTCTGTAATTGTAATCATTTCATACCCGTTTACATCTATTTGCGCTGTTAATTTGTCTACCTTATTGCGAATGCGCCGTGCATTCACATACAGTGCCTTTAGACTTGTTTTGTTACACATCTTTTTTGTACTTTGTCCTTATTTGATGCTGGCCATTTCCTCCGCCTTCCACTTTTGCTTTTTACTTTTCTGTCTTTCATTTCTATCATTGCTTCCCTCTCTTGTGTCTCCCCACTCAGGTTCCCATCTCCCTGCCACTCTAGGCTAAAACCTCCCCCACAGTGCTCGTGAATACCCCTGCGAGGATATTGGTCCCGGTCCTACTTGGGTGCAACCCATCCAGCTTGTACAGGTCCCATCTTCCCCAGAATGTCCCCCAATCCCTCAGGGATCTAAATCCCTCCCTCCTACACCATCTCTCCAGCCACACATTCATCCGGTTTATTCTACTATTCCTGATCTCACTAGCATGTGGAACTGGGAGTAATCCTTAGATTACTACCTTTGAGGTCCTGCTTTTTAATTAATTTCCTAGCTCCCTATATTCTGCTTGCAAGACGTCATCCCTCTTTTTACCTAAGTCGTTGGTACCAATATGGACCATGACTTCTGGCTGTTCACCCTCCCCCTTCAGAATGTCCTGCAGCCACTCAGTGACATGCTTGACCCTGGCACCAGGGAGGCAACATACCATCCTGGTGTGACATCCGCGGTCGCAGAAATGCCTGCCTCCCTTACACTAGAATCCCCTATCACTATTGCTCTCCCCCCTCCCGTGCAGCTGAGCCACTCATGGTGCCATGGACTTGGCTCTCGCTGCAATCCCCTGAGGAAACCATCTGCCTAGCCATGTCCAAAACAGAAAATCTGTTAGAGAAGGACCCAGGGAGCTCCTGTACTACCTGCCTAGTGCCTTTACTCTGTCTGACAGTCACCCATTCCCTTTCTGCCTGTGCACTCTTTACCTGTGGTGTGACCACCTCACTGTACGTGCTATCCACGAAGATCTCAGCCCTGTGGATGTTTCACAGTGACTCCAGCAGCTGCTCCAAATCCAAAATGCAGATATCAAGTAGCTACAGTTGGAGTCACTTCTTGCACACGTGGTCACCATGGACACTGGAAGTGTCCCAGACTTCCCACATCATGCAGGAGGAGCATTTGACAGAGCTGCCCTGCCATGACTTACCCTTAAATTACTCCCTTTAATTCTATTTCCTCTAGTTTAGAGAATATTAAGGACATTAGAAATACTCACCAAGTCCTACTTACCAAGGCTCCTCTTTCTGAGGAAACGTAGAAAGTGAAAGGATCACCTTCCCTCTTCATCAAACTTGCTCACTCACCAAACTCCAACTGAAGCACTCAAATGCAGCACAAGACAGCACTCCAGTGCAGACAAGGCAGCACTGTAGATGGTCTGCTTTTGTGCTCCCTGAATCTAGCTTCTGAAAACCTTTTTAAGCCAGTTATCCAATTAACTAACTGCAAGCAGAGCCTGAATGAGCACTGTTTTAAAGCTGGACTAAAACTCACCTTCCCCCATCCCAAAGAGCAACTTTTAATTAATTGCTTAATTAAAAGACAGGCTAGGCTGTCAATAGAAATTAACCCTTAAATTAAATTAACCCTTAAACTCCCTCACTCTTCAAACTCTAACGGAAGCACTCAAATGCAACCCAAGACAGCACTCAGTGCTTCTGTTGGAGAAAGTGGAGGCCTTTGGTATATACAGGCTGTTGTCAGTTCTATGTGGTCCTAACAATCTGTTGTATTTAACCTATCACAATAGGAAAGTAGTCATTTCCCTCTATCAGATACACCTCTAAATAAACACTTGTCTTAGGAATATCGGACTAAAAGAATTAAACAAAAGAACTAAGGGCTGCTCCACATCAAACCAAAATATCTTTCCCCCATCTTACCACTTGTTGGTGAATGCCACTTCTTGTCAAACCCTACGGGATTATAATTTCATGTCTTTCTGGACTACAATGGGTGCACAACATATCTCTAAATAACAAGCACACATATCTTCATCAAGTTATTATCTTTATCTTTCAAAAGAAAGACAATTCACAGTACATAATGTAAAAAAGATGCCAAAAAAGACTAGGTTGGCATAGTACAAACCTACATTCTTTTCATAGTTAACAATTTACACCACTCTGTTGTTATTAAAGCTGGCTAATGCCAGGAAATCATATAAAACTAACAATTTTTGGTTTGAAGTAGATAAAAATGTTATTGCTACAATATAAAATAAAGATACATATAATAGAACAAAAAAGCTAAAATACAATTTAAACAGACAACCAATGACAAGTTTAAATCAATATGAAAAGAGTTCACATCTTGGAAACTACAAGGAGCTACTTAAAACATGTGGCTTTGACATCGTGACCCAGAGGTCAAGCTATTTCAGCAGGTGGACATCACTTCCTCAAACATTTCTGGTTGTGTTGCAAGTTTAAGAAACACCTCACACCACAAAATGGATTTGCATGCTATCAGATGCATTTCTCTACTAATAACAGTTATTCTGAAATTAAATTTATATTTCAAATTAAACCTTTATTTCCAGTGAGGGAAGGTGTGAAAATTATGCACCAACCTATATTTTGCATTCTCTACAATGCATAGGCGAGCTAAGACTGATGATAAGGGCCACCTGATTCAGGCAAAACTGATTTTTCATAGTAACATCCACTAGAATATAATAAAGATGAATTACAAATGTAACAAGCAAACTTTCTCTCAAAAAAAACGGACAGAATAAGGCAGCAGTATAAACAGGACACACACCCAAGACACAGGATTTTATCTACAAAACAAATCAAGTATAGTAAGTACTATGTTGGGGCGATGCTGCCACGCATACCCTGGAGATGCAACAAGTATGACCTGTTGACAGCATTGAAAAGTAAAGGATGAAATGAGTCACGTGTTACAATGTAAATCCAACCACAGTCACTAATACACAACAGAAAAGTTCTCATTCAGTTTCCATCACATTGGTGAGGACTTTATTTAATCTTCACATAAAATGAACTTTACAACGATTATAGCCGATTTATTTACCAAGATAGTTATTGAAGTAGATAAAAACACTTGAATATAAAGTTTTTTTTGTCAGTCTGTAATGTGCAGTTGTGCATTAAACACTGCCTGCACCTGACACCACTATACACAAGATATTTACAATATGGTTTCTTAACACATATATAAAGTTTATTGTAAATGATCAATTTCCATTCAAGTTTGAAATTGATCGTGATATGAAAGTGGATCGGCCACTACAGGTTTTTATTTATATATATATATGTATTTATATATATATATATATATATATATGTATTTATATATATATATATATATATAAATAAATAAGTCACCACTACACACTCCAATATGGTGGTGTAGTAGGAAGCCTTTAACTTACAGTATATCACACTGTAAAATGTGGTCTATTCCATGACTTACAGAAGATACCAACCAGCTGGTTGTCACCATTAATTTCAGCAGTTAATATTTACTCACCATGAAGATACTACATGGCCCAAATCTTTTTCTTCCTTTCTGGCAATTACACTATTATACTTGGCTGGGACGTGGCAGCAATTCAAGGATTAGGATTAATTAAAAAAGGAAGGGAGAATTAATTTTAAATTAATTTTAGCATCGCGTCTACAAGAAATAGCCTAGGAGATCAGATTAAAAGTGTGCTCAAATGTTAGCAGACACATGCAGCACTTGGACTGAATGCAATTTAAATGGACTTGTGATCAAAGTGTCTGATCATTGTACAAGATCATTGTGCAATTAATTTGCTATATGAGAACAGCACTGCACCACAATTGATTAGATGATCACACAAACTGAAGACAAGCTCTATTACCCTCATGCTGTAATTAAAAATGGTAGCTGCAACTTTTCCTTTTAAAGATGCAACACTTCTTTTTTGCTCATCATTTCCAACCACAGTACATTGGTAACACGGGATTTTCAGATCATAACCAAGTTATTTGTAACTAACACTGGTACTCAACGCAGCAGATTACGGTTATCAGAAATTTACGCTCCAAATGGACTAACAATCCATATTGGTTTGGTGCCAAAAGTTGCTTTAAAAAAAGATATTCATTAAAATAGGGAATGTGCACCTTTGAGTTGCTGCTATGATTAGGCAGAAAGACAACTTTTAACTGGAATAAAAATGCTGAAATAAGGATTTTAATTGAAGTATATGACACTGACCTATAATGGGCACATTGCACAATTAATTACAATGCTATTAGCCTCAAGTTGTATTTCTTTATAGCATACAGTTTGGGTTTTCAATTAACTGTTGTCAACAATACAGCTGGGTAATATACCTAAAGACAGACAAAAAAAAGTGTGAATATTTTCCTTCCAAGTTAATTTGAAATGCTAGTTTTACTGGGAACTACAGCAATTTATATCCCTAACCATTACTCAATTTCATCAGAGTTTCATAATGAGGCTTATTTATGCACTTATCCAGGAAAACAGGCAGGATACTCTAACTTAGATGTCAGTTTTCAAAGTAATGATAAAAACTTAGCTCACCACCCTCTATTTATTTTTAATTCTAAAAATACACATGTAAGTGTCTCAGATTTAGAGCTGGGGAGATAGACTGCATTAATAAATGCAGTTTATTACAGAAAATCCAAAGGCATCGATTGTTGTCTTTGCTATATCGCTGAAGCATGTAGCAATGACCACTGTATCTACAGGCCACCTTTACAGCCCTTCTCACTAAACTTTTCCAAGACAGTACTTGCCATACATTTCTTGCCACAGGGGACTAGGTAAAGCTACACTCATGGCGGTGCAAAATTTGAGTAGTGAAATATTTTATTTGATATTTATGCTGGCTGATTTTGCTTATAATTAAGAGTATAATATTCTCCTAAAAGTCAATCCCATAATAATTCACAGGTACAGATAAATTTCAATCCCTTTCATAAGTGCCATGAAAATTGTCTGCATCATCTTATTGTCTCTTTGACAGACAAAAATAAAATCCTACGCCACATTTCATCTGACTCTTCCCCCAAAAAAACATTTAGGAAAAATCAGTTGTCCATCTATAAAATTGTTATTGGTTTCTACTGAAATTCAGACTTGCTCCACTGGTGTCAGAACTATTGACAAACAATTTCTCACAATGACCATAAAGCACAATAAACCAACCCAAGAGATAATTGTGCCACCCAGTTAGAAATGTGCACTTCTTCTGGCTAAGGCACTGGTTGTGGATGACATCACAGCAAGTTGTTTATACATCACAGCAAATTGATTTGAGTTGGGAGAGCAGGCCAATACCCATTACAGTAAGGAATGTGTTAACTGCAGGACAATTCCAGTTTTCATTGGGCAGGATTGTGGTGCTATCTTCAGTGAGCTGTACTTGGACCCTTTTTCAGGCTAAAGTTAGACCAGTTTACAGAGACCTTTGGCCTTGTCTGCTTGGCAGAATCAAGGCAAAACCTACAAATGGAAAGAAAATAAAAGTGTCAGAGCATTGTAAAGAGGAAAATCATCTCAGGGAATCTGTCAAGTCATCACTGCTTTGTTATATGAATGTGTTCACAAATGGGTTTCTGAAATAGCTCATCAAAATTTCCTATATAAATTGACAACAAAGTTAGAGTTTAGTTGTTTTCAACCAAGATAAAGATAAAAGTAACATCTCAAGAAAGTGAAAAACTTCAGCCATGAAAGCAGAAATCAGTAACAATGTTCTAGAAGCATGTACCCAATAGCAATCAATCATGGCCTCCATTTATATTTGGAATGGTTCTCTTTTTTTGTTAGATATTACTTACAGCTTGTAACTAAAATGTTTCATTGAAAATTTGACTAATTTTATTTCCTCTAATAACGTGCCCATTCTAGAATCATTAGGCCGAGTTTTGAGATGAAATTAAAAAAGCTGTTAGCATTGTCATCATTACAACAATGCAAGTGCTACCAACTTCAGGAGTCACAAAGCTGTGGTGGGTCATGCTGTGTTACTCCTAATTTAACTTCGTGATGTTAACAGGGAAAAATGGTAACAGCACAAAGGGAGGGGATGTGTGGCTGGAGAGGATGGGCGGGGCCAGGGCAATGGTGCGTGCAGCAGAGTGAGGTGGCACATGTCCTAGGTGGGTGGGTGGGTGTGTGTGTGTGTGTGTGTGTGGGGGGGTGAGAGGATGTCGTCTTGCGCGGCTGGGCGACATGGAAGCAATGGCACAAGATACCAGCTTATAAAGGAAAGTCGGATTAATTGGAAGTTTCTGGTAACTAAGAAAGCTGAAGCTGGTTTTTTTCTTTCCCACATGTACAGCACTTAAGGTCAGGTTAGCTCGGCCTAATCTGTATTGAATTCTTACACAAATCAGTTTGTCCTCTCTTTACCTACCTCTTAAAATGTTCCACCTCACGGTCTGTCTCATCCATCTCCACGCTGTCAAGATCAATGTCTTTGGGAAGGAACACATCATCTGCAAGACAAAGAAAAGCTACTCAGTAAGAATGCACAACTCAAATGTTGAATAAGCCCCATAATAAAACATTATCAACACACTTCAATTTTATTTGACCAATCTAACATGCACTAGTTAAGATTGCCAGGAATATAATTATTTCCTGAATTCTATCGTGCTCGAGGTACCTTAGATGAAGTAAGGATACAGACTGCAGAACCAACCGCCAGTAATCAGAGAATTATTTTATATAGCTGTGATACCAGTGTGAGCCTGTTTATTCAGTGGTTGTGGAAATTTGTTAATCTTTTCACAAAAATGGGCTACTGTTAAGTCTTTGAGGTACTGGGGAAGTTGGTTTTTTTACAAGTAGTACACAAATGAAAAAGTTAAAGACATTGAGAAATCCAATTTATTAGCAATTCCTTACCGCTATGTTTGGGTCTTGGAATACCAGGGGAAGCCATCACACTGTCCTGACCTTCAGCATGTTCATCAGTTCTCAGTGCTAGAGATATTATTAAAACAGTACAAAAATTACTTACAGGAAATAACACTGAAATTCACTTCATAAAATCATGACAATGCACTTTTAACATGTTACTTTGGTTATTTCCCTGCATCTGTCAGCTCTTTTGAGTACAAACCCATTTCCATCTGTTTCAGATGAAGTTACATTGTTTCATAGTTTGCCATTGTGAGAGTTGAACTCTTGATCTTGGGGTTACAAACCCAGTACCATAACCACTTGGCTATTTAGGCCAAGCCCCCCTGCATCTGTCAGGCTGCAGGTGGGCCCATACCTCCACAAATGTAATGGTTCACATGGTTTCTGGAAGGCACTAATTTCCAATTAAGTTAACTAATTCTGTGCCTGTAGGTAAGTGCCAAATTGCTAAAGTCACACAGCACTTAGCTGCACTGCTTCAGAGTATAATGGAAAAGATCATGCAAGCATCTATTCCCGCTGTACAACAGGGCAGAATTGTGAATCTGCGCCAATCGTGAAGTCTCAATTTTCTCGGCCATAAACCTTGTATCATTAATCATTAAAGTGAACAGATACTACAGCTGTTTATATTCAAAAGCAAATATTCTCACACTATATTCTACCTGGCTTTTTGTATACCTTTGTGCACAGTGCAGAAACAAATTTTCAGATAAAATGACTTACAGATAGAGATAGCTTTCATTTGGTTATATTTAGCCTCCATAATTTTGAATTTATAAATTCCCATCTTGTATGTCTCATCACCAAAGCATTGGCAAAAACAGGATGGCTACATTTAGGTTTAAGAAACATGCACTGCAATTTAAACAAATTCCCAAAAGTATTTGCATTCTCTCCTCTAAATGAGTCAAATCCAGCAAACGGTACTCCCACTAGGCCATCATGTAAGTAATAAGGCCAAATGTTGAAATGAAATGGAACTTAGCAACTTGCATGTATTGATGCAGAAAGATCTCCCATTGTGCTGCAGAGAGGGGCAGTCAAAACAATGGTTTCTCATCAAAGGAAATATTAGTAAGGGTGACCAAAAGTATCAGCTGTGCTTGAAGTTAATAAGTCACAAGGGCTGGATGGGGCACATCTGAGGATGCAGGAGGAGGCAAGGGTGGAAATTGCAGAGGTACTGGCAATAATCTTCCAATCCTCCTTATATACGTGGGTGCCAGAGGACTGGAGAAATGTACACGTTAGTGTTATTAAAAAAGAGGGCATAAGGATAACCCAGCAACTATAGACCATTGGTTTAACCCTGGTAGTAGGAAAGCCTTTAGAGACAATAAACCAGGACAAAATTAACAGCCACTTGTCAAGTGCAGATTAATTAGGGAAAGCCAGGACAGATCTGTTAACCGTGCTTGATTCATTTTTTTTTGGAGTAACAGATTGTTGATGAGGATAACGTGGTTGATGTAGGGTACGTACAGTTTCAAAAGATGTTTGATGAAGTTGGATAAAAGGTTGACTTTGTAACAGGAAACAAAGGGTAATGGTCGATGGGTGCCCTTGCGAATGGAAAGTTGTCTCAAGTGATGTTCCACAGGGCTCGGTGTTGGGACCGTTGCTGTTTGTGTTATATATTAACGATTTGGACGTGAACGTGGGAGGCACAATGGGGAAATTTGCAGATGACACAAAGATTGGCCTAGTAGTGGATAGTGTAGAGGATAGCCACAATCTCCAAAACGATATAGATGGGTTGGTGGAGTGGGCGGTAAAGCGGCAGATGGATTTTAACATAGGGAAGTGTAAGGTCATACATTTAGGAAGGTCAAACAGTTACAGGGGTTACTAAATAAATGGGAATGTACTAAGAGGGGTAGATGAAGTGAGAGATCTTGGCGTACAAGTACACAGGTCCCTGAAGGCAGTAGTTCAAGTAGACAAGGTTGTAAAGAAGGCATATGGAATGCTCTCCTTCATTGGCAGAGGTATAGAATATAAAAGTAAGGATATGATGTTGGAATTATATAAAACACAGGTGATGCCACAACTGGAGTATTGTGTGCAGTTCTGCTCACCACATTACAGGAAGGATGTAATAGCTCTGGAGAAAGTGCAGAGGAGGTTTACAAGAATGATGCCAGGGTTAGAAAAGTGTAGCTGCAAGGAGAGATTGGATAGATTGGGGTTATTCGCCTTAGAACAAAGAAGGCTGAGAGATGACTTGATTGAGCTGTGCAAAATTATGAGGGGAATAGATCGAGCAGACAGGATAAAATTGTTTCCCGTGGAGAATTCTATAACCAGGGGACATAGATTCAAGATAAGTGACAAAAGGTGTAGGGGGGACATGAGGAAGAACTTTTTTTGTTTACACAGAGTAGTGGGTGTCTTGAATTCACTGCCCAAGTTGGTGGTAGAGGCAGAAACTCTAAACTCTTTTAAAAAGTACCTGGATCTTCACCTTAAGTGCTGTGAGCTGCAGGGCTATGGGCCAGCCGGGTGCAGGAAGGTGGGATAAGAAAGGGCACCTGGGTGTCCTTGGGCTGGCAAGGACAAGATGGGCCTAATGGCCTCCTTATGTGATGTAACTTTTCTATGGTTCTAATAGACTTGCCAGCACAAAGTTGAAGCCCACAGAATAAATAGAAAAAAGATAGCGGCAGCACAGACACAAAGTTGGTTGAGTGATAGAAAACATAGTAGTGGTGAACAGTTGTTTTCTGGACTGAAAAAAGATTACTGGGGCTCCCCAAGGATCAGTATCATTGCTTTTCTTAACCTATATTAATTACCTAGACTTGGGTGTACATGGCACAATTTCAAAAGTTGTAGATGACACAATAGTGTGAACTGTGAGGACGACAGTGAAAAACTCATAGGCCATGGGCTGATGGCATGGGTGGATGCAAGGCAGATGAAATTTAATTTAGGAACAAAGAGGCCTAGGGATCTATATGCATGAATCATTGAAAGTGGCAAGGCAGGTTGAGAAAGTGGTTGAAAAGGCTCGTGGGCTTTATCAATATATAAAGAGAGTACCAAAGCTAGAAATTATGAACCTCTATTACACTCTGGTTCGCCCTCAACTGGAGTAGAAGTTCAATTCTCAACACTACACTTTAAGGAGGATGTGAAGGATTTAAAGAAGTGGCTGAGAAGATTTATCAAAATGGTTCCAGGAATGAGGGGCTTCAGTTACACGGACAGATTGAAGAAGCTGCAGTTGTTCTCCTTAAAGAGAAGGTTGAGAGCAGATTTGAGAACAGTGTTCAAAATCATGAGAGGCCGAGACAGATTAGATGTAGAAAAACTGTTCCCATTGGCGAAGGGGTTGAGAACCAGAGGATACCGATTTAAGGTGACTGGCAAAAGTACAAACGGCATGAGGAAAAGCTTTTATTTTTAAATGCAGCAAGTAGTTAGGATCTGGAACACACTGCTTTAGAGGCTGATACAGTCAGGGCTTTCAAGATGGTGTTGGATAAGCACCCAAAGAAAAAAAGCCTGCAGGGCATTGGGGAAAGGAACTCATCAAGTTGCTCTTGCAAAGAGTCGACATGGACATGATGGGCCAAATGGTCTCCTTCTGTACTGTAACCATTCTATGCTTCTACGTCTACCACATTCAAAGCAAATGATTGATCAAACTGAGAATATTATCAGTATATATAATTATCAATTCACTGTCTTACATATGCTAGCTAATTCAATGTTGTCCCATTATGTTTGGGTACATTGCAATTCTCCATTGTAAAATAAGATTTTACTGCATATTGCTAAATTTTGTGTAATATATCATTAATTTCCAGATGTTAGAACTCATTTTGTTCAAGCTTTTGTTTGTTAAATTTGAGCAAAATGCAAAAGATTGTGGATGCTAGAAATCTGAAACAAAAGTTGCAGACACTTAGCAGGTCATGTAGCATCTGCCAGAAACTTAGTGTTTTAATTTGGAAATATGTTGCAATGTCAAAGATTTATCCATAACTTTTGAATTTATCTTCAACAACTTTTGAATGAGATATTAAACAGAGGCTCCATCTACTCTGAAGTGGACGTAAAAGATCCCATGGCATTATTCTGAAGGGTAGGGGAGTTATCCTTAACATCTAGGCCAATATTTATCTCTCAATCGACATCACAAAAAAACATTATCTGATCATTATCACATTGCTGTTTGTGGGAGCTTGCCGTGTGAAAATTGGCTGCCATCCAACCTACTTTGCAACAACAATCAAACTAAAAGTACTCAATTGACTGTAAAGCGCTTTGGGATATCTCGAGGTCATGAAAGGTGCTTTATGTCTTTCTTTCTGACTGCTTGGTCTACATTCAGAGGTAAATACTCTTCAGTCTTTTAAATTCTCACCTATACAATAAAGCTAACATTAGTGATTTGGTACAAAACAACAACGGAATTACCTGGAAAAACTCAGCAGGTCTGGCAGCATCGGCGGAGAAGAAAAGAGTTGACGTTTCGAGTCCTCATGACCCTTCGACAGAACTCTGTCGAAGGGTCATGAGGACTCGAAACATCAACTCTTTTCTTCTCCGCCGATGCTGCCAGACCTGCTGAGTTTTTCCAGGTAATTCTGTTTTTGTTTTGGATTTCCAGCATCCGCAGTTTTTTTGTTTTTATCTTAGTGATTTGGTGTTTGAAAGTATGCAACACCTGACTGACACCTACATGAAGGGCAAAACATGATTAGTTACATAGTAATTCATTAGATAACCTGCACTCTCATTACAGCAAAGCATTTTAAAGCTATAACAAAGGCAGGGCAACGAAAGCATTTTTTTTTCCCCAATCCATAATCTACATTTCAATGGAAACTTTCCTAAAAATCTTCAAATCATGTGCCAACTAATATAGCAGTATTTCTAAAGGAATTTGTTATGTAATAGGAGAATCCTGGGTTTTCTTTTTTTTCACACTTTGTCTCAACAAGTTTTAGGTTTTCAGTCCTAAATCAGAATGCACCCATTTGTGCCATTCCATTCTGCCATTTGGCTGAGACATGGTTACTATTATAACTGAAGGGCAACACACCAAGGACAGCAAACTCCAGTCATCAACAGGAATAGCTAACGATGCTCACAAAACCATGAGATATAAGCACCATCTTTCATCATGTTATTATTACTATAAAAAAAGCTAAATAAAGATACCAAGGAAAGATTTCAAGTTTCTAATCTAACTTCAGAGCTACCAAAAGTATTAAACTCCTCTTACAGGTTTAAAGGCCTAATTGTTTCCATTTTATTACATTCTCCATGAATATAATGCTCCCTTGATATGTTTCATCTTTTTAGTCAGCTATTAATGCTTGCTGCTTCCACAGAATAGTTTTCTTCCAGCAACGTGCATATTTCTGCTCACTATTTAAATGTAGTTAACATGTTAAAATGCTGTCATTTCAAACATCTTCCACATAGGCAAAGGTTCAAATCACAGGCCTGCTCACTTTAGAACTTCATTAGTTACCCATTTACTTAAGTCAGAGGGCCT
The DNA here is from genome assembly GCF_017639515.1 of Carcharodon carcharias. Lineage (NCBI taxonomy): Eukaryota > Metazoa > Chordata > Chondrichthyes > Lamniformes > Lamnidae > Carcharodon > Carcharodon carcharias. The sequence continues at coordinate 72,004,558 of NC_054474.1, read as the reverse complement.
CTTGAGGGGGTAAAAATATAAAACTACCAAATATCCTGATTAAACTTACCAACACAGTTGTTGGTCTTGTCGTGTTTCTTCTTTTTTCCTTTCTTGTTCTTGCCTTTTGACTGAGACAAGTCAGTTGTCATTTGTTGCTCTTCTTTGACTGCTCTAGTTTCAGAGCCTTCCACCTTCTCAGTACTTGAAATTTTAGTGTTACATTTCCTGTCATCACCAGTTTCAGAGTTGCCAAGAACACTGACTCCCTTCCATTTGCCTTGCCTGAGCTCATCGTATTTAGCAATCATGGTCTTTGAAGTCTCTACTGACTTGCCATCGTGATTCTGGTTTGTCTTGTGTTTGGCAGTAGATACATGCTGTTTGGAACTCTGCATTTTGGGAGCTGAGGAGTATTCGTGCTCTTTTCTTGAAACCATGGTTTTGCCCTTGGTCTCCTCAGAAGTCTGATGCCTGGGCTGCCTTGGTTGTTTCCCACTCCTTGATGTTTGTTGTGTCATTTTCGATTCTGTGGTTGGTTTATGCAGTACTACTGCACCAGCGTCCCCCGTTCGTAGTGTGGAAATATTTTCAGCCTTTGAAGGTAATGAACAGCTGCCCTTTGATTTCTTTCCTAATGAATTTTCCTGTAAAACCATATCAGAGCCATTGTGCTCATCGTCTGTGGTAACTGCATGCTTATTTCCATTCAACAAATGATTCTGCACAATCCCTGGTGTTGTTAAGGACAAGTTCAAATTGAGTTTCTGATGATCTATTATTCTTGTTTCTTCTTTGTCCACGATGCCATTGCTGTCTATCAGTAAACCCTTCTCCACAGATGTCAGCTCTGGAAAGTCATCCTTGGGCAGATCACATAGATTGAAGTTTGCTTTGATGGAATCTCTGATTCGGTCTTTAAGCTGCTCCAGTCTGGTGGTTAAGATGCTGCTCACTCGCTGCAATTCCACCTGGTGCCATAGCTCTTGCTGATTCAGTTTCTCTTCTATATCGTCTTGCATATGCTGGTTGAGCTTTGAAACTTTCTCCTCTATATCTTCTTGAACATGCTGGTTGAATATCAAGACTTTCTCTTCTATACCCTCTTGGATATGTTGATTTATCACAGAAACTTTCTCCAGATCCTGAATATGCATTGTAGATGGACATGGTTTCTCTGGTCTTTGATCACAAACCTCTGAACGGGCTTTCTCCTGCTAGAGCACAAAAATAAATTGTTTCATTTATCAAGCATGCACCTTGCATCAGCTGCACAATTAAAATTAGATGTGAGCTCCAGACTCTCAGTGTAGGCTGGAATTTCAACAGGCACTACATACAAATGTAATAATTTGTACCAGTGCCCACTTAAATTGTGGAAGACTCCAATTCATAATAACAAATGGCACTTATATTCATGTAGGGCAACCATCCAACCAACACATTTAACAGAGCTGTAAGGAAAATCTTTACTGAGCCACGTAGTGAGCAGTTAGGAAGGATGATCAAAAGCTTGGTCAAAGAGATGTATTTTAAGAAGGTAAGGGATGTAGAGAGGTTTAGAAGAGAAATCCAGAGTGAAATCTAGGTTACTGACAGCACATTTGCCAAGGGTTGGGTAAGGGTAGATGTGCACACATGTGGAGAGGAGTCATATACAAAAGGTTGAGGGATTGAAAGTTTAGTGCTGGAGGTGATGCTTGTAGGGTTAGATGAGATTATAGAATGGAAAACACGATGGAGGGATATACAAACAAGAATGAATGTTTTAAATTTGAGGCTTGGAGGACCAGGAACTAATGAGGATGACTGTTATGGGCAAGTGGGGGTGATGCACGATAGTAGACAGGCAGTAGAATTCTCAACAAGCTAAGCATTTTACATTTATGTTTAGAAAAAAATTAATTCTGTTTCCAAAGTATCTGTTTTATCATGTAAATAATCCCAAGAAATCAAAACTACTTCCAAAGTTAAGACAGCATTATGTGCAGCTAGGTATAATTAATCAAGTCTAGTTGAGAATTTAAAATGTCATGGTTTACGTGGAATGAAAAACAATTTAGTGCACTGAAATTCTTGACAGGAGTAAAATAGCAGCAAAAGTAAGTTTAAAACATAATACCATCAGTGTTCCTTTTGAATTTTTCAAGACAGAATAAATTTGAATGAAAGAATTTTTAATTAAGAGTAGACCATGTCCATTAATATCAATACAAACTCAAAACAGCAAGTCCGGACTCCTACTCAGTAAATAAATTGGGCTGGGTGACAGATATAGCAGCAAACATATCTTATTTGTTGCTTGCTTAACTTGAAACAAATCCAGGCTGCACAGTGAAAACTCAAAAGGTAGCATTTTCATGGCCTGCCTGTCATAGGATTGCTGGTAAAATAAATCTCCACCAATACCAAATTACAGGTCCTTTTAGCTAACACAGCTGAGTTATCCAAGCGTGCACCACAATTAAACAATCCAAACGGCACATAAACTGGATTGCTCTTTGCACACAATAAGCATTTGTCCCTTTCTTAATCTCCTACCACATAGCTGGCAAAATAAAATCACAAAGTCTACCTTTTTCTGCTTGTGCCGTGCTCGTTTGGCCGCTTTGGCACTGTTGACTGGTTTCTGTTCTGAGCTGTTGATGTAGTTTAACAGATCTTCAACATTCCTTTCATCCACTGGTGGTTCCCGGATGGACCCACTGCTCGATTTTTGCGGGAGCTCCTCCTTGCGTTTCGTCAGCCGCGTCCTTAGCTTCTCCCGGATTTCAGTGTAATTTCTACTTGTTGGAGCTGCAGGAGGCTTGAATAGAATTGTAAACGTAATTATTTCGACAACTCAAGAACAAATTGTTATAGTGCACTGCAAGTCTAGATTCTGGCATGTGTTCCTGATTTTTGAAAATTAGTTTCAAAATGGAACTTCATTCATATTTTGAAGCTTTTAATTGTTTAATAATTCACATATATTTTATTTAAAATTTCATATCTGTCTTTTCTCTTTCCTCTCCCAATAGATAAGCATTATGCCTTCAGCCCCAAAATTCTAAACAGACACTTGGATGAGGTCAATCATGCACACCATACAAATTCCAACGGTATCCATGGATCTGGCCCATCTTTTTCCAAACAGTGCTTTAGTTCTTCTTTTATAACACCATCATTACAATCAGATTTCAAAGGAGGGGTTGGAGAAAATATACTGTTTTGATAAATAGAATAGGTGAATCCAGTATGTCAATCACAAAACTTAGACAATTACCAAAATCATGTATGCTCGAAAATTACTGGAGTATCTCACAAAATAGATATTGCAAATACACAATTTTGTGATTTCTCCTTGAAATTTAAAATTCTTGTTCCAAGTGAAATATCTACAATTTAATGTCTTTCAGATCTTCAGATGTCCTAAAACACTTCAGATTCTGAATTTCTTTTAAATCTTTTACAATGTTTTGTAAACAAATTCAATTCAGCTGAACAAATTTACTAGGTTATCTTTCTAACTAGGTTGCACTCACCGGTCCATGACCAAAGAACTCGCAATAACAACAATCACAGTATTTTCCTTCTTTCTGATTGGCAGTATGAGATGTACATGAACTGTGTTCTGAACAGCTATCATCTTCTTCCAGACTTTCATCTGCATTGTGCATCTGTGTGGGGCTGTAGGCAGTTTCATTTGTGCACAGACGACTCTTGCATGACTGGTCCCTAGATGAGGCAACAAACCAAGTTTCAAAATAAAAATTCCAATTGCAGCAGCACTTGTATCTCCAGCAAACTCTACAAGGGTCGATGAATTTCGTTTCTAACAAATACTCCAGAAACAATGCATCAGGAAAAGCTTATCCTGACTTCAACATACAGTTGCGCGGCCATTCAAAAAGCCCCATTTATTCTTGTTACATTCACTATTCTTTTAAACACTTTCCAGACACCCTCAACTTTACTTTACGTTCTGTTGTTTTGTACATTTCCCCTTTTTCACATCTCAGCGCTTTTCATTAATTATCAGACTGATGGTTAAAAATCTTGCTTCTCCACAGCACCACCTAGAGTCAGCAAATGGGCACAACAGAAACACTAAATTTACTACATTCCCACTTAAAGGATGGAATTCAGTATCAAAGCATAATACATAAAAACACGCGTAGGCTTTCAGCTGTTCTGTACTGCAAAAAAAAAAATTGTTCAAAAGCCTCAAGGCACTGAAAATGCAGCTTTGAATTATCTTGGAGGAAATTATGCAAAATCAGTGAAACAAAAATAATTGATCAAATAAAGATCCAAATCCAACAATGGATTCATTATTAAATTATTCGTAACTTAAATTCACTTAGAATTTAAACTAAAAGTTTAGACAATGAGTAGAAGCAGCATTCCAAAGCATCTGAATGAAATAAATCCACTGAAAAATAATTTTAAATATTCAAAAAGATAGAATTCCTAAAATGGAATTGCTGGTTTATGCTACAGGAAATCTTACACTAAATTAAACATACCCCCTTGGAACCAATGAACAGGAAACTTACAATAGCCAATCAAAATACTCCCTGCCATCACAGTCTTGAAGGTATTTTTAAAACCTTGAGAACAGCAAAGGAATGTTTCCTCAGCACTGCATTATAAAATGTTCACCCATCAGGAGGAGGCCTTCATCAGTTGTCCTAGCAGAGGAGAATCAAATGGGCGTCCCAGTATTTTCAAAGACTGGAGCTCAAGAATATCTCAGGCAGGTGAGATGGAGCTCATAGCAGGAAGCATGCGAAGAGAAGAACAGCAGAGGGCCAAACCCGTACAAGCAGCAAGAAAGAGCAGCAAAGCAGCAGACAATATCAAACAGAAGTGAACAGCATTAAGGCGAGCTATAAGCAGCCAGCCAGTAGAGGTTAGAATTTCTGTGGGGAAGGTTCAGAGGTTTTTAGAAGTACTTTATTTAAATGTTTGAAATTCACACAGAATTTAAAACTTAGTTTTCTACATGTTTCTACAAGTTTCTCATGTGATTATTAATACAAATGAAATTAAACATCTAGAAGACCGAGATGAATTACAAATATGAGCAATGTTGGTATTGTGAACCATATTAATAGCTCCACCAATAAATGTGGGAATGTATTAATATTAAAGTAAGTAATTATGTTTGGCATGGTATTTAACCATGACCTGACCTCAAATGCCTCAATCATATGTAATCCACTCTTATGATTGCAGCAGATGGATCCAGACCTCTGCCTAATTCTTGCAGTGTTGTACAAGTTATGTTATTAGGTGCTGTTCAAACTAAGCATTTAAGAGAGAGACTTGGGTACTTAGTGCGCCTACTTTCCCCAGTCTGTACTAAATTCAGAGGCAGGGAGCAACACCTTAACTCTTCTGTTTTGTTAATGATCCTTTAAAAGTGAAGCATCCATTTACTAACTGCACGCTCCAATATTTACATATGCAGGAGACATCTTAGGAGGAAAATACTAACCTGCAGACGCCATTGCCTGGTGCAGCCAGGTTTGGTGAAGCTGTTACTGGGCAAGCTCCATTATAGTGGCTGGTGCAAATAGGGGAAGCTGCTGTAGTCTTTGGGAAAGAAGCTAACCCATTGTTAGAAATATGAGGGCTAGCACTTGGAGGCACTGGAGTCACAAGCACACCTGTTGAAACAGCAGCAGAGGTTTTTGAAATCAAGGACACATCTGGAGATGGAGCAGTTGTCACAGCAACTGCAGAGGTCTTGGGTATATGAGGCAGAACTTGCGAGATACCAGATGTCATTGATGGTCGCCGATTTGAATTAGTGGAGGTTACAGTGGTGTGTGGCATGGTGCATGAGGTTGTAGAAGTTGCATGTCCATGTTGATGACTGGAAACCGTTGGCTCATTAATAACTTGAGGAGGAGACTTTGGTGCCGTAAGAGGATGCTGATGGGAGGACAGGCCAGTGGGACTGTTGGGAGGTGCCGCTAGGACAGAATACCTGTGATCTTCTGAGCAGTGGAACTCTCCACCTGGAAGACAAAATCCTGTAGGTTATACAAAGAGTGCAACCTGAACATCAGTTTATCTAAAGAATTCAAACGCCCTGCAATTTAGTCAAAAATGCTGATTTTGTTTCTGTATATACACTGATATTAGTGCAACACATTGCTGAAATAAAACATAAGATAGAGATGTCCGTGAACGTGTAGAAATAGATCGAAAGCAAGCAAAGAAATATACACCAAATTCAAATACATACTAGTACATGATACTGACTAAAATTGGGAAATCAAGAATATTAAACCACCAAAAAACTGATATCCCATTTTAGTTCTGATTATGACCTACAACATCAACATTTTCACCAGCAATTTTCTCTAGCCCATATACTTCTGGTCACTCAATTCTGTTTTGCAGCTTCTGATGAGTGTTTTCTGCTATGCAGATGTCAAATCTGAAACCAACAGATGTACGATATTGGAGAACATGACAGCTTCAAAACCCCGAATCAAATGTCTGATTTTTGATTCATGTTAAAATATTTTTGCCTCGAGTCTGGGATTTGATATCTCAGAATGGTTACAGCACAGGAGGCAGCCATTTTGGCCATCACGTTTGCTCTGACTCTCCGAAGGAGCAATCTACCACTCGCCCACCTCCCTGTAGTCCTGCACATTCTTCTTCTTCAGATAACAATCTAATTTCTTCTTCAATGCTTCAACTGAACCTGCCTCCACCAAACTCTCAGGCAGGGAGTTCCAGAATCCAGCCACCTCATTACGTGAAATTGTTTTTTCTTCATGCCTCCATTGCTTCTTTTGCTAATTGCCTTAAATCTGTGCCCTCTTATTCTCAATCCCTCCAACAATGGGAACAGTTTTTCCCTATCTACTCTGCCCGGATCCCTCATGATTTTGTATACATCCATCAAATCTCCTCTCAACCTTCTCTTCTCCAAGGAAAACAGTCCCAACCCCTCCAATCTATCTACATAACTGAAGTTCCTCATCCTTTGGAACCATTTTCATGAACATTTTCTGCACTCTCTAATGCCTTCACATCCTTCAAAGAGTGGCGCCCAGAACTGGACACCATATTTCAGTTGAGGCCAAACCAGTGTTTTATAGAAGTTTAACATAACCTCCTTGCTTTTGCACTCTATACCTCTACTAAGAAAGCTGAGAATGCTATATGCTTTATTAACCACTCTCTCAACTTGTCCTGCCATCTTCAATTACTTAGGCAAATAAACACCCAGATTTCTCTGTTCTTGCACCCCCTTTAGAATTGTATCCTTCATTTTGTATTATTTCTCTACATTCTTTCTACTAAAATGAAACACTTCATGCTTCTCTACATTAAATTTAATTTGCTACTTGCCCGCCCATCCCACCAACCTGTCTACTCCTTTTGAAGCTCCACACTATCCTCAGTTCGCAATGCTTCCAAGTTTCATATCATCCTCAAATTTTGAAATTGTGCCCTGTACACCAAGATCAAAATTATTATTGTGTCGGGAAGAGCAACAGTCCCAACACCAACCCATGGGGAACTCCACTACAAACCTCCCTCCAGTCCAAAAAATATCTATTAATCACTGCTCTCCATTTCCTGTCACTCGGCCAATTTCGTATCCATTTGTCTACTGTCCCTTTTATTCTATGTGCTCACAATTGGCACTTTTACAAATGCCTTTTGGAAGTCCATATAAACTGCATCAACAGCATTACCCTCAAATCCTTCTGTTACCTCACCAAAACTCCAACAAGTTAGTTGAACATGTTTTGGCCTTAATAAATCCATGCTGACTTTCTTTAATTAACCTGCATTCGCCCAAGTGACTACTAATTTTGTCACGAATTATTGTTTCTAGATGCTTCCCCATCACTGAGGGTGAATTGACTGGCCTGTGGTAGCTAGGCTTACTTTACACCTTCTTTGAACAAGAGTGTAACATTTGCAATTCTCCAGTCCTCTGGCACCACTCCTGAGTCTAAGGAAGAATGAAAAATTATGTCCCGCACCTCCACAAATTCCACTCTCACTTCCCTCAATATCCTTGGATACATCTTATCCTGTACTGGTGCCATATCAAGTTTATGTATAGACAGCCTATCCAATACCACCTCATCAACTTTAAACCCTTTTAATGTCTGAATTACCTCCTCTTCCACCATGATATATAAGATAAACTGGACAGATATAGAGGACAATTCAAACCTCATAACACTATATTACTACAAATGAGGTAGGAAAAAACCCTTGCACTGTCAAAAACGGGCAAACTTTGCAAACCAGCTATTGCCAAAGCTCACATGCAATCTTAAACAATTCACTTGCCAATGGCAATCCACAAGAATTCAGAAGAGTCACCTGTACAGTTCCACCCAATGGAAATATTTTTGAAGGTGTGAGCTCGAAATTTCTGGATAGGAATTTTGCATTCACATGCAGACTCATGGTACCTGTATTACTTTTCCCAAAGGAAGAACATATAACGTAACATTGATATCATGCACGATAGTTACAAAAGCAACCTTTAATTTCATTATAAAATGAGTTTCACTGTACCTTTGATCTGTTCCAAATCCAGGACAGAATGCATTAAACAAGGTAGCCGATTGCAACGTAATAGGGCATCAACAAATACCATTCGACAGGACTCCGGTAAAGAGTTTACAGGACATTACCTGGTGGCGTTGGCCTTCTGGACATGTTCTTACATTGCACAGAACTGGTTTTTACAGAGACACAGGAGGGCGATCTTGAACAATCACTAGTTACCCTGCTTGATTCCTAGTAAAACACAAATGGGAAAGCACAGGGGAAAACTCAATACTAGAATTCAATCAGAATAATCAAACAAGAATAGAAAGATAAATTGTTCTGAGGTAGACAGCTACAAAGATAAATACCTAAAAAATATAAGATAGGCAGGAATCATAGAGGCTTCAACACTTTTAGCACTGTTGTATTAAGTAAAATGATCACGTGTCAAAAGTGCAAATCACAGAGAAAATCCAAATTATTCTGTGATTGAATCACCATTATGAAAACCTGTTACAATGCACTTCAAATGCAAGGAATTGAACTAAGTCCATCACCATCTCTGTATAGATATGGCAAAGTTGTTATGGTAAGTGATGGATTTTAAAACTAAATCCATCATCTATTATATGGCGATTGTCGATGAAGTGACAAAATCGACTTGACCACTAAATTGGCATTTGTATCAGGCTTAAACTGGTAATTTTAAACTTCTAAGTTTCAGTAATTTCTAAACAACTTTGATCGAGCCTATAAAGTTAATGTTAGTTTAAGTTCTGCATTGCCAGAACCTGTTCAGTCAGCTATTATCTCTGAAGAGAACAGGCCAACATTGTTTGCCACTCACTTGTGTGAAGCAACATTGCAGTTTCTTCCAAATTAACACAAACAAGTTCCCTGTGAAGAAACACTAATTAAAGAAACATAATCCAGCCCATAATGTGCTAGATTAGTTATCTTACCTTATAGGGACTCATTTTCACAAATTCGTTTGATGTCCCTGGGGGACACGAAACATTACAGCAAATCAAATTTAAACATTCCACAGCGGAGAAAAACACAATACACATGTTAAGCTTTATTTTAGTATTGCCTTGAGCTCCTCTATACTCAAACTAAGCCTGCTACATTATTTATGCTCCCAATTTTGGATTTGGATTGCAATCACCGATAGAAAGTGTTATGGACAGGAGGATGGGTTAATTTAAACGTCATTAATTTCTCCTCTTACCACCTGTCTGTAAACAGAAAGATGTGTTGATTTGTTTCCCTCTTTATAAGCAGTGGCATAATTCTCCAACCCCTCAGTTTTTGTGTGATCCAATTTTCTAGTAATAACCCCACAGCAAACTCGAGATAGGATGAGCTCAAAGGGTCAGTTTATTTGCACAGACTCAAAATGCAAAGAAGGTTCACAGTATTCTCCTCGCAAAAAAAGGATTTACAATACAGAGAGCACAGAGAAAATAAATATTGGTTCACGAGGGTTCCAGAGTCCAGAATCGAAGTCAAATAAGGTATTCCTTCACTGAGGTTGGCGGCTGAAAACAGATACTGTATAATTCATTTTTCCAGTGGTGTTGACTTCACACAAAGAGATAGGCATGCAGAGATGAATCAGTCTTGTAGGCGATGGTGCAGAGTTTCCAGCAGAAGCAGAGTAGATGGGGTAAGGTGTCCGATCTCGGCCAGAGCTCGTTCGGTGTGGCCTGCTAGTCAGGTGTTAAACAGCAGACTGAGCTTTTCAGTTCAGCAATGCAATATTAGTTGCTCCACAAGCCAGAGATTCATGACACATGACTCCCACCTCTCCATCATCTTCAACAAAGGATGTGTACCCATCATCTGGATTCCAATAACTGTTAAATATCTCAGCCATTGGGAACTGAAAAGAAGGTTGCGGGACTTTTGTCTTTGCAGATGATCCATCTCCTTCTGGCGAGCCTGGGTTATTAAATACAGATGGCCTTTGTATAGCTCTCTTTGACATTGGGCTGTTCAATCCACAGGGGTCATTAGTGGCTCCTCAGATATCAAGGTGAGTTTTCCGAAAACTTCCAAGTGGCTTCATTTGTTCAGGGGTCACAGACAGACACAGTTTCAGCCATTTTAAAGGTCTTTGTTAAGTTTTTTAAATTTCAGAAATAGCAATGAGCATATCTATATATTTTTTACAAAAATACATGGTGTGAGGTCTTAGCCCTCACAAAAGGTAGAAACAAATTCAACAGAAGATTTCAAAGGAGAATTGGATAAATGCCTGAAGGAAAAAAAAATGTATGGAAAGAGTCAGGAATGGGACTAAACAGATTTTTCAAAGAGCTGGTGCAAACTTGAAAGGCTGAATGACCTTCTGTGCTACACTATTCTAATGATTTAGTCTGACTACACAAATAAACTAAAAGCGCATTTGCTTGTTCAATTCAGACTGTGCTGAACAAAAAGGGAATGATTTTAAAAAATCATTTTTCTTGCCAATTTTGTTCCCTCCTCTCAATGTTCTGACTCCTGGAATATGGTTCTGTGAGCACTGTCCAATATCCAATCACTCAATCATTCACATGCAAGTCTTGATTGAGACACTTCAATCTTGTGCCTGATATTCACAAACGCACAGCTCTAGCAAACAGAAACTGGATAAATCAACAAGAACTCCTGTCTGATTTTTCTGCCCCCTTCTCAATAGCCCAGGAGCAGGGGGCAATGGTTGTTATCCCAGCTGAGATCACTGAAAGCTGAACCTGCAATTTTACTGCATGCATGGTTCAACTACTTATTGAAGGAGCCCAAATTTCAAATATTCATTAGATAAAAATGTAGCATTCAGGCATTCTTTCCCAGTCATCGATGATATGCGAACAGTTGTGCACCATGGTAGAGCCACTGAGATCCAATCAATTTGCAAGACCTCAAACAGGTGCATACCTTTTTTGGTTCCAGCTCATTTTTTTCTAGATACAATGCAGATTTAAATAAAATGAAGTCTGTGGCAAGTAGATACACAATTAGATGTTACCTTGAGGTTTTGCTGATATCTGAACATATCAAAACAATTTTGTCAATCTACTGATTTTTTTTAGGCAACCATTACCAATATTTATTTCTAACAAATCCCATTTCATAAATCATAATGGTTTAATTAAACAGCAGTAACTAATATTTGTTTATAATAGTACATTTACACTTAACTATTTTTTAAAACTTAAGTCCTACACATAAAGAACTAACTGTGCCAGTGTCTATAAACACAAATCCATATGCTGCTGGGTGGACTCAGAATCCAACGATGACCACTCTTTGCAAGCATAGTCATTCTCATGCATTTCATAGCAGTTAAGAAATTTATAGATGAACAAACATTAATTTCAATTGTTTGTGAATACTTGTAAGGAAAAAAAATGTCTTCACTATTGAAAACAAAGATATTGTGTTTGGTTTTTAAGCACCCCATTTCCCAATTAAGCTCCCTCAGGTTCAGGGTTACAGTGTAAAATCACTTTTTGTCTCCAGGTAGTGTTTTTTTCACAAATTGATAATGTTGCCAGCATGATTTTTCAATGCCAAATGGAGCCCCATCACATGGAATACAATCCTACATCAGTTTCAAGAAACCAACTGGTTATCGTGGAATAAATCAGTAAATTAACAGAGGATAGAATTTGTGCATTTTCAGGCATCTAATTCAAGTACATTTTCATGTTCATATTTTCAAACTGCACATTAGTTTCAAGCTTAACATTCAAGCAATTGCTGTTCCAGTTTCACTTACCTAATCTACATGTTACTAAAGGAGATGGCAAATTCCTTAGAAAGAAAGATTCTTCAACATGAGCTAAACAGCAGCTACACAATGCAATGGCACTGCCATCTTATTATAACAAACCTGCACGCTCAAATATTTATCCCTGAATTTATATAATGAAAAACTAAATTCATTTAAGTGATTTCAGTAAATGCAGGAACATTTGCTAAACGTCCTAGAACTTATAATTGGATCAATATTAAAGCAGAAACACACTAGAGGCTGTCCAGCTTCCACAACATATGGAAACCTCTGATTGTCAAATACTTGAAGAAACTGTTTGAGCCAACTGGGCATCAAGCAGGCTACACACAAACTGGATCTTGCTGTTATGAATAACTGTGCAATTGTTAGTATATCAATATTATTCTTCCCATTTGGTCCATTTCCTCACATTCATCTCCAAATTGGAGGTCCTTCATTTTGAAGATAATCTTATGAACATGAAGATATTGCATCAGGAACCATGCAGGCTTCAGGCCAAGTCCAAGTCCACCACACTGCTGGGTTTCTTCTTAGAGAACTTGGCCATATATAGTGACTTCATGGAGGGACGATACATGATGGAATTTATAAAAGTGAAAAGGAATTAGGAGAACTGGGGACAGTGGCCGAAAGTCCAATGCTTGGTTTTAAGTGCTGAATTAGCCTCAATACCTCGTGGTAGGGAGGGACAAACTTCGCCAGGGTTCCCCCCTGCTTTCAAATATTCAAGGATAGATTGCTGGAAAAATATTCATAGACAGTGTTTGAAAACATGATCAGTGTAAACTGGGATGAAGCTCTGGATCTCTAGACTGCTAAATACACTGTTGTTTGCCAAAGGTACATTCAGATTCTCAACATCTCTTCCCTCACATCATATTCAAGTTTCTTATGGGTGCTTATCTGAAGCTAGGAAAAATTTAATGCCCGCTGCAAGTCACAATGGTTAATTCATCTCAAGAATCAAATTCACCACCTCCCCACCACCCCCTCCTCTCCCCAACCCTTCAATCCACCAGAGCAAGTTGATATCAGATGAGATATCATATTGTAGCAGGTTTCTCCTTGCCCCCAACTCCATACTTCCTGCACTCTTCTCCCTTCTAATTCCAATATGCATCCATACCTTAGTACATGTGCCATTTGGAGTGGCTGTGCATGGCTGAAGTTGCTGTAGCTGTTGTTGATGAGGATTATTGGATACCAATGTCTGCCTATGCACTTGATGGCAGCAGTGGATTGTGGAGTGGTGACATTTTTCTGTTGGTAACCTGTGTGGATTTGAGACTGCATCTCCTTCTGCCATTGTTCTCACTGAGTCATCGGTCACCTCTTCGTTATGTGCCTGACATTCACCTTGTCCCACCTGTATTAACAAAATAAAACACGGTACTTTCAATTATTCATTTCTTACCACACAAGCAGAGTGAACAAAAGTCAAAAGAGTCCATTCACAAATTACATAAAATTATTACCATGTTACACATGAAGGTCAAGTTAAAATGAACTACAGCTGAACAGGGTGGAAAATTAGAACTTGGTAATAATTTCCATTTTGGCAATCAATGCACACATCAGCCTGGCATTCTATTTTTTTTTCCCCATACCTGAAACCAAAACAACATATAACGTTTTATCGTATGTTGAAAATAATAGTATACACCAGACACTTATGCCACCACCTTTCTCGTTCTTCCCTTCAGGTCATACAGCATCAGTGCTCTGGTACAGTAAGGCCACTAACTAACAAATACACAGCATCAGGATAGTTTTCCAATTGATGGATTGGGGCATTGTCTTCAGAGATGCACACACTTCCAAGTAACTCTTCCAAACACTGACACATTCTTGTCCCTACTTCTGAAAGGCCATCAACTACACAAGTGAAATTTATAAACGTGTTTTTTCACGAACATACAACAAAAAGAACACATTACTGAGTAGAGTTTTGAAAAAAAATCTAAAATAAAAATTTGTATTACATATTCTTATGGCACATGTGTTATGAACAATGTATTTTTTTTAAGTTGAATATATATTTATATTTGTATTTTGAGAAAGGTAAAATGGTTTGTTTCATTTAGGTTGTGCCTGGGAGTCTAGGTAGACTCCTGACTAAAACGCTGGGTTTGTTTAAATGTAAAAACATTTTTAATGTGGTTTTACAACCCCTGAAGTTAAAGAGATGGGTTAAAAGTTTAGTGATTGCGAGGAGATAAACCAACAAAAACTTTACTGTTGCCTAATGGCAGTGGTCAAGTGACAGAAACACAGAAAAGACAGGACAGAGAGTTCAATGTGTGTTAGAGAGTGGGAACAGGAATTGTAAGCTCTCGGATAAGATAAGACCTCAAAGCTACTGGGGACAGTAGTTGGCTGAATGGTCAGTTATAGAATTCAGTGTGTTATAGAATTCTGTTTAGCAGAGGTGCTACTGGAAGACTGAGTTTAGGGAACTCATTTGTTTGCTCTGCAGTTGAAGAAATCAAGTTTAGAGTGCAGTTTTTGGTATCTTTGAGAGAGAGAGATATGAGTTGGGTGAGAAGCATCAAGTGAATGCTCAGGAATTCTCTGGAAGAAAAGCATTTCCAACTGTGCCAGTCCCAAGCGAGAAGCCTGTGCATCAAGCTAATGGTAATTCTTCACTGGTTTGTGTGCCTGTAAAGATATTGCAGAGGTAAAGGAATCCTGTAAATTGGAAGCACCTTCTGGTGTTTGTATTACGATCTTGACAACTTTTTTGTCTGGTGTAATATAGTTGATTTTTTTTTGTTTAATAAATATTTTATTCTTGTGTGTTACAAGTTCATCAGCGGACTCCTGTGAATTTTCTCCAAGTTTCTGAAACAAAGTGAAGATCTATTAAGCCAGGTTTTACTCTGGGATCTGACTTGTCCAGCATTATCAGTTGGGATTGTAACATATGGAATATGCAACTCAGACAGACAGAAATCAAATAACCTTGCAAATGCAAAGGAGACTTTTGTGGATCCTTAGGGTCCTTTAAACACCAGTTTGAATACCTATTTGTTCGAGCAACAGTTATATCATCCTTTTACACATATCCTGAAGTAAAACAGAATACAATATAGAATCATGGAATGGTTACAGTGCAGGGAAGCAGCCATTCAGCCCACTAACTCCCTGCAATAGCAACTCACCAATCCCACACCCTTTCTTTTGCCCATAGCTTTGCAAATTTTCTCTCTTCAAATAATTATCCAATTCTCTTTTGAAAGCACAATTGAATCTGCTTTCAGCACACTCTCAGGTAATGCATTCCAGATCATAACCACTCAATGCTTAAAGAAGTTTTTCCTCATGTTGTCATTGCTTCTTTTGCCCATCACTAAATCAACGCTCTCTGGTTCTCAATTTTTCCGCCATTGGGAACAGTTTCTCCCTATCTACTCTGTCCAGGGACCTCATGATTTTGAATACCTCTATCAAATCATCTCCCAACCTTCTCTTCTCCAAACCTATACACATAACTTAAGTTCCTCATTCCTGGAACTACTCTGGTCAATTGTTTCTGTACCCCTCTAATGCCTTCACATCTTTCAAGTATGGCACTTAGAACTGGATACCATACTTCAATTGAGGTTGAACCAGTGTTTTCTACAGGTTTATAACTTCCTTGCTTTTATACCCTATGCTCCTTTATAAAGTGCAAGATCCTGCATGTTTTATTAACTGCTCTCAACCTGCCCTGCCATCTTTAATGAATTGTGCTCATATACCTCCAGATCCATCTGCTCCAGTAACTCCTTTAGAATTGTGCCCTTCAATTTTTATTGTGTCTCCTCATTCTTCCTACCAAAATGCATTGCTTGATATTTTTCTGCCACTTGTCCACCCATTCCATCAACCGGTGTCCTTTTGAAGTTTATCATGATCGTCCTCAAAGTTCACAATTACTTCAAAGTTCTGTGTCACCAATAAATTTTGAAATTGTCCTGTACACCCAAGTTTAGGTCACTAATGTATAGCAAGAAAAGAAGGGGTCCTAAACCAAACCCAGGGGAACTCCCACTATAAACCTTCCTCCAGTCCGCAAAATGACGGTTCTCCGCAACTTTGTTTCCTGTCACTCAGCCAATTTCATATTCATGCTGCTACTATCCTTCTATTCCATGAACTCTAACTTTGCTCACAAGTCAGTCATGTGGTACTTTATCAAATATCTTTTGGAAGTCCCTACACACTATATCAACCATATCATCTACATCTACCCTCTGTTAAAGCGTCAAAAAACTCATGCCAACTAATTAAACACGATTTCCCCTTAACAAATGTGTGCTGCCTTTAATTAATTCACATTTGCCCAAGTGACTGTTAATTATGTCCTAAGTTACCATTTCTAAAAGCTTCCCCACAGAAGTTAAACTGACTGGCCTGTAGTTGCTGGGCTTATTCTGTCGAAGGGTCATGAGGACTCGAAACGTCAACTCTTTTCTTCTCCGCCGATGCTGTCAGACCTGCTGAGTTTTTCCAGGTAATTCTGTTTTTGTTATCCTTGTACTGTTTTTTGAAAAATGGTGTAATATTTGCATTTCTCCATTCCTCTGGCACCACCCCTGTATCTAGCGAAGAAGGGAAAATTATGACCAAGGCCTCCACAATGTCCACCCTCACTTGCCTAATTTTGCCTTGGATGTATCTCATCCAGTCCTGATGACTTCTTAATCTTAACTGCTGAAAGCCTATTAATTAATCCTCTATCAATTCTGAACCAATCAAGTGTCTCAGCTATCTCTTCTTTCACTATGACTTAGGAAGTATCTTTGTCCTTGGTAAATAAGATGCAAAGTGCTCATTTAGTACCTCAGCCATGACCCCTGCCTCCATGCATAAATCCTCTCTTAGGTTATTAATCAGCCCTATTCCTCCTTTAGCCACCCCTTCGCCATATTACAGTTGATACTTTAATGCGAGGTTAAGGTGTTTTTGTAATTAGCTCCTTCTGTATTCAGCTAGTTCACTTAAGAGATTAACACTAGGAAATAAAAATATTTCAATCAGCAGACTAAGGTGCATGTTAACTTTCTAATTATTGAGGAGGATTACTGATCACTGCTCCATTGTTCCTTTTTGCTCTGTGATTGTTAACTGTCTCCTCCCCTCAGTCAATTTCATGCCCATTTTATTTTTGTGGAAACATTTTGCTACAAATTTACATTCACTAAATACACTCCTTGGGAACATCTAAACCAGGAACACAAGCTACCTTCAAGTAGGAGACATGGAGCTCCAAACAGCCATTTGATAACATTAGGAAAAGCAAATGGCTGAATGAGGAACCCTTTATTGGAACATACAGGAACCAAAATGAGGCTTGCTCTTGTTCTATTATTATACAAAATTATTATAAAAAGGCAACGCACTGACATTATCAAATTCCAACATAAACACTTAAGTGCTGTAAAGGATACATGGCTTATAAACAAAAGAAAACATTCCAAAACTATGTTTTACCACAGTGTAGCCACGTACCCTGTACCTCCAGTCGATCCCTGATAACCTTTCACTCGTTGTTTATCAAGAATCTATCTACCTCTGCCTTAAGAATATTCAAAGACTCTGTTTCCTCTGCCTTTTGAGTAAGAGTTCCAAAGACTGACGACCCTCAGGAAAAAAATTCTCATTTGTCTTAAATAAGTGACCCCTTATTTTTAAAACAATGACCCCTAGTTCTAGATTCTCCAACAGAGCAAAACATCCTCTCCACATCCACCTTGTCAAGACCACTAAGGATCTTAAAGATTTCAATCAGGTTGCCTCTTACTCGTTTAAACTCCAGTGGATACAAACCTAGCAAGTCCAGCCTTTCCTCATAAGACAACCCATGTGTTCCTGTTATTAGTCTAGTTAAACAGTCCCTGAGCTGCTAACACATCTACATCCTTAAATATGACCAATATTGTACAAAGTACTCCAGATGTGATCACACCAGTATCCTGTACAACTGAAGTATAACCTCCCTACTTTCGTATTCAATTCCCTTCGCAAAAAAAAAACATTCTATTAGTTTTCCTAATTACTCGCTGTACCAACATACTAGCCTTTTGTGATTCATGCACTAGGATACCCAGATCCCTCAATCTGAGCTCTGCAATCTCTTAATCTTAGATTATTAATCTTAATTTTTATTCTTCCTGTCAAAATGGACAATTTCACATTTTCCCACATTATACTCCATTTGCCAGATCTTGCCCACTCACTTAACCTATATGTCTTTGTAGGCTCCTTATGTTCTCTTCACAACTTAGTTTCCTCCCTATCTTTGTGTCATCAGCCAATTTAGCAACCTTAGATCCCTTCATCCAAATCATTTATATAAACTGTAAAAAGTTGTGGCCCCAGCACTGACCCCTGTAACACCACTAATTGCATCCAACCAGAAAAAGACTAGTTTATACCTACTCTGTTTCCTGTTAACTAACCAATCATCTATCCATGCCAGTATGTTATCCGCTAAATCATGAGCTTTCTGCAATAACCTTTGATGTGGCATCTTATTAAATGCATTTTGGAAATCCAAGTACAGGAAATCCACCTGTTCCCCTTTATCCACAGCACATATGACTCCTTCAAAGAACTCCAATAAATTGGTTAAACACGATTTCTCTTTCACAAAACCATGTTGACTCTGCCTAATTGCTTTAAACGTTTTTAAGTGCCCTGCTCTAACATCTTTAATAATAGCTTCTAACATTTTCCTTATGACAGATATTAAGCTAACTGGTCTGTAGTTTCCTGCTTTCTGTCTCCCTCCCTTTTTGAATAAAGGAGTTACATTTGCTATTTCCCAAACTAATGGAGCATTCCATGAATCTAAGGAATTTTAGAAAATTAAAACCAATGAATCAACTATCTCACTGGCCACTTCTTTTAAGACCCTAGCATAAAGTCCATCGGAACCCAGGAAGTTGCCAGCCCGCAGCTCCAACAATTTGCTCAATAACACTTCCCTGGTGACTAATTTTCTGGAGTTCCTCCCACCCTTCCAGTTCCTGATTTACAATTATTTCTGGGATGTCACTTGTATCTTCTAAAGTGAAGACCAGTGCAAAATACCAGTTCAGTGAGGTAAAAAGAAATGAATCATCAGTATGCTGGGTGTCAGTAAATCCTTCGATATTGATATACTCCTCTGCAATTGTCTATGGACAATTTGGGGATGATGAGCAAGAGAACCAAAGGGCAACATGAAAGCAAGTAGGTAAATTTTGGTTTGTCTCGGGAAACAACATGTGGAGTTGGGAACAGTTGCCAGTTGGGTAGAGCAATTTAAGGTAGAGGAGCAGTGAAAGAAAATGAAATTTTTTTTTTTAAAAGAGGTCTGGGAGGTGGGGTATATGGCAGAAAAAAAACACTAGAAATAAATAGGGAAATTTTGATGGTTAGTAAGGGATAGTTAGAGACATGCACCTGGATTAGTGCACTGAAGGCTGTCCAGACAGGAAGGCAAGAAGGGACCAGAGCTCCTGGTGGAGAAGATAATTAACCAGGCTAAAGAAAAATGATGAAAGATGAGATAAAGCTGAGCTTTTGGAGGTAGACAAAGCAGAAAACAGTGTGATGGAACAAAAAAGGAGCACAGGGAAGGGTAAAGTGTTATGAACAGGAGGGGGCCAGTTCAAACAGCACTGTTTTCCTCTTTATCACTTGTCTGTAAATAAAAGGTATTTTCAATTAGTTTGTTTTTTTATGAAGCTGTGGTTTATTTTCCCAACCCCATGGCTTTTGTGAGATTCAATTTTACTAATAATCCCAGAGTTAGGATTAACTCAGCTGACTAGTTTATTGCACACATTCAAAACCCGCGAAAAGGAGTGTTCGCCACTTCCTAATCCGCATTTACACAGTAAAGGGAGTGATTGAAGAAAGGAGGTTTACAGTACAAGAACCACAGAAAAAATGAATATTGGTTAACGTGAGTTCCAGAGACCAAAAGTCAGAATCCAGTGAGGAAGAATTTCACGTAGGCTTCAATTGTAAGCTGGCTGGAGAGCAGCATTTTAATATTTGCTTTTCAGGTCACATTGATGTCACAAGATGAAGTAAGCACACAAGCTGCGTCAGTTCTGTAGACGGCGGTATGAAATCTTCCAGTGGTCAGGTTAGATGGGCCGGCTGTCCAACCTGGACTAAACTTGCTTGTGTGGCCTGCCAGTTGGATGTTAAACAGCAGACTGGCTGCACAGCTCAGAAAGGTAATATTAAGCTGCACCTTTCTTCTCCACAACGACTTCAACAAAAGCGTTTATCCAGCATCTGGAATTTGGCTTTGTTTTCAGGATTGATAATGTTTCAACCATTACGGGTTGAAAGGGATATCATTCCAAGTTGAGGGGCTGGTGTTTTAGGAAGCCATTGCCTCAACAGACCCACGGACTCCACAAGCAAGGTTGGCTTATCAAATGCAAATGGCAATCCTGTAGCACATTTTGAAATTGGTCTATACAGTCTGTTAGAAGGTGCTTAGTCATAACAAGGTGTGACATCGCCAAAACTGAGGGGAGAATTATTTTGCTCTGGAGACCGCTGGGAATAATTTCCGGAGGGTCAACCATATTAATTGTCTTTGTTCAACAGAAAAGTCCAGTTTAAAATTAAATAGTAACAAGGATAAAGCTTTTATATACGTACAGGGTTGGGTTTTCTCTTCCGTGTCGGGAGGAACCCAACAAAAGTAAGAAGCTGAGCAAAAGGTATAGGGTTGTCAACATTGTGCATGCTCAGGTGGAACATAAGCAAGAAGAAATGGTGCCTACTGAGGCAAACAGATCAGAGCCCAAAAAGTACCAAAAAGGTGTAAAGAGTAAAAAGATGCCTAGAATGGTGATAAGCTCAAGATTTTAAGTCAGAGCCCAAAAAGCTAACTGATCCCAAGTCCACTTTGGAGAGATAAAGAGTCGTCCAAAGGCAGGATGAGGGTCAGCAATCCAAATTTACTGGGTCACTGGTCTGAGGGTGCCTTGTTTGGAAGTCAGGTTTATCTCCAAGACAGGACACAAGCTCATTAATGAAGGAAATACCTAAAGAGCAGGTTATTTCATTGATCCAGATATCTCTCCTTCCCTTTTCCTACTTTTTAAAAAATTGCATTTACTTCTTTCTTCTTATATTAAGGACCAGTCAATACAATCTCACCATTTATATATTTAATTGAACCATAATACTGTCCTCTAATTCCAGGATACTGAAATTGCTATGATATTGAGAATTTCAGTTGCCCCTTACTTGTCTGAACAAGTCAATAGTAATTGCTAGCTATTTGTTGCCTTTTCATTACGTTTCACTGAGATAGTTCTGCAATTTTCTTTATGCTCGCTTTTCAGTTATCCCCTAACAACAAAGTGAATGCTCCTTTCAACATAATAGTTTAGCTCTGCCAAACATTCGATACATTTCTAATTACATGTTGATCATTTTCCTCCTCTGTTGGATTGACAGTTGAGATGATTGGATTGGATTGAGTTGAGGTGAGTCATATCACCAAGGCTGCAACATCAAATAGACAAATCTTTGATTTTTATTCGTTTTGTAGTCATTATGGCAAAAATGCTGCTGAGAAATGAAATTTTATATTTTGGACAATTAATGTTAATATCAAACACTTCCACATCAGGTATCCATATAATTAGGTGCAAAGTATGGCTTGCTTTTTATGACCAAGAACGTGCCCAAATACCAACAGCACCACTCTGGCAATAATGTATCAGCAAAATATTACTATATACTTAAGGTGACTACTGGGGCTCAGGGTCAGACGCCAAACACTTCAGCTTCAAATCAGCAGAGAGCACAAGTTCCAGTTGATGTTAAAGAGTATATTTTGAATCTCTATTCGAACTTGCTTTCAGATTAAAGGTAAATAGGAGAAATATGTTACAGATTGATAAACTAAAATCCAGTAGGAAATTTAAAAACAAATTGAAAAACTAATTAAATGAAATAGAGATGCAGGGCCAGGCGATGTGTTGTAGCTGCACGATGTGGGAGCTGGTGGACCCATTGTGGTTCCTAGTGACCACATCTGCAGCAAATGTTAGTTGCTCGAGGAACTCCAGCTCAGAGTTGCTGAGCTGGAGTCTGAGCTTTGGACACTGCGACACATCAGGAAGGGGGAAGAGTTACCTGGACACTGTTTCAGGAGACAGTCACACCCCTTAGATTAACTATCTTAAATTCGGCCAGTGGTCAAGGACAGGAGGGTGCAACTGTGAGTCAGTCAGGTAGAGAGGTCCAGGGTGTTGTACTGCAGGAACCTTAGCCCTTGCCCATATCCAACAGGTTCGAGATTCTTGCTCCATGTGGACAAGAGCGGGGACTGTAGGAAGGATGAGCTAACTGACCACAGCACCGTGGTACAGGGAGCCATTCATGTGGGGGGAGAAGAGAGAAATGGAGTTGTAGTCGGGGATAGCACAGGTAAGAGAATAAATACTGTTCTCTGTAGCCAGGATCGAGAATCCCGAATGCTGTGTTGCCTACCTGGTGCCAGGGTGAAGGATATCTCATCTGGGCTGCAGAGGAACTTGGAGTGGGAGGGGAAAGATCCAGTTGTCGTGGTCCACATAGGTACCAACGATATAGGTAGAATGAGGAAAGAGGTTTTGCTGAAGGAATATGAGCAGTTAGGGGCTAAATTAAAAAGCAGAACCAACAAGGTAATAATCGCTGGATTACTACCTGAGTCACAAGCTAATTGGCACAGGGTCAAAAAGATTAAAGAGTTAAATGCATGGCTCAAAGATTGGTGTGGGAGAAATGGGTTCGAATTCATGGGACACTGGCACCAGTACTGGGGAAAGAGGGAACTATTCTATTCAGACAGGCTCCACTTGAATCATGCTGGGACCAGTGTCCTGGCAAATCGCATAGCTAGGGTTGTTGATAGGGCTTTAAGCTAAATGGTTGTGGCGGTGGCGGGGGGGGGGTTCAGTTGCATGGAAATATAAAAAATCAAAGTTTAAGGAGAGGGTAAGAGTGCAGGTTAGAGACGAGGCTGATTGTTACCAAAAAGTGAAAGGAAGGGGCAGAGTGTGTGAGCGCCATATTGCACCAAAGAATCATATAAGAGTAGGGAAAATTGACAATATGGCAAGCTTAAAGGCTTTGTATCTGAATGCATGTGACGATTACTGAGACATGGTTACAGGGGGAACAGGTTTGGGAGTTGAATATCCAAGGGTACTGTGATCCGGAAGGATGGGCAAGGAGGAAAAGGAGGTAGTATAGCTTTGTTAGTAAAGGAGAGATCAGTGCTACAGTGAGGAATGATATAGGCACTGGAAAGCAAGACATAGAGTCAGTCTGGGTAGAAATAAGAAATAGCAAGGGAAAGAAGTCCCTGGTGGGAGTAATCTATAGGTCCCCAAACATGAGTTCAGCAGTAGGGCACAGATTAAACCAGGAAATACTGGGAGCATGTAAGAAAGGCGTGGCAATAATTATGGATGATTTTAATATGCATACAGACTGGACTAATAAAATTGGCAAGGGTAGCCTCGAGGGAGAGTTCATAGAGTGTATTAGAGATTGTTTCTTGGAGCAATATGTTGTGGAACCAACCAGGGAGCAGGCTATTCTTGATTTGGTTTTGTGTAACGAGATGGGATTAATTAATGATCTCACAGTAAAGGATCCTTTAGGGAAGAGTGATCATAGCATGCTAGAATTTCAAGTTCAGTTTGAGAGCAAGAAACTAGAGTCCCACACTAGTGTTCTGGAGTTAAACAAAGGTAACTAGATAGGTGTGAGGACAGATTTGGTCCTAGTGGGCTGGGCAGGAAGACTACAAAGTAGGGCAGTTGATGAACAGCGGCAGATATTTAAGGAGATATTCAATTCCTCCCAAGTAAAATATATTCCAAAGAGGAAGAAAGATGGTAAGAGGGGGGAAAAGCATCCATGGCTAAGCAAGGAAGTTAAAGATAACAAAGGCAAAAACTAAGGCATACCAAATTGCAAGGGTCAGTGGCAGGCTGGAAGATTGGGAAACTTTTAAAGATCAACGAACAATTACTAAAAAAATTAAAAAAGCAAAGGTAAATTATGAAAGAAAACTAGCACAATATGTAAAAACTGATAGCAAAAGCTTCTACAGGTATATAAAAGGAAAGGGGGTAGCTAAAGTGAATGTTGGTCCCTTGGAGGATGAGACTGGGGAGTTAATATTGGGGAACGCAGAAATGGGAAAGATGCTTAATCAATATTTTGCCTCAGTTTTCTTGGTGGAGGACACTAGTACCACCCCAATAGTAACAGGTAGTGCAGACGATATAGAGAAGGAGGAACTTAGAACAATCACCACCACTAAAGAAAATGTACTGAGCAAACTATTGAGATTAAAGGGTGACAAGTCCCCAGGACCTGATTGCCTATATCTCAGGGTCTTAAATAAATTGGCAGCGGAGATAGTGGATTCACTGGCTATAATATTCCAAATTCCCTGGATTCTGGAAAGGTTCCAGTGGATTGGAAAAATGCTAGTATAACGGCCTTATTCAAAGGCGGGGGGGGAAGCAGAAAGTAGGAAACTATAGATCAGTTAGTTTAACGTCTGTCTTTGGGAAATTGTTGGAATCTATTATTAAGGAAGTAGTAATGGGGCATTTGGAAAGTCAAAATGCAATCCATCAGAGTCAGCATAGTTTTATGAAGAGTAAATCGTGTTTAACTAATTTCCTTTAATTCTTTGAAGATGTGACAAACAAAGTGGATAATGGGGATCCTGTAGATGTAGTATATCTGGACTTCCAAAAGGCCTTTGAAAAGGTTAATACACAAGATAAGATCACACTGAGTTAGGGTAATATATTAGCTTGGATAGAGGATTGGTGAACCAACAGAAAGCAGAGAGAAAGCGGGATAAATGGGTCTTTTTCTGGATGGCAAGCTGTAACTACTGGGGTTCGGTCTTTGGGCCCCAACTATTTACAATCTATATTAATAACTTGGATTCAGAGATAGATGGTACTATAGCTAAATTTGCAGATGACACCAAAATAGGTGGGAAAGTAAGTTGCAATGAAGAAATAAGAAATTTACAAATGAATATGGACAGGTTAGGTGAATGGGCCAAAATTTGGCAGATGGGAGTTTAACATGGATAAGCGTGAGGTTATCCATTTTGGTTGGAAGAATAAAAAGGCGACTTATTATTTAAATGGAGAGAAACTTCAGAACACTTCAGTGCAGAGGGATCTGGGTGTCCTCGTGCATAAATCGCTGAAAGTTAGTATGCAGGTACAGCAGGTAATAAGTAAGGCAAATGGAATTTTGGCATTTATTGCTAAAGGAATAGAATATAAAAATAGGGAAGTGTTTTTGGAACTGTACAAGGCATTGGTGAGACCGCACCTGAGTACTGTGCACAGTTTTGGTCCCCTTACTTGAGGAAGGACGTATTTGCATTGGAGGCGGTTCAGAGGAGGTTCATTAGGTTGATTCCAGAGAGGCGGGGCTTGTCTTATGAGGAGAGATTGAGCAGTTTAGGCCTGTACTCGCTTAAGTTTAGAAGGATGAGAGGAGATCTAATTGAGGTATATAAGATGCTGAAGGAGACAGACAAAACAGACGTGGAGCGGATGTTTCCCTTTGTGGGCCATTCTAGAATGAGAGGCCATAGTTTTAGGCTAAGGGGTGGGAGATTTAAGTCAGAGATGAGGAGGAATTACTTTTCTCAAAGGGTCATGAATCTGTGGAATTCACTACCTCAGAGTGCAGTGGATGCTGGGACGCTGAATAAATTTGAGGAGATAGACAAATTTTTAATTAGTAACGGGTTGAAAGGTTATGGGAAGAACAGGAAATTGGAATTGAGGCCGAAGTGAGATCAGCCATGATCGTATTGAACGGCAGGGCAGGCTCAGACTGAATTGCCTACTCTCCTCCTAAATTTTATGTTCTAAATACTGCAAATGCTGGAAATCAGAATTAAAAACAAATGCTGGAAAATCTCAGCAGGTCTGGCAGCATCTGTGGAGAGAGAAACAGGCTTAATGTTCCAAGTCGAAAACGATTCCTCTTCGGAACCCACTGTGACCATGTCTGTTTCCTACATCTACCAGAATGAAGACACTGTGAAATTAGCATTTTACTATCAAATGCAGTTTTATGCTTTGGATCAGAGCCAGATTTAGCTAGCCAATCTTCAACATTGGGCCCTATTGGCCAGCACACAAGGGAAATGCTGGATTTAACGTAAACATGAAGTACTAATACAAAAGCGAAATACCGCAGATGCTGGAAATCTGAAAGTAAAATAGAAAATGCTAGAAATGTTCAGCAGATTTGGCAGCATCCAAAGAAAGCAAAATAGGTTGTTTCTCCCTCCACGGATGCTGCCAGACCTGCTGAGCATTTCCATCGTTTTATGATATTAATGTTTCAGAAATAAAAGCAACTTCTAATCTGTATATTTTCAGAGCACAGAGGAAGGTTGATCAAATTCTCTTGCAATTTAGAATAAGCTTAACTTGTTCTCATTTACTTAAGGCTTGGGTGCAGTTCCTTTGAAGGCAATTATTAAAAAGGCTGATGCAGTACCCTCTACATACTATAAAATCCAGTACTTTAGCCACACATCAGCATCAGTTTTCATAACCCATAAACTCAGGCTACAAATTAGGCTGTGTCATGGAGGTATTTTACTTGGCAAAAAGCTGCAGGTATGACTATGACAGTGGTGTAACTGGCATACCCAATTTTATGATAGGTGCTTTCCATCAGAAACTAAGTTACTAAAAGGAAAGCCTGTAGGGTGTCAGAATTTTTTTCTGTCCACATTGTGCTTCAAATGGTCTCTTCCTGACTATGCATTTGCCATTTAAGTCCAGGCAAAGAAAAAGGCACTTAAGACTTTTCCTCTTTTCCACTTCTTTCACAAAGATGTCAAAACTCCTCAGACAAAGTTTATGGTTGAATGGAAAAAGCTACAGGTACTAAAGAAGCACAACGTGGGCAGCTGATGAAAGTGCTCTATAAAGAACGCTAGTGGAGTTTCAAATGATGATTCAAAACAACTCTGAGGGTTTCCAGACATGTAATAATGCATCAGTCTTTAGAGATTTCAATTTTTTTAAACCATCTGCTGTGGTACAAGTCAAAAGTTTGCATTTTTTTTATATACTGCAGAAAAGTTATGCACTTCTACCTTACACTACATAAAAGAGAGCAACAGGCCTGTAGATTTTCTGAGTTAGGCTGACTGCCTTATGTAAATTGAAACGACGACGAAAGGAGGTAGAATCTTTATAGAAGTCTTTATCTGTGACTTCCAGGATCATTTTCTATCCTCTAAACAATTTTATACAAAGATGTCAGCCTTGATTCTGTGGTGTTTTGAGTCAAAACATTTTATGTTTAAAACCCACACCAGGACCTCAGCACAATCTCAGCTGATAGTTTCGTGAAATACTAAGGGAGTGTCGCGCTGTCGGATGTGCTATCTTTCAGATGAGGTAAACTGAGGTCTCATCTGCCCTCTCAGATGGAATTTAAAAATCCCTTGACATTATTCAAAAAGCAAGAGAGTTCTCTCAATACCCTAGCCAACAGTTACCCCTCAGTCAAATCCACTAAACAACCTAATTTGCCATAAATCTCATTGCTGTTTGTAGGGTTTTGTACATATTGGAACAGTGGCTACGTTTCAAGTAAAAAGCAATTAATTGGCTGTGATATGAGAGGAGCTATATAAATGCAAGTTTTTTCTTTCCAAGCTGAATATGGCACTGCTGCAACTATTGACATGCAAACACCACACCATTTTCTTGTGAGCTTCAATTAACTATCATGTTAAAAAACACCTCCCAAATTCACACCAGAGTGGCTGCTAACACCACTTTCTAACAGTAGGTTCTATTCTGGTGGGGCAGGACATACAGCAGAACTTTCAGCAAACTGCAGCAAACAAAGGCTATTTATTCAACAAACAAAGCCTAATTTAAAAAAGAGTCTTTAACAACTAAAGCAATGCCTTCTAATCAAAGTAGGGTAATTTCTTCAGAGAATTGCAGTGTGTGGAGGATTGTTACATAATATAAATTGATAAAATGTTGTTACTACCCCAAAACAGAGCCCAAATTCAATTATGGTCCCAGACAAGATTCCAAAATTTATTACAATTCGGTTAGTGTTGATACAGTAGGTGATATTTGCCAGGCTGACCAAATCCACAAGGAAAACTTGGCCACGCTATCACAATGGTTTTGTAAATTGTGTTTATTACGAGAAGGTTTGTGCATTGAATTCAGAAGTAATGAGTCCACTAGCACCTTGAGATTTTTTTAAAATTAAAACATTTATTAACAAAAAGAATAAAACACATACACAAGATTACAATTACATCATTACTGATTATAATAATTCCCAAAATTCCTAGCTAACCAGACTCCCAACTACACACCCCCTTCAAGGCAACAGTCCAAATTAAATTTTAAATTTATAGCAACAATCCAGCAGGTTATCACAAGCACCCACTCAACAGTGGAATTCCAAAGGCTTTTAACATAACTTTGGTTACTGGAACAGCAGACTTCTATAAAGTGGCTAGAGGCTTTTCCCCAAGTCTATTTCACACGGTGTACCTTTCAGATGTTACACAGCCACACCACAGAGAGCCTTCCCATCCTTCTTTAAACATATTTCTTCCTCTTTAATCTGTAAATCAGATTGTTCCCACATGTCTTTGGAACTTACTTTTCCCATAATATAAAAATCTTTTATGTTGTCATTATGGCCAGAAAAATAAACATCATAACCTGCCTTATTTATCTTGTTAGTTGTAAACTAACATGTTAACATATCTCTTTGAAAACCAAACACCTCCCCACTTATTTTAAAATGCAAATTTCATTCACATCCTATCTGCTGAGACTTTATCCTAGTTCACTCATTAGCATCTCAAATGCCTTTTTACACCTAACTGTTGATAATTTCATAAGGATAAAAACAATAAACTATGGATGCTGGAAATCCAAAACAAAAACAGAATTACCTGGAAAAACTCAGCAGGTCTGGCAGCATCGGCGGAGAAGAAAAGAGTTGACGTTTCGAGTCCTCATGACCCTTCAGCAGAACTGGGTGAATCCAAGGAGAGGGGTGAAATATAAGCTGGTTTAAGGTGGGGTGGGGTGGAGGTGGGAGTTGGGTGGAGGGAGAGAAGTGGAGGGGGGGTGGTGTGGTTGTAGGAGCAATCACTGCTTGCTTGTCCCTACAACCACACTACCCCCCTCCACTTCTCTGCCCCCCCACCCCAACCTTAAACCAGCTTATATTTCACCCCTCTCCTTGGATTCACCCAGTTCTGCTGAAGGGTCTTGAAGACCCGAAATGTCAACTCTTTTCTTCTCTGCCGATGCTGCCAGACCTGCTGAGTTTTTCCAAGTAATTCTGTTGATAATTTCAACCTGACAGTCCATCTGTCTCCAGTTTAATTAAATCAGCCAGACAGAACCATACACACACACACGCATACTTTACAATACCCTACAATAATATGAAAAGTATAGTTTTGTGACAGTTAGGGAAATGCAACTCGTGTAAGTCACTG
Source organism: Carcharodon carcharias (assembly GCF_017639515.1). Classification (NCBI taxonomy): domain Eukaryota; kingdom Metazoa; phylum Chordata; class Chondrichthyes; order Lamniformes; family Lamnidae; genus Carcharodon; species Carcharodon carcharias. Next base: position 71,974,700 of record NC_054474.1, on the reverse strand, counting down.
GGATTTCAAATTTTCTCTAAGAGAATAAAACAACACGATTCCATGGTTTTAAACAAAAGATCTTTTATTATTCAAAATGCAGCAAAGCAAACAGTCAAATACTATCCTTCTTATACTCTAACACCCAAATTAACATGAGGTAAACATGAATTAAGAAGAAAACTGGCTGAACCCCAGCCACAAACTGCACTTTAACTGGCAAGCACAACCAAGACAGGTCCCCCAAATTTTCTCAGCAACTGACCCCAGATGTCAGTCATGACCACGAGTCACAAAATTTCTTCAAAACTCTGTTTTCCTTACAAGGAATTTCAGCTCCTGATTTCAAAGAGCTAATCTGATCCTCAGCTGACAGCAGCTCAACTCCACCCGAGTTTGACGGTACAATCCTATCCAAAAGACACATGATTCCAGATCTCTCTCAAATCTGCTCCCAGGTCCAGCCTCCTTGGTCTTTTCCAGCCGAGCTGACCTACTACTGAGGCTGTGTCCTATTGTGTTGTTCAGGCTACACTCCAGCATCTAAACACAGGTTAGGTATCAGCTTCTCAGCCACACAGCTGCCAAAAACTGGCTCTGGTCTTTTCAGAGTTCCAGCCCCCGCGGAAGTATGGAGCTAACAGCAACACTTCAGCTGCATGGAGCCGGCCCTCCTCGCCACCTACTCCCAAACAGCTGTTGTTCATTCTACCCCTTGAGCGGATCAGGGTGACCCATCAGTGTCTCGCAATAAGATTCCACCCCTGCCTTGAGGCAGAATTGAATGCATCAACGCTTCGAACATTCTGTAACTTAATGGTACCATCGCCAGTCAACCAAAGGTCACCCCCACAGGTGCTAACTTACAAACTCACAGAGAAAAACCCAAAAATACAGCTAAGTCCCAACTTTTCGTGACTTCCTTGCTCACATTTTCACTTAGCTGTGCTTTGCACTTGTACACTGCATCACCCATCACATGAGCAACGTTCGCTCATCCACATTCCTCCTCCCCACACCCCCCCCCCACCCCCAAATCTTTCCCCAGGGCTTTTACCCAGTGCTGTGTTCGTGTGTTGATCCAGGCAGGAAGAAGCTTCCAGACACGGAGGCGACACAGTGACTTGTCTTCTTGCCTATTCTCTATATTTTTTTCAAAAAGTAAGTCGCAATCGAGACATTTTGTTTGCTCAAATGATTAGTCTTCTGAGAGCTGAAGTGCAGCCTGAACAATTTGGAAATCTTCAGTGATGTACTGTATTACACAGAGGCTCCCCCATCTGTCATATACAGGTGCTGCACTGAAATTTGAAGGAACGTTATCAAATTGAATCCCATTGAAAGCCATGTTCACTGTTTGCAATGTTACTGTTTGTGAGGTTTCACAGGAACATAACCCTCACGAACAGCAGGACTTTACTGTAGATTCCTTCAAAAAATAAGTTTAATGTAAATCAACTGCACCAGAACATAGATCATATCGCAATGGACAGACAAGTGGCAGGTGGAATTTAACAGAGGTTTTTTTTTAAAATTCATTCACGGGATGTAAGCTTCATTGACTGGGCCAGCATTTATTGCCCATCCCTAGTTGCCCTTGAGAAGGTGGTGATGAGCTGCCTTCTTCAACCGCCACAGTCCACATGGTGTAGCTACACCCACAGTGTTGTTAGGAAGGGAGTTCCAGGATTTTGACCCAGCGACAGTGAAGGAATCGCGATATATTTGCAAATCAGGGTGGTGAGTGACTTGGAGGGGAACTTCCAGGTTGTGGTGTTCCCAACTACCTGCTGCCCTTGCCCTTCTAGATGGTGGTGGTTGTGGATTTGGAAGGTTCAGTCTAAGGAGCCTGGTGAATTCCTGCAGTGCATCTTTTTGATGGTACACACTGCTGCTATGGCTGGTGGTGGAGGGAGTGAATGTTTGTGGATGTGGTGCCAATCGAGTGGGCTACTTTGTCCTGGATGGTGTCAGGTTTCTTGGGGGGGGGGGGCGCACATACACACAATTCCATCACACTCCTGACTGTGCCTTGTTAATGGTGGCAGGTTTTGGGGAGCCAGGAGGTGAGTTACTCATCGCAGGGTTCCCAATAACTGACCTGCTCTTGTAGCCACAGTAATTATACAGCTAGTCCAGTGCAGTTTCTGGTCAATGGTAACTCTCAGGATGTTGATAGTGGGGTATTCAGTAATGGTAAAGCCATTGAACGTCAAGGGGTGATGGTTAGATTTCCTGTTGGAGATGGTCATTGCTTGGCACTTGTGTGGCACGAATGTTACTTGCCACTTGTCAGCCCAAGCCTGGATATTGTCCAGGTCTTGCTGCATTAGGACATGGACTGCTTCAGTATCTGAGAAGTTGATAATGGTGAACGTTGTGCAACCATCAGTGAACATTCCCACTTCTGACCTTATGATGGAAGAAAGGCCATTGATTAAATGGCTGAAGATGGTTGGGCCAAGGACACTACCCTGAGGAAATCCTGCAGCAATGTCCTGGAGCTGAGATGACTGCTTTCCAACAACCATAACCATCTTCCTTTGTGCTATGAATCCAACCAGCAGAAAGTTTTCCCAATTCCCATTCACTCCAGCTTTGCTAGGGCTCCTTGATGCTGCACTCGGCCAAATGCTGCCTTGATGTCAAGGGCAGCCACTCTCACCTCACCTCAGGAGTTCTTTTGTCCATGTTTGAACCAAGGCCGTAAGGAAGTCAGGAGTGAATGGCCCCGGCTGAACCCAAACTGGGTGTCAGTGAGCAGATTATTGCTAAGCCATTTGATAGCGCTGTTGATGACCCCTTCCATTACTTCAGTGATGATGGAGAGTAGACTAATGGGGCAGCAAATGGCCAGGTTGGATTTGTCCTGCCTTGTGTACACAGGACATATCTGGGCAATTTTCCACATAGCCGGGTAGATGCCAGTGTTGTTGCTGTACTGGAACAGCTTGGCTAGGGGCACAGAAAGTTCTGGAGCACAAGTCTTCAGTACTATTGCCGGAATATTGTCAGGGCCCATAGCCTTTGCAGTATCCAATGCCTTCAGCCGTATCTTCATATCCAGTGGAGGGAATCGAATTGGGTGATGCTGGGGACCTCCAGGGGAGGCTGAAATGGATCATCCACTCGGCACTTCTGGCCGACGATTGTAGCAAATGCTTCAGCCTCGTCTTTTGCACTGGTGTGATGGGCTCCCCCATCATTGAGGATGGGGATATTTATGGAGCCTCCTCCTCCAGTGAGGTGTTTAATTGCCCACCACCATTCATGACTGGATGTGGCAGGACTGCAGAGCTTAGATCTGATCCATTGGTTGTGGGATCACTTAGCCCTATACTTGCTGCTTATGCTGTTTGGCACACAAGTAGTCCTGTGTTACAGCTTCACCAGGTTGTCACCTCATTTTGAGGTATGCCTGGTGCTGCTCCTGGCATGTCCTCCTGCACTCTTCATCGAACCAGGGTTGATTCCCTGGCTTGATGATAATGGTAGAGTGGGGGAGATGCCGGGCCAGAAGGTTAGAGGTTGCGCTCGAGTACAATTCTGCTGACGATTGCCCACAGCACCTCATGGATGCCCAGTCTTGAGTTGTTAGATCTGTTCGAAATCTATCCCATTTAGTACGGTGGTAGTGCCACACAATATGATGGAGGGTGCTCTCAATGTGAAGACGGGACTTCATCTCCACAACAACTGAGCGGTTGTCACTTCTCCCGATACTGTCATAGACAGAAGCAACTGCAGCAGGCAGGTTGGTGAGGATGAGGTCAAGTATGTTTTTCCTCGTTGGTTCCCTCATCACCTGCGGCAGACCCAGTCAAGCAGCAATGTCCTTTAGGGCTCTTGGTGTTGGACATTGAAGTTCCCCATCCAGAATACATTCTGCGCCCTTGTCACCCTCAGTGCTTCCTCCAAGTGGTGTTCAACATGGAGGAGCACTGATTCATCAGCTGAGGAAGGGCAGTACATGGTATTCAGCAGGAGGTTTCCTTGCCATGTTTGACCTGATGCCATGAGATTTCGTGGGGTCCATAGTCAATGTTAAGGGCTCCCAGGGCTACTCCCCCACTGACTGTACACCACTGTGCCGCCACCTCGGTACTTCAGAAGAGGGGTTAGGGAGTGAAATATAGACTTAATGGCACAATTCTAAACAGTCTACAGGGACAGGGGAACCTGGTGGTTCACGTGCACAGGTCTTTGAAGGCAGTAACTCATATTGAGAGAATAGCTGGAAAAGTACTTGGGGTCTTGGGCTTCATGAATAGGGGCATTAAGTACAAAAGCAAGAAAGTTTTGTTGAACCTTTATAAAGCTCTGGCTAGGTCACAATAGAGTATTGCAACCAGTTCTGGCCACCACATTTCAGGAAGGATGCACGGGTCCTTGAGGCTATAGAGGAGATTTGCTAGAATGGTTCCAGGGATGAGGGAATTTAGCTACAAGACTGGGTTGTTGCATTCTGACAGAAGTGTACCAGTTTATGACAGGTTTAGATAAAGTGGGCAAAAAAACAGCTGTTCTCATTGGCTGATGGTACACGGTTTGGAGTGATTAGCGCCTTGATGCTGGGCATATTGGTGTGAAAGAGGACACTGCTAATTGACGTTAGGTAATTCCACCCCACCATGTCAATAATGCCTGCAGTAAGTTGGATTGATTTTATTCACACATCATCCATGCATTGCATTTTGCTGCAGAAATGATCAGAGTCAGAGTCAATACAGCACTGAAGGAGGCCACTGAGCCCATGACTCCACGCACATGACTCTGTGGAGCAATCCACTCTATCCGCTATAGCCCCACAAGTTTATTTTCCTCAAGTAGCTGTTACACACAGGAGAGAGACAGACAAACTGTACTTAATTCCTCTTACCAGCTGTCCGTAATCAGAAGGACAGCTGTTGGACTGCCTTTCTTGTCACCGAATTTGATGGATCTTGTGAAGGCACCGCTGGTGCAATTTCTCTAGTGCTTTGAGATGCCTGCTGTGGATTGCCCTAGTCTCCAAAGCATATAGGATGTAAGGATCACTGCTACCAGGTATATTCTTAGATTTGAGATCCCGATCCTCAAGTACTCCTTTCAGCAGATTTGGCGAACACAGGACAGGATATGACATTTACATGCCTGACACCAGATTCTCGATCATGGCAGGAGACTCCCAGAAGCACAGTTGAAATGCTTTAGGAATATCCTCAAAGCATCCCTGAAGAGATCAAATATATCTATCAATCCACAGGAGAGCCTGGCTTGTGACTAACCAAAACAAGGAAGGCTCATTTGGGAAGGCACCAAACACAGAGACTACACCGAGAACATGCAGAGGGGAACTTGAGGTATCTAAACAACCTATCCGCCCAACATTTCAAGCACCATCTTCCCACATGGTAGAATCTGCAGATCACACAATGAGCTTATCATGCCATCTCAAAACCCATCAAAATGTCGTGGAAGCAAGTCATCCTTGATCCTGTGGGACTGCCTAAGAGAAGAAAGAGGCGAAAAGACCAGGCGACACATTTAAAGTTTTGTGCTAGAGATGTGGTGGAAGTTGTGACGAAAGACATTTTTTATTTTTAAGTAGTCGGTGGAATGAGCAGGAACTTGCTGCCTATGAGGGTAGTGAGAACAGAGACAATGATTTCAAAAGGGCATTAGATAGGTATGTTTGATTCCTACAACATGAAAAGAAATCCAACATTGTACATTCAAAACTTTCTTATTGCTATTTTTTTTAAAATGGATTTTCTGCTGAACCAAAAAGGATGGCTGCTACAAGTCACATAACCATAGGGTTGGCCCTTTCTTCTGAGAGATACCACCAGGAGTTACAAGAACAAAAGAATTCATCACTTAACGTGTAGACTCTAACATCACATTGTACAGACCCCTGGAAATCAAAGCAAGCAGGAGAAGCACAGACAAACTGGCTCACCCAACCAGAACTATCACAAAAGATAAAGATTAAAACTCATTTTTCTGGAACAGATGCTAATAACTACTTTGTCTCTCTCCTAAGGAGGAACAAAGGAATTCTGGCCAGAAGCACAGAAACCGATTGTTAAACTGCAATTAACCATTAGTACAACATGTCACATGACCCAAGTCTCTGGCCTTTTTAGACAATTTTAGCATTATATCTTTAGCCTCTTGGCAGTGTGCTTTTTAACATCCAACTGGTGAACCACCAAGAAGCAGATCTCCAGGCAGAGCAACAGCCTGCTCTTCAAGCCTGTCTCTGCTGGAAGATTTCCTACCATTGCTGCAGAACAACCCAGTCTCTGTCTACTTACTTCATCTTGTAGTATCAACTGTAAAGCAAATTCTACAACTCTGGTCTTCAGCCAGCTGAACTCAAACTCCTATGTGAAAGGGTTTATCGTTGGACTCTGAACTCTAGAAATCATGTAAACTAATATTAATTTCAGTGGTTTTTGTACTGTTACAATCCATAGTTGCAAAATTCCTTTTACTATTCCCCCTACGGTGTGTGTGCACTTGTATGCTGTGGTGGTGGTGGTGGTGGTGGTGGTGGGGGAGAGAGAGAGAGAGAGAGAGAGAGAGAGAGAGAGAGAGAGAGAGAGAGAGAGAGAGAGAGAGAGAGAGAGAGAGAGAGAGAGAGAGGGGGGGAGGGAGAAAAGTTGAAAACACTCCTCGCCCAGGTTCCGAGTTACTCGGAACTCAAGTTTGCTGTGGGTTATTAGTAAACCGAGGGTTTGGGAAAACATAAGAATGCCACCGCATTCTTCAAAAATAATTCAAAGTACCTTCTGCTTACAGACAGGTGGTAAGAGGAATTAAGTACAGTTTGTCTGTCTCTCTCCTGTGCATAACTTTTTCTGGTTTGTTTCAACAGCAAGAACTTCGAATTATCACAAAGATTTGAAAAATTCAGAATGAAAACTAATTTTGTTAATAATGGTTCCACTGCGACAGACCTCCAAGAGGTCAAACGGATGACGAATGATTTTTATTAACTAAAAATAAAATGGCAACTCTTATGGTACAGGACATTGACAAGGTTGAAAATTCAGAATAAAAGGCTAGGCAAGGCAGGATGAGAAATAAAAAAAATACTTTGGCACTGAGCCCCAATTTCAACAAAGATGTACAGAGGGAATCAAGCACGTTATTAAACTTTCTTAATCTTTTCTGAAGTCCCTTAATGTGTTATAAAAATTCCATGGGCCCAATTTAATGCAAGCATTTTTTTCTGTACAAAAAAAGTTATACAACTAAATATATTGATTATTTTTGCTTAATTTGCTTAATGTGAAACTTGGATGGTTGAATTAAGATGGGCCCTATGGCTAATAATCTGCAATTATTATGATTTTTTAAAAAGGCCCTGGGACCACATTTTGTTTGCATATATCAGTTTAGTCTTACTTGCAGGTGGTCTCTCCATGGCACCTAATGGGACATCAGCAGACCAATTCTGGTATACTATATTCAGGAAATTTTGGGGCTTGCATCAATGCAGGAAAGGTCCTAAGGAGTTTGTCCCAAATTTTCATCATAAAATTATAAGCAAATTATCCCACAAAGAGCTGTATGTTTACAAATAAGTTCTGTACTGCCAAACAGCTGAGTATTGCTGAAAAAGAAGACATGTTGAAGCTTTTTGTCTTACACTCATCAAGACACTTTGCAAGAATACCAATACAAGGGGAAAACAAATTATAATGGTCTTATTGGCAACCTTGTAAATAGGGCCCAAGCCATTTTCTCACTGTCCAAGCTTGATGCTGAAATAAGGCGCATAAAAGCTATCCTTCAGAATATTGGCTACCCTGATCAGATCATTTTGCACCACACGCACACTCATGAACGGGTCTAAAATACAGTCACTTTTGGCCCTGAAAAGTCTACCTCAGATTACCCTGGAAGGTATCTCAAAAAATCGATTCCGCGATTGGACATTTGCTAAATAATCATTAGTATGCTAAGAATTACGCTGACAGCCAATTTAAGATGGTCCTTAAGATGGTCGCAGTGTGACACATTTGCGTATATTGGAAGCGACGTATATTAATACACAGGGCCCTATTCTTTATAATAATAATATGTAAACACATTGCATCTATTTCAGCTAAGCAAAATAAGTGACAGCCATTCACTGACTCATTCCTCAGGCCAATGCCTTGACCAATCAGGGTCAAGCTGCCTGGTTTAACTTTCAACCAATGCTTGGTAGTTAACTGTCAGTCATCATCAATTGGTACATTATCTATGGTAATGCCTCTATCAGAGTCCACTTGCCAACCAATCAGCGCTCTCTTCTCGTACAGCAGAAATTGTTGTTTTCCCCTTGCACTGGTATTCTTGCGAAGTTTCCTGCTGAGTGCAAGGCAAAAAGCTTTGACATGTCTCTTTTTTCAGCAATACTCAAGCTGTATGTTTCTAAATTATGCGAAATGTGACATAAGGAAAAATACTAAATGGTCATTTTTTTTAAAGTTAGGAACAAATATCAAATTCCCAGAGGTGTTAGTTTTTAAATTGCTGGACGGTTTGCAGCCAATAGTTAGATGGGATCATGCAGACACAGTTGAAGGTGCAACCAGTTCTGCAGTAGCAGAAAAAAAAATCCACACTGATTCAGTTCACTTTTCAATAATGATTAAATTGAAATCTAATTTTAATTATAACGTAAGTCAAAAGTGAGAGAGTGACACACATATAGCCTGACGTTAAGGTCAGCCTGATAGTAGCCCTCACTCCTCCCAATTAGGGTTATTAATTTCCAGCAACTGGACTGATTCCTAATCATGCCACTAGTCACTTCAGACACAAATTAGCTTATCATTTTTCTTTGCCTCTTGTTGCATGCACCAAGTTCTGCAATAGTTCCTTTCAGTCCAGCTCTCAATTCAGTGCCCAGGTCGTGATGTCATGCTTGATGTGGAGGCGCTGCACTGGTTTCCCACCTACCTCGGTCAGGACAAGTCGTCCCAAGAATTTATACAAATCTACAGACATTTTGCAGCTGCAAGATGACAATCCAGGCTCAGGTTGAGCACACTGGCACCTGCAGCAGGTCAAAATACTCCCAACTTCTGATAACCCTTAATCATTATTGGCTGTACTGAGCTGTTTCCCCACAGCTCTGCCCTCCTGCTATAAAATAAGGGTGCAAAGGGCATTGCTGCGAGTCAGTGATAAGATGTGGCGCTGGGCAAAGAACAGAGTCAGTTATAATCCTATTCTTGGTGGGCCCTTCTCGTGGACCCCCAGCTTAGAAAAGCGAAGAAATAAAATTCCAGAGTACTGACCACAGTGGAATGGAGACAGAATAGGAAAGAGAAAAAGGAAGAGGTTAAGAGAAAGTCAAGGAAAGCTAAGGGCGCAGCATTCAAGACTTAGACTTGGGCTGCGTTCAGAATTGAGGGGAAAATTGTTTGGCATGAAAGAGAAAGACAAATAATTTCAGGATACTTAGAAAATCATAATGTGATCAGGCAGAGTCAACACGGCTTTGTTAAAGGGAAATAGTGCTAAACTAATTTATGACTTTTTTGGGGAAATAACAATAGAGGGGAACCTGTAGATGTGGTGTACTTAGATTTCCAAAAGAACATTTAATAAGATGCCACATCAAAGATTATGATACAAGAAAATACATATTAGCATGCATAGAGGATTGGTTAGCTAACAGGAAGCAGAATGTAGGGATGTCTTTTTTAGGTGAGCAAGCTATAACTTGAGGAGTGCCACAGGGATCAGTGCTGGGGCATCAACTATTTACAATTTATATCAAAGATTTAGATGAAGGGATTGAATGTATGGTAGCTAAATTTGCAGACAGCACCAAGATAGCTAGGAAAGTCAGTTGTCAAGAGCAGGAAGAGAGTCTGAAAAGGAATATAAATAGATTGAGTGAGAGAAAAATTGGAGCTTAATATGGGAAAATGTGAACTTGACTAGAAAAGCAATATGCTATTTAAATGGCGAAAGATTGAAGAACTCAGCGGCACAGAGGAATCTGGGTGTTCTGGTCCAGGCATCACATCAAATTAGTATGCAGTTAAAGCAACTGGTTAGGAAGGCAAATGGAGCATTGTTATCTATTGCAAGGGGAATAGAATATAAAAGCAGGGAAGTTTTGCTGCAGCTGTACAGAACATTGCTGAGACTACATGTAGAACACTGTGTACACTTTTGGTCTCCTTATTTGAAAAAGGACATAATTGCTTTAGAGAATGTTACTTGACTAATTCCTGGGATGAAGGGCTTAGTTTATGAAGAAAGGTTAAACCCATTGGAGTTCAGAAGAATGAGAGGTGATCTTATTGAAACATAAAAGATCCTGAGGGGACTTGATAGGGTGGATACCAGGAGAATGTTCCCTCCTGTGGGCAAGATTAGTACTAGAAGACAGAGTTTAAGAATAAGAGGTCTTCTGTTGAAGATGGAGACGTGGAGAATTTTTTTCTGAGGGTCGTTAGTGTGTAGAACTGCCTTCCCTAGAAAGCAGTGGAAGCCGAGTCATTAAATATATTCAAGGCTGAGTTAGGTAGATTTTTGATTGACAAGGGAGTCAAGGGTTACGGGGAGTAGACAGGAAAGTAGAGTTGAGACCAGAACCAAATCAGCCACGGTCAAATCAAATAGTGAAGCAGGCTCAAAGGGCCGAATGACCTACTCTTGCTCCTAATTCCAATGTTCCTAAGTTTTTAACAAGACTTTTTAGCAACAGGAGAATTAAATTTTAAGTCAAAATAGATAGAGACACCAAGAATATGGAAAGATAAAGAACGACTAAGGATCTAGACTAAGCGAAGTCAGAGTAGTTGTTGATTTCACTTATAAAAGATATAAATAGACCATATATTTGTTAAAACTGGAAGAGCATACAACTTAATTGCCCCAGGCGGCATGGAGATCTACTGATTTAGCCGGGGCACTACAATACCAATGGAGGTTATACGCACAAGGAGGAGTAAAATCTATAAAACAATGGGAAAAGTGGAGTGGAATCAGAAGAATGGATGGAGATGGATGATGAGAAAAAGGGACAAAGTCCCATAGAACTCTTGTATTAATTGAGGTGGGGTGGGAGTGGGGGTGGGGAAAGAGACACAAAAGTTGCACTATCACAGGTTGAGCAGCAACTTTCCACAGGTCCACAACACTGGCACAAGATTATCAGTGAAAACAGCCTGGCAATCAGGGCACAACTTCCTGAATGAATAAATTGAGGGAGGAAAGTGTAAAGCGCATTCAGTGCACAGGGCACTGGAGTGCTTACATCACATGGTGTATTTGCCAGGGAAGCACTTGAGGCGGACAGTGGGAAAAAAAGCCTTTCTTCCACCCCACCACCCCCCCACCCCCTCAACGATCTCAAATGTCATCAGGAAATAACATTCTAAACCGTGAAATAAAAACAGAAATAGAAACAAAGCGTGAGGAATACTTAGCTCTGGCAGCATCTGTGGACAGTTACCATTTTGAGTCAAATACGACTCTTCTTCAGAACTGAAGATAGGGAAAAATGTGATGGGTTTTATACCATTAAAAAGGGAAGGGGAGGAAGAACAAAAAGGAAGCTCTGGGACAGGGTAGAGGGTTGGAGAGTTTAAATGAAAAAGATGTAATGGAACAGAAGGCAAAGGAAGTGGTAGTGGTTGTAGTAAGGATTCAAAGCATTTGTCCAAAGTGAGTGTGAATGGCAAAATAACGAACTCTGCCTGCAAGCAAAAACAAAAAATTCAGACCAGCATAAAAAAAATGGAATTAAACAGGGGACGGAGGTCATAGTCTGAAATTGTTGAACACAATGTTGAATCCAGAAGACTGTATTCGATTTGAAATGTTAATTGTTTCTCTCTCCACAGATACCACCAGATGAGTATTTCAGATTTCCAGCATCCGCAGCATTCTGTTTTTATTTTAAAACATGAGTTCTGAATAAGATAGAAATTTAATTTTGAACACTTCTACACTAATTCATGTACAAGGGTCTGGCCTTCAGAGTACTTGACAAGACTGGAACTCCCACACACACCTTTTCCTTCCCTTTTCTCAAAGTAGCATATAACACTATCTCCCTAAGGCAATTCTTACATTCTTTGAGTACTTTAGAAAGGCTATTTTCAAACTTTGCAATAAAGAATAAAATCAACCACGTTGGAATTCTCTACAAAAAGGAAACTACAGAAAAGTTATGGGCATTATCAGCATTTAATATGACAATGATTGCAGACAAGACAATTATTAATATTTCTCTGATTTTGCAAGCTAGTCCTACAACTGAGACCCTCAGAGAAATTTACAGGTATAGTCCAGAATTCCAGAAAGGAAACATATTCTGATAGAAACAAAATTAAATGGAATATAAAACTTTCCTTTTACTTCCTATAAAATATTACCAATTTCTTAGGTCAACACAGATAGTAATCAAAGTTCATTTTTACCGTAAGGGTTTGTTCAAGTATGGCCCGTTGCTCCTCTTCCTCAACTCTTCTTTGACAGGTCTGGCATATCCAAAGTGGCATGCGCTCAAGCAGGCCATGTGTCAATGCAGGCACCGAATGTGCCAACTTCTTTAGGTCCACAATCCCATTCTGTTGTGTTCCCCAGTCTTTACGTTCATGGTGGCACAACAAACAACAGTCTTTTGCTGGTTGGTGGACAGCAAGGGATGGCTGAAATGAAATAACCAGATGTAACCAGAGAGTTTAAATGTTTTTTGTTATTGGCCATTAAGATTTGTGTACTAAATCTGGCTAGTACAGAAAGTGCCTCCCACATCACTGCAGTCAGTGCTTTGATAATCCCCACTCTAAATCGTTATGTCAACATTTCCCAATCAATCTTTCTGTCGACAATCACAATGCAGTTCCAGTCCTCCTATCAGTGTGCATTTCATAAATACGATCACCAAGATTGGCAACATTTCAAGTGTAGTTTCACCAATACTTGGTGCCATATTGTATCACTGTCACCTACTGTACTTTGCAGAGCTATTTAGACACTAACATCCTAGTTCCATCAGTAATTACAGAAATACAACACCACAAGTTCAGTCAATTTGCACACCTGAAACTTGCTCCTATTCCAGATTACTCAACGATAATGATATCTAATGTTGAGCACCAATATGCATTATCAAATATCTTATTTCTCTGTCGAGTTATTTCCTCATTCCCAAAAACTTTACCATCTTTCTTCAATGATATTTATGACAATACAAACAATGAATATCATAAGACTCAGAACCAACTGCTGGGGGCCTTTACCAGTGAATTTCAATGGTTGATCTAATCAAGTTGCTTAAAATGATAAAAGAATTCAATACAGCACATGCAGAGAAACTATTTACCCTAGTGGGAAAATCCAGAACAAAGGGGCACAATGAAAACATCAGAGATAGGCCTTTTAATGAAGAAATCAGGAACCACTATCAGCTTGTAACTTAGCGGAAAAACAAAACTATTTTCCTTCACTGGTCATGGATGCTAGGGCAAATTAAATTTTCAAGACTCAGATAGGTTTTTGTTAGACAAGGATATCCAGGGATACATATCAAAGGCAGGAAAATGAAGTTCAGGTACAGATCATACATGAAATGATTTAAGGGCAGAATGGGTTATACCTGCTCCTTTAACTGCTTTCCTATTAAAACTATTAACGAAGGGCAATCCTTAGCCTCTCACCTATAAAATGACTTCCATGCCTTCAGTTCAGATGCAGATTTCTGCTCAGCTACCTCAAACACTTCCTGCTATGGAAGTAATTTAATTGCAAACTAGGCACATTGGGCCATAATCTGCTGTCTAAAGAACACAGAGGTTAATCGCCTTCAATGTTATGTACAAGTGGTAAAGTAACTTCAACTGAGGAGCAACTGCACGGTTACATTCAAATGTCCAAAAGCTGCTGTTTGAGTTGCACTGCTCTGTTATTAGCTACATGAAAATGGGCATTTCACTGACGGTCTCGCCGTTGAAATGCATCAAATACCGTGAATTTGCTGTGTTTACAATACAAACCAAACTCGACACAAAGTTAAATCTCATCAAGTTCAAAATACCCTTTTAACAACATGACAATATGAATTACTTTGTCAATCTGTCTGGCACTGAAAATCAACGATTACGCAAGCAGAGTCTCACTTCCTCAGATTTTAATAGTATAAATGTAAAATTTAACTTCTTAAAACATTTAAATTTTCCTCTGTCTTTATCTCTCTTAAGCCAAATCTTCCTTTCCCTCTCCCTCTTTCTTTCTGTACCTGATTTTTGTATGGCATTTGACAAAGATGCCAACTCTAACCCTCTGCCTGGCAATTGCCTGTGACTGAACCAGACCATTTGCAACCATGATTTATGACATCTCTAAGGCCACCAGCTTCACCACCATAGCATCCACCAACTCCACCTCTGCTGCAGCTCACCTGCTAAAGAAACCCTCAACACTGCCTTTGTTACCTCTAGAGTTAAATATTCCAATGCTTTCCTGGCAGGCTTTCCAGTTTCCACCCTCCATAACTTCAATTCTCTGCTACCTCCTCCAGTACAACCCTCCAAGATCTCTAATCCCCCTGAACTCTGTGCGTTTTGATCCCTGAGGTCCTTAACATCTCAGCGAATTCAATCCACTCCATGTGAGATCAAGAAACACAAACTCATTCAACACAGTAAAGGCTGCGAGCCCCAGCCACATCCTGTCTATAACACATAACACTTGTGCTCCAAAACTTGCACCCTTAGCCAAGCTGTTCCAGTACAGCTACAACACTGGCAACTACCCAATAATGTGGAAAATTTCCCAGGTATCTCCTGTCTACAAAAAGCAGATCAAATCAAAGTAGTCAATTACTGCCCCATTAGCCTACTCTCAACCGTCAGCAAAGTGATGCAATGTGTTGTTAACAGTGCTCCCAAGCAGCATTTACTCAGAAATAACCTGCTCATTGGTGCTTAGTTTGGGTTCTGGTAGAACTATTTGGCATCGAACCTCATTACAATCTTGGTCCAAAAATGGACAAAGGAGCTGAATTCCACAGGTGAGGTGATAGCGACTGTCCTTGACATCAAGGCAGCATTTGACCAAGTGTGACATCAAAGAGCCGGAGCAAAGCTGAAGTAAATAGGAATCTGTTGAGAACTCTCCACTAGTTGGAGTAATACCTGGCAAAAAGGAGGATGGTTGTTGTTGTTCGAGGTCAATCATCTCAGTCCAGGACATCACCACAGGTGTTGCTCAAGGCAGTGTCTTAGGCCCAACCATCTTCGGCTGCTTCATTGTGATCCATCCATCATAAAGTCAGAAGTGATGATGTTTGCTGACGACAGCAGAGTGCCCATACCATCCAAAACTCCTCAGATAATAAAGCGGCCCTTGCGCAAAAGCAGTGAAACCTGAACAACATTCAGGCTTGGGGTTACAAGTGGCAAGGCACATTTGCATCACACAAGTGCTAGGCAATGACCACATCCAACAAGAGAGAATCTAACCATGTCCTTCTGGCAGCATTACCAATGCTTAACCTCCCCCACCATAAACATTGAGAATTACCAATTGATGAGTGAGCTAACTCAACCAGCTACGTAAATACTATGACCACAAGAGGAGGTCACAGGTTGGGGATTCTGAGAGTAACTCACCTCCTGACTTCTCAAAGCCAGTCCACCATCAACTAGGCACAATTCAGGAGTGTGATGGAATACTCTCCACTTGCCTGGGTTAATGCAGCTTCAAAAAACAATCAAAAAACTGAACACCATCCAAGAGACATCTGCCCATCTAATTGGCACCCCATTCACCACCTTAAGCAATCACTCTCTCCACCAGTGGCAGCTGTATATACCATCTACAAGATGCAGTGCAGCAGCTCACCAAGGCTCTTTTAACAGCACCTTCCAAACCTGTGACCTCTACCACCTAGAAGGCCAAGGTTAGCAGGAGTATGCAGATTCCCCTCCAAGTCACATGCCAACTAGATCATCATTCCTTCATTATCACTGGTTCAAAATCCTGGAACTTTCGCCATTACAGCACTGTGGGTGTACCTATGACATGTGGACCATGGTGGCTCATCATTTTCTCAAGGACAATTATTCTCAATTCTCAAGAGAAATGCTGGCTTGCCAACAATGCCCACACTCCATGAACAATTTTTTAAAAAATCCTTTGCTGCAGCATTATCAGTTTGTGACAGTAATTTCAGCAACTTGCCACTCATGTTAAGATTTTAAATTTTTTTGCAAGGTCAAGTGTAACATCGTTGGATGACCTGGCACAACAAATTATGAACCTCAGACCAATGACTCATCACTTAAAAGATCATTAATTGTATTGGGCACAATTCATCTTTCAACAAACTGTATGGGATTAACTGCCCTTACTCTCTGCAAATTATTTTGAATTGCTTCCTTCATAGAAAAAGTATCTAATGCGTTACTATGTTAATGTTGAGCTATTAAGTGGGATGATGTTTCTAATTTTGTTTTTCAAGTTGGGGAGTGAGGAAAGTGACAAAAGTGAATCTGTTCGGAGATACTGCTGTTGACAAAGTTATCTAAACGTATAGTTTATTGAAATTTTGTGCCTAAATGACTGCACTGATCAGGAGTAACTATACTCGAGTGAGAGAGAGGGATTGATGGTCCCCAGGACTATTAACGATTATCCATTGTTTTGTTATATCTCTTCAACCTCAAATGAAATGACCAGGTTTAATGCCATAATGTATGGACAGATAAGTTCTATGTGATAGGCATTTAATTTGCACCATCCCTCGCGTCTTCGCACCTTCCCAATTTAATCTACCTTAAAAGTGATATTATGAGTTCAGTTGTGCCTCAGTTAGCATTCATGGAGCTTACATTTCAAAATAATACAATAAAGCTCAATTTATCTTCCATTTTCTCAGGTGGGTGAAACCACCTCCCAGTATGGCACCAAGCCAAAAACTGGCTTTTAATTATCAGTCTCAATTGGGGCAGCAGTTGAGTTCTAACATTCACCTCACTAACCTGGGCTTTGGTTTTGATGGGGTCAAGAAAAATTCAATATGAAATTGCTATCTAGTAAGACGCCTGGGAAATGCACTTGCAAGGGCAACACACAATATGGACTTCAGTACAATGCTTACATGATTGAATAGTACACTGCCGAGGTTTTTTTAAAACACAGATGTGTGGCCACTGAGATGAGATACCAGAGGAATACAGGTCACTACAGAACCATTACCTAGCAAGAGCTAGCTCCATTGTGGGCAAAAATGGGAACAAGGCAAAAAAGAAATAAAAAGACCAAAGATCCCAATGTAAGACACTTATATGACACATGTACACAGCTGCAGCAAACACCATTTGTGACTTTGATATTTTACATGCAACATTAAGCGTCATCCATTATATTAACATAATACACTGAGGCTACACAACATCCTGTATGTATGCCGTATAAGCCAGCTAGATATGTACAACCTGTTCAAATTCTGATCTAGATAAAGCATTTTACTACCTCTTGCCTGGTTAATCAAAATGACTATGGCAACGGCCTTGCAAACAATGCTTTGAATTAACATATAAAAAATACATTTGCATTAGTTTCTGATCCAGGCACACTAAAAACATTTGTATAAAAGTTTGCCTTTTCTAAGCAGTATGAAACATAACATTTAATTTGTGGCTAATGAGTGTATAAATGTACTAAGCTCAATTTAGTACAGGTGCCTTGTCCCAAAATACTGTTAGGTGCTCAGTCTGGTAGACCCATGGTACCCACATCCATTTATTAGCAAGATGACTTGCTTATTTAATTCTATAAATAATATTCAGTTCACGAGGTCAAACCTACTGTAATATTTTATGCATATGTACTTTTTTAGAATACTATTTTGCTTATCTTTTGCACATGGAATATTTAAATCATGAGATATAAGAAATTACAGAAAGTTAAGTTATCAGCATCTTTAAAAAAAATCAAATTTTCAACATAGTAATACCATAGTAATTGCTGACTGGTGGCATGACTTGCTCCAAGTCATACTTCATAAACCGAGATGTAGAAAGCCAATGAGATGCTAGGTGCAGGGGTGGGGTGGGGTGAGGAAGATTTCTGTGAACACCATGTAAATAAGATGTGGTTTGCATGACTAAAAGTACCTGAGGAACCTTGAATGAGAAAGTATCAACAGTTTGGTCAAAGTATACAAGAAGAAATATTAGGTGCTTGTGATAAAGGGGCAGTAATAATAATGGGTGATTTTAATCTACATATAACCTGGAAAAATTCAACTGGCAGTAGTAGCTAGGATGAGGAGTTCATAGAATGTTTTCGAGATAGATTTTAGAGCATCACATTCTGAAACCAACCAGAGAGCAGGTTATATTAGACTTGGTGGTTTGTAATGTGACAGAATTAATTAATGACCTCAGAGAGAAGGCACCTTAGTTAGCAGTGGCCACAATTTGATTGAATTTTACATCCAGTTTGAAAGGGAGACGAGGGCTCTAAGACTAGTATCTTAAACTTAAATGAGGGCAACTATGTGGGCATGAATGCTGAGCTAGCTTAAGTGATCTGGGATACTAGGCTGGGGTTAGATCAACAGAGGCGCAGTGGCACACTTTGAAGGGGATTTTTCAGAATATTCAGAATAGGTATATTCCGACCATAAAGAAAAATTCTAAGGGCAGGACCCACCATCCATGGTTAACTAAAGTAGTTAAGGAAAGCATCAAACTTAAGGAAAAAGCAAATAACTGTGCAAGGATGACTGGCAGGTCAAATGATTGGTCAGAATATAATGAACAGCAGAGAATGATGAAAGGTTAATCAGGTGAAAGAAATTAGAGTACGAGAGGAAGCTAGCTGGAAATGTAAAAAGGGGTAGCCAGAGTTTCTACAGATATTTAAAATGGAAAAAAGTAGTGAGTATTGGTCCTCTAGAGGGTGACAATGGAGGAAGGGGGGGCGTGGGCAGGGGCGATGGCGTAGTGGTATTATCGCTGGACAAGTAATCCAGAGGCCCAGGGTAATGCTCTGGGGACCTAGGCTTGAATCCCTCCATAGAAGATAGTGGAATTTGAATTCAATAAAAATCTGGAATTAAAAGTCCAATGATAACCATGAAAGCATTGTCGATTGTTGTAAAAACCCATCTGGCTCACTAACGTTCTTTAGGGAAGGAAATCTGTCGCCCTTACCTGGTCTGGCAGGACAGACCCAGCAGAGGTGGCAGCACAGTGGTATACAGTCAGGAGGGAGTCAACATCGACTCCAGACCCCATGAAGTCTCATAACATCAGGTCAAACGTGGACAAGGAAACCTCCTGCTGATTACCACGTAAGGCCCTCCCTCAGCTGATGAATCAATGCTACACCATGTTGAACATCACTTGGAGGAAGCACTGAGGGCAGCAAAGGAGCAGGATGTACTCTGGGTGGGGGACTTCAATGTCCAACACCAAGAGCATCCATGAGACACTGTGGGCCATCAGCAGCAGCAGAATTGTACTCAAACACAATTTGTAACCTCATGGGCCGGCATACCCCCCAATCTACCACTACCATCAAGCCAGGGGATCAATCCTGGTTCAATGAAGATTGCATGAGGGTGTGCCAGCAGCACCAAGCATATCTAAAAATGAGGTGCCAACCTGGTGAAGCTATAACACAGGACTACTTGCATACCAAACAGTATAAGCAGCAAGTGATAGGCAGAGCTAAGTGATCCCACACCAACGGATCAGATCTAAGCTCTGCAGTCCTGCCACATCCAGTCGTGATGGTGATGGACAATTAAATAACTCACTGGAGGAGGCGGCTCCACAAATATCTCCATCCTCAATGGAGGAGGAGCCCGGCACAGCAGTGCAAAAGGTGAGGCTTAAGCATTGGCAACAATCTTCAGCCAGAAGTGCCAGGTGGTTGACCCACCTCGGCCTCCTCCAGAGGTCCCCAGCATCATCTTCAACCAATTCGATTCACTCCATGTGATATCAAGAAACGGCTGAAGGCACGGCATACTTGCAAAGGCTATGGACCCTGACAACATTCCGGCAACAGTACTGAAGACTTGTGCTCCAGAACTTGCCGCGTCCCTAGCCAAGCTGTTCCAGTGCAACACTGGCATCTACTCGGCTATGTGGAAAATTGCCCAGGTATGTCCTGTACACAAAAAGCAGGACAAATCCAACCCAGCCAATTATCACCCCAATCAGTCTACTCTCCATCATCAGTAAAGTAATGGAAGAAGCCATCAACAGTGCTATCGAGCGGCACATGCTTAGCAATAATCTGTTCACTGATGCCCAGTTTGGGTTCTGCTAGGGGCACTCAGCTCCTGACCTCTTAACAGCCTTGGTTCAAACATGGACAAAACAGCTGAACTCCTGAGGTGAGGTGAGAGTGACTGCCCTTGACATCAAGGCAGCATTTGACCGAGTGTGGCATCAAGGAGCTTGAGCAAAACTGGAGTCAATGGGAATCAGGGGGAAAACTCTCCACGGGTTGAAGTCATAGCTAGCACAAAGGAAGATCGTTGTGGTTGATCGAGGTCAGTCATCTCCTGAACATCACTGCAAGAGTTCCTCAGGGTAGTGTCCTAGGCCCAACCATCTTCAATTGCTTCATCAATGACCTTCCTTCCATCACAAGGTCAGAAGTGGGGACGTTTGCTGAAGATTGCACAATGTTCAGCACCATTCACGACTCCTCAGATGCTGAAGCAGTCCATGTCCAAATGCAGCGAGGCCTGGACAATATCCAGGCTTGGGTTGACAAGTGGCAAATAACATTCGCGCTACACAACTGTCAGGCAATGACCATCTCCAACGAGAGAGAATCCAACCCTTGATGCTCAACGGCATTACCATTACTGAATCCCCCATAATCAACATCCTGGGGGTTACCATTGACCAGCAACTGAATTGGACTGGGCATATAAATACTGTGGCTACAAGAGCAGGTCAGAGGCCAGAAATTGTGTGACGAGTAACTCACCTCTTGACTCCCCAAAGCCTGTCCATCACCTACAAGGCACAAGTCAGGAGTGTGATAGAAACATAGAAATTAGGAGTAGGCCATTCGGCCCTTTGAGCCTGCTCCGCCATTCATTATGATCATGGCTGAACACCCAACTCAATAGCCTGCTCCTGTTTCTCCCCATATCCTTTGATCCCTTTCCCTCCAAGAGCTATGTCTAACTCCTTCTTGAAAACATACAATGTTTTGGTCTCAACTACTTTCTGTGGTAGTGAATTCCACAGGCTCACCACTCTCTGGGTGAAGAAATTTCTCCTCATCTCAGTCCTAAATGGTCTACCCCATATCCTCAGACTGTGGCCCCTGGTTCTGGACTCCCTCACCATCAGGAACATCTTTCCTGCATCTACCCTGTCTAGTACTCTAAGAATTTTATAGGTTTCAATAAGATCCCAGCTCATTCTTCTGAACTCCAGCGAATATAATCCTAACCGACTCAATCTCTCCTCATATGTCGGTCCCTCCATCTCAGGAATCAGTCTGGTAAACCTTCGCTGCACTCTCTGCAAGAACATCTTTCCTTAGATAAGGAGCCCAAAACTGCACACAATATTCCTAGTGTGGTCTCTCCAAGGCCCTGTATAATTGCAGCAAGACATCCCTGCTCCTGTACTCGAATCCTCTCGCTATGAAGGCCAACATACCACTTGCCTTCTTTACCGCCTGCTGCAATTGCATGCTTACCTTCAGCGACTGGTGTACAAGGACACCCAGGTCTCTTTGCACATTCCCCTCTCTCAATTTATAGCCGTTCAGATAATAATCTACCTCCCTGTTTTTGCTACACAAGTGGATAACCTCTCATTTATCCACATTATACTGCATCTGCCATGCAATTGCCCAATCACTCAGCTTGTGCAAATCACACTGGAATATTCCCCACTTGCCTGGATGAGTGCAGCTCCCACAACACTGAAGAAGCTGGACACCGTCCAGGACAAAGCAGCCCGCTTGATTAGCACCACATCCACAAACATTTGCTCCCTCCACCACCAACACACAGTAGGAGCTGTGTGCACCATCTACAAGATACACTGCAGGAATTCACCAAGGCTCCTTCGACAGCACCTTTCACACCCACAACCACTGCCAACTAAAAGGAGAAGGGCAGCAGATAGATGGGAACACCACAACCTGGAAGTTCTCCTCCAATTCACTCACCATTTGGAAATATATCACCTTCCCTTCACTGTTGCTGGGTCAAAATCCCGGAACTCCCTTCCTAACAGCACTGTGGGTGTACCTACACCACATGGCTACAGCAGTTCAAGAAGGTAGCTCACCACCACCTTCTCAAGGGCAACTAGGGATGGGCAGTAAATGCTGGCCCAGCCAGCAAAGCCCACATCCCATGAATGAATAAAAAGTTTAATAGTAGATAATAAGGAAATGGCAGATGAAAATAAATATTTTCTTTCTGTCTTCACCAAAGGGGATACAAAAATCATTCCAGTAATAGCTGTAAATCAGGAGGTGGAAGGGAGAGGGAAACTTGGTGAAATTACAAACACGGAAGTGGTACTGAGCAAACCGATGGAGCTGTGAGCTGACAAGTCTCCGGGTCCTGATGGAAAGGTGCTGTCAAAGGAGCCTTGGTGAATTCCTGCAGTGTATCTTGTAGATGGCGCACACAGCTGCTACTCTGTGTTGGTGGTGGAGGGAGCGAAAGTTTGTGGATGTGGTGCTAATCAAGCGGGCTGCTTTGTCCTGGACAGTCTTCATCTTATGGTCTTAAATGAGGTGGTTAATGAAGTATTAATTGCATTGGTGTTAATTTTCCAAATTCATGAGATTCTGCCAACGTTCCATCAGACTGAAAGTAGCTATTATAACCTATCTATTCAAGAAGGGAGGGAGACAAAAAAACAGGAAACTATCGGCCAGTTAGCCTGAAGTCTGTCATGGGGAAGGTACTAGAATCAATCATTAAGGAGGTCATAGCTGGGTACTTAGAGAAATTCAAGGTAATAGGCGAGAAGCAGCATGGTTTTATGAAAGAGAAATAACGTTTAACCTATTTATTAAGAGTTCTTTGAAGGGGTAACATGTGCTGTGGATAAATAGGAGCTGCAGACTGGGCTTGTATCCACTGGAGATTAGAAGAGTGGGGAGTGACTTGATTGAAGAAAGATCCTGAAAGGTATTGACAAAGGATGTTTTCTCTTGTGGGTGAGTCCAGAAGTGGGGGGGGCACAGTTTTAAAACTAGGGGTCACCCTTTTAGGGCACAGATGAGAATTTTTTTCCTCTGAGGGTTGTGCGACTTTGGAGCTCTTTGCCTCCAAAGGCAGTGGAGGCGGGGTCATTGAATGTTTTTAAGACAGAGGTAGATAGATTTTTGTTAGGCGAGGGAACCAAAAGTTATCGAGGTAGATGGGAAAGTGAAATTCAGAACACAAACAATCAGCCATGATCTTATTGAATGGCGGAGCAGGCTCAAGGGACTGAATGGCCTACTTCTGCTCCTATTTTGTATGCTCGTATTTCTCAGAAGTCTTTGATTCACTTGAACGTCACTAGATTCATCTGAGGCTCGGCAACCATCTTAGTCAACGTACTATACATCAATGGCTTTTAAACATTTTTGTTTGAAGGCATTGTATAGATACTAGTGCATTCCCGGAATCCCCTTCCTCCCTCCACTCATCCTGAAGCAAAACCCAGCAATAGAAATATCTACTAAGTATACTGCTAAAGAAATCTATCAACTTGTTATTTGGAGAATCCTGCAAACCCAGCTTTCTAAGTGTTCTTTATGAATTTTCCTGAGTTACTAAACTCCATAAAAGAAAATTTTGGCCTTTTAAAGGTCAATGTGGAAAACATAATGGCATATATTTTAATCAAAAATCCCTTACCTGCTGTAAATTACTGCTGAAACCAGCATTCAATCTTAAAATTACACGTCACATGATGCACAAATGCAAAAGCAAAGACAACAATTTGGTAACAGTTTAGAACACACAAGCAATTGCAATAATTTATTCCTTGCCTTTTTAAGTTTACTATTGATGCATCCATTGAGTTGGCAGGAGAATCCGTCATTCATTAATTCATTGCTCTGAGAATAAAAAAATGTGAAACATTTGTTTTGCTTATTTCTACTGCTCTGCATTTGCACATACTGCACACACCTCATTACAGCAACTCATCGCAGGAAAAATAGCAGTCATCTATGACATTAAATCCCTACAGATAAATAAAGTCATTTTCACGATGTGTAAAACAAATCACGGTATGGTACAATGGGATCCCCCAAATTTTGTTCCTACACATATGGAACAACATAATCTGGCACTGGAATGACGAGAAAAACAGTAGAACTATCTGAATGTAATCTTTTGTCCACTGTGAAGCTGATTTAAGTCAGGCAGAAGAAAACTGAAGTTGGACAACACAACATCACATGCAAGGCTTTATTGCACAAACGTTATAGACAGTTTCTATATAATGGAACAACTGAGTTTCTCCAAAAATAGCTGCCATATAAATCAAGCTAACATAACTGGAGGCCCTGCTCTAAATGCCCACGGTCTCTTTTGATAGCTAAATCTCACTCCTTTATGAAAATTAATTAAAACCTACTGTATATATTAACAGAACAATCAATTTAACTACCTGAGAAAACTCATTTGTGAAATAAGGTGGTTGAATGACCTGTTATCTTCCATTTAATCCTTGCCTTACTTTCTCTACCAATTCTCCCCATAATTGGTCAGTAATAATACAAAAGTCAACAGATTGATACCAAACATAATCCGACTGATGGAAACTTCTGCCTGACCCGAGAAAAACACTTGAAAATAATAGCTGCAGTGAACCCACAGAAGTTCCACTAAAGGATAGTCATTCAACCATCCGCTATCTAGTTAACTCTAACACAGTTGGGACCTCCAGCAAACCCTGTTCTCCAACACCTGCAATTTTTCCAGAGATCAAGTTGCAGAAGACTCTGAGTTTTAACAATAGATAAATCATTGAGCTGAAGAACTCTCATTCGGGAATGCAAATTCCACAAGTTTGTGATTCACCTTAAAGTATGTTGTAATGTTGCTGCTCAATTTAACCCACCACGTGCAAGAAGAATGAATCCGGAAAAATAAAACAGCATTTCTGTGCATCTCAAATCAGTCCACTTGTCAAATACTAGCCATAAAATGTAACATGTTATTGGGGTGGATGGCAAGCAGTGCAGGTTAAATATCTTGTGAAAACAGACCGTTTATTCCACACAAAACTCAATACAGTTATAGGATCAGCATTCTGTGCCTGACCGTCAACAGAGGTTGTTGTGAAATTTGTTTTAAATTCAACTAGGCCCAATTCAGAGGCAAGTCTCTCTTTGATGCCATTTTGAACAGTTGAATGGCCTCAAAGCAGCTGCAGCACTCCACGGTCTCATTCACAGCTTTTCCTCCTCCACTCATAACATGGGCCACAACTGGATGCGAATAAATGTGTGAACATCTGAATCAATGTAGCATACAAACATCTGAATTTTTTTATTCATTCATGGGATGTGGGCGTAGCTGGCTAGGCAACATTTATTGGCCATTCCCCAATTGCTCTCAAGGTGGTGGTGAGCTGTCATCTTGAACTGCTGCAGCCTACATGATGTTGGTACAACCCACATGGATGTTAGGGAGGGAATTCCAGGATCTTGTCCCAAAGAAAGTGAAGGAACAGCAATATATGGTGAGTGGCTTGGGGGGGGGATCTTCCAGATGGTGCTGTTCCCATCTGTCTGCTCCCTTGCCTTCCTAGGTGGTAACTGTCGTGGGTTTGGAAGGTGCTGCCTAAGGAGCCTTGGTGAGTTCCTGCACTGCATCTTGTAGATGGTACACACTGCTGCCACTGAGCGTTGGTGGTGGAGGGAGTGTATGTTTCTGGATGGGGTGCCAATCAAGCGGGCTGCTTCGTCCTAGATGGCGTCAAGCTTGAGTGTTGTTGAAGTTGCACTCATCCAGGCAAGTGGAGGGGGTTCCATCACACTCCTGACTTGTGCCTTGTAGATGGCGGACAGGCTATGGGGAGTCAGGTGAGTTACTAGCTGCAGGACTCCTAGCCTCTGGCCTACTCTTGTAGCCACAGTATTCATTTGGCTGGTTCAGTTCAGTTTCTTGGTCAGTGGGAACCCCCACCACGATGTTGATAGTGGGGAATTCAGTGATGGTAATGTCATTGAATGGCAAAGGGCAATGGTTAATTGTCTTTGAGACAGTCCCATTGTCTGGCACTTGTGTGGCGTGAATATTACTTGCCACTTGTCAGCCCAAGCCTGGATATTGTCCAGGTCTTGCTGCATTTGGACATGGACTGCTTCAGTATCTGAGGATGGTGCTGAATGGCGCTAAACATTGTGCGATCATCAGCGAACATCCCCACTTCTGACCTTATGATGGAAGGTCAGTCATAGATGAAGCAGCTGGAGATGGTTGGGCCTAGGACACTACCCTGAGGAACTCCTGAACTTAAATGATTGACCAACAACCACAACCATCTTCCTTTGTGCTAGGGCTGACTCCAACCAGCGAAGAGTTTTCCCCGATTCCTGTTGACTCCAGTTTTGCTAGGGCTCCTTGATGCCACAATCGGTCAAATGCGGCCTTTAATGTCAAGGACAGTCACTCTCACTTCACTGCTTGAACTCAGCTTTTTTGTCCACTTTTGAACCAAGACTGTAATGAGGTTAGGAGATAAGCGACCCTGGCGGGCCTCAAACTGAGCATCAGCGAGCAATTTATTGTTAAGCAAGTGATGCTTGATAGCACTGTTGATGCCCCTTCCATTACTTTAGTAATGATCAGAGTAGACCAATGGGACAGTAATTAGCCAGGTGTTGTTTGTCCTGCTTTTTGTGTACAAGACATAACTGGCAATTTTCCACATTGCCGGGTAGACGCCATTTTTGTAAAAGTATTTACAGGTTGATTTGAAAAATGTTACTGCACCAATCTTTAAATTATGCATTTGTACTCAAAACAACTTGGGCCAATCCAACAGTCAAGATTAGGTCAGAGGACCTCTTTACAAAGAGGCCTTAACAAAAAATGTACCAGCCATACTTTTTAGCATTCGGGAATCCAAAGATTTGTATGACAACATGAAACAGATTTGGGATGAACATCACTATTGAACCACTAATCTAACACCTCTCGTTATAGAAAAGTTCATCTTTCAGCAATTACACCATTGGGTTTAATTATGCATAAATGTTTTTTTCATAAAATCCTCACTTTCCAAATAAATTGAAGGCTGGGATAATTCCACCATTTGTTTAATTTGTTATTACCTTGAATGCCCAAACCAAACTGAGCAGGCTCAATTACTTGCAGGTGATTATTTCTAGGAATGCATGAAAGACACTAAAATTATTTTTTCCACCCTCCCCTGTTGATCATTAGACACCACCCACTGCACAAACACCCCCACACACAACAAATAGAACATACCAAATTACTTCCTTTCTTGCATGTCAGATCTGATGCCAGCAATCATTCTGCAAAGATTGGTTTAGTTTGCAAGATGCACACCAGGATTAGGCATGGTGCTTTAAAACAGAAACAAGTTATGTCATAGAGTGGGGGGGGGCCTTGGCAATTTCCTGACTTCAGCTAAGTTCTCAGAAGTTGGAAGCTGCTGCAATAAAGACTAGGTGCTTACCCATAAAAACCACAGGGTCATCACTGACAGGCCTCACGCACTGATCTTTTTCTCATTATATCACACAGGTGCCTAGAAAGATGTTTCCATCCCATGTTATCAGCAGAGGTAGTATATATTTAGGCAAGACTCAGGAGGTGGAAGAATAAAACTTTGCACTAAAAAAGTTAAGATTGAGCAATATAGCAGGAACCATGGCTTGTGTTCAGTGCCCAAAGTTAAAAGGGAGACAGAGCTCTTAGCTCAGAAGCAACAATTCAAATGCATCCTAGACGACAAGATAAATGTAACTGTTGTATCAACTATGTTTTTAAAAAGTAACGCACATTTATCACTTGCAAATCTCTTCACTACCTAAAGATCATGCTTAACGTTAATTCCCAAAAAGACTTGCTACTAAACTGAAGCCAATCTCTGTGTACAGAATTAAAGGTGGTGGAACCAAACATATAATGTCTGATTTGATGTTACCAATCCAGTTCAATATTTGAGACAAATCAACTTGTATATAGTTGACTAGGCACAAAGATACAGTCATCATACTTTTCCCAGACTAAGCAGGTACCACAATTCTATCACTAGGCAAAACCCACACTCATCCTTTACATTGGAACACCAATCATGATCTAACAACAGAGCTTGATCTCAATCTCAGTTTAACCCCTAGGTTGCAAGGAGCCAGATACCTCCACACAGCCAAATAAGAAAAACTTGGGCAATTATTTCATATGCTGCTGTTGATGCAGATTCCAACAGCTGGCTCAGGCAAGTATTGGCAAAGGCCTGAATGATAGCCAACAGGATGGGAAATGATTTAATAGCAAAACAAGACCAAAAAAAGGCAGGTGTGGGACATACATTTCTTGTAGATGTAGGTCAGTGCCAGCTAAGCCCTCCAATCACCAGCAACCTCATTTTAATCGGGTGTTTTTTGTGAAGTGCCATTCTTCCCAACTTGGTCAACCTAAGGAAAAGTACCAGCTGGTACAGTAAAGAGCAGATTTTACAACAATGACTGGACTGCAGCAGTTTAAAAATCAAGAGTAGAAATTCATGTTCCAATCAATAAATCATAACTTACAGGCTCAACATACACTCCACAGCATTGTTTTAAAATCAGAGTTTGAATTAAAGTGTACGGATAAAACATGCTGTATCTGCCAGACCAGCTGCTGTGGCAACCAGCTGGTGTTACAATGAGCAAGCACACAGCTCCACACCACTCAGATTAAAATACCACTGAGTAGAGAAGCTGCTGGGGAAGAGCACCGTAGAAACTGGACTGTGGTGTGAAAACTGGGGAAAGATGCAGCACCTTGACAGATCACTTGCCTTAACTTTAGCATACATATGGAATACACAAATTTAGATAGAAAATCAACCTGGCTAACACCAGGTTGATTTAGTTGGAGCTCATGAGCAAGTGCCTGACATGTTTTATTTCAGTCACTTGTGTATAGAATACATTTCAGGAGATCAAAGCTGGTTACATGTGACTTATAGGGTACCATCTCCCTACTATAAACAGACACACTGGCAAGTGTGCACCAGACAAACATCTAAATTCAGTAAAGCAATTCATTATTCCTTTTCCAGTTTTATTGACTAGGCTAAAGTTTAACAGAATGACAAAACTCCTTAAAAAAACTGAAAATTGACCACTGATAAAAAAAATGTGGCAGCAGCTTGCATTTATATAGTGCTTTTAATGTAGCAAAACATCCCTAAGCGCTTTAACAGGAGCGCAATCAAAAACAATTTCGCATCAAACCTCACAAGGTCGTTTTAGGACAGGTGATCAAAATCTTGTCAAAGAACTGAATTTTAAGGGGCATCTGAGGGGCGGAGACAAGTACAACTATGACTAGTAAAACACCACCTTGGGTTCATGTAGGACCAAGTTTGAGATACTGGGTGCATTCCATCCATAACCCTTCACCACTTACTGCTTAATACTGAAGAAGAAATTGATATAATAATAACTATTATTATAATCAGTTCACCAGATTTATAAAGAAACCATGGAAGTAGTATCTAATATTTTTCATGGTCTGTATGTGGCCCCATTTATAGTTTTCCACCCTTCAAAAGGAGACTTTGTACACATAATTTCAATGGTAGAACTGGGATACCATGCAGCACGACATACTGTCCACAATTATTTGCATTTGTAACAATTATTAGACAACAGATAATGCCCATTACAATGTAATTTACCTCTGCATATTAATACCCAGTGAAGAGGGAAAAAAGGAAAACTATGAGTGCTATAAATTCAAAATTAAAACTCTGCAATCAGGTAGCATTAAATAATCAGTGTCTGAAAGAATAAATGATTAGTATTGAAGTACAGGTCTTCATTAGAATTGGTGATTCAATTCTGAAAACCCAATACCCAAATTACCCTTCATTTTCAGATGCTGATCAGCCTGCCGTGCCATTTCCAACCTTTTGTGTTTTTATTTCTTACTCACGTTCTTGTCAATCCAAAGCAATAAGCTCAAAATCCACAGTTGTACTGGAAATTATCCACAACTA
This sequence comes from Carcharodon carcharias, assembly GCF_017639515.1. Taxonomy (NCBI): domain Eukaryota; kingdom Metazoa; phylum Chordata; class Chondrichthyes; order Lamniformes; family Lamnidae; genus Carcharodon; species Carcharodon carcharias. The sequence goes on along the minus strand of NC_054474.1, from coordinate 71,944,509 downwards.
GTAATGCACTGAAAGGGCCCAATTCATTTAGTGACTGACTGCTAAGATGTTGTCTTACTCAAGTGAACTTAGAACAGCGCAATAATGAACTGACAAAAATAAACTACATTTACCAACACACCAATGGACATAAATGTTGCACTAATTCAAAACTAGTCAGTTCCATGTCAAAGTGATGGCAATAAAAAAAACCCAAGTGAAAGACCAACGAATAGATCCGATGCTTGTGTGTATGTTATAAGTTGAAAGGCACACCTTGTAACAAAGAGGTCGGTTTCAGTTTCCATTGCTTTTTGCAAGGCAAACAGCCAGTCACTGGTTACTGTTTTGAGTATATCCACTGAGAATCAAAAACACAGCCTTTGAAAGAATTCTTATGTATAAATATTAAACAGATTTAGGCAGTGAAAGGGTTTATACGGTGCAGTGTTGAACAGCATCGTCTCCATTTGCTTCAGGTATATGCAGGTTCTCTCTTCGACAGTCAATAGACTAGACCTGACCCCAGCCTGAGGGACCCAACCCACCCACCTACTCTCTCCCAAGCCCCTGACAATCCATCCAGCTCCACACCTCCCATCACAAAATCAACAGCGGAATAAATTCAAATGTTGCTGAACCGCGGCGAATGGGGCTGCTCGCCGCAATCCATTGCCCGTCCCAAACACACACACGGCCCCTTCCCGGACCCCGGGGGGGTGGGAGCCTGCTCTTTACCTGCTCCCCGCTCCAGCCTGGGCCCGGCTCCATCCCCGCCCGCGGCTGCTCGCCCTGCGCCGGGCTCGGCGCTTCCTCAGCCGGACTGGGGCTGCGGCTCTCTCCCGGGACTGCGCTGCTGCTGCTGCCGCCGTTTCCAGACCCCCGTTTGTTCTTCTTCCTTCGACCGGCGACTCGTTTCTCTTCGGCGCAGCTCATTCCTGGTTCCAGTTTCACTCGCTCTGATCCGGGTTTCACTCACTCACTCACCCTCCGCCCGCGGCTCCGCCACAAACCGCTCGCGCTCCAGGGAAACAGAATCCAATATGGCGGCCAGCGAGCGGGGACTGGGGGAGGGGAAGGCTGACGTCAACCGGAAGCAGGCAAAAAAAGGCGCTCCATCTGTCACAAGTAAATGCGGTGCGGCCGCCGCCATCTTTCATGCAGGCAGCAGGTGGCTCCATCCAGCTGCAGTTTCCAAGTGATTTAAACTGAACATACAGCCATGGCGATGCATCGATTATAACATTGAAACATTCAGCCCAATCAGTCTATGTCGGCATTTCCTCGCCATACAGCAAATACGCCTAACTACATTTACCCAACCTCTACCCATGCCCTTCATCTCCCTGTTTCATTCAACCACTTAACATCTAATCTTGATCACTGACAATAGTTTCGCCCATTAGCCCTGGAAGTGATTCCACAGCCTCACAAAAGAGATTTCTCCTGCCTCACATCCTCAGTGCTCTTACTAAATGTTTAATCTTCTACTTGTTCCTTACTGCTCCTGATCTTGAAGCCCTCCTCAACTACTAGAATCTATCCTGCCCATTCTTTGGATTTCTATCATATAGCTGTGATATCTGCAATGTTCTAATTTTAAAAATTCTAGTCTTTCTTCATCTTTTTATTTCAACATACCAGGCAGCATCCTAGTGAAACTGCAATTGTAACCTCTCCACCATTTGGCAGGGCCACTTAACTTCACAATATTTATGCTTCAATGCTGGGCTCCAGGGATGAAAGATTAGTTCTGCGAAGAGCTTGAAACTGCAATCAGCAGAATTCCTAAGACAGAACATCTTTACCTACTGGGGGATTTCAACGCAAGAGTCCCTGGTCTTGGACACGTGGCTTGGGAAAGATAAATGAGAATGGACAGAGACTATTTGAGCCTTGCCACTACAATGAGTTGAGTAATTAATACCTTCTTTCAGAACAAATCATGCAACAAGGTATCCTGGAGACATCCAAGATTAAGGCATTGGCACCGGTTAGATCTGATCATCACCAGATGTGACTCTGAACAGCATACTAAACACACTCAGCTACCACAGGACTGACTGTGATACATATTACTCCCTGGTGTGCACCAGGGTTAGGATGCAACCCTTGAGGTTTTTCATTCAAAGCAGTAATACTGTCCTCATATAACCAGCCATGCTGCCTACGCAGATAATAGCTCCTCGACTCAATCATACAGAGTGCTGAAGCGAAATGGAACATACTTTGAGATACTCTCAATATATGGAAAGGAAGAGCAGAAAAATGCTGACTGGATGTAAGCTTCACTGGCTGGGCCAGCATTTATTGCCCATCCCTAGTTGCCCTTGAGAAGGTGGTGGTGAGCTGCCTTCTTCAACCACTGCAGTCCACATGGTGAAGCTACACCCACAGTGCTGTTAGGAAAGGAGTTCCAGGATTTTGACCCAGCGACAGTGAAGGGAACGGCAATATATTTCCAAATCAGGACAGTGAATGACTTGGAGGGGAAATTCCAGGTGGTGGTGTTCCCATCTATCTGCTGCCCTTGCCCTTCTAGATGGCGGTGGTCATGGGTTTGGAAGATTCAGCCTAAGGAGCCTCGTGAATTCATGTAGTGTATCTTGTAGATGGTACACACTGCTGCCAATGTGCATTGGTGATGGAGGGAGTGAATGTTGAAAGCGGCAGATGAACTGCCAATCAAGCCAGTTTCTTTGTCCTGGATGGTGTTGACCTCTTTGAGTGTTGTTAGAGCTGCACTCATCCAGGGAAGTGGAGAGTATTCCATCACACTCCTGACTTGTGCCTTGTGGATGGTGGACTTACACTTCCACCACCCTTGTAGATGAGGGCTTTGATCAGGTGCATACAGCAGAAAGCTATGGGCATGCACACAGGTATGCATAGTCATTGGTAGGCTTATCATAGAGCCTTTTTTCACTGCCAAGGTACATGGAGGAATCCAGCTCCAACTTGGCAACAGTTTCACACAACTTGGCGCCCATCCTTTCCACCACGGAAGTGGTAGCCAACTCCATAACTGCACTTGCAGACCAACCTGTGATGCAATGACTGAAAGTCAATGTCTCAGCTCCTATTGCAACACAAGCAGAAGCCCCTGTTGATTGGGTAGTGCAGTGGAAGTTCTAAATGAGGCCATGAGATCTCTGCTTGTTGCCATGAAGGCTCAGACTTTTGCCATCATGGTAGCAGATACTGATGCTCAAAAGGACATGCAAACTCTCTCAGCAATCTGTGCTCCAGCAGATTTTTGGGATTGCTGAGACACTCCCCCATAAGAGTAGCAAAGGCTCCATGGTGCATGAATCTGCTAACCTCTCTCAGGATGACAGTACTTGTACTTGGAGGGCTTATCCAAAGCAGTTAAGGCAGTAGAACCATTTAAGAACATTGGTGGTTTGCTCCATGTCATTCCTGGTGGCAGCATAGCTCTCAATGTAGTGCTGCCCAGGGGTGGTCAGTGGAGAGAGCGAGTCATGAGCCAAGTGTTGCATTTCTATGGATGGTCAGACACCAACTGTGCATCCATGGAGTGATAAGCCTTGAGGTTGGTCCATCTTCCCATTTCTAGGGGCAGGGTAGGGGCAGCGGCCCTCACAAAGCCATGCATGTTCAGCCAATGGTGCATCACTGGGAACCCTGCTGGCCTGGCAAAGCCACATGCTCACTCCACCTTCTCTACAGGGCCTCTGTCACTTCCCTGATGCAGAAATGTATGACAAACTGTGAATATTGAAAACGTTATCTGCTCTCATGTAGAAACTGAAGGCTATGATGATCTTGATGGCCTCTGACAGTACCATCCAAGTGTCAGTTGTAGGAGGTGAAAAAGTTCAGAAACCACCTTCTTGGTGAAACATAGCCACTGCTGCTGATTGAACTGGAGGCAGAGAAGTGTTCTCTGAAGATCCAGGGTGGAAAAAAACCTTACATTGGGAACCCTCTTCCTCTCCTCCCTCTCTGCACATAGCTTGTTCTCTCCGCTACCTCGGCTCCATCTCCCTGTCATATTACAGCCCAAGAGGAACTACAACTATAATCCCCAATGGTGAAAGCAGGCTTTCCTCTGACAACCCTTCAAACCCCTCTGACCTTTTTGTCAAAGACCAGCACCACTTCAGTGTGAATACAAAAACTTTTCTAACAGTCAACACAGTGCTTCCACTTTCTGCAGCAACAAAACCAAGTCAAAAATACCACACCAAAAGTTGTTTGGTGAACATTTTAAACAGCGTGCATGGAGGTGACAAGGGCACGGGGGCGGGACAAAGGAATGCATGTTCAGTTGGAGATGCGTTACAATCTCCATGGAGACCAATAATTTTTAAAAAGAGATTTGAACTTCCAGTTACTAGCTGAGAAATGACATGGCAAGATTTCACGTTTTAAAACATGTACTGTAACAAATGACTAAATGCACTATTGACTAAACACTATTTTCTTTTTGTAAGCAGCTTATATTTTAAACTACAGAGGAACATTGTTCTTTTATATTTATCACACATTGTACCCCCATAGAATTACAGTCCTTATATCAAGCAGTCTACAGTTGCTCCCAGCTTCCAATGGGTTATCATATTCCCATTTCACCAAGTAGTAACTTAGAGTGGCTGTCTCCAGGTGTTTTCCTTAGTTTTAAGAGAGTTCCTTAAATCCACCACCAGCAGTAAAGCCTATTCCAATGATTCTTCTTCCCACCGCCATGTCAGGATGAATCTTCTGGAACGCTTATATGGCTGCAGGATGCGTCTCTTCGACTAAAGACCACCTCCAACCTGCCTCTGCTATGGTAACTCACAAAACCAAGCAACTTCTTTTCTCTGCTGACCACACAGAACTGCTGTCTATGTGATATTAATTGATTTGTAGAGAAGCCTGTGACCAGATCTCAAAAATGGCTTTGTCTGCCCTCTCCCCCAAGGCAACATGAAATACATTAACCTTGCATTCAGGGAGAAATGCTAATTAGCTATCTGTTATCACAACTTTCTTGCATCTTAGAAATAAGTGGACAGTTTACAGCACAATTGTTTACAACTTGGTACCTTCAACACCTTTCAGGGATTTTGGGAGGTTCTGTCTACTCATTGTAAACTCAGAGACTGCTGCCACGTCTCCAAGCATAAATACCTTGCATCTTCTTCTCAGTAAAACAATCCAAGCCTTCCTTTGATCTCTAACAATCAAATCACCCAGGCTTATTGTCAGGCAGACTGATAACCACTTTCATTTGCCATAAATTTAAAGATACAATCCCAAAACATCATCATCTTATACATCTCATAATTTTAACAAGTATTTAAAAGAGAGGACATTAACAGGACCTGGGAAATCCAAAATGGCAGACTGTGTACCATATCAATGTTATGATCTGCCTGCTCTACATGCTTCCAAATGTATGCCAGCATGCTTACCCTTAACCTTACAATCATGCCTTGCCTTAAGTGGCCAGAAGCAGTGTGAGTGACATTTCAGAAGTTCTGCTACAGACCTGAATTTTGCTGTCACACTGTGAATTTGCATTCTGCACGTGAGCTGGAAACTTATCACACAGGCCAACTAGGCACCAAGAGAAGGAGCCGCCTAATGTTATGGTTGCTATGGTAATATGCGCTAATTAGTTTGAAATTGTCATAAATCTCTGCACCAGGGCAGTAAAGCTGTTTTTATGACGCTAATTGGCAGCTTTAAAATATCTGTTATTACCCCACAGTACTATCGCCGAGATAGAACTCTGCAATCAAGTGTATGCACTTTAGACTGCCACAATGTTGCTGTACAAGATTGCCAAATTCAACTAATTTCTCCCTGGTGATCACTATGTGATCCAGTGTTACCATCAGCTCATGATCCCAAGTTTTTACAAAACTCAGTTAAATTTGGAAGATAAAAAATTGGGGCAGTGTCATGACACTTTGAAAAATTATTAGAAGATACAAGCTCCAACTGATTATTAACTATGAACTGGATGGTTTCCTTTAAAGTTGTTGCCTGCCTAGTTGTGTATGTTTGTTGTTTATGCTCAACTACCACCACATCACCACTCCACACCCCCTGTTAAACTTTTGTAGTTTTTCTCATAATCTTTTTTGTTCCTGATCATAACTCCTGTGAGTTCCTTTTGGTAATGGTACCATTGGAGGGAGGACATGCATCTAGAATTAGAAGGTACTGTTTAGGTTGTGAGATTATAAAAGGATTAGTGGCATTTTATCTTGTCTGTACATCAGTACAAAGAAGGACATGGATCAGTCATACTTGCATGCACCAATGTCTCCTATACAGGCCTTCAATGATATAATTCTTTAGGTTCATCAGCAACTGTAAGAAATTGGAGTCTTTAATAAACTAGTATTTTCTGCATAGTATAGAACTCTTATGAGATTAGCTAAACAGTATTGATTTTCTCTCTGGAAAAGCAATTTCTAAACATTTCAACTTTTAAACAGTCCCTGGATATGGCAAGTTCACTTGGTTCAGGCTGCCATGTTGACATTCCAAAGTTGGCAGGAGTTGTGTGTACCCCTGTATCCCTGCAAGTGTTTGGAAAGAGCCAGGAACTGACCCTCACAGCATGATGTAAATTAAAACGCTGACCTCGAGCAGGGTGACAAACAGGGGAGGAGGTAACCACCCTGACATTTTGGGTCCCTGTCCTGTATCCATTGTTCAGAAGGGTTTGAATAGATGATCGGCACTGGGTAAGCTACCAGCCCCCAGAAAAAGGGTATATTAACAATTGCTCAGGGACAGGGGGCTGTCCTGCTGAGGTGGCAGTGCTCGTTGTGCAGCCACCTTATTCAGATGGAAGAGAAAGAAGAGGAGGAGGAAGACCAAGGGAAGAGCTCCCTGACACTTCGATTAGAGAGCAGAATGCTGCTATCACAAGCTGCTGAGATCAATGCACTCTGTGCCAACCATCCATTCATCCTCTGAGGTCTGTAAACCACACTCAACTGTCATGGATCGTATACTTTTTCTGTCTAATTAATTAATGCATTGTTTCTAAACTGTTGCCTCTAATAAACTATCTTAAAATTACTTATGAATAGTCGACTGCCTATCTTAGGTATCTGTGGCCCTGAATCCAAAAATCTTACACAAGACATAACACTAATTTGAAACCAAATTTCTTCTTACGATGGGCTAAGTTTTGGACAAAGCCTGGCTGGGGCCAAAGTGAACTGCATCCTCAATATTTGCAAAACCTTTCTCTACAGATGATTGCAATCTCTCACCATATTCTGGGAATATTCCTATAAGAAATACTTGAAGGGCTGACCCTACCCCAGTCAGGGGCTCAATCACAGCAGCTTGCAGTACCTTTTAGTAATTCTTGTGTACCACTGAGGCAGCAATTCCCTCTACAATGGAATGGGCAGCAGCCAAATTCTAGATGAGCAGCCTATAACCTTCAGAAATTGAGACTTCAGTATTTTCCAAATCACAGGGCCAGAATTGAGATATTCGAGAGAATTGTGCATCTGCTTTTGTTGTCCCATTATGTACTTCGGCTGTAAAGAATATATCCCTCCACATTCATCTGAGAAATCTTTAACTTGACGAAAAATGTTGGGAGGAGGCTCATGCTCATTGTCTAAACACTGGCATGGACCTGCTGGGCCAAAAGCCCTGTTAATTCTATGCTGTAAATACTCTTTAACCTATAATGGGTCACATTAATTTACATTTCTTCAACAGCCTCTACAGAACCAAAGATTTCCTGTGATTATGATGAATTGAAATGTCTTACATAGAATATTACAATACAGAAACAGGGCATTCAGCCCAATAATTCTATAATGGTTTTTATATGCCACAGAAGCCTCCTCCCACCCTTCTTCATCAAGACTGCGCAGGTGCCAGTCTCTGTACAGGTGTTCTGCAAGAGTAGTATTTTTGTTGTGGTGTTACAAGTTAAATAGTTTGTGTTTTAGTTCCAAATTGTCTAATCTCATCTGTGAAGGTAAGTGTATTATATTAGAAGTGGATCACCAAAAATTCAGAATGCCAATAGTGAAAAAAGGTAATTTGTTTGTAGAAGGTGATTCAATAAATGAAGAGCTCTGTATGTATTCCTGTAATCGCCATTGCACCTGGGATACAGCTAGCATATGAATTCTGTTACTATGTTTTAATTTTAATCAATCAAAAATCTGTGATTAAGAAGCATATTTATTTTATCAACAAAAAAACGTTGTTGCCTTAACTAGAACTGTTTATTATGACAGCGCATTCAAAAATCAGGGAATATAAATGAAAGCTGAAGTCAGAAGGGAAGACAGTAGAACCTTTCATCTAAAGGGTTCTGGAATAAGTTATCAGGAAAGTTATTGAAATATACAGCATTGGGGAGCAGGGAGGAGATTGTCTTTGTGTATGAGGTATAGCAAAATTATAACTGTATTTATAAAGAATAGTTTGAGAACTTTATTACATCAAATATATAGCTAAATTAGTCTGTCTAAATGCTAGTTGGGCCAAATGGCTTATTCCTGAACCTAAATATTATGTTCTGGAATGTAATTTTAAAAATATTATATTGCTTCAATTCTTCAGTTCCACCATGGGTCTTAGTTGCAAGCCCCGTTTTAATAGCAATAATTATATGCAATCATCTATTTAATCATTGAAGAAATGCCCTCGGGTATAAAGTTAATGCTAGAAATTAGTCATAAGGTTAAATTGAAACTAGCTAATAAAATATTACCCCTGCACAGAAGTACAATCAAAGTCCTATACAAACACGATCATTTGTTAGGTGTGGAATATGTTTTCCAGCTGGTTTTCATAATTGGCATATGCAAGCACAAAGTAATTTTTTGTGGAGACCTTATTCTTCAGTCTTTTTATATGAAAGAACAAAGTGACTGAATCATTAAACATGACTTTCCTTTCCTCTCTTTACTTTTTTGATAGGCCTTGCTTGACTATCTCTAATACACATTAATGTGAATTCATGTTGGTTCTTAATCATCTATTTCTGTCTTGATTGATGGGCTTGTCAGCTTTATTGTTCATTATTTTACCTGCATAGTTTGTCAAGCCACCTAACTTACTTTTTTTTTGTATTTATTCTGCTTTTGTCCTCTTTCTTCTTACCATTTCCTTTGTGTGCTGTTCCTATTTTAATCCTATCACATCATTGGTCTGCTCATTCCATTTTCTTTCTCATTTCTTCAGCCTTTCTTTTCAGTAACGTCACCTCAACTAACTTCTCCACACTCTGCCCCCTTCATTTACCTTTTTCCCCTTTGCTATTCCTTTGCTCATTACAGTCATGAAAATTAGGTGACACGGTGATGCAGTGGTTAGCGCTGCTGCCTCACAGCTGCCCCAGTGTTTGTGAGTGCATTCCCTGTGATGGACTGGCGTCCCGTGCTGGGTGTACCCCGCCTAACGCCTATTGTCCGTCAGGAAAGGCTTTGACTTTCCATGGCCCTGAATTGGGTGAAGCAGTTCTGGAAAAGTGAGTGAGCTGTGAAAATTCTAGACTACCCATTGGCAGTCTCTCCAAACAGTAGCTGTTTATAACAAAATTTTACGTTTTTCTTCCTATGTTGCTTTTGATTTCTTTATTCTCACCACTATATATGTATTTAATTCATCAACCATTATATATTTAGTTGCTAGTGAATTCATTCTATTTGACTTATAATTGCACCCCTCTACATTATCTGTGATTTTAATTATATGTTATTAGTTCATAGCAATCAAAATTTGATATATGTTCTACACATTGTCATGAAGAGATATTAATATCTATAATGTTTTTGGAAATTACTTTTTTAAATACAGTTCTAGTGAGGTCTGTGTCTATGGGCAAAATTTCCCCCCGTTGGGGGAGAAGAGCGGGAGCAGGCGTGAGCAGGCGGGTTCCCAATCGGCGCCCCCGGTTGGGAGTGTGCTGCCATTTTATGTGGGCAGGCCAATTAAGGCCTGCCCAGCGTGATGTCTGCCAGGAAGCGCATGCGCGTGAAAGAGTGCACAGATCTCTCTGAAGCTAAGGGCAGAATTTTCTGCCTGTTGGGCGGGTGGGCCGGACCCAATCTCCAGCAGGCGGGGAGCCGATCCCCGCCGGAGAAGCGGGCCCCGCCGCCATTTCAAGTGGGCGAGCCAATTAAGGCCCGTCCAGCGTGACGTCCGCCAGGAAGCACTATGTATTTTCTGTGCGGGCAGATTCCCCAAATGCAAGAGTGCGCTCTTTTATACATGCGCACGAAGGAGCGCACATCTCCTTGAAGCTAAGTGCTGCCTCAGGAAGATAGCTGAAACTTTTCCAAACTTTAAAAATAGAAAAATAAAAAAATCATTAACATGTCCCCCTCATGTGACAATGTCACACGAGATGGGACATGTTAATAAATTTCACTCAAACTTTAATAAACTTTTGTAAACCCCATCAGTGGATGAGGTTTCATGTTTTTTCAGAAGCCCGCTGAGGCTCCTGGCCTGCCTGCCAGCCTTAAGGTTGGATGGGCAGGTCCTTTAATTGTTTTAATTATCCTGACAATGGCCTCAATTGGCCATTGATAGGTCGGTGGGTGCCCCAGCCTTCCTGAAGGTTTAAATGAGGCGGGATGATGTCAGGGGCTCCCCCCGACATCACCCAGCATCATTTTTGCCCCATCCTCTGCTCGCCGACGGAAAAATTCAACCCTAAGTGCTGCTTCAGGGATTTCGGCTCAGATTTTCAACTTTAAATAAAGGAGTTTAAAAATTTTCCCTGCCATGTTCCCTCATGTGACCCTGTCACATGAGTTGGGACATGTCCATAACTTTCATTTAAACCTTTCATTAAAATGTAAATACCCTCATGAAACCTCATCCGGCCCGTGGATGATGTTTCATGTTTTTCACAAGCCCGCCTGGGCTCCCGGCCTGCCCCCCAACCTTAAGGTTGGATGGGCAGGTCCATTAATTAGCTGAATTGGTTTTCTAATGGCCTTAATAGGCCATTGACAGATCGGCGGGCGTGCTTCCAACTCGGCTGCTCCCCGCCGATCTGAAAAAGGAAATGACACGGGGTGACGTCGGGAGTTCCACCCGATGTCACCCCGCGTCATTTTATGCATCAGAGAGTGGGCCCTGCCCCCGCTTGCCAACCAGAAGGTCCTGCCCAATTTGTGTGCATGTGTATGTCTTAATTGGATTAAAGCCAGCTAGTCTGGGTGCTTTGATGTACAGTAGCTTTGAGATGTTAATTAGGTAAATGTAAGGAGAGTAGAAGGTAAAGTGTAAACTTGCATTTGTTAAAAGAAGCTATTCTAGACTGCAGGTGAAATCTTACACCTAGCTAGAAGATGCCAAGCAATGTGTCTATTTTTTTTCCACCTAATAAAATTGATGGGATGAAAGGATGTTATTGTTAGAAGTAAAGTTAAAAGCCTAGTGATTCAATGGAAAATTTACATTCAAAGAGAAAGATATGTATAAAGGAAAAAGGAGATTGTGTTTAAGGTAGAGGCATTTTAAGATACAACAAGTGTGAAAAGCCCCCAGCTTGTAAGCCTCAAGCTGCCGTCTACAAGGACCCAGAGCTGAAAGAAATTCATTTTGATTGCGACTGTCCAGGATGTGTTTTGCCAGGTGTCTGTTTAAGTCTATGCTGCCTTACCGGGGATGTAACTGAGAGCAAATTAATTAGGGAATTTTTGTAGTTATTACAGTAGTAATTTTGTAGACATATGTATGTGTTTACAATCCTTCTTGTATTAATAAATGTTTAATTTAGTTTTATAAAAAAACACCTTGAGACTCGGTGATCTTATTACTACTGAATTCAAAGCCTGCATCTCAAAACATACAAATTATAACTTGCCATAATCAGCAACAACGAGACAGAAATGGCCTCAAAATACAGATTATAAGACTCACTGCTTGATTAAAACCAATGTTCTGGCTGCCGCCAATTTGACAGGACCGAATGGGCAGCCAAGGTGTTGCCTATTTCAGCCTGTAGGCCTCTTTGAATATGCAAATCATGGTCCTCTAATGTGCATAGAACCTTTATTGCCATTTTAGGATACAACCTCACTGTGCACTCTCCAATCAATGCTACTGGTGATAAAGATGAAAAGAGTCTATAGAAAGCTAAGCATTAAATTATTTTTATGGGGCCAGGAGGTGCAGGAGTGCTTTCCTGGACCCCACAAAAATGATTTTGGTCACTGCCACACTAAGTTTCTCCCCTCAGGTCTTGACCACCAAGCACACCTCTTTGCTGACACCAGGCCACCCAATATTGCACCAGCCTGAATCCAGCTGTGTGCAGCCAGCAGTTCACTAGTTCCAGGTTGCCCAGATATGCTTCTATCACTGCTTGTTTGTCCCTACAACCACACCCACCCCCCCACCTCTCTCTCTCTCTATCTCTCCGCCCCCCACACACACACCTTAAACCAGCTTATATTTCAACTCTTTCTTGGACTCGAACTCAAGTTCTGTCGAAGGGTCATGAGGACTCGAAACGTCAACTCTTTTCTTCTCCGCCGATGCTGCCAGACCTGCTGAGTTTTTCCAGGTAATTCTGTTTTTGCCCAGATATCAAAATGGCTGCTGCCTCTAGGCTGCTAGAACAGATTCCAAAGTCAAAAGTTAAAGTCTTCCTCAACCCTTAAACACTTATCAGGTTTTGAATTTTCACCTCAACCTTCCCAATCCATTTCCAAGCTTTCAACAATGAAAATTTGCATAACGCTCTCATTCTAGTTCAACCCATTCCTAAGATATTCATTCAATTGCTCTCCCTGGTGTGGAGCTGATTGTAATCTTTCTACTTAGCACTTTTTCCAACAACATTATGCCTTTAGTCCTAGAAGTTTAGTTCAACTGTCAAATAATCCACTTCCAAGGCTCAATTCTGCCAAAAGGATTTGTTAGATTTAACCTAGTTCCAAAAATTCATGCCCTTCAAGGTCATTGTTCCCAGCCATCCACCCCCCACCAACCACAACGTTTTAATTCCTGGTCATTAAATTCTGATTTTCTTGATCTGTTTTCCACATTTTATAGTTTGTAAGTGCAATTTTTTAAACATTGGGAGGACTTGGGAGATTTTTTATATTTTTGGCAATAATTTATATTACACTTTTTAAATAATATATCTTACAATACAACACAGTTGGACAATGAAAGAGACTTATTGGAGGGAGGATGGTGTGGTTGACTGTTAAATCTGCACACAGGTCGATGGAGTGTAAAGGGTTAATATTAAATACGTAAATAAACAATCTACATCATCAGTGATGCAAGATCATATGACAACAGAGGGATGGTTCTGTGTGAAGCCTCGTGCTAAGTTTTGCCCTGTGTGTAGTTAGAAGAATGTTTAATAAAAGATAAAGTTTTTCAACAATCTTGCCTCCAGCAGTCTCTATTGATCCTGACCAAGGACAACCTAAGCTAAGACCTACAACGATGATAACAGATGGTAGCAGCAGTAAAGACAACAGAAAAACCACCAGATAAAAATCCCAAGACTGAGAAAGAAAAAGTCCAGCAACAGCAAAAGCAGCAAACAAAATGACTGCGAAGGAAGGACAGCAAAGGAAAAATGCCAAAAGAACTTGAAGAAAAGCAGGAGTGAAGAAAAACCATGTAAAAAATCTTACCCTTACCAGAGTGCTTAGAACAAGTGGAAGGCCCAGATCAACACGAGAAGTGGCAGAATTGGCGAGGTAGGTTTACCAGGTACAGAACCACCTCAGGACTAGCAGAGAAACCGAGCAAGGATCAGGTCAGTACCCCTGTCAATGTCATGGGCGGTAGTGCAGATGATATTATTAGTCAGATAGGGCATAAATGAAGAAATGGTGGTATATGAAGATGTTATAAAAGTTTTTGATACATATTTCAGCCTTAGAAAGAACACAATCATACAAAGGATAAGTTCAATAGACATACTCAAAGACCAGGGTAGATTCCTTCATGAACGATTTATATTGACTAGCTGAGAATTGTGAATATAGAGCCCTGAAAGACAAATTAATTCAGGATTGCATTGTTGTAGCAGTATAAGACGAGACTTTATCAAATTGTCCACAGTCGAGGGATGATTTAACACGATCAAAGGCTGTGCAATTAACAAGGCAGGCAGAAGTGAGAAAGCAAAACCACGTATTCATTCGAGGTGACAGGTAAATTTTGTGGAGAACAGCAACTGACAATGCAGTTTATAGAACACAGAAGTGATAGGAAAACAGGGAGAGAGCAAAGAGGGCACAGTAACCGCCATTACTCAGTGTTCTCGCTGTGCTGAGAAAAAGCTGCATCAACGATAAGAATGTCCTGCCTTTCCTGTAAGAGGAGAGGACGTTTTAAAGCTGCAGCAGAAAAAAAACTTCCAACTCAGAAATGTAAAGAGAAACCAATTAAAGCAAGTAGCATTCAAGATATTGAGGATGCAAAGACATTGAAGTGCTATTCTTGGGAGAAATTGCAGGATTTAATGAGAACTATTGGAGCGCAGACATTAAGGTTGACAGACATAAAACAAACTTCAAATTAGACACTGAAGCAAGCGTTTCAGTTCCTTCAGACACAAAATAGTGGCGAAAGCAAAACTTTCTCCAGCCGTCAACCATACAACTCCATGGACGGAATTTTCTGGATGGTTGGGGGGTGGCGGGAGGGGGAAGGCAGAGCGGGAGCGGGAGTCACTCGTGATTGGGTCCGTGCCGCCATTTTATGCGGGCAGCCAATTAAGGCCCACCCAGCGTACTTCACGACTCCCGTGCACAGTGGGAGTGGGCGGGTGGCAGTGGGTGCGCTTAGCCCACTGGGTCCAATGGCAACCCGGCGGCCGGTATAAAGGAAGGCCTGGTAAAGGCTGCTCATGGCTGGGCTAAGGGCTCTGCAGAGGGGCAATGGAGGTTATGCAAGTCTGGAGGGTAGGCCATCGGGGCAGGCCAGGCCGGAGGGTAGGCCACTGGGGCAGACCAGACCGGAGGGTAGGCCATCGGGGCCAGTGTGCCCCTCATTTTTCCGATGAGTGCCTAGCTGCCCACCTTGAGGAGGTAGCAGCATGGCAGGAGGTGCTGGTTCCCCAGGACGGGAGGAGGAGGCCCACCACATGACAAAACCTGCCTTTGAGGATGTGGCGGATGTGGGGCGGCGCATCTGGATCCAGTGCTGCAAGCGCTTCAATGACTTGTTGCACTCTGGTAGGGTGAGGACAATTTTGGCATTGGTCACTTAACCCAGCAGGTCAGCTTTCCCCCCTGCTGCCTCCTCCCCCACCCAAGTTTGAGTGTAGTGACTGCATGGAATCATTGACGGCATGTGTCCTTTGCTGGGTGGGCCAGAAGATATTGCTCATGCTGAGGTCAGCCTGAGAGGGTGGTGAAGAGATGGGTTCTATGCCCACAGCATGTGGTACACTATTTTGGGGGCAACCTGGAGGAGCTGCACCTAGGCACTGTGCTTGAATTGCAGGACGTGTCCAAGTCAGGGTGATGACAGGCTGGGAGGGCAGCTTCAAGGTGGTGTGGCAACGAACCATTGGCTGTGCTCTGCGTTCCATGTGCTTGCATCTCCTTGCTATGGAAGGATATACCGTGTGGTGCCTAATGTGATTTTAGGCAGCATGTGGCCAAGGGGGGAGGTGGAGGGATGGGGAACAGGCCCAGCACCTTTGTGTGAGTGTTTGGCAGCAGCGGGGTGACGAGGCTCTGGACACCTGATATGTCCCACTCTGGTTGGGGTGGGCCGTGCACGAAGTGAGTCTATGTCCAATTTGCACAAATCAATGCTCTTCTCTCATTTTCAGGAGAAGAATTCTCATAACGCGGCAGAGCGGGTGAGGGCTGGTGGCGGCCAGGCGCAGTTAGCTATTCTCAGCCAGTTTGAGCAGGAGGCCCTGGATTTGGAGAGGTGCCATGCGCCCAGGTCCACTGGTGTTGATGAGGCTGGGGTGCAATGGCCAGGTATGTATGCCCAGCAGTGAGGTCACCATTGTTCTCCCAACAGCCATAGCACTGCTGAATGTTAAGTGATTTTGTTTTGCAACATGACTTGACTATTGCTTATGGAAGGATGAGCGCATAATGATCCGGGGGACAGGCAAGCACTTTGTCATTGTCTCCATGTTAACTGATCCAATGTCCTTGTTCTTCCTTTCAGCATCAGCAGAGCAGGGCCGGGAGGAGGAGCAGCAGAGGCCCCCTCTCGCACCTGAGGGCCCTGAAGTCTCACCAGCGTCACACCATCTCTGCCAGGCAGACATCAGCACAGATACTAGCACCTTGGTGGGAGTTAGAAGATCGGCTAGTGTCAAGGGGCACAGCAGTGAGGGCACTTCACAGTCGCTGGAGGAGCTGGCAGAGACAGAGAGTGCCCATGGCACCAGCAGTCGGAGCATTGCAGGAAACCAGGCACATGCTCAGTCGGTGCCTGATGATGTGCCTCTGGAGTCATCCGCTACGCAGCAGGGGCATGAAATGCGGCCGGGTTTGCGGGAACATCTGGGTAGATACAAGAGGCTATGCGGACGATCGCCGAAGCAATGAGGCACATGTCCAAGCGCCACGCGTCCTCCATGGACAGAGCTGCGAGTCTCGTGGAGAGCCTCTTCCAGGAGACCCATCAGGCTTCCTGGGGATGCGGTCTGACCAGCAAGCCCTCACATCGTCTTTGACCTCAGCTGGTCAGTGCCAGTGTGGGAGATGGGGTGGGCACCAAGTTTCCTAGCTCGGTGTCCATCCATCCACGGTGAGCAGGGAGGTCTGAAGCGACTTCACATCAGCGCAGCAGCTGTCTGTCATCTCTGTGGACTCCTCTCAGGGTGCTCTGGATGAGGGCCGCAGCTCCTCCGCCCCTCTCCCAATGACTGTATCATCCAGTGAGGGTGACGACTAGGGAGATGCCAGCTGTGGAACTGGCAGATCCCTCCCAAGTGGGGCCAGTACAGGCTCCACGGGCCAGAGGACGACCGCCAAGGTCATCAAGACCAATAGGACAGCAGAGTCAGCAGGCTGTCTCAGATGCCACTCCCAGCGATGTGGTAGCACCAAGTACTTTTGTGTTGGCACGAGATGAGGCCTTTAAGATTTGCTTTGAGTTGGAATACCCTTGTCGTTTTGTTTCATTAAGTTTCTTTGCTTGTGATATTGAATTCAGACATGTGACCATGGCTGATGGTGCCTCTTTTCTTCTGCATGTGTATGGTTTCCAAAAATGTTAGGAGTGCTTTGTGGGACATTCAGCTTTATTAACAAGGCCCTTAAGTTATTGTTCCTATCCTGGAAGATTTGGCACTTAGGTATCGAGTATGGAGCCTATAGCCCAGGCTTGTCTTGGAGGTCCATCTGTGGTGGGCTAGCTGAAGGGTCATTGATTAAAGCCTCCTGGGTGTCCCTGCCTCTCTGGAGTATGCCCGGGTCAACGTCTACCTCCTCAGCACTTCCCTGTGCGTGCTTATTCTTGGACTCACTGCTGAACTCATCGTGTGCAGCCGCAGCCAATGCATTGACGTCTTCATCGTCCACTGTGTGCCCCCTTTCCAGCACAAGATTGTGGAGAGTGCAGCATGCAACCACTATCACCGACTTACAATCTGGAGGCTAGTGGAGTGCACCCTCTGCGCAGTCCAGGCATCGGAAACGCATCTTGAGAAGACCAGTGGGTCTCTCCACCACAGCCCTTGTGGAGGCGTGGCTCCTATTGTACCACTGCTCAGCTTCTGTTCTTGGATGGCGGAGAGGCATCATGAGCCACCTTCTGAGGGGATAGCCCTTGTCACCCAGCAGCCATCCATCAAGCCATGCTGGAGCATTGAAGAGCCCTGGCACCTGGGAGTATCTAAGGATGTAGGCATCATGGAAGCTGCCTGGGTACCTTGCACAGACTTTAGAATTAGCATCCTGTGATCACACACCATCTGCACATTCATGGGGTGGAAGTCCTTCCTGTTGAGGAAGGCACTGGGCTCACCTGCTGGCGCCTTGATAGCAATGTGTGTGCAGTCTATAGCACCCTGGACGTGAGGGAAGCCAGCAATGGCCACAAAGCCTCTGGCTCGCTGTGTCTGGCTTGCCTGGTCCCAATGGAAGTGGATGAAGGTCAATGCACCCTGAACAGAGCATCTGTAACCTGCTTGACACAAGTGTGGACAGCTGATTAGGAGACACTGCAAAGATCACCCACCAACCCCTGGAAAGAGCCAGAGACATAGAAGTTGAGGGCAGCTGTGACCTTCAGAGCCACTGGCATGGGGTGTCCACCCACACAGTTAGCAGAGATCTCATGCCCGATCATCTGACAGATATAGTTGACTGACTCCCTTGAGAGATGGAGCCTCCTTTGGCACTGCACCTCAGACATATTGAGGTGGCTGGCTTCGCCACCTGTCAAGCTGGCAGGATAGTGACGTCTTCTGCGGCCCCTTCCGCCTTGGATTACCTCTTGGCCCTGAGCCCCTTGTGCCTGCACCTGTCCTCCCAAAGGTGGCTCCCTTGGAGGCTGAATGTGCACTCCTGGCCTCCTCCCCCTTCTAGCCCTCCCTTCCTCCTCAGAGGAGGTGCCTCCATTGGAGAGTTCAGCTCCCATTCCCAGGCTATGGGGAGGCTTCCAGAAACCTGCAGACCCAAAAAAGATTCCTCACTGCAGAATGCTGACCTGAGGGTTAAGAGTCCAGACAAAGGAGCCGATATGCGTTTTGAAATATTGCAGATCACACAGGCAGGTTTCAAAAACTTTGAAAAATCAATTTGACAGAGCACACTCACAACCCCAGTGAGCCCTCTTAGCCTGCCCGTGGGTGAGGTTTATACAAATGTGTCCTACCCATCTGCCCATTGCACCCATGCGCCGACCTGAAGATTACACGGGCGCCGAAAAATCGGCGTCATTTGATGAGTCAAGGACCTTAAGTGGCCCGTTAATTAATGGCAGGCGTGCAGCGGATATCAACGCACGCCCGCCCAATGAAATATTGTGATGGCGCGTGGTGATATTGGGACACTCGTTATTTTACGCGCAGAAATGCGGGGCCCACACCAGTACGCCAATGGGAAAATTCTGCCCCATGTTCCAGGAGGAATTCAATCAAACGTCAAGGGACAGTTGACCTTTACATTTCATTACAAAGGCAGAGAAATCACAGAAAATTTGTACATGATCCAAAATCAAGAGTGTTCACTGTTAAGCTGAAAGCCTTGCTCAGAATTACAACTTATCTATAAATTAGAAGAATTAGGATGCCAAGACAAACTGAAGGAATTCATGACAGAATTTCCAAACTCACTTAGAGGCCTAGGGAAACTGAAAACACATCACACTGAGAACAAATGCCATACCAGTGTGCTTTTTCACCCCAAAGAAAGTTCCACACCCACTTGTACAGAAGCAAGAAATTGAGTCAATGCTGCATTGGGGAATAATCTCACTTATAATGAAACCTACAAGCCGGTGTTCAGATATGGTTCCTGTACCAAAACAAAATGGCTCACTGTGAATCTGTGTTTACCTCACACAAATAAACAAAGCTGTGGACTGGGAGATCCACACAATGGCATCTGTGGATGAGAGTCTGGCAAAGCTAGCAAAAAACACAATTTTTACCAAACTAGATGCAAACAATAGCTTTTGGCAACTACCTTTGGATGAGTAATCCAAACTACTGACAACATTCATCCTGCCATTTAGGAGATACTGCTTCAAGTGACTACCCTTTGGCATTACATCAGTGCCGGAGATTTTTCAGAGGACAGTGATGAGTATTGTGGAAGGCTTAGCAGGGGTCATCTGACACATGGATGACATCCTGGTCCATGGGTGCACTATATCAGAGCATGGTGGCAGAGTGAGAGTAGTGTTGCAATGCTTTCAAGAAACAGGACTAACTCTAAATAATAAATGTGAGTTCTCACATTCAACCATTAAACTTCTGGGACATATTATGTTATTAACTGCTAAAGAATAAGCAAAGATGTCGCCAAGAGTGCAGAGATTTTATTTGAGATTGATGAGATTCGATGCTACAGCCGAGTATGTCCAAGGAAAAACAACAAACTACAGCAGAGACACATTGTCATGCGTTCCTGCTGAAAAGCCTGAAAAAGAGGACACAAATTTTGTCAGATACAGAATCCTATACTTCATTGACCACAAAATTTCTACCAGCTACCACACAGATGGGAAATGAAATTCGAAAGGCTCAAAAAGTAGATGAAGGATGTGCTCAGATTCAGGAGTACTGCATCAAAGGATGTCCAGAATATGTTCCAAGTAATCTCATCTTGAAGCAATACTTCAACCAATAAAGACATCTCAGTGTCACAGATGGCTTGCTGACTTATGATGACAGATTGGCCATACCTAAAGTCCTCAGGCTCAAGATCCTTCAGTGAATCTACTAGGGACAGTCAGACATTACAACATGTGGTACCAGAGTGCAAAATTCTGTTTGGTGGTGAGGGATCTCAAAATCATTAGTGAGGACAGGGGAGTCAAAGATGGAAATTTTAAGAATTAGGGGCATTGATGGGGGTCTTGAAGGAGAGAGGAACAGGACCTGAGAACAGAGGGAACCATTAGAAGAAATTATTTCAATCTGCATCGCCTGCGTAATCCATTGCCAGCAGTAAAGAGAACCACTGATGGATTCTCATTTCCATCCAGACCATGGAACATCTTGGAATGGATCTTTACGTACTCAAAGCAAAGACATTCCTCATAGTTGTTGACTGTTACTCCAGATGGGCTGAGGTTAACCACCTGCATGATCCCACCTCGGAAGCTGTTATTGTGCTACTAAAAGCAAAGTTTCCCATGCACAACATTGAAGACCCAGTCGTTTCAGATAAGTGCGCACAGTTTGTCAACAAATGTTTTAAGCTGTTCAAAGAAGCCTATGGGTTTGTCCACACAACTAGTTCACACAGATACCCGCAAGCCAATGGGGAGACCAAAAGAGGAGTAAGGATGGTAAAGGCTTTGTTGATGAAAAATGGCAAATCAACTTGGCACTTGTGAGTACCATTCTCACTGTTCCAGAATGGTCTGGCTCCATGCAAACTTCTAATAGAAAGACGACTGTGGATTCAATTTCTTGCACTTCCTGACACACTTATGCCATGCCTCAAAGCATCAGATATAGAGGGAGTAAAGGAGAAGGAGGATGAGTGTTATGCAAATCAAAGCAGAAACTATCATCAACTCTAGAGTACATAACTTACCAGAACTCCAGGCAGAGGAGTCAGTATGGATTCATGACCAAAATCGTGAAGGCCAGGTTTTGGAAAAAAACGCTACAACCACGATCTTATCTTGTGGAGACTGAAAATGGAATAGTGAAAAGAAACAGAAGCACACTTGTATCTACAAGAAGAAGACCTTCCATTCCATTCAGTTACATAAGATCAGGAAGACAACCTGAACAGTGATCTGGTAGATGCTAATGATTCACATTCTACTCTCCCAAGTTCAAGAGAGAACATGGAGAACTTGGAGCCTATACGTCCTCCGAGAGAGCTGAGAACAAGGTCAGGCAGACTGGTGAAACCACCATCAGTTATCTCTGTGAACTAGGGATGAAGGCAGAGACTTCAGGAGGAGAAGTAGGATAATGTAAATAATGTACTGAATAGAGTCAGAGGCTTGGGAGATGTAGTGTAAAGGGTTAATGTTAAATATGTAAATAGATAGTCTACATCATCAGTGATGTAAGATCACTTGACAATGGAGCACACTGAGGGATGGCTGTGCATGTAACCCTGTGCTAAGCCTTTTCCTGTGTGTAGTTAGAAGAATGTTTAATAAAAGGTAAAGTTTATCAACAGCCTTGCCTCCAGCAGTCCCTATCGATTCTAACCAAGGACAACCTCAGTCAAGACCCACAACAATGAAAAAACAGTCAAGAAAGACAAGGAGGGATATACCACCATGGCCACAGCTACAAGGATGTCATTTGTGACTTTGATCAGGGCCATTTCAGCATGGTGGTAGGGGCAGAAATGTGATTGGATGAATTCAAACATGAAATTATACCGGAGATTGGCACAGATTTGGGAGGTAACAACATGTTCAAGGACTTTTGAGAGGTTGGAGATTGGGCAATAGTCTGTGAGGACAGAGGAACCAAAGGTGGAAATTTTAAGAATTAGGGGCATTGATGGGGGTCTTGAAGGAGAGAGGAACAGTACCCGAGGAGAGAGGGAACCATTTACAATGCCAGCTAAAATGAAAGTCAGGAATGGAAATTTAGTGGTCAGCAGTTTAGTAAAAATTGGGTCAACAGAGCTGCAGGTGGGTCTTACGGAGAAGATGAGATTGAAAAGAGCATGTGGGGATGACAGAAGAAAACTTACGGAGAGACGTGGGTTCAGGAAAGTCAAGTTTTGTCCAGTGGACTAGGGGAAGGGAGAATGTGGCAAAGTCAGCACAATGCTAGTGACAAAAAGACCATGGGTTTCTCACACTTGTAGGGGAGAGATGCTTAAGGAGACAATCAATAGTGGAGAAAAGGCACAAGGGGTTTTATTTGCTCAACAGGATGTTCCTATAGTGCTGAGCAGTTTTGGAAAAGGAGAGCAAGGCTCTCTAGTGTTTTATGTAGCCCAGCCAGATCAGATGATGGATGGCTAAACCATTTGTGCATCAGATGCTCTGCAGTCAGAATGTCAAAATACCTTGGAGTGGTGGGAACGAAGATGTGCTATGGTAACAAAGTACCTGAAAGGGGAGGAATCGAAGGTCTCATGGGAGGTCAACAAGAGAGTAGGAACCAGGAGAATCAAGAAGAAGAGAGAGAGAACAAAGTAAGCGGGAGCTGGTCTGAGGAGCAGCTGTATGGGGGTAACTAGCACCCCAAGATCAGAAGTAGCAACAGGATCTGATCCAACCCGATCTACTGAAGAATGATGAGAAGATGTGGAGGATACAAGTTCAAGAGGAAACATGGAAAACCATAACACAAAACTCATGGAGCAGAATCCAGATCAAGATGGGAGGTAGCAAGAACAGATCAGAGCTGTCTCAGAAAAGTGGGAAAAATTCCCAGCAAATGAGCAGAAAACCAAGAATGTAGGAGCAGACCAGGTATTAGAATTAGACTTAGTCCTGCAGAAGATGCAAGCTCAATAGAAAACAACAGCAGTGCTGAAAATCCAGAAGTCAGTGCAGATTCAACCCAGGAGAAAGTGGATTCCTGGTCGAAACCCAACATAGCAGCAAAGTAATGCTGAAAAAATAGCAGTATGTTTAATTACAGTTCTGAGGTTCAGCAAGTGAGGGTTGAAGCTACACATGTTACCTTCACATTTGAAGTGACTGAGTAGCAGAGCAGAGTCATGTCTGATTCATCCAGGACGGCAGTGATGGGAAAGGAATCCAGAAGCCCAGGAAGTTGAACTTGAGCAAAATTGTAGCTGTTCAAAAGAGCACACAGAATGAGCAGAACTTGGATATTTCCATACTTTAGAACAGATATTGACTTCTTAACTGTCAATTAAGACAAGAATGTCATCAATCAAAAGTAATTTAGCAAAGATGATCCCCACCACCATCTAAAGGGGCATAAGCAATAATCTCCAAACAGTAACTAAAAACAAAGGAAAACTTAATGCATTACATCAGAATAATATTCCCTGTGCCACCAATGGACTTCAGCCCTTTCTCAAGTCTCCATCAGGTCTGCATTGTGTATGTCAGGTGTTTAAGCCACATCATTGTTCCTGGATGAGTGCAGCTCCAACAACACTCAAGAAGTTTGACACCATGCATGACAAGCAGACTGCTTGATTGGCACTCCATCCACAAACATTCACTTCCCCAACACTGACGCACAGTAGCGGCAGTGTGTATCATCTACAAGATGCACTGCAGGAACTCACCAAGGCTCCTTAGACTCAACCTTCTAAATCCATGACCGCCAACATCTAGAAGGACAAGGGCAGCAGATAGATGGGTACATCACTAACTGGAAGTTCTTCTCCAAGCAACACGCCATCCTGACTTGGAAATATATCGCTGTTCCTTCACTGTCGCTGGGTCAAAATCCTGGAATTCCCTCCCTAACAGCACTGTGGGTGTACCTACACCACATGGACTGCAGCGGTTCAAGAAGGCAGCTCACACCACTTTCTCAAGGGCAATCAGGGATGGGCAATAAATGCTGGCCCAACCAGCACACCTACATCCCATGAATGAATAAAAGAATCATTCATAAGGTTCCAAAGTCTATTTTTGGCCAATGTGTTAGAAAGGCAATAGATAGAGGTCTATCTGACTGTATTGCTGCTCCTTTGAAGAGGTATAATTTATAAAAAAATTATTTGGCTGACTGCAGTGTCACTGTCACCCAGCGTCTCCATCGAGCAGTCTCTGAAACACATGCTCTTGTTGTCGTTATAGTGGTTACCAGGTAAAAGAAAACACGCACTGGTGTGGAGATGAATTATTTTACAGATTTGGTGGTCCTTCCTGTTTATTATGGAAACTGCAACATAAATACTTACTGCCTAAATATTTGCGTTGAAAACCCCAGAACATAGGCTTGCAGGTGTTGAGAAGATTTCCTTTACCAAAATGGTAGGTTCTGTGCCTTCACCTGGACCGACCTTTGGGCGGGATTACAGCTTGGAGGGCAGAGCCGTGCACGGAAAGGCGGGGCCAATTTGATCGCGTCAGCGCGTAAATTATGATTAAGTTAGGTAAGTGCGTCAGGTGGGCAGAGAGAGATAAGTTAGACAGGACAGAGGCGAAGACGGAAGGGACTGGAGGGTGCGTGCTGATCCGATAATGGGAGAGCAGTGGGGCAGGTCAGAGATGGAATGAGAGGCTCGGTTCAACTCAAAAAAACGTTCTCAGTAGTTAACAGCTGGAGGAGTTATTGCAGTGTCTGAAAAGGAAACAGCAAAGCACCCGGGAGATAGTGAACCACCCCTCTACCTGACAGAAAAACATGTCTTGCCAGTTCAAGAAATACTAACCTACCCAAGGAAGAATGATGAGTAATTGCTAATCTGCTCAAGGAAGACTGTGCAGAGTTATTTAAACTGTTTGTGTGTATGAGAGAGAGAGAGAGAACTGGCTGTTTGCCCTTGTGCGAGTGTGCGAGAAACTGAAGAATAAAATCAGCCTGCCCATGGAAAAGAAGTAAATTGCCAGTCTATCTGCTGGGGACACAATTACCAACCTGTTGAAGTGAGAGGGGACAGAGATAAGCCAATGATTGTGATTGAGAAGTATTGCCATGCTTGAAAAAGTGTACTCAAAACATTGAAGCAGATCCCAGGCAACAGAAATCAGGACTGTGGATCCAGCTGCTTGAAGTGTGGTTTTTGAATGCACAGCATCTCTGAGGAGTTGAGTATGCTGCCTGCTGCAATGAAGAGATGGCTCCACAAACCGAAAGTAAGACAGTGTATATTCTGCACTCAAACTTTCCACTCTTCATCCCATTCACCTCTGCTATAATTTTAAAAGCTTGTACTTGTTTTTAATATTTTCTGTCCTTTGTCTAATGATTTTGGCCTTTCAGCTACTTTTATTTTTAAACTTGCAATTAGAATTCTAATCTGTAGCCTATTAAAATAGTGACTTAGTTTTGGCTTTTTGTTTAGTAGCTATTGGACAATTTAATCTTCTGTTTCCTTCACACAACAAAGTGCCCTCAAATTACTGTCCCTTGGTACACTCTACTGAGTGTGTCATAGCAGCCAGAGATTATTGGATGTCTCTTCTTATCTGCCTCCTTTTTTCCTGTTGGGAAGTGCCTGAACTACTTTCACTTTGGCTACTTGATCAGCAATGCATTCAAACTCCAGCATATCACATCACCTCAGTAGGTCATAAATTAAATTGACAAATGCAACAAGTTTATTTTAAAAAGGTTTGAAGTCCATTAATTGTCTTTTTCAGCACATTAAGTTGTAATTAACAAAACAGTATTCCTAAAATTGTGGAAGTAATATCTCATCTGGGAACAGGCAACAGGCAAATAAGGAGGAAGGGATTTCAAAATGACTTCCCTGAACCCAGCCTTCAATCCATATTTCTATTTGGTTTGAGATTAAATGGATATTTGTATCTGTGTCTCTTAATAATTTCAGTTGCTTGCCTAATACAAATATAAATCATGGTGTGGTGTCAAATGTGAATTGCATCACATTCATGGCCCTGGTCATAACTCAATAGCAAGTTCACTCATGAATTTTCATATCAACCCATTTGGCAGATATGAATCATCTTTCATGGTTCATCATTTTGTGTCTTTGCATGATGTGCACTAGGGAAAGTTGTCTAATTTGTAACCATTGGCTTTTGGAGAACTTAGTTGCCCAGGTTAGAGATATGTGCAAGAATTTGTTAACTGTGTATATGGCTGCTCTCTCTTGACCAGCGCACATGTAAAATGTGTGATTGGTTAGTTGATTCAATTTAACTAAAAGTAACTAGCTTTTTTTTCCCCCAGCCACTCCCTCCCTTGAACTCATGTAAACTCTTGGTTGGCAGAGTTCCATAAGAAACAATAGGCTCTCAGTACCTTCGCTGAGTAAGCTTTCATGTGTGATGAGTGAGTGTTACCAGAGCATCTGACCATGATGGGGCCGAGTACCTAAACCCAAATCCTGTTATTGTCCCACATCTATACATTCTGCATTTTCCAGTTGTTACCATTCAATAGCATTTGAGAACTCAACAGATTTATTTCCTCCCTCTTGTAGGGATGCAAGGCTAA
Source organism: Carcharodon carcharias (assembly GCF_017639515.1). Classification (NCBI taxonomy): domain Eukaryota; kingdom Metazoa; phylum Chordata; class Chondrichthyes; order Lamniformes; family Lamnidae; genus Carcharodon; species Carcharodon carcharias. Next base: position 71,917,844 of record NC_054474.1, on the reverse strand, counting down.
TTTAGGGTGTGCCTTTAAAAGGTGGAAAAGTTACATTCCTATTGAAATGTCATTTGGACTGAATTGATTGTGTAGTCGGGCCATAATTAACCTACCATAATTTCTTTGCTTTATCCCGATCTGTACGTTAAGCACAAGTAAATTTAATTTTGTTCTGATTCCTAACTCTTTTTAATACAACTTGCACAATTATTTGACATGCAAGTAGGACCTATTACTCATTTAAACTAATAGAATCACCTGAGGAGGCAGGGATCAACCATGTTGTGTTTTGACTTGTTTTATTTCTCCCTACCCTGTCAACATTTGATATTTCAATACACTGCATTCTTTCTATCAATTGCTGCACAAAAATGGAGAGATGTTTTTGGTCAATGGCCTTTTATCAGAACCTAAACAGTTCTGACTAAAGGCCAATTACCTGAAACATTAACTGTTTTTCATTCTCTCCGTAGATGCTGCCAGCCCTGCTGGGTATTTACAGCATTTTCTGTTTTTATGATTTTTTGGGTGTATACAAAACTAACTAACTTGTTTCTTATTGCAATTGATATATAATAGTTGCATATGTGTTAAGACCCTGCTACTAAATGCAACATTCTAATGTCAGGTGACTTCCAGTGGTACATTGACCCATCCCAAAAAATAACTTTCCATTGCAATGCTAGAGGTGCAGTACTGCTGATTGCAAAGATTAAAAAGCTGTTGCTGCTTGCACTCCTGCCACAGGCTGCTACTTTTTTTCTCTCGCAATAGATGGATGTATGTATTGTTTTACAGCGCGTACACACACACACACGCATACACATCTTTCCTTGATAGTTGGAAAGTTGGAAACAGAAACCTAAATTTGCAGGTAGAATTCTTCACCAACTGAGTACAATCACTTTTTCCTATTGCTGCTGCTGCTCAGAAATCCACACTACAATGCAAATGAGGTGAATTCCTCAGCATGTGGCCAATGACTGAAATTCCACAAGGAATATTGCACCATTTTCCCAATCTTGGAGCAGTTCAGTTCTGTGATTCACAGTTTTTGATAAATAGTGTTTATTAAGGGAAGGAGTTTTTGTTCAAGGGAATGGACTACATTCCTATTTTAGAGTCAAAATAAACTGTTTCTCAGTCAGGTATTTCATTAGTAGCCAAGCAGCATAGGTCACCCTACTCTTTCCCCGAACAAGAAGCCATCATTTCAAACAGTAAAGAGCACACTTGGATGAACTAGTGTGGTGTTTTCACTTCCATATCAGGCACTCTTGTCACGTTTTGAATTAGATTTTTTTCCTCATTGAAAAGTGAGAGTTTTGGGCTATTGGCCTTTACGTCTTTGAAACCAGGCTGTGAATGCCCAGACACTTGTACAGCTAGGAAAGGTGCAAGGCCTTTATTCTCTGGGCTGGCTTTCAAGGCAGGTCACAGATGAACCTGCTTCTAATGGGAGCAGTGGCTTTATGATTCCTGGTGACACATGGGGCCCCATAGTCTTCACCATTGAAGCCTAAGAAAAGAAAAGGTGAACATATTAATGGAGATCACTTCACTAACACAGCATTCTGATATAGGCTGGGGAATATGTACCAACTCATCACCTCCACCCCCAACATGGCAACACCTGCATCTCAAATCATAAAGCAAGTAGCAGCTAATGTTAATATTGACTGTCACTACAATTGCTATTAAAGGCAGAGTGCCTAAGATGGAAATATAGTGCTGTTCCTCAAGGTTAAATTGACGGTCAGAGTAGGAGGGGAAATTGAAGTGGAAAGCAACAGAAATGGACTGTGAAAAGGTAAGCGATAAATGAGCCTTTCAATTTTGATAAGTTTCCAGCAGGGGTGAGCAGGACGCAGCACCAACACACTCTCCAATGAAACAGTGAAAGGAGTCTGGGAAAGGACTTCAGTGGGAGTGTTCAGCATATTTACAAAAGATAGGCATTGCCAAAAGCCATGTGGGTTTCCACAGCAGGAATTTTTATTTGGAGGAAGTGAAAAGGTATTCAAGATAAGAACCAGTTCAGCCAGGCAGACAAGTATCGTCGTGATTAAGGATTGGTTGGGCCACTGTTGAAAGCAGGGCTGGCTTAGTGATGGCTGGAGGTGTAGAAGAACAATTGTACAACCACAGTGAAAAAAAGATGTGGATCCAAAAAAGAGGGAGAGAGTATCAGAAGAATGGTTGGTGTAGGTGAACAAATTGGTCATAAGTTGTTTATGACACTTCCTTAACTCTGAAAACATGTTGTCAACTCTTAAGGTAAACTAGTCAACAAATACTAGGCATTTTTGGTTGATCATTATGAAGTCTGCAGAGTAGGCGCCCTGATTACCAGTCTCTTGCTGTGTTGAGTTCTGAATAATTTTTCTAGGTATGAAATGATTGCACAGGTCCTAACAATCTTGCAGTCATTATGTGGTGATTTAATCAATTCTGTTGCCAGCAGGCCACAGAACTTCTTGAAGCACCTTGGGGTCGATTCTCAACCTGTCACCAGGGGTGTAAATGCAAATCTAGCTTTGGCCAATGAAACCTGTGGTTGAAATGCAATGAAAGTCAGTTTGTTCATTTTCATTGTGTCAGCAAATGTGCCGGGAAGAAAGGGCAAATGGTTTGGGTTTACAAAATCTTCCACAAGTGTGATGCATAAATGCTCTATTATTGACTAGTCAGAAGAACAGGGCAAGCCAGTTGAATGTACATTTTTTCTGTGTGGGGTATAATTTTTTTCAATGAGACAGACGGAAGGATTCTCTACTGCTTACAATCTTGGGTATCATGAAAAATTAAATCTGTCACATGATTTTGAGCTCCATTCCTCATCTGTGCAATGGGAAGATCATAGATGGCATTTGAGTACATGACACCTTTTTGCCTCCCTGAGTGCATTAGTTGGGAATATATCATATTTTGTGTGTACCAAATTCAAATCTTTGAAACATTAAAGAGAAAATAAACACATTTATTTGCTAAAATAACGAGTCTATCAATTGAGTTTGGCTCCACCTCCTGAATTTCATCAAAAATATTTAAATATCAGTAGTTGCAGAGGACTGGGCAACACATTGACCATTTTTTAAAAATATGCTCTTGGGATATGAGTGTCACTAGCAAGTCGACATCTATTACCTATCGATAGTTGGCCTTGACAAAGTGGTGGTGAGCCTTCTTGAACCACTACAATTTGTGTGGTGAAGGTACTCCCACAAAATTCTGGCACCTAGTTCAGACTTTGGATAAAATTAGGGCCATGTATAAAATTAGTTTGGGTAATTTAAACTGAGTAGTCAGAGCCAATAATGCTAAACCATTTGTAGTGGGCACTAAATTGGACTCTCATTTGGAGAGGTCTAGAAGCATGGCTGGTGTAAGACAAGGTAAGAATCACACTGGTACAGTAGAGGAGCTCCTTCTTGTTAGACCACTGACCGGGGCTCTGCCTGAACTTGAGATTAGTTGAAAAAGTCCCACTTCCTAAAATTAGATGTTCATCAATCTGGGTTTAACACTGTCTTGCTATACTTTGTCATGAGAAGAGAGGGAGCTGGTTGACACCCCTGGCTATAATACACGCTTTTTCTCATTTATGCAGTGGGAGTGCACCAATTTTGTTAAAACTTTACTGTATGATTCTCTTGTATACAGAATGGACAGTCATGCAGCAAGGGAAACAAGTTACAAATGCAAAATACTGTGGATGCTGGAAATCTGAAATAAAAACAAAATGCTGGAAATACTCAGCAGATCTAGCAATGCCTATGGAGAAAGAAACTGAGTTAATGTTTCGGGTCTGTGACCTTTCCTCAGATCTTCCTGATAAAACGTCACAGATCTGAAAGGGAAATAGTTATCGCTTATTGGACTACGGTACATACCTCCTTGCGATCTTGTGCAGAGGGCAACTGTTTTGAACTGAACACTTTGTACAGCCATGAGTTGGTGTTGATTTTCCCAAATATGTGAAGATGGGAAAGCTCAATTTCCAAGGGCCTGTCAGATTCTGATGGCTGTGATCTCTGCTGCAATGCATTGCATTTGTCTGGAAGCCTTTTAACTAAATAATATCTGTAAACCAATATATTGCACAAGTACATAGGAGCTAGATCTGTATCATGAAGTGTGAAGAGGTTCGAGCAGAACTATTTTTAAGTAAGTAGGCTCTTGGTTTAGAGATGCAGATGGGTTTATCTTAGCGATTTTGATTAAACTCATGATGGTGTTTTCCTTCTCACCTATTTATAACAGCATTTGATTTCAGCTTGAAGAGGAAGTATGTATTTTTATAACTGAGTGAATCAGTCATAAGAGTGTGAATTCGGGTTACTATTGTGTCTGTTTTATGTTAGGCAGATAGCATTGTGGATACTTAATGCGTTCAGTTGTCCTGTGTAATGATGCATAAATGTGATTGTTGCAGACTTAGTTGATTCCGATAAATATGAAAGATAATGGCTGCCAGAGGCTCCAAAAGCACTTTTGGTATGCTTTGTAAAAGCAGAGCTTGAAGCAAAGCTTCCCTTTGTCCCACTAGGTGTTTATCAACTCTGGAGTATTGACAGAGCTTTTTTAAAAATAAAATTTGGTGGCTTTCGTAAATGAAGATTATAATATATGATTTTAATAGTCACCCCTCCCCACCACCATCTAAAGAAAACTGAGAAAGTTATATTGTTGTATACAGGTGTTTGGGAAGGGTGCAGAGGAGGGCCACTAGACTAGACTAATTCCCAGTATAAAGCATATTAACTATCAAAATAGGTTGAAAGAATTGAGACTCTGCACTTTAGAAAAGCTTGGACTTAGTGGTGGTCTCAATGAGGTTTATAAGATGACAGAGGGAATAGATTGTGATAGTTTGTTCCAATAAAATGGACTAGGGATGACCAGGGATTACAGTTTATATTGTGTATGACCAGATCTAGGTTAGATGTCAGACAATAGTTCTTTTCCGAGAATAGTGGACCTCTGGAATTGGCTAGCATCTTGTTCCATGGATACAAATTTGCTGAATTTGCTTAAGAGCTGGACTTTCTTTTCTGATTGGGGTGAACATCACCTCTTGTGAAAGGTGGATATTTTGAGAATATGGGGCCAGAGTAATCTCTAGGCTAGTTTCAATCACCTAGATGGATTGAAGAGAAATTTCCCTGATGGGAAATTGGCCTGGGGTTTTATCTTTCTTCACCACACCAGGAGATCACGTTGTTTTGGGTGGGGTGGAGAGAGTATGCATTGTGATACACAAGATATTGCAATTGTGTAGGACAGGCTGGACAGACCAGAAGTTGTTCACCTGTCCATCATTGTTCATATATCTGAGGAGAAAGATGCACCCAGCTATCTCATTTGGATATGTTTGGTAACTTGCTACGGTAAAACAGTGGTAAAAATTCATTCATGTCCTGCCAGTCTGAGATTTGCTGGTTAGTACAACATGTCAACACATACACACCTGTGTTCATTGATACAACCCTGGACACAGATTCCCTCTAATTATTTACCTTTATGAAAATCCTTCTCAATCTTGAAATACCTTTTCTAAAATATTAAACCTGTTTAAGCTTTTTTATTTTAATTGTGAGGCCTAGTTCCTTTAGTAGTCCCCTAAAATGCCTCATGTGGGTGTACCTACGCCACATGGACTGGAGCACTTCAAGAGTTGGCTCACGACCACCTCAAGAGCAATTAGGGATCACAATTAACGTCGGCCTAGCCAGCAATGCCCACATCTGTGAAAGAATAATAAAACAAAATGTGGTAGCACCTTGTTGAACCTCTTCACCTTTTCTTTCGTATTTACAACCGTCCAAAAGTAGGTTCAAGGCTGGATACAATATTCTAACTATGGCCTAACCCATTACTTCATAAAGTATTAACATTGGTTTTTAGGTTTAACAAATAGGGGCACGTAACATATTTAAAAAATTATGTTTTTTTCAGTATTTCATCAACTTGTCCGAATACTTTTTAAAGATTTGTGTCTGAACCCATATGTGTTTTCTGTGTTTTTTTTTAAGTTTGATATTTAGTAAAATGGTGTAATTAAGTGTTTCATTTCTGATGCAATATTTAAACACTGGTTTCATTGTTTGCATGTATTAGGTTCTGATCCTGTACTGGGTTACAGTTCTTTTGTATAGGTTGTTTTTGGGATTGATGCCAGTGACCACTGATTACACTGATTCTGTTGCATAGGATGGTATGGAGCTGTTGCTCCAAAGGCTGCTGCATAAGCAGTGAGTTTTTAATAAAGCAAACTGACAATATGCAAAATGAATTGTTATCTCCAAATCAGGATCGTTATGATTTTTTTTTAAGGCGATCTGCACAGCTGCCTTGTAAACACAGCAAGTAATATGAGAATTCCTAAAGGGGCTTTTGTACCCTTAGATGATCTTATTGCAGAATGAGTCATGCACACAGATCACTGGACAAAGACCCCTGGTTGACTTTTCACTCTCTTAGGCTCCTTGGTAGTCTTTTTGTGGAATGACGTAGCACACTGCTGTCAACCATCTAATGTACTCCAGGCAATTTCTTGTGGCGTATACTCCTCACTCCTTCTGATGTTTTGCAGAATGGTGTTCTGAGTGCTATTTTTAAACCTGTGGAAAACAGGCTAGGGGTGGAGTTGTCCCAGATTTGCACTTGTGCGGTAGCAGGCAGGTGAAAGGATGGTTTATCCACCGGCTGCAATGGCGGCTTCTTTTGGGCTGTATTGTCCCAAACCCACCTCATTAATTATGCATTCCCGGGAAATACACTGTTTCGATGACAGGTGGGCTCCGAGTTGTGCCCCCTCCCGGCCATCACCTTGCCACTTCATAACGGCGGGCACAAAATTTAAAGTACAGCCACGCACATGCCTCTCCATGCTTCCAGCCCAGGACTGCTGCAATAAGACATGGCTCCGAAAGGCAAGAAGACTGCAGTCCCCAGGTTTAGTGACACATCCATCGAGCACCTTTTGGGTGCTGTGGAGGCCTCCTGTGATGTCCTCTACCCAGCTCTGGCAGCAGGAGGGGCAGCAACATTACCACTCTGGCTTGGTAGGCGATGGCAGTGGTGATCAGTGCCAGCATTGCACAGAAGAGGTTGGCCATCCGATGCAGACAGCGGATGAATGATCTCATTCGTACCACTAGAGTAACGCAGCCATCTCATCACTTTTTTAAACTCACACACTCTAGCCCATCACACATTCACTGGCATCTCACTCACTGCCAGTTCCAGGAACATCACCACTCACTCTTTCACACACACTCTCACATCTCCATCTGGCCTCATCTCCTCTGGATACTGCTTCCTCAGCCCTCACCATCTTGAGGCCAGTCGCACAGGTCAACTTGTCCTCCACACAAGCCCTACCCCTTATCCACTACAGCCTCTTCCCTTGCCTGAGGCCACTGCTCCCCCTTCCTCAAACAAACCCTAGCTCTGTAACTGTACAAAGCCACCTCCACCTAATGGCTGGTCTGGTAGATAGATGCCTGCCTGTGACACCCGCCCCTAAAAGTGATGTGGTGCTGTTTACAAAGCCTGGCGCTGATGGCCACGAGTGCTGCCCAAAGCTAGGTAGACAAGTAAACTTCAACGTCCCAAGAAAAGTGCAGCTCACCAGGTGCATGTCACTAATGTGCAGTTGTGAAACATGTTGGTGTGCAATCACGCTGACGTGCATGGACGATCCAGCATTGGGGGATGAGTCCAGCAGGCTAGCCTTATAAAGGTATGCAGTTGTATTACAATGTGGTTCCCAACATCCGATGGTGGGAAACGTGGCCTGCCATTGACAGGCTGAGCGAACGATCTCAAACTGGTTTCACAACATCGTGATTTTTGGCCTCCTCGCCATATTGTCCGCTCACGCTGCCGAGCAGTGCCCGACGCCAGCAGGCATGGAAAATTCCACCCTAGCACTTTCCAACTGGTGACGCTTGAAACTTCCTGTACCTATAGCTTTCTGGTTCACAGTCTTATACTGGCTGCAGAGTAGTTGTGGCTGATTTGGTAATGTAGCAAGTCAGAACTCAAAACCTTTGTATTGTCTATTTCCAGCCATGGATAATACAAGTTGTTGATTTCAACTGCACAACTGAGGGAAACACATTGATGAGATGGTTATTTCCTCAACCTTCCCCACATGGGCTGTGCCTCAGTAAAGGTCAGTCATTCAGTCAAGCTCCCTTCATTTTGGTCAACCAGTAGAATGGTATTGGCAAAGCTCTGGGGATAGGTTTTTGGCTGGCGGCTTCTCAATCTTCTAAATTCTAGAGAATATAGGCCCAGTTTCCTCACAGGACCATGCCACCAGCCCATGAATCAAGCGTGGTGAACCTTTGTTGTTTTCCCTCTATGACAAGTATATCCTTCCTTGGGTAAGGAGACCAAAACTCTCTGCAGTACTCCAGTTACAGTCTTACCAAGGCTCTGTACAATTGCAGCAAGACATCTTTGTTTGGCACTCAAATCCTCTCGCAATAAAGGCCAACATACCATTTGCCTTGCTAGTTGCTTGTTGCACCTGCATGTTAGCTTTGTGCCTCATGAGAAAAGACATCCTGATCCCTTTGGACATCAGCACTTCCCAAGCACTCTCCATTTAATAAATGCTCTGCGTTTCTGTTTTTCCTACCAAAGTGGATCACTTCACATTTTTCCACGTTATTTTCCATCTGCCATGTTTTTCCCCATTCACTAAGCATCTCTAAATTCCCTTGAAGCCCTTTTGCATCCTCCTAACAACTCCCATTCTAACCAAATTTTGTTTTTTCAGCAAACTTGGACATATTACATTTGGCCCCCACATACAAATCATTGATAGAGATTGTGACTAGCTGGGACCCTTGTGCTACCCCACTAGTCACAGCCTGCCAGCTTGAGAATGACCCATTTATTCCTACTCTTTATTTTCTGTCCAATTAATCAATTCTCAATCCATGCCTGTATGTGCTCCAATTTTGCTTACTAATCTCCTGTGTGGGACCTTATCTGAAAATCCAAATACACATATTCACTGGTTCTCCCTTACCTATTCTTCTAGCTACATCCTCTAAAAAAACTACGACAGGTTTGTCAAATATGTATTCCCTTTCATAAATCCTTGTTGACTCAGAAAATAATGGTAGGATTGGCAAAGTGTCCTGTTTTCACATTGTCACATCCTTTATAATAGATTCTATCATTTTCCCTACTACTGGTGTCAGGCTAACAGGTCTGTAGTTCCTGTGTTCTCCAGCTCTCCCTCCTTTCTTAAACAGTGGGGTTACATTTGCAACCTTCCAATTTGCAGGTACAATTCCAAATCTATAGAATTTTGGAAGATGACCACCAAAGCACCCACTATCTCTACAGCTGCCTCTTTCAACGTTCTGGTACGTAGATCATCAGGTCCAGGGGATTTATCAACTTTCGGTTCTGTTAATTTCTCCAGTACTACCTTTTTGCAAATTTCTTTCTTTTCCTCATTCCCGCTAGTCCCATGGCTCTCTAGTATTTGCTGGAAGATTTTTGTATCTTCCTCTATGAAGACAGGCACAAAAGCCTTGACAGAAATCTTTGTATCCTCACTGGCTATGGGTGAGGTCCCAGAGGACGGGAGAATGGCCAATGTTGTTCCATTGTTTAAGAAGGGTAGCAGGGATAATCCAGGAAATTGCAGGCTGGTGAGCCTTACATCAGTGGTAGGGAAATTATTGGAGAAGATTCTTCGTGACAGGGTTTACTACCATTTGGAAGCAAATGGGCGTATTAATGAGAGCCAGCATGGTTTTCTGAAGGGGAGGTCGTGTCTCATTAACTTGATCGAGTTTTTCGAGGAAGTGACAAAGATGATCGACGATGGAAGGGCAGAGGATGTTATATACATGGATTTCAGTAAGGCCTTTGACAAGGTCCCTCATGGCAGACTGGTACAGAAGGTAAAGTCGCACGGGATCAGAGGTGAGCTGACAAGATGGAAACAGAATTGGCTTGGTCATAGAAGACAGAGGGTAGCAGTGGAAGGGTGCTTTTCTGAATGGAGAGCTGTGACTAGTGGAGTTCTGCAGGGAACAGTGCTGGGACCTTTGCTGTTTGTAGTATACATAAATGATTTGGAGGAAAATCTAACTGGGCTAATTAGTAAGTTTGCAGACGACACTAAGGTTGGAGGAGTTGCAGATAGCGAAGAGGATTGTCAAAGGATACAATGGGATATAGATCGGTTGGAGGCTTGAGCGAAGAAATGGCAGATGGAGTTTAATCCGGACAAATGCGAGGTAATGCATTTTGGAAGGTCTAATACAGGCAGGAATTATACAGTAAATGGCAGAGTCCTTAAGTGCATCGGCGGGCAGAGGGATTGGGTGTACAGGTCCACAGGTCACTGAAAGTGGTAACGCAGGTGGATTAGGTAGTCAGGAAGGTATTTGGCATGCTTGCCTTCAATGGCAGGGGTATTGAGTATAAAAGCTGGGAAGTCATGCTGCAGCTGTATAGAATCTTGGTTAGGCCACACTTGGAATATTGCGTGCAATTCTGGTCATCACATTACCAGAAGGATATGGAGGCGTTGCAGAGGGTGCAGAGGAGGTTTACCAGGATACTGCCTGGTCTGGAGGTTATTAGCTATGAGGAGAGGTTGGAGAAACTTGGATTGTTCTCACTAGAGCGATGGAGATTGAGGGGTGACTTGACAGAAGTTTACAAAATTATGAGTGGCATGGATGGATTAGATAGTCAGAAGCTTTTTCCCAGGGTGAAAGAGTCAATTACTAGGGGACATAGATTTAAGGTGAGAGGAAAAAACTATAGAGGAGATGTGCGGGGCAAGTTTTTTACGCAGAGGGTAGTGAGTGTCTGGAATTCGCTGCCAGAGGAGGTGGTGGAAGCAGGTACGATAGTGGTGTTTCAGAGGCAGCTTGACAAATACATGAATAGGATGGGAATAGAAGGATACAGACCCCGGAAGTGCAAAATGTTTTAGTTGATGGGCAATCTGATCGGCGCAGGCTTGGAGGGCCAAACGGCCTGTTCCTGTGCTGTACTTTTCTTTGTTCTTTGTTCTTTTGTTTATTTGGTTTCTCGGTCATTTCCTTATTCCCCATTATAAATTGCCCTGTCTCTGCCTGTAGTGGGCCCATATTTGCCTTCACTAATCTTTTCCTTTTTCCATACGTATAGAACCTTTTACAGTCCATTTTTATGTTTATCGGAGATAGGAAGTGAATATGTTGATTGACCTTCTTAAAAGAAAAACGGGAAACTTTGCGAGATATATCCTTGAGACAATGCAAGTACATTTTTAAATATACTAAAGTAGATTTTCTTTTTTAATCCTGCAACTAACCAAGATGATAAGAGCCCACCTAAGGGAATTGAAACTAGCAAATACAAATCTAAAATGAATACTGAAGTATTAGTTCCAACAATGATTTTATTAGTATCACAAGCTAACAGTAAAGGTTTAGATGCCCTGCCTCTGAGGTGGAACTATGTTCTAACAAAAAAAAGGTCTAGAACTGGAATATCAACCTTCTTTCTCCTAGCCCTAGATGTTGAAGAAGAAATTGTTCCCGCCCACCCCCCTCCTTGCTGTAAAGAGAGTGGATACATAGGTAAGGTGTTAAGTTAGGAGAGTCAATGCACAGGCCAGAGGGCTGCAGAGTGTCCAAGAGAAAAATGAGACATTGTTCCTGAAGCTTGCGCTAAACAGACTTGGAACAATGTGAGGTCAAAGACTGTGGTAAAGTGGAAATGGAAGGGGAGTTAAAGGAATGAGTCATGGTGAAGTCAAGGTTAACTTGGGGACAGAATGCAATTGTTCTGCACAACTGTCTCCTAATCCTGGTTTCATAGGAAACTGCACTGAGCAGTGAGTACAACATACTTGAGTGGAGGAATACACTGAGGTTATTGTTTAATACGGAAGAAGTGTCCTGGATAATGTGCAAGAGTAAGTGAATAAATGTTGCATCTGGAAGTTGAAGTGGTGGAAGAGTGTGCAAGTATATTTCTTAGAGTTCCTCCAAAAGATTGACGCGGACAGTGAGGTGTGTTTGGTGGCAGCACAGCCTTAGAGGTGGTGGAAAATGAGTTGACAAATACAGAAGCTGATGGATTAGAAAGGTTGGACAAGGAAGATCCTGCCATTAATTTAAGGGGTAATGGTGTAATGGCAACACTACTGGATTAGTAACCAGAGGGCCAGGCTAATCTCTGGGGACACATGTTCAAATCTATCATGGCAGTTGGTGGAATTTAAAATCAATCAATAAATCTGGTATATAAAGCAAGTCTCAGTAATGGAGATCATGAAACTATCATCGATTGTTGTAAAAACCCATCTGGTTCACTCATGCCCTTTAGGGAAGGAAATCTGCCACCATTACATGGTCTGGTCTACATGTGGCTGAAGACTCGCAGCAATTTGGTTCACACTGCCCTCTGAAATGACCTAAGAAACCACTTGGTTCAAGGGCAATTAGGGATGGGCAACAAATGCTGGCCCTGCCAGTGATGCCCATGCCCTGTGAAAGAATAAAGAAAAAAAGAGGAGGTGAGAGCTGTGACACAGAAATGGGATCATTGTCAATCTCCAAGAGTAAACCATAGTTGAGAAATAAGGTGAGGAGCCTTTATGCAGAAGGCTACCATCGGCAAGGAATTCAGGAAGAGGAAAGTCCGAAGTGGATCAAGAAGTTTGAGTGGAAAGTCAAAGCAGAGCTAATGAAGTTCTCTAAATCTGGAAGCAACAGTCGTAAATGTAGTAGACGGAGAGATCAGGAAATTGACCTGGGTAGGATTAGAACAAAGCATATTCCATATAACCTGAAAGACATACATGGCCAGACCTCCCACTATCTTGGCTACCCATACATTGCTTTGAGATGTTTTTAATGTCTTCTCATTCTCTTAATTAGATTTAATAAACGATCGCATTGTTTCTTGCTTTTCTTTTAAGCAGATGATGCATTATTCTAACCACTGACTACAACTGATTTAACCTATTGTTTCCGCACCCACTTTTAATGCCCCCTCAATTCTGTGTGAAAATGCATGTTCGTTTCCAATTCTAATGAAAGGTACGTACCCCAGACATCAACCTGTCTTTTCTCTCTATGTACGTTGGTCAGTCTGCTGTATATTTTTAGTTGTTTGGTTTTTCTAGACTTCAAACATTTGGGAGTTATTTGTCTTTTTATTTCTGCATATAACTACCGTTATTCTTTGTTCTTGTGTTATCCTCTCACTAAGATCGTGCTAACAATTATTGGTTGGTGATCACTAATTCTATTAAATAATGGTTATGAGCCTTTGTTACCTTTTGGAAATGTAAAGAGTGTATATCGGAGGGAAGGGAGATCAAAAGCAATTGTGAATTGTGCAGTATAATTCTTCAATGATTGTCATAATGGACTGCATTACCCTTTTTGTACAAACAGCTTCAGTTTTAATTAAAAGTATGACTGTTTTCATAACATGATTCTTGGAACCAAGCAAACTGTAAGTTTGTGATTTGACACAAACAGGTGTGTCTCAATGCAACTTTTAAATGCTGCTTATAACAAAGCTGTTTCAGAAATAAATATGCCGGGATACTTTGTACTCCTGGCAATTGGACATTGTTCTCTATAATATTTTAAAACTTCATGGAGAACTTTAAACACGAAACAAAGCAGGAATTTAATTCTAACACAATTGAATGAATAAGTATAAAGATCATGGAGGTAAAGTCTTTATTATTCAAGCATGTTCAAGCTGTAGGTGGCTTCATTGTCTTCTGAGGGTCCTCTCAGTACTGGAGAGTCTGATGTGAGATTGACATGACCATCCTCAGATCTGGCAGTTCATGTTGTCATTGTTGGTGTTTGGGGGAACCTCTGCAACAGCGTCACTTCTGACCTTCCTCTGGGCATGTTGGATGTTGCAAGTTTGCTGTAGATGGTCCTCAAGGCATGCTGAACCAAATTTCAGTGTTTGCTTTCAAGTGGGCTGGTTGGCCGTAGTGTTTTCCCCAGAGAGGTGGTCTGCAGTGCAAAAATTTGTAAGAGCTTTCTTTAGGTTGTCTCTATATCATTTGTACTGACCTCCTTGATGTCGCTTGCATGAAGAGCAAATATTGTACTTAAGCTGTGGATCTTACATTTCAACAGATACCAAAATCTTTTTCCAATCCAGTATTTTTACTGGATCATACAATATTTTTAAGGCACCTTCAAAACCCCTCTACCTACATTGAAATGAAAGTCTTGAATTAATAAAGCACCATTCATGAATGACCTTGGGACATCTCAGTCCTTCAGAACCAATTAAATAATTTTGAATTGTGGACAATGTAGAAATCCTATAATTATTTTTCAAATAGTACTCTGGGATATTTTAATTCCACCTGAGAAGGTGGGCAATTTAACATCTCATCCAAGAGGCAACACCTCTGACCATGTGGTGCTCCCTTAATACTGCACAGGAGTTTGTTTCAGCACACATTATATGCTCCGGTTACTGGAATAGAACTTGAACCCACAATCTTCAGATTCCAAGACAAGAGTGCTGCCACTGAGCCACAACTAAATCCTGATGATGAAGGTTAATCTCTTCAAGAATAAAAACAACTTTCTTTTGGGATCAATGGTGAGATGAACACAATTACAAATCTTTATGAAAAGTGATAGTTTGGCATTTCTTTCTTATCTAAACTCCTGGAAGGTCCTAGTTTCTTTTCTGCTGTAGTTATATTGCTTATTCTGGAATAGTGTTGCTGCCAAGGTATTACTGGCTATGGTAGTTTGCATTTTGGAGTATTGGAAGATGTTATGATTACTTGTACTGTTTTAGATATTTCAATGATAACAATTTGCATCTATAAAGCTGGTTAACAAATTAAAATGCCCCAAGGCATTTTACAGGAGCATTATAAAACAGAATTTGACACTGAGCCATGTAAGGAGGTATTGGGCAGATTACCAAAAGCTTCATCAAAGATGTAGGTTTCAAGGAGCCTCTGAAAGGAGGAAAGAGAATTAGATAGGCAGATTATAACAAATAGGAACTGGGGTAGGCCACCTAGCTCTTCGAATCAGCTCCATCATCCAATGGAATCATGGCAGATCTTCTCACTTAACTTCACCTTGCTGCTCTATCCCAATCTCCCTTAATTCCCATAGTACCCAAAAATCTACTGCCTTGGCTTTGAATATACTCTGACTAAGCATCCACAGCCCTTTGGGGTAGAGAATTCCAAAGATTTACAGCCCTTTTGAGTGAAGAAATTTCTCCTCATCTCAGTGCTAAGTGGTTGACCCTTTTAATCCGAGATGGTAACTGTGTTTTCTCGAATTCCTAGCCAGGAGAATCATTTCCCAATGTCTACCATTTTGTTGATTGAGTGATCGATGGGATGCTAATTGGCTGGGCTGGATTTGTCCTGCGTTTTGTGGACAGGACATCCCTGGGCAATTTTCCACAATGCCAGTTAGATGCCAGTGTTATGGTTATACTGAAACAGCATGCCTAGGGCATGGCAAGTTCTGGAGCACAAGTCTTCAGTACTATTGCCAGGATGTTCTCTGGGCCCTTAGCCTTTACAGTCTCCAGTGCCTTCAGCTGTTTTGTAATATTATGTGGAGTGAATCAGATTGCCTGAAGGGGATCTCTGGAGGAGGCCGAGATACACTCAGCACTTCTGGCTGAAAATGATTACAAATGCTTCAGCCTTGTCTTCTGTACTGATGTGCTGCGTTCCCTCAGAATTGAGGATGGAGATATTTGTGGAGCCTCCACCTCCAGGGATTTTTAAATTGTTCACCAGGTATCCCTGGTGCTACTCCTGGCATGCTCTCCTGCACTCTTCATTGAACCAGAGTTAATCCTCAGCTTGATGGTAATGGTAGAATGGGGGATATGCCGGGCCATGAGGTTAGAGATTGTGGTTAAATATAATTCTGCTACTGCAGATGGCCCATGGCGCCTCATGGATGCCCAGTTTTGAGTTGCTAACTCTATCCCATTTGGCACGTTGGTAACGCCACACAACACAATGGAGGGTATCCTCAATGTGAATGTGAGAATTTGTCTCCATAAGGACTGTGCAGTGGTCACTGCTACCAATACTGTAATGGAGAGATGCATCTGTGACAGGCAGGTTGGTGTGGACGAGGTCAAGTAGGTTCTTCGCTCTTGATGGTTCCCTTGCCACCTATGGCAGACCCAGACTAGCAGCTATGTCCTTTAGGATGCGGCCAGCTCTGTCAGTAGTGGTGCTACCGAGGCACTCTTGGTGATGAACAGTGAAGTTCCCCACCAACAGTACATTCTGTACCCTTGCTACCCTCAGTGCTACTACAATTGGTGATCAGCTTGGAATACTGACCCATCAGCTGAGTGGGGTGCAGCATGTGGCAATCAGCAGGAGGTTTCCTTGCCCATGTTTGACTTGATGCCATGAGACTTTATAGTGTCCAGAGTCAATGCTGATAACTCCCAGGGCAACTCCCTTCTAACTGTATACCACTGCGCCACCATCTCTGCTGGGCCTGCCTGCCAGAGGGACAGGACATATCCAGGAATGGTGATGGCGTTGTCTAGGAAATTGTCTGTAATGTATGATTCTGTGAGTGTGAATGTATCCGGCTGTTGCTTGACTAATCTGTAAGACAGAGTAACTTTGGCGCCAGCCCTCAGATGTTAGTAAGGAGAACTTTGCAGGATCTGTAGGACTGTTTGCCATTTCATCTCTGATGCTGGGTGGTTTGTCCGGTTTCATTCCTTTAGTCTTCACTCAGCTGTATCAAACTGCTCTGGTTTGCTAGGCCCTTTCAGAGGACACTTAAGAATCAACTATGGTTCTGGAGTCATGTGTAGGCCACACCAGGAAAGGACAGCAGATTTCTTTCCTTAAAGGGCATTAGTGAACCAGATGGATTTTTACAACAATCGGCAATTACTGAAACTAGCAATTAGGTTTATTAATTAAATTTAAATTTCACCAGCTACCATAGTGGGCATATATGAAGCCCTGTCTCCAGAGCATTAGCCTGGGCCTCAAGATTACTGGCCTGGTGACAGTACCACAATGCTGCCATCTCCCCCTAATTTCCAATTTGAGATATTGTAAGAATAGTATGGATGTATTATTCTGAGATTTTAATTTTTAACAGTCTGTTAATTTTGAGGGTATATACATAGGCTGACACCATCCTAAAGAGGAAGTACAAATTCAGAAATTTTAAATATTGAAAGAGTCAAAAATTAATATGAAATCTAGCTGAACTCCAGATTTGGCATCAGGAAATCAGGAGGGTAAAACATCAGATGTGTTTACATTTTGTTACTTAAATTTCTCATTAAGTTTTGGTTTTTATTTACACCTTAAGGGACGCCTTCTTAAAAAAAAATACAGGTGCTTGGAGGGAGCTACAATTATCTGATCTTTTGATCTAAGTGATGTACAAACTCAAACACACTGATTATATGCATCGGTTAGGATTGCTGTCACATTCCTTTGATTCCGTTAGTCTTGTTTTTCTTTTTGAGGATTAGCAATTTAGTTAAATTTTAATATTCTCCATCTTTCCATTTGCTGGGACAATCCTCTGTACAGACTGGCAACCCATAACATTCCGTGTTATGATTTGCAGGATGGTTTATAATTTGAGTTTGTATATGAAGAAGTAACAGTTGAATTGTGGTGAATAATGCACCTTTTATAAGGATGTACATAGCTATAGATGACATCAAGAGCTCTACTTAAACTCTGGATCAAGTTACTATTCTTCTGTTGGCTGTTATTTTGAGAATGCATGGATTGTTTATGTGCAGAGAACTCCCTAACCGGTTGTCATTTATTCAGAAGTTTTTGGCTCTGCTGCAAAATGAATTCCAATGAACCTGTTGGTTGTTCAGTAAAGAGCCAGGATCCTATTGCTATGAATCACTGCCCAAGTTAAGATGTCTTTTCATGTGCTACAATAGGGTGTTGTGGTGAGATGATCTCGCTGGATTATTTCTGTATTTTGACACTTGTATTTTGTATATTTTCAGAGGTCCAACCCACATCCATTGGCTCAGTTCTTCTATGCAGATAAGGAAGTGATTCAAGTGACGTCTGAGCTGAATAACGTGAATCTGCACAATGACCCCCAACAATATATGGTACAACTAAATAATCTTCGGGCCAGGCAGGTCAGTGACTTAGACTTGGACTCATGCAGACAATCTTGTGTGGTAGAGCTAATCCAATTTCATTTTGCACATGCTAGACGCTTAAACAAATTATGGATATTATCCAAACTTAAACATAGTGGAGGTTACAAACTTGGTTATAGTGATCAGGCTTTTAGTGCTTTCAACTTTTTTTATTTTGCCGGGCAATATTCCAAAAAAATTGTTAATAAAAATTGAAATATTTCTGAGAATAAATGTAAACATACTGCAAAATCCCAGTTGGAATATTTCTAAAGGTACCTGTTACACACCTCAATTTAGTCTAGTTTTGCAACTACATCAGACACCTTCCAAACCCACGACCACTACCACCTCGAAGGACAAGGACAGCCAATAGATGGGATCACCACCACCTGGAAGTTCCCCTCCAAGTCACTCACCATCTTGACTTGGAAATATATCACCATTCCTTCACTGTAGCTGGGTCAAATGAGAATGGAATAACATGTTTGTGATGATATAATACATTATCTCCTTGTGTGTCCTGTTTAAGGCTAATGTACCCAACATATTATTAGTTCTAAAATGAACCTAACCTCTAGATCTACAGGGCTGGATTTTTGTTGCCAAGGTAAGTATCGGGAGTCAAGAAATTTCCTGGCTCAGTGCACCTGCCCTGGAGTGAAAAGTACCCCAAATGGCACAATTTTCACTCTGGAGGGGCGGGCACAGCAGAGTTGGGCCTGCTCCCCCCAGACGCAGATCGGAATTGGCCACAGAGGCTGCTGAGTGCCAAGGCAGTATGTTTAAAAGGCCCTCCTTGGTTTTCTGGGACTTTCGTCTGAATTTTCTAAAATATTAGTGAGGGGGCACCTTCGTGTTGAAGCCCTAATCCAATGTCCCTGCTTTTTACTTCCTACTTTGCTGGCTGCGAATTCTTCAACTGATTAGCTGATCCATCTCCCTAAGGTCTTGCTCTGTTCCTGGATACCACAACCCCCTGTGGAAGGTGTTGAATTCAAACTGGTAGTGGAATAGAGGAAGCTGCACACTAGAACCCACTAAAAATTTGCGAATAGCTTTTATCAACATCAGTGGTGAGCACCATTCCTATGCCACTGACTGCAAAATCTGGATCCTTAATGTTTAGAAAAAATGGACTTTGGCTGGAAAAAGAAATGCCTCCTTTTTTTTTGTTGTAGATCCTAACTCCAGGCAAGAGGCGGTTGTTTTATGTTGTATTTTGCAGTACTGGTTTTCCTGTACTTTGTTACAAGCCCCATGGAGACCAAAAATGTTTTTTTTAAAGGAAGATGGATTTCACAGCTACCAATGGAAATTACTGAAGGACAAGATTTCATGTTTTAAGACTTAACTGTAACAAACAAATCAAAATCAACAAAGATCAAACACTACTTAACAGGAAACTAATGCAACAACTTAAAGAAAACGTACTTTTGCATTAACTAATTAAGTCAGTTGAATTTGCCACATGGCACGTTTTTACTTTATGCTATGTTTCTGATTAATGGGTAACAATGCAAGATTAAGTCTCGAAGTACTCCTGGCTTCCAACAGGCTCACTTCTCCCTGCCACATCAAGTCAAATCTTTCGATGTCTTTTGAAAACTGTTCCACCAAGACAAAGTATTTCAGATCCAACTTCCACCAGAAAGGCTCACCTCAGTGACTCCTGTTCCTTAAAACTCAAAGTCCCATCTGTCTCTTCCCTTCCTTTTGAACAGCAAAGTAACTTCTCCAAACATTCTGCTTGGTTGTTAGCACAAAAACTGTTCACCCTGCTCTTCATAGCAGAGGCTGCTGCTTCCCTCCGACAGCAGTAATTTCTTTGGTCTCCCTGTGGGTGGAATCATCCCAGATTTGATCTAATTGCGGCAACGGGCAGGAAAAAGAACGTTTTACCTGCTAACTGTAATGGCGGGTTTTCACACCATATCATCCCTTTCCCACTTCATTAAATATGCATTCCCAGGAAACATGCCAGGCCACTAGTGGGACGTCCTCTGATTCATCCACCCCGCCATCACCTCAGTTCTTCAATAAATCTGATACCATATTTAAAGACCATTCCTACAAAGAGTTAGCACTCTTCAAGGGATAGGAAGCTACTGGGAACTGATGGCTGTCAAAGGAAAGAAATGTGCTGCCCCCAGATTTAGCGACACCTCCCTGAAGTGCCTACAGGGTGCAGTGGAAGCCTGAAGCAATGTCCTCTAACCCGGTCTGGGCAAAGGCCAGTAAGCAAGGTCATCAATCCAGCATGGGAGGCGGTGGCAGTGGTTGTCACGCCAATGCCCTGAAAAAGAGGATAGCCATCCAGTGCAGGAATAAGATGAATGGTCTCATCTATTCTGCCAGGGTAAGTCACACTTCTCATCACTTTCAACTCTCACACTCGCAAACCCGCCACACATCCGCAGGGATCTCACACCTCAAGGGACAACACCACTAACTCTCACACACACCCTCACATCCTCACAAGTCTCATATCCTCTTGAGCTCGCGTCCTCATTCCATCCATGGCTCTGCCCACCACACAAACATTCCATGCAATGCCATGTGTCCTGCTCACATTCTCTCCATCTGTTTTCATGCAGGAGAAGCTGGCTCACAACAGCAGGAAGAGGTCATAGACTGAGGGGCGGCGGAGCAGCACAGTGACCCACATTAGACCCCTCACTCACTTTGAGGAGCGTGCCATTGTGCTGACTGGTGAGGACGTGGCCTGTGCCTGCAGTGATAGTGAGGTCAGCGGTGAACACCATGTGGGGATCCTGCTACATCATTCTTCCCTCAACACAAATATGAGTGTGCTCTCTCCTACTTTTAACTCTGCTGCCATGCACTACTTTGGTTCACAGGGAGCTCTGCCAAGCGACCAACACCCTCAGCCAGCTAATCCCTCAACTCCATCCACGTCCTTGCCTCCAGCCAAGAGGACACCACCTCCATTGAAAAGCTGGAAAGAAGCTAGAAAACCCATCACTGTGCTTACCCACACCCTCCACCAGAGCAGAGAGAGACACCTCAGTGGGACCTAGATCGAGAGCAGGCTTGGGTTCACAATCTGGTGGTCACTACACAGACATGTATCTGCAGCAGGAGGAGGCAGGTTCAGCGAAGCTGCCTGGCACACTGAGGACTGTCGGGGAAGAGGCATCTGTGAGGCCCAAGACAGATGAGCCTCTGGAGTCAGCAGAAGGCAAGGGAACATCACTCAGAGCTGCTGGAAGCCCTCAACAGAGTGACAGGCAAGTTGGAGGAGTGGTGTTCACAGTACGCATGTGGAGGTCTCATGGGAAGGATGGCAGATGCCATGGAGACCCTGGTCCAGCAGAATGCGGAGATGTGTGCAGACCTGCACTCCATCACATAGCCATGGGTGAGTTCCTGTAGTGGCAACAAGAGAGAGAAATGGGGCACCTCAACTTCCTTCCTTCTGCTCAAGGATTCAAGCTGGAGCCCTCAGGCACCTCAAGGGAGGAGGAGCAGCAGCTGGACACCCCTGGGTCATCCACTCAGGAATCTCAGAGGCTGTCCTCCTCTGAGTCCCCTTTGCCTGTGAGCCCCTCAACCTCATCCTCTGTCACCACAGAGGAGCAATTGGCCCAGAGGAAGCAAGCCATAGCCAGCTGGGGTCCTGAGGACCCGGCTGTCTAGAGGACCCATGCCAAAGTCATCAGAGGTAACAGGGCCAACCATTGCACAGGCCGTCTCCATCCCTGCTGCAGATGTCAGAGCAGCACCTAGAAGAAGTGGTAAACTTAGAAAAGTTAAGAATTTCTGATTATAAGTTGCTGCACAGCTGAACACATTTTGTTACTTCATAATCTGAAAATATATTCGCTTTCACTGAGTAATGTGAAAAGTTGTCTTTCAGCTTCATTTACAGGCTTCACAAGTCTTCCCCTTGTATCGCCCCCTCCCCCACCCCCAGCTGCACACAGCCAGTCCATGAGTGATTCTGGAGGGAGAAGTATGTGTGTGGCAGGGCCTTTTGGAGCCTCATGCAATCATTCTCCCAGGAATACGGAGCCTTCGTCCATCACACTTATCTCAATGTCTGAGCATTTTCAATGCTGCCTGCTGGGGTTCGCTTTCAGCTGTCCACCTGAGCCGACCTGCATTTCCGCCCACCCACTTATCACACTCTCATGCAGCACCTGTGCCCACACAACACAAGGCTCCACTCACTTTCAATTTTAGAAGCATGGTTGTTGTAAATTTTCTTTAGCTCCCCTGCCCTTTCCCCTCCCCCAGTCACCCATGTCCTTTTCCCACCCCCCCACCCCCCCATCACTGTGGACCCCCCGACCTCACCTTCCACCACCCTACCAGCCAGAACTCTTTTTTTCCTTTCCGGGATGCCCTGGGAATGTGCACATTCCCTACCTTCCTGCAAACCCCACCCCCATCCACATTGACCTCCCCTGACTACCACCTTCCTACCCCGCAGGGTCCATGCCTGCCACTGAGTCTCCACCAACCACCCTTCCCCCAGAAGTCTTCCACCACCCCCCCATCGATACTGCACACCCCAGAACTCCTCTCACCTCCCTGCAGAAATCCTTTTACCCCACCCCCCACCAACCGTCTCTTCAGCCGGGTAGATCGTCCCACTCTCCCAGTCAAACCTAGACCTTCCTCTCCCATCCCCCAAAGATTATTGATAGTAGACGTAGGCCAAGACATTGATGTCTCAAAGCAGACGGTGGCTTTCCACCTTCCATGAGCTGTTTTGCAGCAGAGCCAAGTCCATGAGAATCCACCCAGCATGCAATGTACATGCTCCTCCAGGGTCTGGTAGCTGTAGGGCTCCAGCTCCTTCTGCTCTTCGGATGTCCACAATGTGAACAAGGCCCTAAAAGTAAGTCCTGACTTCTGCATGTCACACTTATCAAGACGTGTTCTGGGCCAGCGTGTTTTCCCACTGAGTTAGGGCTTCATTCCGGCGAGCAGGGCTTATAATTTGATGCAGATGTATTAAAATGATGTTCCTGACCGGCAGCGGCAGAAAAGGCAGCCTGCCATTAACAGGTGGAGTGGACAATCGTAAACTGGTTTCATGATGGCATGAAACCAAATTTTGGCCTTCCCACCATAATGTCTGCTCACGTGCGCCACGACACCTGATGCCAACAGGGACAGAAAATTCTGACCAGTGTCCAAGAAGCAGCTGTCGATCCTTGTGTCAAGGGATGAAAACTGTTACTTGATTTTCAGTAGGTTTCAGCTTGGATCACATGGGCCTGTATCCAGTCAGAGTTAGTTTGATTACCATCTCTTCCTATCTAGGACATTCTGTTTTAGCTTAAGTTAAAAGAGACATTTTAAAGACAAAACCATCTTGTAAAGTCCTGCATTCATAACAACTACTAATACTTTAACAGTTTAGGATGTTACCAGTACACTGGCCCTGTAGCGCACAGAATTTTCGTATAAACAAGAGGTGATCAATGCATTATTGATGCAATTTTTCATGATTTTATGATTTCAAAGTATGAAGATGAACAAGTGGCAAGGTTGCAAAAGCTTTGACACTTGAAGGGCTTCCTTCAATTTTGTGGAATATAGTTACTCAGATTCTGTTAACAAGAAGGGATTCCACCCCTTTTGAGATGTAAATGTTTTGTAAGGCACTCAAGAATTATTGTACTATCCACTGAATAAAATCTCAGATCTTCATTAAGCTGCAATTATCTGTCTTTAGCAATGTTCAGCTAAATAGATACTGATGATTCTAAAATATGCATTGAAACCCAATACCACAATGCTGACTGGTTTTGCTGTAAGACTTGAGGGTGTGGTGCATGCATTTGGAATCCTTATTTGGAGATGGTGTTGTCTCATAATATTACCCCAGAAAAGATTTGCAAGATCTTGTTTACTATTACATAACTTGGTATGGTTTCACCATCATGTGTATGGAATGAGCATTGAGGGATTTGACTATCTTTTCTCCACTCTCTGCTTGTGTGTATTTGTTTTTGTGCGTATGTGTTTGTGTGTGTGAGAGAAGTAAAAAAAATATATTTATGATGTAAGGAGGGGCAAAATGAGTTGCAACATGATGTCTGAGACAAAGGCACCAAAATGTTGCGAGATGCATAGCTACTGAGTCAGCATCCATTGATGGAAAAGACAAATTCCATCCAAAATACCAATGTGTCAACTGAAAACAAAGAACAAAATGAATTCATTTGAAAGGCTGAAGGATTTATCACTCTAGATCATTTCAGTGGTAGGAAATTTCTTTCTTATTCATTCATGGGATGTGGGCTTCACTGGCTGGGCCAGCATTTATTGCCCATCCCTATTTGCCCTTGAGAAGGTAGCAGTGAGCTGCCTCCTTGAACTGCTGCAGTCCATGTGGTGTAGGTATACCCACAGTGCTGTTAGCAAGGGAGTTTCAGGATTTTGACCCAGGTGATAGTGAAGGAATGGTGATATATTTCCAAGTCAGGATGGTGAGCAATTTGGAGTGGAACTTCCAGGTGGTGGTGTTCCCATCTATCTGCTGCCCTTGTCCTTCTAGATGGTAGTGGTCGTGGGTTTGGAAGGTGCTGTCAAAGGAGACTTGGTGAATTCCTGCAATGCATCTTGTAGATGGTACACACTGTTGGTACTGTGTGTCAGTGGTGGAAGGAGTGAATGTTTATGGATGTGGTGCTAATCAAGCGGGCTGCTTTGTCCTGGATGGTGTCCAGCTTTTTGTGCTGTGGGAGCTGCACTCATCCAGCCAAGTGGGGAGTGTTCCATCACACTCCTTACTTGTGCCTTGTAGATGGTGGACAGGATTTGGGGGGCCAGGAGGTGAGTTACTCATCACACTATTCCTAGCTTCTGACCTGTTCTTTCAGCCAGAGCATTTATATGGCTAGTCCAGTTCAGTTTCTGGTCAATGGTAACCCCCCAGGATGTTGATAGTGGGGGATTCAGTGGTGGTAATGCCATTGAACATCAAGGGGCGATGGTTGGGTTCTCTCTTGTTGGAGATGGTCATTGCCTGACACTTGTGTGGTGTGAATGTTACTTGCCACTTGTCAGCCCAAGCCTGGATATTGTCCAGGTCTTACTGCATTTGGACAGAGATTGTTTCAGTATCTGAGGAGTTGCGAATGGTACTGAACATAGTGCAATCATCATCAGCAAACATCCCCACTTTTGATCTTATGATGGGAGAAAAGGTCATTGATGAAGCAGCCGAAGATGGTTAGGCCAAGGACATTACCCTCAAGAACTCCTGCAGTGATGTCCTGGAGTTGAGATGACTGACCTCCAACAACCACAACCATCTTCTTTTGTGCTAGGTATGAATCCAACCAGCGGAGAGGTTTCCTCCGATTCCCCTTGACTCCAGCTTTGCTAGGGCTCCTTGATACCACACTCGGTCAAATGCTACCTTGATGTCAAGGCCAGTCATTCTCACCTCACCTCGGACGTTCAGCTCTTTTGTCCGTATTTGAACCAGGGCTGTAATGAGGTCAGGAGCTGAGTGGCCCTGGCGGAACCCAAACTGGGCATCAGTGAGCAGGTTATTGCTAAGCAAGTGCCACTTGATAGCACTGTTGATGACTCCTTCCATTACTTTACTGATGATAGAGAGTAGACTGATGGGGTGGTAATTGGCTGGGTTGGATTTGTCCTGCTTTTTGTGTATAGGACGTACCTGGGCAATTTTCCACATAGCCAGGTAGGTGCCAGTGTTGTAGCTGTACTGGAACAGCTTGACTAGGGGTGCAGCAAGTTTTGGAGCACAAGTCTCCAATACTATTGCTAGAATATTGTCAGGGCCCATATCCTTTGCAGTGTCCATTTCTTGATATCATGTGGAGTGAATCAAATTGGCTGAAGACTGGCATCTGTGATGCTGAGGACCTCCGCAGGAGCTGAGATAGATCATCCACTCGGCACTTCTGGCTGAAGATTGTTATGTATGCTTCAGCCTTGTCTTTTGCACTGATGTGCTGGGCTCCTCCATCAATGAGGATGGGGATACTTGTGGAGCCACCTGCTCCAGTGAGTTATTTAATTGTCCACCACCATTCATGACTGATATGGCAGGACTGCAGAGCTTAGATCTGATCAGTTGGTTGTGGGATTGCTTAGTTCTGTCGATCACTTGCTGCTTATGCTGTTTAGCACGCAAGTAGTCCTGTGTCATAGCTTCACCAGGTTGACACCTCAATTTTAGGTATGCCTGGTGCTGCTCCTGGCATGCCCTCCTGCACACTTCTTTGAACCAGGGTGGATCCTGGTTGATGGTAATGGTAGAGTGGGGGATGTGCTGGGCCATGAGGTTACGGATTGTGTTCAAGTACAATTCTGCTGCTGCCAATGGCCCACAGCCATCATGGATGCCTGGTCTTGAGTTGCTAAATCTATCTTGTTTAGCACGGTGGTAGTGGCACACAACACGATGGAGAATATCCTCGATGTGAAGCCGGGACTTGACCTCCACTGCGACTGTGCGGTGGTCACTCTTGCCAATACTGACCTGGACAAGTAGGTTAGTGAGGATGAGATCAAGTATGTTTTTTTGTTTTTGTTGGTTCCCTCATCACCTGCCGCAGACTCAGTCTAGCAGCTATGTCCTTTAGTACTTGGCCAGCTCAGTCAGAAGTGGTGCTACTGAGCCACTCTTGATGATGGACATTGAAGTCCCCCACCAAAGTACATTCTGTGCCCTTGCCACCCTCAATGCTTCCTCCAAGTGGTGTTCAACATGGAGGAACACTAATTCATCAGCTGCGGGAGGGCGGTACATGGTAATTAGCAGGAGGTTTCCTTGCTCATGTTTGACCTGAGGCCATGAGACTTCATGGGGTCCGGAGTCGATGTTGAGGACTCCCAGGGCAACTCCGTCCCGACTGCATACCACTGTGCTGCCACCTCTGCTGAGCCTGTCCTGCTGGGAGGGACAGTTCAGACCCAGGGATGATGATGGTGGTGTCTGGGACATTATCTGTGAGGTATGATTCAGTGAGGATGATTATGTCAGACTGTTGCTTGACTAATCTGAGACAGCTCTCTTAATTTTGGCACTAGCCCCCAGATGTTAGGAGGAATTTGCTGAGTCGACAGGCCTGAGATTGCCATTGTCGTTTCTGGTACCTAGGTCTATGCTGGGTGGTCCATCCAGTTTCATTCCTTTTTTGTGACTTTGTAACAGTTTGTTGCAACTGAGTGTGTTGCTAGGCCATTTCAGAGGGCATATAAGAGTCAACCGCATTTGATTCATGAAGGTGGTAATAGATTTCTTGTGATTGTTATTTGTAGCAATATTGGAAATGTATGTACAATGAATGCATTTATCATAACTCTTTCTCCCTGCAATTCTTATATCCATGGATGGAAACATTAGAAATGTGTATGCAGAGAATACATTTATCATAAATCTTCATCCCTGGAAGTTGTTTTTATTTCCATGAATAGAAACAATGTGTTGTTCAGACAGAATGTGTTGTCTACTTGGATGATGCAATGGAAATTGGAGGTTAGAATTCCCACCCACCCCCAACCCAACTGACCTCAAGCTGAAAGATAAAAACAAAATACTGCAGAGGCTGTAAATCTGAAACAAAAACAGAAAATGCTGGGAAAACTCAGCAGGTCTAACAGCATTTGTGGAGAGAAAAACCAGAGTTCACGCTTCAGGTCCCTATGACTTCTTTAGAGCTAAAGAGAAGTAAAAATGTGATGAAATTTATGCTGTTTAAGGTGGGGTGGAGTAACTGAAGCTGAATAGAAGGCCAGCGATAGGTGGGGCAAAGGAGAGATCGACCCTAAGCTGCCTTTCCAATATCAGTCTGATTGACCCAGTTATTGGTTCAGTTTGTTTTTTTTTTTACTTTTCAGGACCACATGCTACAGATAATTAATCAGATAATGGATGACTGCATCCCCAATGAGCGACCAAATCGAGATTTCTACATCAAGTTTCCAGATGAAGTTTTACAGGAACACCTAGGAGTACAACTGTGGTTTGCTGCTGAGGTAGACTTTGAGGAGGGGTGGGAAGCAATGTGGGTCTTCAGATTACAATATGATCATGTATGCATAATTTTGGTTTGCATATTTTATGGGTTTTTGCCATAGCTTATCATTATGATTAAGTGCTGGTTAAATCCACCAGTTAGATCAAAGTGAATTCATTTGTAGGGCTGAAATTAGTCATGAACATTGTGCTTATCTACACCAGCTGAAGTTCTTTAGAACCTGTACAAAGCTAAAATCAATACCTAAGCTCAAGAGTGTACATAATTAGGGTGTGGCTGGCAATCGAAGGCTATCTTTAGTATTGAATTTTTAAAAACTCTTTGGTTGTTCAAGCTAACTTCTGCCAACAGACCATACATGGCTTTCAATGTCATGGATTATTTCCAATTTGGTTAAACCTATGTAGGAAACCAAAAGCAGAGTTGGTCCTTCCAAAAGGTTAAGTGAAATTTTGCACTAACCTAGAAAAACTCCCAGAAACCTATTGAATAATGAAATGTCCATTAGCTAATCCTGACTGGTTGCATTCTACAACTAGGTGCCCCATTTATTCTGTAGTATGACTTAAAGCTTGTCTATAAATATTAAGACCTCTGCTTTTCATTATGCACTTGAATACTTTTGATTTTATCATTTTACTCGCACAGTTTTCTTTTTCATTTCCGTATGTATTTCTGGAGTCGTAATTTTAGGGATGATCCCCTTGAAGGGAGAAGAGAAGGCATCCTCTCATTCCTCATTGAATTTGGATACAATTCAATGTACATATGACCAGAAGATTCAAATAAGGGATGAAGTGGGGCCTCTATTTGCACTGTCATTGTGTTCTGGAAGTTAAGGAAAGTTCATGATATTCCCTCTGTATCTTTACATATGAAATGAAACTCTAGTATGATCCATCAGCAATGACAGAACAGTGTATTAAATATCACCTAATTGTAATATGCAGCTAAATTTTTACCATCTACCTTTCATGATGTTCGATCCATGAAACATTTTTCATGTTTCACTGTAACTTTCTGTCATAAGCAAACCACAGTGAGAGGGGAAAAAAATTCACAGGACTTAAGTGAAACGTTTCATAATCTGCATCAGTTTGGTACCTAATTATAACTTGAATCCAGTTTTATTTATTTAATTACATAACATAGACAAAACAAAAGACGAGCCATCATTGGATGCCATCAGCATTTCATAATTATAATCTGCACAGATGAAAAATTATGACCCAAAATTGTACTTTGTGTTCTTGATCTTATAAGTGGGTATGTGGGGATGGGAGATGTATTTGTATGCGAGAAAGCCACAAAGAATTAATTTGCCTCATTTGTACTTAGTGTTTAGTAGCTGGTTCCCTCATCGACATACATGAATCCGAAATGCTTCTATTGCACCCTCTGGCAGAGGACCTCCTGCGCAATCTAGAGGAGGTGCGCTATCTACTCCGGGAACAGTGTCTCTCTGATTACACCATCTATACAGATGACATCAAAGCAGCTCTTATTCGGTTTGACAGGGTCTTCGCAGAGTTTGAGTTAAGGTGAGGGGTAATAAAATAATAAACTTGAGTCACAAGTGCTTGTAAGTGGCAGTTTTGGCATCTTTATTGAAATTAAGCTAAGATTGCGGATCTTAATATTTTCTTTGTCCAAATGTTCCAGTAACAGCTCTAACTGTCTGAACTCTCAAGCCTAGTGCAATGTTGGAGGTGACTTTGTGTTGGCGATTATATTCCATCCACAGCTCTGAGTGGCAACAGTTATTGCCCACCTCCCTAGCAGAAGCAAAGTCACTCCATAATCTACATAGAGCAGTTTCACTAGCACTGCAGGGTATGCGATCCTTGTCAAAATCAGAAAGGGTTTGAAAGTATGACCATGGTAAATGCTAAATAAGTTATATGCATAATTAAAGAAAATACATTTTTTATTTGGTCAGGTGATGTGAGCAACAATGGCCGGGCCAGTATTTGTTGTCCATCCCTAATTTCCCTTAAAAGGGTAGCAATGAGCCACCGCCTTGAACTGTTGCCAAGTCCGTGTGATGTAGGTACACCCACAGTGCTACTATTTTATACTGGTTTGGTACAACTGAGTGACTATTTCAAAGGGCACTTAAGTGTTAACCACATTGATTTGAGCCTGGACTCTCTCATAAGCCAGGCCAGGGTAGAATTTCCATTTTGTGCACAAAAATGTGATCCAGGTGTTAATTGCATCCATTTTGAAAAGTTTAATTTTCTCTTCAGTATTCACTGAAACTCAATTGCATATTGCCAAATGGCATAATCTGCCGTGAACCAGTAGGCACAGTGTTTTAAAATAGATTTTATTTACATTGTTTTAAAATTTATTCCTTTATTAATATTAAGATTGGTAACTTTGTGCAGTTCTATACAACTGAAAATGGATTTATCACAAAAGAATAACCATTTTAATCGGTATCCATCCATCACCTGTGAATAACTCTATTTTCTTTTTAAATAAATTACTTTTAAAAGCGTATGGAACCATATCTTAGTTACATTTGGGTACAGTAGTCATCTTATTAGTAGATTGAAAAACATTGTATTCAAAAACTTGTCAACAAGTTCCTATTTCAAGTTCTTTTGGCCAAAAAACCAACTTAATTTGGAGCCTTAAGGCCTGCAATGACTATTAATTCATCTTGGGTGTGTGGCCAGTTTTGTGGGCTGGGCTTGCAATTTTTTTTTAAACTAGCAGAGACTTGAATTGTGTTGAATGTATTTGAGCTTCAAATTCCATTACCTTTTGACTAGTTCTGCTGATTTAGGGTGAATTTCACAGGAAAGGAAAGTGCAACTGAGTGCAAAGTCCAGGTCATAATGGGCAGACCATTCTAAGTATCTGGAAAGGGAGGGTTAAATCTTTGCAAATTCAGTCTTTTGAATGCCTGACTGCACATTTGTGATTCCACCCAACAACAAAACGAACAAGAATCCCAGGCTTCGAACATTGTGTGAAATACAATCCCATACATACCTCTTTAAAATAATTTTTGAACTCCTTAAACCAAGAGCATCACTACTGCACAGGTGAAAAATTTTGGTTAGGTCAAAATGAAAAGCTGTTTGAATTTGGAATGTGACCTCAAAAGCATTTTTTCCTTTGCTTTCGGCTATCCTACATATGACATCACAGCATTAAAGACCCCAGAAACAGCAAATGAAATTACCAGTTTATGAATCACAATATTAATGAAAAGGCATTGGGTTAATTTAATTTTCTTTTGGAAGAGAAAGAAGCTGAACAACTAACAATGATGTACCACACAAGAGAAGTGATGATATGTTTTAGTGTGATTTAGTTGCATCATACACTTGGCAAACCTGTTGAACTATTTGTAACCAGTACCTTTAAAAGGGTTAGCAAAAAGAATTGATTCTTTGATTAGTGTATAGGACGTTATTCCATCTTCCATATAAAGTTAAATCTTGTTCTAAAGTGTAACCTTCCTATTCCAGCTATGTTTCTGCAGTAGTTCCCATCAAATCTCCTGAGGAGCTCTACAATCAGCAACAGATTATTGTGCTCTTCTGTGAAACTGTTGATAGGTCAGTACCTCTGAATTTTGATGTTCCCTTGCATAAATACCCTGCCTTCCATTTTAAGCTCCCACAATTGTCTGTTGTTGCTGTGTTTAGTCCAAATTGTCCTGATGAATGTCTAGATGAGAGTGTGTTTTCCATTGCTTTGCTTACTAATTTGAGAGTGGGACAGTTTGTGGTCTGTGACTCTATCACCAGGATGTTTTGTGAAATGGACTTAATGCAGGAGACAAACTGAAGGGTTCAACTTGAACTGACCATTCTGCTCTCCATGGATCAGTGAACTGTAGTGAGGAAGTGCCACAGTACCAGGGGTGCCATCTTTCAGATGAATTGTTAAATCAAAACCTATCTTCCCCCCTCTGGGGGGTAAAAGATCTTGTGCGTCTATTTGAAGAACAGCAGGAAAGTGTATGTACCAACAGATGTCTATCAACCAATATCAGCAAAAATAGTTTATCAGATGATGTTTGTGTAAAATTGAGTGCTATGTTTGCCTACACAACGACAGTAACCACAACACAAAAAGGAAGCACTTCATTGGGTGCTAAGCACTTCGAGACATCCTGAGGTCAAATTCTACCATATTTCAGTTTTATTTTAAATTGTTTTGGCATATCATCTAGACATTGAAAGTGATGAGTCTACCATTACTCTCAGGCACCATTGGAGATTTCCATGTGCTAATTTTATTTGTTTATTATAAATCTGTGTTGCAATAATATGTGAATACTAAAGATTCAACAGTATTAAATTTCATTGTCTACTGTTTGCCTGATTGCTCATCTGATCTCTGTAATTTGTTTAACATCATAGTCAGCCTCCCTGTTTTATATTTGTATGGAGATTTGAGATGCTTACAATACATCTTACCATATAGGTCATTGATGTGGATGAGAAATGGATCCAGACACTGACCCAAGGGCTCCACTCAATAACTCCCCCCTCATTCTTAACTTCTCAGAAATACTGTTTCTTTTTTGCCTCATCCAGGCCTCTGACTCACCTTGTATTCCTATGGTTTTCCATTTAATTAGGTTTTCATTTGTAACGTTCTTGAATTCAAAGGTCTCTCTACTAACTTTAAACGTAGAATCCACCATTCTTACTGTATTTAGTAATGGCTCTTCAAGATGATTTCACACGTACTCTGTCAAATATTATCTTCCCCCACTGCAGGGCATTGAAGCTGGGTTACTTGACACAAGACATGATTGATGGTTTAGAACCTGTACTGATGTTTACCATTCCACGTCTTGCTATCATTTGGTAAGGAACTTAGTTTTCATGAACATTGGAAATATTTTGGTCCAAACATGTATGAAAGAGCTGAATTCCAGAGGTGAGAGTGACTTTTTGTGACAACAAACCAGCCTTTGACCAAGTGTGGCATCAAGGATTCCTAATAAATCTGAACCCAATGGTAATTTGGGGGACAAATCTCCACTGCTATGAGACATACATAGCTCAAAGGAAGATCACTGTGGCTGTTGGAGGCCAATCATTGCAGCGCCAGATGATTCCTCACTACTCTTAGGGTAGTGTCCTAGGCCCAATCATCTTCAGCTGTTTCGTCAATCACCTTCCCTCCATCATAAGGTCAGAAGTAGAAATGTTTGCTGATGATTGGACAGTGATCAGTACCATTTGCAACTCCTCAGATAACGAATCCGTCTGTGACCGCATGCAACAAGACCAGGGGGAGAATTTTCTCCCATTGGGGGGGTTGGACGGGAGTGGGCAGGCACATAGCCGACCGCCAACCGCGATCGGCTGCATGCCACCATTTTATATGGGCTGGCCAATTAAGGCCCACCCAGCGTGACGCGCGCACACACAAGCATTGCGCACTCCCTGTGCGGACAGGGGGAGTAGGCTGAATCGGGGCATGCGTGTGAAATAGCGCAGAAATCTCTCTGAGGCACAGAGCTGCCTGAGGGAGATTATTTTTGATTTTTGAAAATGTCCCCAAAGCATCAAATCCTGCAGTAGCAGGCAGACGTAACCGACCAGTTCCCTAGACATGCACAGTATTTGACACTGGTTCTTGGTCATCTGCAGGAATGAAAGACAGTGTCTATAAACTTGAGTCTAGCTAGGCGCCCACCAGTGACGGCTCATTGTGGCTCTTTGGCCTTGCAGGAGCCCCAGCCACCCCTTCTTCCTGAGGGTGTTACTCCTCCCTTTGCACAGCCAAGTGCCTCCGTCACACTCTCCTCCATCGTTTTCATTCTGTGTACGCCTCGAGGCATACAGCTAGTTCACCAGTCTCCATGCTCCTGATGTTGTACTCCTGCAGGATGAAAGGGAGAGACATTTGGTTTAACATGGGTGTTCTAAAAGCCTCTCTTGATTAAGTCTGAAAGCCCTTTAATGCACCCTGGAGAGTGCTGGCCACCACTCGAATGGCCAGAGTTTAGTGCATCTCATGGCTGCCCTAAACTCCACCTGACCAATTGGCAGCAGCTTTGCCCATTGGACTGCATGCTGTGCTCTCAGCTCAGGTGCAGGCATTCTCCTAACCCGCATTGCAAGACTGCGCTGTTAGCTTGAACCATGGGGGGAAACTGGTCCAAAACATGATGATGATTTTGCAAGGGGCAGTGAGTGCCTCCACCAGTGACTGCTCCATGGCCAGCTTTAGCAAGGAGATTGTACAACGTGCCCGGCCGTCCAACTGTTCTGCAGTCCATTAAAATACTTGTTATATCATAGTCTGTGCCCAAGAGGTGAAAAACTCTGGAGCATTTGGTGGTATTTTCATGCCTTTGCATTGCTTAAGTGGGCAGATAAGCTAAAGGCCCAACTCCATGCATATCAATGTGACTGCATCTGAACTGTCTCGGCTGTGGAGGAATGGTCACTTTTTATACAACATTTCCCTAATGCGTGGCTGATTTCCAACCCCCCCCCCTTCCCCCATGTGCTTATGCACTACCTTCAACTGTAGGGCAGCCTTTGCACCAACCCCCACCATCCCCAAAGCACCTCAACCTTCAAGGCCCACAGGCACCCACAGGTATTCCATCACACTCCTGACTTGTGAGCACTGCGCAATGTTGCTTCCACATACCTACGAGCTGTCCTCAAAGTGCAGCCTGCCAAGTGCACATCTTTAAATGTGCTGTTGTGAAACTGTGTGATTGGGCAGATGATCCAGCGGGGTTCGGGGTGGGGGGGCTGATTCCAGTGGGCTAGCCCTATAATGATATGTAGATGTATTACAGTGAGGTTCCTGACATCCGATGGCAGCAAATGCAGCCCACCATCAACAGG
Source organism: Carcharodon carcharias (assembly GCF_017639515.1). Classification (NCBI taxonomy): domain Eukaryota; kingdom Metazoa; phylum Chordata; class Chondrichthyes; order Lamniformes; family Lamnidae; genus Carcharodon; species Carcharodon carcharias. The sequence goes on along the minus strand of NC_054474.1, from coordinate 71,882,836 downwards.
CTGAGAGGACGATCGCAAACTGGTTTCACAACATTGTGAAACAAATTTTTGGCTTTCTCGCCATATTGTCTGCTCACAGCGCTGAACACGCCCGATGCCAGCAAGCATGGAAAATTCTGCCTTTTGGCTGAAAAAGCGTGTCAGATGCTAGGAATCCTGCAGCGAGTAACTCTCCTCCTGACTCCCCTAAGACTGTCCACCATCTACAAGGCACAAGTCAGGAGTGTGATGGAATACTCTCCACCTGCCTGGATGAGTGCAGCTCCAACAACACTAAAGAAGCTGGACACCGTCCAGCACAAAGCAGCCCATTTGATTGGCACCACATCCATCATCTTAAACATTTACTTCCTCTACCACCAACATAGTGGCAGTGGTGTGTATCATCTACTTGATGCACTGCAAAAGCTCACCAAAATTCCTTCAACAGCAGCTTCCAAAGCTGTGACCTCTACCACCTAGAAGGATGAGCAGCAGGTGCATGGGAACACCGCCTGCAGGTTCCCCTCCAAGTCACATCTTGACTTGGAACTATATTACCATTCCTTCACTGTCAAAATCCTGGAACTCCACCCCAAGCAGAATTAACACCACCACCTTCTCGAGGGAAATTCAGGTGGGCTATAAATGCCAGCATCCTGAGAATTAATTTTAACGTCATCTTCTGGAGATCACCTGATTGTTGCTGTTGCATGCAGAGGGTTTCGGACTAAAATTCTCAGTTTTTGTTATGTGAAAGCTGGACCTAAAATGGAAACTGGCAAACTTCCGGTTCTTTGTTCTCATCCAGAATGGTTAGGTAACATTGTCCTTTTCATTTCTGGAATCGGTGTTCAAATTATTTCAAATTGGTTGGAATGGAGCACCAGTTACAGAGAGCCTGATTGTTTCACTTCCACATGGGAAATGGAAACTGGCTTCTGTAATTGGCAGCTGATTTGCAATTAATGGCAGTTTTACTTTGAGCAGTGAGTTGCAAATCTACTGCCTGCCGTTTGGCATCTGATTTTTTTTGAGTGACGATAGACCTTTATGCAGTTTGTCACTATAGTAAAACTAAAATGATGCCAAAAGCTTCCACCCAGCTGCCCTGATCCAGAGCCATTTTTGTTTCTATTTCCAGTGGGCTGAGGATCTACCCTGAAGGACCGCTCAACCTACAGAGGCAGCCAGATGACATGTCCAAGCTTTTTAAACCTTTCTACACCCTTCTGCAAAAAATAAGGTAAGGGACACATTGTCTAGTTTTTGAAGAAGGATTTGGTTTGATTTGCGTTAAGTGAAACATGGCCAGCTAAGAGGACAGAAAATGCTGAAAATATCCAGTTGGCTGAATGGCTTCTGAAAGACAAAGATGGGATTGGGCTAATGAGATGTATGTTACTGTTACTGAAAATTGGCACCAATAGGCTAGAAATGAATGTGGAAAGTTTTTGAAAGGTACTTAAGTATGATCCCTGATTATATATTTCCATTTACTCTGTCAACAGGTATGCTGGCAGGATAGCTCACCTGAGGCTCCCTTGTTCCCTGTTCACCCACCCACTGTGAATCCTGTAGCTTACACTATTTTTAGCACCTGGAGATCAATGCAAATGTCTTTTTGGATTTTAAGAATAAATTACCGGTAGTGCCTGGTGACAGTCTCTGTTCCATGAGCCCACACATGAACTCCACACATGAAATCCTCTTCTCATAGCAAAGCCTTCCTGTCCATTTAATGCAATCTTCTTGATCTCTATCTCTATCACTGATCAAAGTCTCAGACGATTTTCTGACCTCCTTCCTTTCATATGTTCCCCCTTTTAGCTTCAATCGCTTTCGCTTTGTGCCTTCTTGGGGGTGGTAAAGGCTGGGGAATTACCACCCTAATCCCTCTCTCTAGTGCATTACTGAAACCAGACTTTGTTACTTTTGCCCTTCCATCTGCTGCCTCTATTCATCTTCGTAACTGCCTCATCCCCATTTGATAATAGTGCCACTTGCAGCCATTTCTCAATCTTGTAAAATAGTCATTTCCATACCTCAAGTTTTCAGGTTCAAAGCTACCTGATGTGACCAGGTAGTTCATCTACAAATCTGGCTTGAACTTATCAAGATTCAGTGTTGTTCTATTTCCCTGATTAAATCTGCCTGTAAGCAACTGCAACTAGTATTGTTTACTAATAAATGTTCTTTTGCTCTTTTAAGACTGACAGATTTTGAACTACTGGAAAGCAGTGTAAAGTATCCTGCGCTATGTCATAATGGACAAGGGGTATAAGTGAATGTGAACAAAAAAAGCTTTGGACAGGCAAAGGATTGAGTCAAACAAGTATCTAAAATAGAAGATAAAACATGCGAGGGCCACCCATTGGGAGAATCCTTCAAGAGTACAGTGATTAAGCTGTTTGTTTACCATACAGCTTTCTGATTTGGGGGTTTCAAAATCCCAAAATAGTGCTTTTAAATGTCAAAGACTTTTATTTCTAAAGACAAGATGTAAATATATCTTCTAATCCAACATTTTGCAATCCAATAATTTTGCTGCTTCAGGCAGCTGAAAGCAAACAGAACTGTAATTTTTTGTAGATACAGTAGTTCAGACTTCACCAAAGTATTTATGTCCATGCAAGTGATTCGGCTACTTCAAGCATGTCATTGGTTAAAAGCTTGATCATTTTATTGCAGTTTTACCTTAATTTTTCACTTCATCCATAGGGACTTACTTTATGTCCTCACAGAAGAAGAACTATCTTTCTTAGAGAAGAGCCTGTGTACTGTGGAAGCTGAAGATTTCTTCAATAGCCACACAGTGTTGCCCAACCTTTCATCCCTTCACAACAGCGCATTGAATCATGAAGGAATCAATGTATATGCCAATGGGGTTTCACCTAATACACGTGATTCAGAGGAACTTGACCAGTTAAAATTGCTCGTCCACCAAGCAACCAATGAGGTGTATTCACAACAGTCTAACTCCGATGTATCCAATTCACTCAAGCAAACTCCAAATGAAATGAAAGATTCTTTGGAAGCTTCTAATCTTAGATTTGAGAAAGAAAATGAAATATGGGAACAAGAGTTTGGACGGGACACCAATGGCAGCACACAAGCGAATGTACAGGATCAAAGTGAAACGATCTTGGCGGATAGTCCTAAGTCATCTTTATTTGCTTCTACTAACAGCTTGACTGATTCCAAAGCCATCCAACACTTTAGCGCTTCAGAAATTGGCCATCCAGAATTAGTTGATGGGCTTGAATCAACAGGAGCATCCACATTTAATACCATCCAAACTAATTATTTTACTGATATTCCAGGTACAAGCTGTGTGCTAACGACTTCTAAACAGGACCATGTTGTCCCTTCATTAAATGCCTATTCTTCTGGCGGAGACACTTTGAAACAGAAAGCTGAGGCTTCATCTTTTCTGAGAACACATCCAAGTAAAGAACTTGTGGAAGGAGTTGAAGAGCGAAATAAAATGACAAAACAGTCCAATTGTGATGGAAGAATTGCAAATACTCATATGATGTCTGAAGATCCACACATGAATAACAGCAGGTGAGGGGATTGCAGAAGTTTGGGACATTACAGGTATAATAACCAATACAGGACTGAATTTAAAAAAATTATGGATAGTTCAAAAGCGGTTTTAAACTCTTTGTTTGAGGTATAATAGAATAATTTTATTCCTTTCCTGCACCGTCAGCTGCAATAAAGCCTAAAGGAAATTAAAATCCACATAACATTCAAAGCTGAGTTAGACAGATTTTTGATCTACAGGGGTGCCACAAGTCATGGGAAGCAGGCAGGAAAGTGAAGGTAAGACCACAATCAGATCAGCCATGATTTTATTGAATGTTGGAGCAGGCTCGATGGGCTACGGAACGTCTTACTCCTGCTCTTACTTCTTGTGATCTTGTAGTATTGCCTCCACTTTTACGTGTTTGTTTTTTACCACTGTGAATATGCTTGCTTCTTGATAGTCATTATTCTGTTCCTGCCTGTTTCCCGTTGCTTTTTGAAGGGGCATCATGAAATGTGTTTTGAAATTTAAACAATTTGAGATTGTCCAACAACATTTTGCCACTATAAAGTTGCCACTTAAAAAGTATATTTCAACCTATGTATGCATTTCAGGCCTAATCAGGTTATTAACAATTCAAAGAGAAAACTCTTGGAGGTAGAGGATGGAGAAATTTTGTGTATATTAAGAAATTCTTTCAAAATTGGCAGGCCATCTTGGGCATAATTCCTGAAGGGTAGCCAGCCCTGAAAGAATGGAGCAACCATACTGCTAAAACAATTAAAATTTGCCTTTTGGCTCCAAGAGATTTTTGTATATTAGGTCCAAGTAACCTAGAATGGGAAACCAGCAAGGGAACAGCTTGGTAGTCTGATCTTCCTGGACAGAAATCGTGAATCAGTCATATCTTCCTTTGCTTTACATAACCTATATTATTTTTCCTATCTCATAATTGAGATCTCCTATTACTAAATTGAGGGGAGGCAAAATGGTCCAAAATCATCCTTGGTTAAACAGAGCCATTTCTTTGGACCAGTCCATCAATATGTCTGGCAGCTTTCACCATTGTGAAGGTAATTGTTTCATGACCGTTGAGCCAGTCAGTAGTTTTCATTCAGCTCAAAGTTAAGATTTTTTTTTTAATGGTTTTTAATGATGTTGAAATCTAAAAAACTTATTGACTGGGAAAATTTCAGATTTTAATTTGTTAATTACCAAACATCATTTCTGCAAAAGGCAAGTGTTACGCACTTCTAAAACACTTGTTACTTTTTCATAATTATGTAAAACAAATAAGGTACTGTTACACACTGATTTCTGTGCTTTGCTGGCAGAGTATCTAAAGGAGAGGATGAGTCTTGTGTCGTGGATCGTGAAACACTAAAGCACGCAGTGTGGGCTGTGAGAGCGGCTGTAAGGGAGGAAATCAGGTCACGGTACCGCAGCCGCAGTGATATGCTTCATCGGCTCTTTGTTTGTATCTCAGGTATGTCATTCAGGATTGTAAGGCTGAGATATGATTTTGCAGCATTAATATATAGTGTCACAGAGTGCTAAAGATGCTGCTTGATTTTTCATGCCCCTCACTCCATTGACTTCCTGACTGCAGCCATGTTGCTGTAAATGGGATACTGGAAAATCCAAGAGAGTTGTTTCTATGCACTTGGAAACTAGAGTGGGAAACAGACCTACTGTTATGTGGTATAGGGAGCCTGGGGAAGAGGTTATTATAGCCTCATGCATCTGGTACCAGACTAATAAACCAGAGATTATGGGTTCAAATCCCACTGTGGCAAGTATAATTCGATAACCCTGGTAATTTGTGAGCTAGCGCTAAAAAAACTCTCAAAAGCTGTTGGATTGTCATACAAAAGCAGCTGGCTCACCAATATCATTCTCTACCTGATCTGGCCTGTGTGCCAGTCCAGTCCTACATTATGATTGACTCTTAATGCACTTGGCAATTAAAGATGGGCAAGAAATACTAGCTTATCAGCATCGCCCACATCCTAAAAGCAATTTTTTATTTTTTGTAACTGAAAGATGTTCTTGCTTTGAGCCAAAACCTTAATAGTTCCTTCCCTGTCGTTGAGTCAAAACCCTAGAACTTCCTTAAACAGTACTGTGGGTGTACCTACACCACACGGACTGCACTAGTTCATGTAGGTGGCTCACCCCAATTCTCAAGGGCAATTAGGGATGGGCAACAAATGCCATGAAATAATAAAAATTTAAAACTGCTATTTAAATATATAACTATGAAATAATCTTTATTTCAGAAGCTGTTTTTAGAACCTTTTTTGAGGTTTGTTTCTCTTGACAAAAGTGGTTTTGAAACCTATAGTCTAGGTATTTCTCACACTCTTGAGTTCAGTAATGCTAGCTGGAATGGGTTGCCAGGGAAGGTGATTAAAGCTAGGACACTGGATTCACTTGAACAGATAGATGCTGTAATGGGCAAATGAGTTAATTATTCTTAAAGTAAAAGGTAAGAAGGACTGAATGACATTAGTCATCTGAATTGGTCTTGAGTATTTTTATTTTGTGTACACTGAACCCCAGCATACATCAGAGTTATGAATCTTCTTGGCTGTGTTTGGAACAGGTGTAGCAGACCAACTTCAGACTAACTTTGCAGGAGACCTGCGACGGATTTTAAAAACTGTCTTTGAGATTGCAACGTCAACTCCAGAGAAAAATGAAGATGTTATAGTAGAGGAAACAGGTATACTGGATTTCATTTTGCATCTGCATGGTCTAGCTCTTCACATTCCACCTGCCTGCCTCAATTGTAGTCTCTTGTAGAAAGATTAAAAAGGACACATTAATACCAAATATCTTTCTCAGCTCAAATCAGGGCTCTTTTAGTCCTGACTATCTGTAGCCCCCACAGAAACTTAAATAATGGGATATTATCAAGAGACCAGCTTTTGCACATAAGTGAAGTAGACTCAATTTTTCTTCAATCTTACTGCAGTGGCAGAAGGTGGAAAACCTGAAATAACCTGCCTCTGACCTGCTGACAGGTGATGGCATATTGGTATTGTCACTGGACTAACAATCCAGAGACCCAGGGTAATGTTTTGAGAAGCTGGGTTCGAATCTCACCATGCCAGATTCAATAAAAAATCTGGAATTAAAAGTCTAATGATGACCATGAAACCATTGTCGATTATTGTAAAAACCCACCTGGTTAACTAATGTCCTTTTAGGGAAGGAAACTGCTGTCCTTACCAGGTCAGGCCTACATGTGTGGGTGACTCTTAAATGCCACCCAAACTACTACAAAGTAACAAAAAAAGGAATAAAACTGGAGGGACCACCTGGCATCGACATAGGCACTGGAAATGACAATGGCAATCTCAGCCTTGTTGACACTGCAAAGTCCTCCTTACTAACATCTGGGGGCTAGTGCCAAAATTGGGAGAATTGTCTCACAGACTAGGCCAGCAACAGCCTGACAGTCATCCTCACAGAATCATACCTTACAGATAATGTCCCAGAAACCACCAACACCATCCCTGAGTATGTCCTGTCCCACTGGCAGGACAGGCCCAGCAGAGGTGGCAGCCACAGTGGTATACAGTAAGGAGAGATTTCCTCTGGGAGTCCTCAAAATCGACAATGGACCCCATGAAGCCTCATGACACCAGGTCAAACATGGGTAAGATAACCTCCACATACTGCCCTCCCTCAGCTGATGAATCAGTGCTCCTCCATGTTGACCATCACTTGGAGGAAGCACTGAGGGTGGCAAGGGCGCAGAATGTACTCTGGGGCTTCAGTGTCCAAGAGTTGCTCGGTAGCACCACTACTGGCTGAGTCCTAAATGACATAGCTGCTAGACTGGGTCTGCGGCAGGTGGTGAAGGAAAAACATACTTGACCTTATCCTCACCAAACTGCCTGCCACAGATACACCTGTCTCCATGACAGTTTCGGTAGAAATGACCACCGCACAGTCATTGTGGAGACGAAGTCCCGCCTTCACATTGTGGATACTCTCCATTGTGTTGTGTGGCACTACCACCTTGCTAAATGGAACAGATTTCGAACAGATCTAGCAACTCAAGACTGGGCATTCATGAAGCACTGTGGGCCATCTACAGCAGCAGGATTGTACTCGAACACAATCTGTAACCTCATGGCCCGGCATATCCCCCACTCCTCCATTACCATCAAGCCAGGGGATCAACCCTGGTTCAATGAAGTGTGCAGGAGGGCATGCCAGGAGCAGCAGCAGGCATACCTAAAAATGAAGTGTCAGCCTGGTGAAGCTATAACACAGGACTACCTGCATACCAACAGCATAAGCAGCAAGTGATAGACAGAGCTAAGCAAACCCACAGCTAACGGATCAGATCTAAGCTCTGCAGTCCTGCTACATCTAGTTGTGAATGGTGGTGGACAATTAAACAACTCACTGGAGGAGGAGGCGTCACAAGTATCCCCACCATCAATGATGGAGCAGCCTGGCACAGCAGTGCAAAAGATAAGGCTGAAGCATTCACAACACTCTTCAGCGGAGTGGATGATCCATCTCGGCCTCCTCCAGAGGTCCCCAGCATCACAGATGCCAGTCTTCAGCCAATTCTATTCACTCCACGTGATATCAAGAAACAGCTGAAGGCATTGGATACTGCAAAGGCCCTGACAATATTCTGGCAATGGTACTGAATGCTTTTAATCCAGTACTTGCCGCATCCCTAGCCAAGCTGTTCCAGTTCAGCTACAACACTGGCATCACCTGACTATGTGGAAAATTGCCCAGCTATGTCCTGTACTCAAAAAGCAGGGAAATCCAAACCAGCCAATTACTGCCCCATCAGTCCACTCTCGATTATCAGTGAAGTAATGGAAGGGCTAATCAACAGTGCTATCAAGTGGTACTTGCTTAGCAATAACCTGCTGACTGATGCCCAGCATGGGTTCCGCGAGGGCCACTCAGCTCCTGACCTCATTACAGCCTTGGTTCAAACATGGACAAAAGAACTGAACTCCCATGGTGGGGTGAGAGTGACTATCCTTGACATAAAGGCGGCAGTTGACTGAGTGTGGCATCAAGGAGCCCTAGCAAAACTGGATTCAATAGGAATCGGGGGGAAAACTCTCTACTGGTTGGAGTCATACCTAGCACAAAGGAAGATGGTTGTGGTTGTTGGAGGTCAGTCATCTCAGCTCTAGGACATCACTGCAGGAGTTTCTCAGGGTAGTGTCCTAGGCCCAACCATCTTCAGCTACTTCATCAATAACCTTCCTTCCGTCATAAGGTCAGAAATGGGGGTGTTTGCTGATGATTGCACAATGTTCAGCACCACTCACGACTCCTCAGATATTGAAGCAGTCTATGTCCAAATGCTGCAAGACTTGAACAATATCGAGGCTTGGGCTGACAAATGGCAAGTAACATTCGTGCCACACAAGTGTCAGGCAATGACCATCTTCAACAAGAGAGAACCCAACCATTGCCCCTTGACGTTCAATGGCATTACCATCACTGAATCCCCCACTATCAACATCCTGGGGGTTACCATTGTCCAGAAATTGATCTGGACTAGCCTTATAAATACTGTGGCTACAAGAGCAGGTCAAAGGCTAGGAATCTTGCGACTAGTAACTCACCTCCTGACTCCCCAAAGCCCGTCCGCCATTTTCAAGACACAAGTCAGGAGTGTAATGGAATATTTCCCACTTGCCTGGTTGAGTGCAGCTCCCACAACACCGAATAAACTGGACACCGTCCAGGACAAAGCAGCCCAGTTGATTGACACCACAGCCATAAACATTCACTCCCTCCACAGTAGCAGCAGTGTGTACCATCTACAAGATGCACTGCAGGAATTTACCAAGGCTCCTTAGACAGCATCTTCCAAACCCATGACCACTACCACCTGGAAGGGCAAGGGCAACAGACAGATGGGAACACCACCACCTGGAGGTTCCCTCCCCAAGTAACTCACCATCCTGACGTGGAAATATATCGCTGTTCCTTCACTGTCACTGGGTCAAAATCCTGGAACTCCCTTCCTAATAGCACTGTGGGTGTACCTACATCACATGGACTGCAGCAACTCAAGAAGGCAGCTCACCACCATCTTCTCAAGGGCAACTAAGGATGGGCAATAAATGCTAGCCCAGCCAGTGAAACCCACATCCTGTGAATGAATGAAAAATTAAGGGGATTGGGGAGACATGGACTGGCCATTTGATGAGTTGTAGAGTAGGGCACAAAGGAGAGCCCTGGAGTATCTCCACTCTCCCAGGCACAGCTACAATGAAGAGGTCATTGCTATAAATGCAGTGCAACGGTGTGCAGTTCAGTGGGGGAAGCTATCAGAAAAAAATCACTGCTCAGATACTGAACCTCTGCAAAATGCAACATCCTGTGTACATTCTGGTCTTGTGCAGTATCTTAATGAAATTCAGTACTAACAATTTATTAATTTAAAAATAAAAATCAGTTGTGCATTGTAATTGTTTCCTTTTCTTTATCTTTATACATCCTTCAGAGGAGGAGCATGTTAATCTAGACCCTATCTTGGATGATTGTGTGCTTTGTCAGGAATCCCATTCCTACTCATCTAGAGCTTCCAATTTAAATAGTGCAAAAATAGAAGGTACTGTACATGAAGTTTCTATTCTACTGGATAAAAGTATGGCTAGCCTCTAATTAAATATCACTATTAAATTGTGAAAATATTGGTGAAGGGCTAAGTTTCCATTAAGGTCAGTATTCATCCGTATCTGATTACTAGGTAAAAATTTGTTCCCAAATTTTATCAGTTATCTATTTTTTAAAATCTTGATATACTGCGAATTGTTCAACTTGCTGAAGCAACCAGTGTGTTTAAAAAATACTATCTGCCACGGATGCATGTCAGTAAAAGAACTAGTGCAAATCTTTGCACATTCATTAATGGATATATTTGGCACTCTAGTCAACTCTACTATTTTTACACAATACTCTTGTCTCTTGAGAAAATAGATTTATATATACACTTTCTGCATTTCACCTTTCCTCCTCTCTTGTTTCTTGGTAGCTTCAAGCATCGATTTTCAAATCCTATTTCCTGCTCCATGAGGGGCGAAGCTTCTTCATTTGGCCTTCACCAATCACCCCCATGAAAGAATTTTCTATGAAATTACTAATCTGTTGAATATTTTACTGAGTTACTGTTGCTTTACTTTAACACAGGATTACCCTTACCAGTCCTTATCCTTACCAGGGAGGTGATGGCATAGTAGTAATTTCACTGGGCCAGTGACCCAGGGTAACGCTCTGGGGACCTGGATTTAAATCCTGCCATAGCAGGTGGTGAAATTTGAATTGAATAAAAATAAGACGATTCCATATTTGAATTGAATAAAAAATCTGAAATTAAAATTCTGATGATGACCATGAAACCATTGCTGATTGTTGTAAAAACCCATCTGGTTCACTAATGTCCTTAAGGGAAGGAATCTGATGTCATTACCTGGTCTGGCCTACATGTGACTCCAGACCCACAGCAATGTGGTTGACTTTTAAATGCCCCCTGAACAAGGGCAATTTGGGATGAGCAATAAATGCTGGCCTAGCCAGTGACGTCCACATCCCATGAACAAATAAAAAAACAAAGTCACTGCACAAATTCCTTTTCCATTTCCTCTCTCTATGCCTTCTTGCCACACCCAAGTGGTTACTCCCTTAGAATATCCTGAAGTGCCAATCTGGTTTGAGAAGACTAGTCAGAAGAAGGACAAATTATTTGTATGGCAGCAAAGTGGTTCATTTTTTTTTTTAGTTTTTGTAGCATTCGTGCACATAATTGATCTCTTTTCCCACCCAATTACAGTGCCCCCAGAGTGGATTGCAGACTCTGCCTGTAATCAATGCATGTCTTGTAAAGCACCATTTACGATTATCAGAAGGCGGCATCACTGCAGGAACTGTGGAAAGGTATAGAATTTTAAACATTGGCGTATAAAATTAGGATCAAATATCAGATGTTGCCTACATGTGTTACAATCCCAGCTGCTGTTAATGCTGGGCAAGTCAGATCCCAGAATGAAATCTGGCTTGATAGATCCTAACTTTATTTTAGAAACCATGGAAAAATGAACAAATTCACAGAAGTCTGCTAATAAACTTTCAATACAAAGAACAATATATTTACTAACACAAGAAACGTGAACTAATATTAAACCAGACAAAGTTTGGAAAGATTTCAATACAAACACAAGATGATTCAAATTCCCACTATTCCTTTACCCCAGCAATATCTTTACAGACACACAAACCAGTGAAGAGTTAACACTAGCTTGACACAAGGGCTTCTCGCTTGAAACTGGCATCGTTGCAAACAGTTTTCTTCCAGTGAATTCCTGAGTGTTCATTTGATGCTTCTCACCCAACTCGTATCGCTCTCCGAGATACCAAAAACCACACTCTAAACTCATTGTTTCTTCAATTGTGGAGCAAACAAATGAGTTCCCTAAATTCAGTCTTCCAGTGGCACCTCTGCTAAACTGGTCACTTTACTGAGTCCTATAATTGATGATTCAGTTAACCACCGTTCCACTAGCCTTGTATTTTTCTCTGCCCAGAGAGCTTAAGAGCCTGTCTTCATTCTCTGATGCACACTGAACATACCCTCTCTCAACACCTGTCTTTTCTGTGTCCGTGTCACCGGATCACAATCCTTAGGCAACAGTCAAGTTTTTCTACTTTGTGTCTTATTTTTTTCCCCCAGAATCACTGAGCTTTCAACCTTTTTAACCCATCTCTTTAACTTCAGGCATTAATTCTTCATTAAAAATGTGTATATAGACCTGAAACTTTTAGCCACAAGCCTATCCAGACTCTTGGGCACCAAGATTCATAAACAAAACCCCAATGAAACTGAAAACATTTTCACCTTTTTTAGCACAAATATATACATATAAATTCAACTTAAAGTTACGCATTGTCCATAACACATGGAAGGGAGTAACTGATACTCCAATCCAGGATCTTTGCAGCTTTATCTGTCAGTGGTTTCAGCCAATGTTCTACATCATGAAAGTGGCACTTTGGGTTCAAATGACTCAAGTAAACCAATGTTACTACTTTTACACTCCACCGAAATAATATAGTGCCGCCTATTGCTTCAGTGTCATACATGTGGTTTACTGAGTAGTCAGTTGTCATGTTGCTTATAGATTTCGGTAATATAAACCATGTGGATGACATTTTTCTTTATAATTTGTTAAATTAACTCAGCAGAAGTTGAGCTGAAATATGTTTCTTTTAGCTACCCTAAAGACAGATGTTTTCCTTGTTTTCTTCAGTTTAACACAATACTCTGATCAACATGTTAGCAAGTGATTCACTCCAAATAATCATTGTAAGGAGATCTATTCTAGTTTGGCTACCCAGCCCCAGGTCCTTTAGTTTACTGCCTTATCTTTTTTTCTATCTTCTCATTACTGAGATTATATCTTGATTTTTTTGGTGTCGTAGGCAAAACCCTCTAGCATTGCACTGAGGCACATCAACATAATATGTTACTGAGTCACTTTTAACTGACTGTTGAATGAAGTACTGAAAGGATGTAAACAGTCCAATGCTTGTGATCAAATCAAATGCAGTTACTACTGTATGCATGTCATGTGATATCAATGAGGATATTGGAAAGTCTATGCCTCTTTTTGCTTGCAATATTATGTTTTTCAAGAATTTTTGTCCCTTTCTGTCCAATAGGCTGTCATGTTTCCTACATATGCACTATATAAATGCAAGTCATTTTTTAATGAAAGATCTTCGCAATGATAGTAAAACAGGGGAAACCATTGAATGGCACTAATATCTAGTTCATGGGCACAAGTACATGAGCTGAGTGCTGTGAAACATACATTACATATTGTCAGGAAGATATAACAATGTTATTGGAATTTATTGTAAAATAGTGGTATCTGTGTCTATGTGTGTGTGTATGTGTGGGAGATTTAATTGGATTAAAGGCAGCTGGTCTGAAGGCTTTGATGTACACATGGTAAACATGGGGGAAGTTTAGAATGTAAGGTGTAAAAGGAAATTTGCATTTTTAAATAAACCACACTAGATTGTTTTCAAATGAGTGAAATATTACACCGAACCAGTTGAAGTTAAGGAACAGTGTGTTATTTTTCCCAAAGATTGCTGGTAAAATTAGTACCATGATTTTTTTTTTATGATCAGGCAGATAAAGTCCAAAGACATGGTGAAACGATGGGAATTTGCATCCAAAGGGGAAAATATGTATAAAGGAGCGAAGGCTGTGTGTAAGGGTAGGCATTTTAGGATCCAACAAGTGTGAAAAGCCTTCAGCATCTATGCCTCAAACTGCTGTCTTCAAAGAACTGAAGTTAAGAAAACTCATTTTGAATTCAACTGTTTCAGAGCTTGTGTCTCACTTTGCCTGCGTCTTTTAAAATCTGTGTCTTACTGTTGCCTTAAAGTGTAACTGGGAGTCAGATTAATTAGGGGATTTAGAAGTTATCACAGTAGTAATTGTAGTCTAAGTATGTGCTTTAAAATAATTTCTCATTAATAAATGTTTAATCTAGTTTTGTAAAAACCAATAAGACTTAGTGGTCTTATTACTACTGAATTCAAGGCACGCATCTCAAAACTTATACAAATTGCAAAATAATTTGCGGCAGTTGTTTCAAGTTTCCCTTTGGATTTGAACAACTCAGCATTTACCATTGCCTGTGCCATAACAATACTAACATTAGTTGTATAATGTATACATTAGTGCAAAGAACCAGAAACTCCTGTAAGGGAACAATCTTCAGACTCCAAACCAGAATACCTTGGCTGACTTATTTTAAATGCTTTCTGGTTCATTTAATGTGTATACTGCCTTTTTTAGAAATTTAGGTGAAAGCAACTTATAGTATTTATGCTGAGTTTGGCTTTGCTGGTTCATATTAGAAGGTTTACAATATGCAGAAAGAACTATTCCACCTCCACACCAGGATGTTGGATGCGCTGGAAAAACTCAATCCATTTTGTTTTGTTTCAGATATTCTGTTCCCGCTGTTCTTCCCATTCAGCACCATTACCTTGGTATGGACAGATGAAGCCAGTCCGTGTCTGCACACACTGTTACACATTTCACCTCACTCCCTGCTACTCCAATACGTCTGCATGTTAACCTGAAGCTCAAAGCCAGTGAGTCTCAATAGACTTGCAAAGAGATAAGCAATGGGATAAACCCATGGTAATGATTGTTAGGAATTTGATCCCTGTGAACAAGAGGTGGACCATCTTCAAATCATCATTACCAGAAGAATTCAATTGTTCCCAGTCCAACTTTGTAGTCTCAATTCAATGTATTAACTCTGATACCAATGCAAACCTATAAAGAAAAAGGTGTAAAAGTTGTGCTTGGTAACTGAGGTTATTTAATGACAACTGTGCCGATGACTCTTTCCCAATGGATAAAGCCAATCAGCAAAAGTTTTGTATGGTTTTAAGGTAGGGATCATCAAAGAACCTAAATTTTCTGTGATTTTGTTTGCATCAACATAATTTGATTCTATAAATTGATAGTGAGCACTTATGGGAATGAACATAATGCTAAGATGTAAAAATGGTATCAAATCTGAAATGGGGAAAAGAATTAAATCTTCCTGGACTCAATTGGTATCTTTTGTTGCAGCCGATAGTTGCAATGATCTGTTCAGGTAGTCCAGTTTATTACAATTCTAGTGAAGCAACCTGGACTGTTAATCTCAGGTAAACTGCATTAGAATGATGTGCCACAAAAACAGGCACTTCTGGACGAAGGTATTTTGATGACCCAAAAATAACTTGTGTGAAAATCTTTAGGATTAATGTCACA
Organism: Carcharodon carcharias; assembly: GCF_017639515.1. Taxonomy (NCBI): domain Eukaryota; kingdom Metazoa; phylum Chordata; class Chondrichthyes; order Lamniformes; family Lamnidae; genus Carcharodon; species Carcharodon carcharias. The sequence continues at coordinate 71,867,477 of NC_054474.1, read as the reverse complement.
GAATAGCATCAATTAAATGTTTGGAGAATTGGGTCTTTGCCCACTATGTATTGATTGTACTAGCAGGAAGCAGTGTTGGAACATACATTTGTTATTGACAATGCTAATTAAAAAATCATTACACTGGATTGTTACTGCTCCTGTAGCATTTGTGTATAAATTTCAGTAATCTAATTTTGGAAGCTAATGGAATGCTAAATTTTGGCACCAAAGAGGCTATTGAGGGTTTGGTCTCCTTCAGCTCATAATTTCGCTGGAATTAATTCTGGGAATTGGTTGGACTGTGGTTCAGGAAATATAGTAGTGTTTCTGTGCACTGATAATCACTAATTGCATTTGTGTTTCCATAACAGTGTGCTCCAGTGAAACACCCATAACTAGCCAATCAATTTCAGCCTTTGCTGATATAACTTATCGTTTTTGTCAAATGAAGAGTCTTCAAGGTTTTAATTGATAGAATGTGGTTGAGATACCATGCTGATGTATAATGTTTAGCTGTGATCATCACCTAAAAATATCTAGGGTCATATTGTCACTGTTCATTGGTCAGATTAGCAACATCTTTGAAGTCCTGCCTGTTTTCCAAAATGAAATGGGGACTGAATCAAAAGTTAATGAGCTTTTCTGAACTTTAAAGATTTGTGCAATTAATGCTGAACACATTGTTGAATGGTACTTTGCACTAGCTCATGCTTAAGTTCAAGCCCTGCTTCATAAATATAGTTCATGTGTTTCAGATCAATAACTCATATTAAATTTGTTTATTAATTTGTATGGCTGTTCAAAAACCTTGCTGCAATTACATTGGACTTATATTTGTAGTATATACATTTCAATTGAAAGTCACATTGCAATTTTTGTTGTGTACTCTATAATAATAGTGACCCTTCAATTTTAGGGGGAAAATTGCACTTTTTCTTTTACAAATGATAAACTGGATGTTCCGAGTGAAAAGTTTACTAAAAGCCAGGGGAATTCTGTATTTTGTTTTGGTCAGTGCAATGCATATGTAACCTTTTAAGCACACATCACTTCAGAATCCTTCAATGAAAACTTCCTAAATTGCAATGAAAGGCTTCACCAAAGCAAACAAATTTAATTTTAAACTGAGATTGGCATGTAATCTTGATGTCTTTTTTTTATTAAAGCCAAATAAATTAATCCCCCATTTTTCAGTCTAGATTTCCGACTGCATAAAATTGGAAGAGGTCGTGGATTAAAGTAATGTCGGGTTTTATAACCTTTTTGGAAATGTTTTATATTCAGATGGGGACAGTGATTGTGGTTTTCTTCTTCAGAGAGTCCCAGCTCTGACTTAGTGTAATTTGGTTGTAGAGGGAACACCATATTGTTTAAAAACAAAAAACTGCGGATGCTGGAAATCCAAAACAAAAACAGAATTACCTTGAAGGGTCATGAGGACTCGAAACGTCAACTCTTTTCTTCTCCACTGATGCTGCCAGACCTGCTGAGTTTTTCAAGGTAATTCTGTTTTTGACCGTATTGTTTACCTCAATTCAACTTGACTGACCTGCTTTATTGTCATCTGCAGACCATAGTGCAACATCTGCTACTTCATTTTTGTTGATACTATTCTGAATGATACCAAGGTGTGCTGTTCCATACCTCAAATCTAATATTTTTCACAATAAACTGGACAGATTGCAAGAGGATGCATTGTTCATGTCTGTGTTTGCAGTCCAGTACCTTTTCTCCCCCTCAGATTCAAGTTGTCATCTGGGTTATGGAGGAAGTCACTTCTAGGATAAACTCTTTCCACTCCCTAAATATGTGATATAAAGTATGTTTTTAATTGTTCGTGCGTTTGGAGAATAACCACTGTTTGGAGAGAAAGGAAAAAAAATGTTCATGTCATCATTAAATATTGATGTCATTTTCCCTTCATCCTTTAATATTTCAACTCTTTCACTTGTCTAATAACTTCACTTTTGGATTACTTTAAGGGAGAATATTATATTCCCCTTCCCCAAAAACCTATACAAGTATGCAGGGCCATATATCTCATCACACAAATCTTAATTAATATATCTGAATTTCAGTGATCCAAACAGAACCATTCAGTGCTTCTATAGGCTGGGAAATTATAAATGCTTTGCCTTTCAAAAGATGAACTATCTGTCGGCCTGCATTGTATCTGAAACCTACAACTATAATAGTAGAAATCGAACATAACAATGAGCTAATCATCTTTATATTTTATTTTAAGTGATTAGAATTAAAGAATGGCATGTTATTTTCTTGGTGCTTGCCTCAAGCATATGTGTATATTGATATTTTCATTTTTTGTATTTAATACAATTCAAATGAATCCTTACTGCTTTCAAATAAAATATGCAAAGATATCTTCAGGGTGCCTTTGTTTTTTTTCTTTCAAAATTCAGTGGTTTCAAGTATGGAATTTGCTCATATTGAATTGTCTGTTTGAGACAGTGGTGATGGGGGCACACCCTTGAACAGTTTTATAGCTGTGGGCCAAATTTTGCTATGATTTTCTGCTCTACTGACTGCCAGAAGTGAGCCATTTGACTTTATGCAAACTGTTCTGTTCCATTCTATATCAATAAGAAGTGCAAACATGCTGGAACAACCTCTGAAGTTTTTAATTAGAGCATTTTAAGTTCAATTGACAAAATGGTTTTTGAAAAAAAATGTTAAATGTAAATGTCTAGATGCCTAGGAAATGAAGTGGCCCATGTGGAGAATATCATTGTTAAGGAACACCTCAGGAATAGCGGTCATAGTATCATATTTTTAGATTAGATTAAGTATAGAGAAGGACAAGGAGCAATCTAAAGGCAAATTCCACTCAACTTGACTGAGCTTTTTGATGATGTAAAAGAGAGAGTGGATGAGGACAGTGCCATTTTTATTTATATGTAGTTTCAAAAGACGTAAAATGAAGTACCATATACTAGGCTTGGTAAAACTGAAGCCCACGAGATAAAGGGGGGCGTAGCAACATGCAAATGAAAATTAGGTAAAGGGTAGAAAACAGAGTTATGGTGATTGGCTCTTTTTTGGGCTGGAGGGAGGTATACTGTGACATTCCCCAAGGTTCAGTACCAGAGCTTCTACACATTAATAACTTGAACTTGGAAGTACAGGGCACACTTGAAATTTGCAGATGAAACAAAACTTGGCAGCCTACTAGACAGTTGGAAAGCTATTAATTGGGCAAGCTGGTGGAATGAGTGGATACATGGCAGATGAAATTCAATGCAGAAAAGCGTGATGTGATACATTTTGGCAGAATGAATGAGGAGAGACAACATTATGACACAGCTGATGGTAAATGCTGAGTTGTTCAAATCCCAGAGGGAAACTTGAAATAACTGTCATACAAATTGCAAAAATTGGTTATGTTTCCAGATGCAGGCTTTGAATTAAGTTATAATAACACCGAGTCTTGAGAGGTTTTTATAAAACTAAATTAAACATTTATTAATTAAAAGATTGTAAACAGATAAATATGTCTACAAATTACTACTATAATAACTACTAAAAATCCCCTAATTAATCTGACCCCCAGTTACACCTCCATTAAGGCAGCAGTAAAACACAGATTTAAACAGACCCCTAGCAAAGCACACTCTGGACTGTCACATTCAAAATGAGTTTCTTTCAGCTCTGCATCCTTGCAAACAGCGGCTTGAGGCTTACAGGCTGGAAACTTTAGATCTTAGAAACCCTCTTTCAACAACAGCCTTCTCTTCCTTTATACATATGTTCTTCTTTTGAATGCAAATTCTCAGTTTTCGAACTTTACCTTGTCTAATAAAAAAACACTTTCATAGCTGCAATTTTATAAGTAAGCTTTGGAAAAATAAACGTATTGTTTGGCTTCTTCTGGCTAGGTCTAATATTTCATCCATTGTTTTGAATGGTTTATTTGAAAATGCAAATTGGCCCTTTAAACTTCACCTTATAACTTCCTGATGTTTAGCTAATTAACATATCAAACAATTAACATATCAAACCTACTTCTATACATCAAAGCCTCTTTAATCTAGCTGCCTTTAATCTAATTAAGACATGCACACATACACATGGACCTGGATACCACTAGAACTCTGTTTTAAATTTTCAAATAACATTATAGACATTATATCTTCCTGACACAGCAAATGCTAAAATGGTCCATTTTGTGTCCAATTCTGGGTGCCACGCTTTAATAAGGACATAGAGACTTTGGAGACGTAACAGAGTGCTTTATTAGAATGATTCCAGGGATGAGGGATTACAGTTATGTGGATAGATTGGAGAAGCTGGGTTTGTTTTCCTAGGAGTGGGGAAGGCTAAGAGGAGATTTAATAGATGTGATTGAAATCATAAAGGGTTTAGGTAGTGTAAATAAAGATAAACTGTTTCCAATAGCTGAAAGATCAATAACCAGAGGGCACAGATTTAAGGTGATTGGCAAAAGAACCAATTAGCGGGTGATCCGCTGCCTGAGGGTTATGGATAAAGGTTCAATAGAAGCTTTCAAAAGAGACTAAGATAAATACATAAAAGAGAATTGGATAAATACATGAAAGAGGGAAAAAAATGGCAGGTTTTTTTTAATTCATCTTGGGATGTGGACTTTGCTGTTTGGGCCAGCATTTATTGCCCATCCCTATTTGCCCTTGAGAAAGTGGTGGCGAGCTGCCTCCTTGAACTGCTGCAGTGCATGTGGTGTAGGTATACCCACAGTGCTGTTAGGAAGGGAGTTCCAGGATTTTGACCCAGCAACAGTGAAGGAGTGGTGATATATTTCCAAGTCAGGATGGTGAGTGGCTTGGAGGGGAGCTTCCAGGTGGTGGTGTTCCCATCTATCTGTTGCCCTTGCCGTTCTTGCCGTAGTGGTCATGGGTTTGGAAGGTGCTGTCGAAGGAGCCTTGGTGAATTCCTACAGTGCATCTTATAGATGGTACACACTGCTGCTACTGTGCGTCAGTGGTGGAGGGAGTGAATGTTTGTGGATGTGGTGCCAATCAAGCGGACTGCTTTGTGCTGAATGTGTCCAACTTATTCAGTGTTGTAGGAGCTGCACTCATCCAAGCAATTGGAGAGTATTCCATCACACTCCTGACTTGTGCCTTGTAGATGGCGGTCAGGCTTTGGGGAGAGGAGGTGAGTTATTTGTCACAAGATTCCTAGCCTCTGACCTGCTCTTGTAACCACAGTGGCTATAGCTAGTCCAGTTCAGTTTCTGGTGAATGGTAACCCCCAGGATGCTGATAGTGGGGGATTCAGTGATGGTAATGCCATTGAACATCAAGTGGCGATGATTGGATTCTCTCTTGTCGGAGATGGTCATTGCATAACACTTCCGTGGCATGAATGTTAGTTGCCACTTGTCAGCCCAAGCCTGGATATTGCCCAGGTCTGGCTGTATTTGGACATGGACTGCTTCAGTATCTGATGAGTCGCGAATGGTGCTGAACATTGTGCAGTCATCAGCAAACATCCTCACTTCTGACCTTATGATGGAAGGGAGGTCATTGATGAAGCAGGTGATGATGGTTGGGCCTAGGAATATACCCTGAGGAACTCCTGCAGTGATGTCTTGGAGCTGAGATGTCTGACCTCCAACAACTACAACCATCTTTCTTTGTGTTATGTATGACTCCTACCAGCAGATAGATTTCCCCCTCATTCCAGTTTTGCTGAGGCTCCTTTATGCCACACTCTGTCACATGCTGCCTTGATGTCAAGGGCAGTCACTCTCACCTCAGCTCTTTTGTCCATGTTTGAACCAAGGCTGTAACAAGGTCAGGAGCTGAGTGGCCCTGACGGAACCCAAACTGGGTATCAGTGAGCAGGTTATTGCTAAGCAAGTGCCACTTGATAGCACTGTTGATGACCCCTTCCATTACTTTACTGATAATGGAGAGTAGGCTGATGGGGCAGTAATTGGCTGGGTTGGATTTGTCCTGCTTTTTGTGTCCTGGACATACTTGGGCAATTTTCCACGGGTAGGTGCCAGTGTTGTACCTGTACTGGAACAGCTTGGCTAGGGGCATGGCAAGTGCTGGAGCACAAGTCTTCAGTACTATTGTTGTCAGGGCCCATAAGCCTTTGTAGTATCCAGTGCCTTCAGCCATTTCTTGATATCACGTGGAGTGAAGTGAATTGGCTGAAGACTAGCATCTGTGATGCTGGGGACCTCCAGAGGAGGCCAAGATGGATCATCCACTCGACACTTCTGGGTGAAGATTGTTGCAAATGCTGTGCTGTGCACTGATGTGCTGGGCTCCTCCATCATTGAGGATGGGGATATTTGTGGAGCCTCCTCCTCCAGTGAGTTGTTTAATTGTCCACCACCATTCATGACGCGATGTGGCAGGACTGCAGAGCTTAGATCTGATCCGTTGGTTGTGGGATTGCTTAGCTCTGTCTATCACTTGTTGATTATGCTGTTTGGCACGCAAGTAGTCCTGCTTTATAGCTTCACCAGGTTGACATCTCATTTTTAGGCATGCCTGGTGCTGCTCCTGGCATGCCCTCCTGCAGTCTTCATTGAATCAAGGTTGATCTCCTGGCTTAATGGTAATGGTAGAGTGGGGGATATGCCGGGCCATGCGGTTAGATTGTGCTCGAGTACAATTCTGCTGCTGATCACCTACAGCGCCTCATGGATGCCCATTTTTGAGTTGCTAGATCTATTCGAAATCTATCCCATTTAGCTCGATGATAATGCCACACAACACGGTGGAGGGTATCCCCAATGTGAAGGCGGGACTTCGTCTCCACAATGACTGGTGGTCACTCCTACCGATACTATCATGGAAGATGCAGCTGTGGCAGGCAGATAGGTGAGGATGAAGCCAAGTATGTTTTTCCCTCTTGTTGGTTCCCTCACCACCTGCCACAGACCCAGTCTAGTAGCTATGTCATTTAGGACTCGGCCAGCTCGCTCAGTATTGGTGCTACTGAGCCACTCTTGGACATTGAAGTCCCCCAGCCAGAGTACATTCTGCACCCTTGCCACCCTCAGTGCTTCTTCCAAATGATGTTCAACAGGAAGGAGCACTGATTCATCAGCTAAGGGAGGGCCATACGTTGTAATCAGCAGGAGGTTTCCTTGCCCATGTTTGACCTGATGTTATGAGATTTCATGGGGTCCAGAGTCAATGTTGAGGACTCCCAGGGCAACTCCCTCCCGACTGCGTACCACTGTGCCGCCACCTCCACTGGGTCTTTCCTGCTGGTGGGACAGGACATACCCAGGTGTGGTGATGGTGCAGTTTGGGACAATATCTGTAAGGTATGATTCCATGAGGATGACTATGTCGGGCTGTTGCTTGACTAGACTGTGAGATAGCTCTCCCAAATTAGCCACCAAATGTTTGTAAGGAGGACTTTGCAGGATCAGCAGGGCTGTGATTGCCATTGTCGTTTCTGGTGCCTAGGTCGATGCCGGGTGGTCTGTCTGGTTTCATTCCTTTTTTGTGTCTTTGTAGTGGTTTACTAGGCCATTTCAGAGGGCATTTAAGAGTCAACCACATTGTTGTGGGTCTGGAGTCACGTGCAGGCCAGACCAGGTAAGGATGACAGATTTCCTTCCCTAAAGAATGTTAGTGAGCCAGATGGGTTTTTACAACAATCGACAATGGTTTCATGGTCATAGTTGGACTTTTAACTCCAGATTTTTATTGAATTCAAATTCCACCATCTGCCGTACACGGGATTCAAGCCCGGGTCCCCAGAGTATTACCCTGGGTCTCTGGATTACTAGTCCAGCAACAATACCACTACGCCATTACTTCCTGCTGTTTGGGGGCAGGGGGCGGGGGTTGGGGGGGGGCGGTGTTGTAGGGGGAGCTTGTAGGGGGGATTGGTGGCAGCATAGCTGGTGGTGGGACTTATTGGAGGAAAGGGGATACCAATGGTATGAAGTGTAACAAAGGCAATTGGAGGGACAGTAGCTGGGGAGGTGGGGTGAATGTTTGGGGGTTGGGAGTGGGGTAAGATGTTGTGCTTTTATGTAAGAGAGAAGCAAGAATGCCAGCATGAACTGATAGGACAGTAGACTGCCTGCAGGAATGGGACAGAGGCAAAGTGCCAGTATGGATAGTGGAGAGGGAGACGAGTACCTGCTTAATTAGACTCATGAGGGAGAGGTTTGCTCTGATGGAATTCATGAGGAAGAGGGACAAGCACCAGAATGACTGGAAGGATTTAAGAAGAGAATGGAGAGTTGGCTGAAGCATAACTTTTATATGAACTGTATTTGTAGAGTTATACTGCCTTTGTGTTCTAGGGTGGGGGTATTGGATATGATAAAATAATGGTTTTTGAAATTTTTGGGTAAGTTTCAACTGTTTAAAAGTCCAAATGTCACTTTGTGTTTCCTTATTTGATTAAAAATATTTTAAATAGTAAATACTTAATAAGAACTAAACTGACTAATTCTTAATATAACAAAATCAAAATTCCCATAAGAAAGCGTAGCTCTCCCTCAAAGATACACATTTGAATTTCCTCAATCTTTTGTACTTACTTTTTCTTTCAAGAGGATTCTCTGTACAAGTGCCAACTGCATTCACGGAGGGTAGAGGTATGTGTAATGTGGAATATGTTTCTGGTACGTGCAGATTCACTGCAAACATCTAAAATGGAGCTGAACAAGTTAATATATGTGCCAAACACATACATGTATATAAGATAGGTGGCCAAATGGTAATTAATGTCACCTGTCTTTGATCTCCTGCCACTTGTTTTATCACCTTGAGAGAGAAGGTTCCTAGAGTTTTTCTCTAAATTAGTTTTTAAAGACTTTTTTCCTCCTTTATTTTCTGGTCCTAGGAGGTGGGCCCAGATTTCATGATCAGCAGCAAAAAAAAAAATTGCCATTGATTATGCTGACGGATGCCAAGAGAATTTTCACAAAAACTTTTTGAGTATAGATTTGATGTCATCAAGCATCTGATCCATTGTGGTGTGCTCTACAGGGCATTTGTGAGCACGGCAAGAAACAGCTACTAATCAGATTGAAGAATCCTCATTGAGACATGCGTAATATAAACCTTGAAGCGTAAATTATATTGAAGTCATGTACAGAAAGCAAACTAGCAGCTGCTAAAGAAAAATAGGATTAGAGGGAGAAATAGAAGAAACAGAGAAAGTAAAATATATACTTTTTAAAATCTTTAACACCAATTCAGTTCTGAAGGAATGAGACTCCACATTTATAAAATTATACTTTTAGTATCAGAGGTGGTTTGGCAATAATTACAACTGATCATGCTTTTAAAAGTGCACTTCTACCTCATAGGTCAACCATAACTTTTTCTGCCTTGTTTAATGGGTAACTAGTGGTTAAGAACAATAACTTCATTCTTTTACATTGATTTTGGAGCTGAATCCATAGTTGAGGAACTGGACAGCATGTGAAGGAGCAGGTTAACTCAGACCGTAATTTCCAGATATCCATGTGTAGACTTCTGAAGTTGCTGTGTGATTTTCCCTATAAGTGAGTACCGATAGCCTCACCATTATCATCAATGTAAAATCCAACCAATTGTGTGACAAGTGAGGGGAAGGGAGACGGGCAGAGAGGAGTAAATGCAATTTATGCCAGGACAGGCAGGATCAATGGACCAGGGAGGGAAGAATGTGTTAAGAGAAATATCAATATCAGCCCAATAACACACTTCATGAAGTTGGGTTCTGACTCCACTGATTTCTGTGAAGGTTGGTTTTACTTTGATATACCACTTACTTAAATTATAAGCTTAGTTGTTTTCATTGCAGTTTACATTGTTGGGTGTTTCTGTGCTAATACAATGTCCCTAGTTTCCACTGTTGCCCTCATGCAATTCTTTGTCTACATTGCTGCCTGGGTTTAAACTGAACAATACTTTTTAAATTGTCATGAAATTAATGTCCATGTTTTTTTTAAAAAAAAGAGTTAAATCCAGTCATCTTCAGCATAATTTGAAGCTGATGTAGATATCCTGCTGGTGGCACTACTGAGCTGTCTGATGTCCTTGTCCACAGTGCTGCTTACTGGAATTTGACAATACAGCAGGCACAATTCCTTTGTGTCCTTTTCCCATTTATCACTTAAACTAATAATTCCCCTATTTTACAGCCTGTGATACCAACTCATTGTTCTCTATATATCATTGTTTGAATAATGTGAAAGACACCTGCATAACCTCGTCCCTAGGGGCCGAGTTGTATTAACTTGACTTGTATTTCCTTGAGTATAGAAGATCGAGGGGTGATCGGATCAAGGCGTTTAATATGTTTAAAGTATTCACTAGGTTGGATAATGACAAAAGATTTCTTCTGAAGAGAATTAAAGGATGAGAAGACTATCTTAAAATTAGAGCTGAGTCATTTAGGAGTGAAATCAAGAAGCCAGTCTTTACACAAAGGGTAAACAAAAACAGAACCACCTGGAAAAACTCAGCAGGTCTGGCAGCATCGGCGGAGAAGAAAAGAGTTGACGTTTTGAGTCCTCATGACCCTTATTATTTTTACACAAAGGGTAGTGGCTACCCTAATCCTAACTCTTTGACCCTAATGTTTCCTTATATGGTACAGTGTCAAAGTTTGATAACTCCGCTGTGAAGCACCTTGGGCATTTTACTATTTTAAAGGCGCTATGTAAATGCAAGTTATTATCCAACACAATGAGAATATCGACTTTAACATTGAGGCTGTCCCTGCTCCTAAAAGGATCAAAATGAGAGGGCACAGATTTAGTGATTTGCAAAAGAAGCAAATGTGACATGGAAAAAACTTTTTCACAGTAAGTGGTTCAGGTCTGGAATGTACTGCCTAGAAGTGTGGTGGAAACAGGTTCAATCAAGGCATTCAAGAGGGTATTAGATGATTATTTGAATAGAAACAATGTGCAGGGGTATGGGGAAAAGGCAGGGCAATGGCCTGGAGAGCTGGTGCATGCACAATGGGCCGAATGGCTTCCTTCTGTGCCATTAAAATTCTGAGTATGTAATATCCCATAATTATGTTCTTGATGCCCTTCTTTTCCATATATACACCCTACCCCTTGCTGCTACCCATAGGCAGCTTTCACATAAACTGAGGAAACAAATTTTACTTCTCTGTCACCACATTGCCTCGACAAGCACTGTGTTGTACCAAGCTACAATCAAGTCCTGCCTGAACAAGAATTTCCTTCAATATCATCAATGGAGCCAAACTCATGGAGTTCTGGCCTAAAATTCTGCATCTTAATCAACCCTCTCCCTCTCACTGACAACTCCCTCGAGACGAACACGAAAGTGCAAAACCATGGAATGTCTTAGCTTCAAATTCCACATGACCCCAAAATAAAGGCAGGAGCAAGCCCTCAGCTTCGTGATAGTAATCTCTCCTGAGCCAGAAAACGAAGTGTTCAAACCAAGATTCCCTTTTATGCAACGTGTATGCACATCAGACATAAAGCATCACCATGTGCATCAAACCGGCCGTCCACAAAAATTTAAGAGAAGGAAGCATTGGTTAAAACCCAGCTCAAATCGGTCCTGGCATGTAGAGACTCCAGCTCTTAATTCTGGGCTGACATCCAGTGGGATATACATATTTGATGGGCATGGGTGGCCCTCCCCTCATTGTTCAGGTTGTGGAGGCTCATTACCCACGTATATGACAAACCATCCCATCAGCTGGCATTAAGATGGTTAAAGCCATGGAAGGAGCATTCACTTTGCTGCCTATCAGACAACTAATTAGTCTGCAAATCCTTCCATTACTTCATCATATTCTCCAAGTGCAAAGCTACAAAAACCGCCAAAGCTGTCTTCTTCTGCAACTCTTGCTCAATTCCACATCCACTCACCTCTACTCTCATTGAAACACTTTCATACACCCTCATTACCTTCAGGTCCAATTATTCCAAACATTATCCCCTGAGTTCACTTTAAAATTATAATATGCCTAAAGCTCCATCATTTAATACAAAGCAAATTAGCTGGCGTTGATCTTACTTGCTTTTAGCAAGTTCATTACAATAGAGCAATGTTTTCAAAGTAATTCAGTTTTGGGGAAAACCCTGAGGACATGGAAGAAGTTACTTCAATGCAACTTTTATATTTTACCTCTATTAGAATTTTTGAGATTTTCTATTTTTGTCACATTTGTACTCATTTCATGAAACATATTAGTGTCACATCTGATATTATGCTTACCATTGCGCCAGCTTTAGGTGACAGTTTGAAATTTGTATCTCAGTTACATTCAAAGGTCTAGCCTCAAACTCCCTGCATTTTTGGATACTTATCCAGACTATTTCTAGCGAAGTTTATTTTTTATTTGAAAATGTTCTCTACACAATTCAAGCCATACTGTTCAACTGAACACCACCTTCCTTCCCTGGTTCTGTATTACTCATTCTCAGGGCTCTTGGGCCTTTTTCTCCCTTCTCAACATCTACCAGAGGCACTGCTTCCCAATTTAAATACTCCCAACTCGTAAGACTTTTCTGCTGGTGCCCTCTCACTCTTGCAGCTCAACTCACTTTTGCCAACTTCATCAGCACTTTCCTATTAAATGCGCCATCAACATTTAGGATATATTCTCTGATTTTACAAGTTAACAAATAAATTCCAAGCACTTATCGTACTTTCAATCAGAATTCTGTCAGTAGACAACAAGTACAATGCCTCAAAATACTACACTTATCAATTGACTTTTTAGCATTTATTTTGTAGCGTATACTACCTTTTCTGCAATTATACTTGTTGATCTTTGGATAGCTGATGTATTTCATGAGAGAAGGGGACCCTAAGTCTACAACAATATTTGCAGTCATCTAAAAGCTTTCCAACATATGCAAGGGTCCCTTTACACTAAAAAGTGTGAAAAACTACTGGTCAGGCCATAACACCAAAGTACATGGCTTTTGTCTGAAATGCCACAACATACTTCTACATTGCAAGGAAGGGAGAAGAGAGGAATCAGAGAGCTGTCCCAACTCAAGCAGTGAACCTTCAGTAACTTTATGCAGGGAAAAGACTGTGTCCTGAACTACCTATTAAGTAGAGACTAGAAAACAATTATGATTGATAAAGGGAGTTACACTTAATATTTAAGATTTTTTTTTGAATACACCAATTAAGAAATAAGCTGTCAGCAACAATATCGTAAATTTTGCTTACCACATACCATTGAGAACAGATATTAAAGAATACCCTTATATTCTATTCATATCAGAATGAAACATTCCAGAAAACTAGGGAACTATTTATGCAACGTGAAAATTTGGTTGACTAAAAACAGCATCTAAACTTCAGTTGGTGTAGTGGAGTTCTGGACCAGTTGTCTTTATTGCAGATCATTACAACTGTATCCGTTTATACAATGTAAACAGTAATATATCTGCATTTTTCACAGTTTCTTTTAATCATCGAATGGTAAATGTACCTAAAACTTTTGAGTTTACAGTATTTATGCATTTTTATACCTTGTAGCTACTAATCACATTACTGGCCAACCAAATTATAAAAAACAGTAATCATACAGTCCTGGCATTAGATTGAGTACATTTTGAAACTATCCAATTGTTTGGATATTACAATAACAGTCTTGAAGTCAAAGCTCACCTGAAGAAAATAACAAATAACATTTCCTCCCTCCCACCCCCAATTGGTGAGCAGACAATGCTGCTGTGCTGTTAACATCATGCCACCAGGCAGAAAGACCCAGATTTTGCAGTCAGTAGGATTGTGATAGCATTTGCCATTTACTTTAAAGAAAGATGTCCACAACGCTTTAGTGATATCTGGCATGAATTCCAACATTCCCAATGTTAATTTAATTCTCTTGCCACCTGTGGGCAAATTTCTGATGTTCAGCAATGATGTAATCAAGCAGGCTATGCAGCCAATTACACTGAAGAATTTTCACAGACAAGAAAGCAGAAGTACAAAGCACTGATTATCCTTCCCCTTTAATCATCTCATAGAGAGTGAAGAAAGATTGGGATTATGGTAGAAACTGAAATATAAAACAACTTTTTTTTTAAATCTATGGAATTATTTTTGAGACACATTTGGCATTCCAGAAATTAAAATTAGATTTACAAGTCGAGAGAGATTTTTCAGCATTAATGACTTAGTATGCTGTTTAAAAACCTGGTTACACCTTTCAACAAGGTATAACTTTACAATGTTTTTACAGCGTGACTAAAAGCATAAAAGTGGAAATTCATGTCAATTCTAATGATTTCTAAGATTTCATCTGCAAGGACTTGAAGAGCACACCATACAGAGGAGCAGGATCACTGACAGCAGCTTCAGTATTTCCATTGCAGATGTTGCAAATTGCTATCAGTTTCAGTTATAACGACAGTGAACACAGGTAGTTTTGCCATCATTACAATTGCAAAATTTGGGCCATAATATTGCTCACCTGACTAAGTTATATTTTTAGGTAGTAAATGCCATGATTCCCATCTGATTAATACTTTATATTCACTGGGTACATGTTAGCTCCATGTATTTAACTTGAGCTTTGTAGACTGTTAAAGAACTGAATCAAGGTCTGTCCTGATACACTTCTAAAGATGACACATGGAAATGTTAAAATCAAATATCTACCTTCTGGTGCAAGGAAGACAGCATTCATGTGGAATGACACAAAGCAGAGACAAAAAGGGTTAAAATTAAATAGAAAGTATTGGTCCCAAAATGTACTGAGAACCTCCACTATTATTTTATGAGGCTTTATATGACATTGAACATAATGGACTGTTTGATTCGTAGTTGAATAGACAATCAACAATGAATCTGTCTCTGCATGTTTGCCCCATCCCAGACAGGTGATTACAGTGGAACAAATCAATTATGATCAACTTGGTAATAAGAGTTCAAACGCTCACCTAATACAAGTACCAATCTAACTCGTCACAGGGACAGAGCTTAGGATGGTTTCTAAATATAGGTGGTCTTTTACTGCATTTCCATTCCTGAGTCCCTAACCTGTCTTGAAAAAATTATTTTTAGATAATCTAGCAGTTTAAATTAAGATTAACCAGATATTTCAAGTACATGATCTATTTTCATTGTCTTTTCTTACCTCCCTTGCACCCCACAAAATAACTTATAATCCATGTAGTGCAAAAGGACAACCTTGGCTGTTTTGCAACCTACCCTACTTTCTCTGAATTCCCTGCAGAGAAGCAGCTGTTTTTGTTTTCAATGATCAGAGCTCTACTTCTGTCACATCACAATCCCACATAGCAATGAAGAAAGGTCTTTCAACAACAGTCTAAGTTACTAAAGGAAGAAGAAAGCAGGGCCATTTTCTCTACCAAGGTTCACACTGTTCACTATATTTCCTTCTCGCAATTTGTCCACATGTCCTTAAAATAACATTCTGCAAACAGAACAGCTTGATGAGTTTATCCAGGGACAGAAGCATTTTTTTTTCATTTCTTCTTGGGATGTGGGTGCCACTGGCAAGGCCAGCATTTATTACCAATCATTAATTGCCCTCAAGTTCCTTTGTTAATTCATTGCTCATTATAAATACTTAACATTGATTCTGTTGGCAGCTTCCATATAATTCACTATTTAATCTGTAGGATTGTAATAATGATGCTTTACCAAATTTCTGGAAAATTTGATAATTAATGAATGAAATTATGTTTAAAGGTTATTGGTCATATTTGACTGCTCTGCATGGCAGAAGCCAGCACTATTTCAGCTTTGTGTTATGGTGCACACATTTCACATCATTGTGTTGTATAAAAGTTTTATCAAGTACAGACACAGTAGACAGATCTCCCAGGTGGAAAGGTGAAAGCAGAGGTCTCAGACATAATGCTGTTTCTTCTGCGGTCCTGCTTTGCTGGCCAGATCCTTTGCTTTCTCTTTTGCTGCCAGGGCTGTTTCTTTAGCCTTGTCGGTTGCTTCTTTAGCTGTCTCTCTTAATGTCTTTGTAGGTGTTTCACCTGGAGGAATGGGAAAGATGCCACATTCTAGTCAGCTGGGGCATCTCTACAACTACAGACCATTGGAAAACCATTCTGCAGCAAAATTCGTTGATCAAGTATTACAAAACACCAAGCTATTATAAAAAGCTGGTACAACAGCCAGCCATTTTTCTCCCCCAATGTTGAAGTAAGGGTTTCACCCTCACAATTCCTTCTAAAATATTAAACAGTCAGCATTATAATTATAGTTATAACTACCATCTTAGAAAGGGGTACCTATGGGCCTCAGCCTCAAAGATGTAAATATGATCTTATGTAACCATGGCTAAAACTATAGGCTAAATATGCTGTTAAAGGAGAATTGCCGGACAATCATGAATGTTATAAATGTTGAAATTCAAGGATCTTTCAGTCTGTCTGGCTCCTGTGTTTAAAATTGTTTTGTTATCTTTAAACATTTATTAGTCATTGGAGCAAAATTTAACTGAAAGTGATATATTTCAAGATTTTGAATTTTTCTACAAAAAGGATTTATTAAAAAAAAAGTTAATTTTAAACGTTAGGTTTAAAACCAAAGCATACAACCAGCCCCAAGTTTAAAAAGAAAGTCAGAGACTGAATTGATTAAAATACTAACACTCCAAGCTTTAACAGTGATTTCCCAAAAATAATAAAATGATAAGCAACTAATTTCTCTGGCTCAGAAATTGCTTTGCATCTCACACACATTGTGCTGGAGAGTCACTGGTTCCTGGCATTCAGCTGGGGTAATTTGAAAGGCCTTTCTCTTCTGGCTGAGCACCGCGATAAAAGTAAAAAGACAGCATCAGATTTTAAGATGTATAAGGGAAAGCTTTATCAAGGCTCAGGCAATGTAGGAGGGTGATTAAGAGCTATTTAAATCAAGCAAAACAACGCACTAATGTGCAAAAATACATCATGTTCATTATTTTTGTATACTTACACAAAGACAAATTGTACTGATTGAATTACAGGACTCTGATCTTGACTGTTGCATTGTACATTCACTTGCTGTGAAATAAAACAGCTCTCATGTTGACCACTCTGTTTTTGGCCCCTTGCAGTGTTTGACCATGGTCGCGAAACAGCACCTAATTTTTCAATTAGCACCTTACATCCTTCCAACATTGAGTTTAACAATTTCAGGATGCAACCTCTGCCCCCATTTTGTTTTTTTTTTTAAGTGTTTTTGCTTTTGGACAGCAGCTGTTCATCAACCTGCCATTCATTATTCCTCTAAACACATCTTTTGCTTTTTTAGTTGTCTCATTACCACTTCCTTAGGCCTTGCACCACCAACTCTTTTGCCACTTAATCTCTCCTGTCTTCCATCCAATAATTGACCTTCTATTTCATTCTTATTCCCCGTCTTCCTCCCTTTCAATCTATTACATTTCTAACGTTTCCCAGTTCTGATGATAGGTCAACAAACTGAAATGTTAACTCCGTTTCTCTTTTCACAGATGCTGCCTGACCTGCTGAGCATTTCTAGCATTCTGTTTTTATTATTGACAATGCAGACTGTGGCTTATCACCTTACCATGAATGATCCATCATTTGTCTTCACAACAAAACTCTGAAGATACATAAAATGGGTAGGTCTCAACAAAGGAGACCATGCGGTTCCTTCATAAAAAGTCTTAAATAGGAGTATATATCTTATTCCCTTAGTTGCGTTTAACATAACCATTGGAGTGTGGTATAAACTGAATAAAGAATATTTAAGTTCCAACTCACCTACAAGGGGCAAAGAGATGGCATTGATGGCAAAAGATGTAAAAGCAATAGGGTTGTTGTGGTGGGTGATTTTAACTTTCCCTATATTGATTGGGAATCACTTAGTGCTAGGGGTTTGGATGGTGCAGAATTTGTAAGGTGCTTCCAGGAGGGCCCTGAGACAATATGTAGATAGTCCAACTAGGGAAGGGGCAATACTGGACCTGATATTAGGGAATGAACCCGGCCAGGTGGGTGAAGTTTCAGTAGGGGAGCATTTCGGGAAAAGTGACCATAATTCAGTAAGTTTCAAGGTACTGGTGGATAAGGATAACAGGAGTCCTCGGGTTAAGGTGCTTAATTGGGGGAAGGCTAATTATAACAATATTAGACAGGAACTGAGGAATCTAGACTGGAGGCGGATGTTTGAGGGCAAATCAACAACTGACATGTGAGGGGCTTCAAACGTCAGTTGATAAGAATTCAGGACCGGCATGTTCCTGCTAGGATGAAGGATAAGCATGGCAATTTTCAGGAACCTTGGATAACAAAGGATATTGTGAGATTAGTCAAAAAGAAAAGGGAAACATTCGTAAGGGCTAGAAGGCTGGGAACAGATGAAGCCCGTGGAGAATATAAAGAAAGTAGGAAGAAACTTAAGTAAGGAGTCAGGACGGCTAAAAGGGGTCATGAAAAGTCACTGGCAACCAGGATTAAGGAAAATCCCAAGGCCTTTTATACATATGTATAAAGCAAGAGGGTAGCCAGGGAAAGGGTAGGCCCACTCAGGGACAGAGGTGGGAATCCATGTGTGGAGCCAGAAGAAATGGGAGAGATACTAAATGAATACTTCTCATCAGTATTCACCAAAGAGAAGGACTTAGCAGTCGATTTGTCTAGGGAATAGTGTGTAGATAGCTTGGATCATGTTGAGATCAAAAGAGGTGTTAGGCGTCTTGAAGAATATTAAGGTGGATAAGTCCCCAGGGCCCAATGGGATCTACCCCAGAGTACTGAGGGAGGCAAGGGAGGAGATTGTTGGGACCTTGACAGAAATCTTTGTATCCCCACTGGCTACGGGTGAGGTCCCAGAGGACTGGAGAATGGCCAATGTTGTTCCATTGTTTAAGAAGGGTAGCAGGAATAATCCAGGAAATTACAGGCTGGTGAGCCTTACGTCAGTGGTAGGGAAATTATTGGAGAAGATTCTTCGTGACAGGATTTACTACCATTTGGAAGCAAATGGGCGTATTAGTGAGAGTCAGAATGGTTTTGTGAAGGGGAGGTCGTGTCTCACTAACTTGATCGAGTTTTGAGGAAGTGACAAAGATGATTGACGATGGAAGGGCAGTGGATGTTATATGCATGGATTCCAATAAGGCCTTTGACAAGGTCCCTCATGGCAGACTGGTACAGAAGGTAAAGTCGCATGGGATCAGAGGTGAGCTGACAAGATGGAAACAGAATTGGCTTGGTCATAGAAAACAGAGGGTAGCAGTGGAAGGGTGCTTTTCCGAATGGAGAGCTGTGACTAGTGGAGTTCCACAGGGATCAGTGCTGGGGCCTTTGCTGTTTGTAGTATACATAAATGATTTGGAGGAAAATGTAACTGGGCTAATTAGTAAGTTTGCAGACAACACTAAGGTTGGAGGAGTTGCAGATAGCGAAGAGGATTGTCAAAGGATATAACGGGATATAGATCGGTTGCAGACTTGGGCGGAGAAATGGCAGTTTAATCCGGACAAATGCGAGGTAATGCATTTTGGAAGGTCTAATACAGGCAGGAATTATACAGTAAATGGCAGAACCCATAAGTGCATCAACGGGCAGAGGGGTCTGGGTGTACAGGTCCACAGGTCACTGAAAGTGGCAACGCAGGTGGATAAGGTAGTCAGGAAGGCATATGGCATGCTTGCCTTCATTGGCAGGGGTACTGAGTAAGAAAGCTGGAAAGTCATGCTGCAGCTGTATAGAACCTTGGTTAGGCCACACTTGGAATATTGCATGCAATTCTGGTCGCCACATTACCAGAAGGATATGGAGGCGTTGGAGAGGGTGCAGAGGAGGTTTACCAGGATGCTGCCTGGTCTGGAGGTTTTTAGCTATGAGGAGAGGTTGAAGAAACTTGGATTGTTCTCACTGGAGCGATGCAGATTGAGAGGCGACTTGATAGAAGTTTACAAAATTATGAGTGGCATGGACAGAGTAGATAGTCAGAAGCTTTTTCCCAGGGTGGAAGAGTCAATTACTAGGGGACATAGATTTAAGGTGAGAGGAGAAAACTATAGAGGAGATGTGCAGAGCAAGTTTTTTTTACACAGAGGGTAGTGAGTGTCTGGAATTCAGAGGAGGTGGTGGAAGGTACAATAGTGGTGTTTAAGAGGCAGCTTGACAAATACATGAATAGGTTGGGAATTGAGGGATACGGACCCCGGAAGTGCAAAATGTTTTAGTTGATGGGCAATATGATCGGCACAGGCTTAGAGGGCCGAAGGGCCTGTTCCTGTGCTGTACTTTTCTTTGTTCATTGTAATTTATTGACACAAAAGATTAAAATAGCTGACAAAACTTCCTAAACCAGCACCAATTCTTTTGGGAAAAATTCCGACTTTGCTACAGTAAGTTGATCATCAGTCAAGTACTCAGGGCATATAAATTGATAATAATGCTGATCAATCATCTGACTTCTATTGAATCCAACTAGATATTACTTACATAGATATTGCATGACTCAGATTGTATCTATCTGATTATGCCTAGCAATAGTTCCTTGTATAGTCTGATTAGAATCTATAGATTCCAGTAGGCCACCAATTTGAACAGTACTGTTTCCTTTGGTATAATTAAGTATTTTGAAAATCAGCATTATTTTGGTTCAGCTCAGTTTATGACCATAGTAATATAAATAAATGCATCTCAGTTATACACGTACCTTGCATTCCAGCCAGAACGTACTCAAAACCTTTTATGGTCTTGATTATGCTACTCTTAAAGCTGGCAAGGCCGCACTCCTGAAGAAGGCAAAAGAAAAAGAACAATGACACCCTTGCAGAGAACAACTCTACAATAAATATTTAATTCAATGTTTTCTTGGTGGATGCTTTGCACTCGAAGTGAGAAACTTCAGTTTAAGGAACTTTTGGCACTTTACATGCCTTAGAAATGCTTGATGCTGGTGTTTAGTCAAGTAAAAAGTAAAAATTGTCCACAAATTCAGATGGGAACTGAGTGTGAATTAGAAGCCTAACAACCAGCATATAGTGCAAAACAAAATATTTGCATTTATAGTTCTCTCAAATCGTTTACTATTTAGTTCAAACATGGTAAAAAGAGCTGAGCTCCATAGGTAAGTTGAGAGTGAATGCCCTTGACATCAAGGTTGCGTTTTACCAAGTGTGGCATTAAGGAGCCCTAGCAAAACTGGAGTGAATGGGAATCAGGGGGAAAACTCTCTGCTGGTTGGAGTCAGACCTAGCACAAAGGAAGATAGTTGTGGTTATTGGAGATCAATCATCTCAGTTCCAGGACATCACTGCAGGAGTTCCAAGGCTCAACCATGTTGGCTGCTTCATCAATGACCTTCCCTCCATCATAATGTCAGAATTGGGGATGTTCGCTGATGATTGCACAATGTTCAGCACCATTTGCAACTCCTCAAATACCGAAGAGTCCATGCCCATGTGCAGCAAGATCTGGACAACATTTAGGCTTGGGCTGATAAGTGGCAAGTAACATTTGTGCTGCACAAGTGCCAGGCAATGACTATCTCCAACAAGAGAGAATCCAACCATCTCCCCTTGACATTATATGGCATTACCATCTCGGAATGCCCCACTATCAACATCCTGGGGGTTACCATTGGCCAGAAACTGAACTGGATCAGCCATGTAAACACTGTCAGCAGGTTAGAAACTGGGTATTCTGCAGCAAGTAACTTACCTCCTGACTCCCCAAAGTCTGCCTGCCCGGTAATGATATAGCAGGTGATATGTGCCAGGTGGACCAAATCCACAAGAGAAACTTGGCCATGTAATCACAATGGTTTTGCAATTTGTACTTATTCTGAGAAGATTTGTGCACTGAATTCTGAAATAACAAGTCCACTAACAATTTGAGATTTAAAAAAAATTAAAACATTTAACAACAAAAGAATTCAAACACATACTTAGTTACTTATTATAACAAATCCCCAAAATTCCTAATTAACCTGACTCCCAACTAAACACCCCCTTTAATGCCACAGTCCAAAATAGATTTTGAATTTAAATAAGCAAGCCAGCAAGGTTACCACAACACCCACTCGACAGTGGAACTCCAAAGGCTTTTTATACAACTTTAGTTATTGGACACAGCAATCTTCTGCAAAAGTGACTAGAGGCTTTTCCCCAAGGCTGCTTTACACAGTGTACCTTTCAAAATATTACATGATCACACCCTACATAGCCTTCCATCCTTTATATATGTTTATCTCTCTTTAATATGTAAAATCCCATTGTTCTACATGTCTTCGGAAACTTACTTTTCCCATAATATAAAAATCTTTCATATTGTCAATATGGCCTCTTTCCTTTTGGGAAAAATAAACATCATAACCGTGCCCTATTTATCTTGTTAGTTGTAAACATCCTAAATCAAATAACTCCTCACTTATTTTAAAATGGAAATTTCATTCACATCTTATCTACTGATTCGGACTCCAGCTCATTCATTAGCATTTCAAATACCTTTTTTTACACCCAACCCTTTTGATAATTTCCACCTTGCAGTCTATCTGACTAATTCAATTAAATCAGTCACACAGACAAAACCATCAACACTCACACCCATAAGCCTACAATAATATTACGAAAAATATTATAATCTCGTGACAGTCATCTACAAGGCACAAGTCAGGAATATAATGGAATATTCTCTACTTGCCTGGATGAATGCAGCTGCATCAACACTCAAGAAGCTTGACATCATCCAGGGCAAAGCAGTCTACTTGATTGGCACCCCATCCACCAACTCCAACATCCACTCCCTCCACCACCAACGCACGATGGCAGCAGTGTGTACAAGGCTCCTTCAACAGCACTTCCAGACCCACGGCCTCTACCACCTAGAAGGTCAAGGGCAGCAGATGCATAGGAGCACCATCACCTACAAAGTTCCCTCCAAGCCACACCACTCTGACATGGAACTATATTGTCGTTCCTTCACTGTCACTGGACTGGGTCAAAATCATAGAACTCCCTCCCAAACAGCACTGTGGATGTTCCTACCACACATGGACGGCAGTGGTTCAAGAAGGTGCTCACTAGCACCACCTTCTAAAGGGCAATTAGGGATGGGCAATAAAAATGCTGGCTTAGCCAGCAACACCCACATCCCGTGAACGAAGAAGAAAAACTTCACAGTGGATGAATTTGAAGTGCAAAGATGGTTGGTGAAACTACATCATAATGTGATTCTTGAGCAAAGAAGGCCTGTAGCCCAATTCCTTTTTTAATTCACAATGAAGCAGAAACAATAATTTATGGAAATTAAATGAAAACTGAAACCTCTGCACCAACCTGAATAGCTAACGAGAAGCCGTACAAGTTTGAAGAAATCCAAGCCTCCCGTTTGATTTGAGTCCAGTTTTTATTTTCAGGATGTATTCCATATACACAACACTCTTGTACTACCTGATACAAGATAAAACACACAAACATGCATGGACATTAGTGGCTGAGGAACATTAGAACACTGCCATCATCTTTCATATGGATAAATAGCTTTCACCACTTTCCACCTGCACTGGGCAAAAGACACCAATAAATGGAAGTCAGATTGTATAAACTTGAAAATATTCTGTTACCGATTTTGGTAAAACAAATGGACAAATGACCCAAACACATCTCTGTCTTAATTTGGAGAGCAGGCTTGATGGGCCAAATTATCTTTCCACAATTCATTCTTGAATTTTCCTGATGTCATACGTGGAATTACATAGAAATTAAACACAGAAACAGACCATTTGACCTTTACAGTGTTGGTGTTTCTCCTCCACAAGCAGTAATCCAAATCCTAGGTGCCTGCCCTGCTCCCACATGCCTATATTTGCCTTTCTTTCAACCACCTATTGAATCAATTCTTAATTGTTGACATGGGCTCTAAAACCAGAACTGCATTTCCACAGCTTCACAAGTCCGTGCTGTTATGACCGATGCAGTTGGTACAGCTGAGTTATTGAAAAATCCCAGGGGGAAACTTTAAACAACTGTCATAACCTATAATTTTAAATGGTATGTTTGAGATGCGACTCTAAATTCAGGAATCAGACCACCAGTTCTCGAGGTTTTACATTAAACTAATTAAAAATTTTATAAATTTACATAGGTTAAAATGTATATACACATGGCTACAAATTACTACTCAGAACTTTTAACAAATTCCCAAACTAATCTCCATTAAGGCAACAGCAACTCAGACTTAACTAAACACCAGGCAAAGCATTTTCACCTTCCGAATTCAAAATGAGGGTCTTATCACTTTGGTTCCTGTGGAGACAGTTGGAGGTTTACAGTTGTCTTTTGATCTCACATTGCCTCTGCTCTACACACCTGAAAACGGAAGTTATACCTACCACCGCCCATTGAATGTAAATTCTCATTGTATCACTAGTCTCTTCTAACAGTAAAACCCCTTTCACAGTACCAATTTTATTAGTAAAACAAAAATATTGTTTGGTATCTGCTAGGTGGGTGTCAGTTTTCACCCCATTTCTTGAATGCTCTATTTAAAAAAATGCAAATACACTATCTCTCTTGCATGTCAAAACTAGTACACATCAAAGCACCCAGACTAGCTGGCTTTAATCAAATTAAGACACACCCACAGACTAAATCTCTATTTTAAAAGAAAAATATTTTCCAGTAATATTATATACATTAATAGCTTCATGACAGTGCAAAAAAGCTTTATTACTCTCTATCGAAAATCTTTTCCAATTAATAGTATATGTCCCCTCAAGCAATACTTTTCAATCACTGAAGACAGTATGTTTCTAATAACCCTGTCTCATGTAATCATAAAAACATAAAAAAAATAGGAGAAGTAGGCCCTCAAGCCTACCCCACCATTCAATAAGATCATGGCTGATCTGATCTTGGCCTCCACTCCACTTTCCTGCCTGTTCCTATAACCCTTCATTCTTCATTTCCCTATTGTTCAAAAATCTATTTCAGCCTTGAATATATTCAATGATCCAGCCCCCACAGCTCTGTGGGGTAGAGAATTCCAAATATTCATGACCTCTGAAAATAAATTTCTCCTCATCTCCATCATAAATGGGCAACTCTTATTCTGAAACTATGGCCTCTAGAATAGATTCCTCCATAAGTGGAAACATCCTATCAGCATCTATCCTCTCATGCCTTCTCAGGATCTTATGTTTCAGTAATATCACCTCTAAGTCTTATAAATTTCAATAAGTATAGACTAAACCTGCTTCCTTCATGTGACAACCCCTTCATTCCAGGAATCAACCTATTGAACCTTCTAAGAATTGTCTCCAATCCAAGTATATCCCTCCTTAAATAAGGAGACCAAAGTGTACGCAGTATGCATTACTCTACTTGTGGTCTCACCAGCAACTGGTACAGTTGTAACAAAAAAAATTTACAGGCATTAGTGAAATGGCAGGAATTTTTCTTACTTCAGTATTACCAGTGTTACGATTTCTGTGGAGGTCGATAATGATTTCAAGAAAAATTCCAACTTCCGATTATTAGCTGAAAGGATGACATGTCAAGATTTCACGTTTCAAAATAATTTTTCCTTTATCAATACTAAAGATAAAACTCTTAATTAAACACTATTAACTTCATAGGCAACTTATACTTTAAACTACCAGAATCTGCCACTTCCTACTTTTAATTACAGTTGAAAACCCCAATTTTGTTACATTATTCAGTCTCTAAAGTAGACTTCCAATCTCCTTGAACCAACCTAAAGAGTTTTGCAGCTTCCAAGGGTTTATTTCTGTTCTTTTCCTTTCCCAATACTATCATCCACCATGAGAGGTTGCCTTGGGGATTCTCCCTTTAGCTTCATCTAGGTGAACCCTCTCACCTTGTTTTAACTTCTCACAAACTAGATGTGAGTTCCCATCTGCATTCTGCGTGGTGAATAATGCAGTCAGCATTTTCTCTGCTCAAGGTGCAGGCCTGGCCAACATCCACCTTCTTGCTCTCTGATCTTCCAATCAGCTGCAGATCACTCAAGAACAAAAACTGCAAAGCCCTTCTGTCTGTGATATCTCTAGGTTTAAAGGGAAGCCTGATTTCTGATGTCAGATTGGCTCCCTTTACCTTGTAATCCATGGCAACAGGGAACACACTAGCCCCATATCCAAGTAGAAACGTTAATCAGCTCTCTCTAACCATCACTGATTTTCAATCAAAAAACAAAGTACGGGTCGCATCACAACTATTTACGACTTGATACTGATAACACCTTTTTTAGGTTTTTAGGACTCTTAGGGTCTCTTTACTGTGGACTTAGAAACAACTGTCATTGTCTCCAGGTGTTAAGATTTGGCACCTCCCTTTCAATAACACAATGTAACTTTCCTTTTGATTTAATAACTAAAGCACCCAGATTTACTGTCAGACAGTCTTGGTCAGATGATTCCATTCATTTAACCTACATTTACAATATAGTTCTAAACTATGATAATCTTATAAGCCAAATGATACAGTTCTCAAACATAATAATCACATAAGCATCACACTTGTAACAACAGGGAGGCAGATCAAATGGGCATGACACTGGAAGTCAAGCTTAGAAATGATATAAAATGTTTTAAATAAAAAGGGAAGAGATATTAAATAAACCAATCAAACTAAGAAGAAAAACCCATGGTATGGACAGATTGCATCTCTGCATTCTAGAAGAATCTAGAGAACAAATAGCAAAGGCACCAGAACACATATTTAATACTCTATTAGAGAAAGGTTTAATGCCATTCCTCCAACATTATATCTATATTTAATATGTCCAGGGGACTACAGACCAGTTAGCTTATCAGTAGCAGAAAACACAATGAATACCTATGAAAGAAGATGACAGAAAATCAGGAAGCAAAAATATAATAGTCAGCATGCATTTCAAAAAGGAAAGTCTTGCTTTGCCAACCTCACTGATCTCTTTGAATCAGTAAGAGAGAAAGTAGACAAGGATAAAGTAGATGGAATATAACCAGATTTCCAAAAGGCCTTTGATAAGGTATGACATAATAGGCTAATGAATAAGGTCAGAGCACAGGGAGTCCAGGGACAAGTAGCAGAATGGATAGCTATCCAATTGATAGGAACCAGATAGTAGCGGTACAGGGTAGCTAATCAGCATGGCAGAAGGTGGAAAATGAAATTCCACAAAATTACAATTTATATTAATAATTTAAAATTTGGAATCTTAAACACAATTATTAAATTTAAGATATTAAGATATTGTGAGGGATACTCAACACTAAAGAGGACTACAACAAAATACAAGACATTAATAAACTTGCAAAATGTGCATAAAACTGGCAAATGAATTTCAACATAGGTAAATGTGAGGCATTACATTTTGATACTGTGTTGCACATGTAACAAAAAGTACTAGTAGCTGTATGTCTTTGAAAGATGCAACAACTTGCAATAATATGGCACTTTTAACAGGAAAGTGCTCCAAATTTCTTCGTATAGGTGACAATGAGCGTGACAGGGTATAAAAGAGATGGCCAAAGATTTGATCAGGAAAAGGCTTTGCATAGGCTTTTGAACAAGAGAAAAAAAAGAGAAGATTTGAGGAAGGTGCCAGGATGTGTGGCCAAGACAGCTGAATGGTGCACCACTGAAGGTGGAGCACAAGGAGGACGGGATTAAAAAGAAGATACATAGGTAAAGGATGTAAACTGGCTTCTAAATGTCAAGGAATTTAATTCATCGACAGACAATGAACTGGTAGAGATTGACAAAGACAGGCACAATTGGGAAACAGAATTTGGGGGGAGGGGGGAGACAAGTAGAGCTGGATAGAGGGCCAGTGTTAGGTGGAGATAGCCAAAAGATGTCATAGACAAAAGGACAAAGAGGTGTTGAAGGTGGTGATATTATCTAAGGAATGTGCTAATAGGTGACATTAAGGGTAGAAAGCAGGATGAGCAAAGTACAGATAGCCCTAGCGGGGGTGAGGTGGGGGGAAGGGATCGAAATATGCTAAAAGGTAGAGATAAAACAATGGATGGAAATACATTTAAATATAATGGAAATAGGTGGGAAAAGTAAAATCTATATAAATTATTGGAAAAAAAGGGGTTTTGGAAAGGGGGTGGGGATGGAGGAGGGAGTTTCCTTTCTGATCCCCTTTTTTTCCAATAATTTATATAGATTTTTCTTTTTCTATTTCCTACAACTGTGTCTGCAAAGGAACCAGATTGAAAGGAACCTCATTTTGAATCCAAAGATTAAATGTGCTTTGCCTAATGTCTGATTAAAGTCCGTGGATTACTATTGCTTTGGTGAAAATTTACCTGGGAGTGATTAATTTGGGGATTTGTTTAAAGTTATTGTGGTAGTAATTTGTAGACGTGTGTATGTTTAATTTGTTAAATTAATCAATGTTTGATTTAGTTTTATAAAAACCTTTCAACGCTTGGTGGTCTTACTCCGAAATTCAGAGCTACGTCTCAAAAATACCAATTGAAAATATAGGATATGACAGTTGTTCAAGTTTCCTTTTGGGATTTAAACATTTCAGCCCTTACCATCAGCTGTGTCATAACCAGGTTTGTGTTATGTTTAAAGTAACAGAAGTTTTGAAGCAAGCTCAGAAACTGAAACATGACATTGCTCGCTTAAAGTTCATTACCAACAATCTTCGTGAACAGAAATATTTGATGCTGGCTGGTTCTCAAGTAATTCAAAAGATACCGCATTCCAGGTAAAAGACACTGGTTAGGCTCCAGTTGGTGTACTGAATGCAGCTCTGGGTGCACTATTACAAAAAGAATTAAAGCTATGGAAAGGGTGCAGTGAAGATTTCCTAGAATAACAATGCCAGTTATGAGAAGTTATATTTGGAATGCTTCACTGTAAGTCGCTAATAAGTCAGAGAATATATCTGAAAAGGAAATTAAAGCATTTCAAATGAAGATGAAACAATGCATGGAAACAGGATTAGATTAGATAGCTCCAGTTGAAAAGTTAGCACTACCACAATTATTTTATTATACCTCAACCTAAAAATGTCAAACAATCCTCCTTATAGCCTGATGCCATAATGTATTAGTGTCCCAAGTGTAAATGATTAGTCAAGGGGTCTATATCTTGTCCACAGCAAGCTCCAGGCTCTCCAATGAGACAACATGTGAAGACTAGCCATTTTCCCAAGAGAATTCCTATGCCTCCTACCATCTAATGCCACAACCTCATTAAGAGGTATATAAAATATCCACCAGCCCACTGATTCCAGTAAGGAACAGTTGTTGAGGCACTAAATCTAAGTGTAGAAAAATCTACTTTTATTTTTAAAAATTCAAATGCTATGACATATCATAAGTCGTGCATGATTGATGTTCCATGTCAACGTGGTTAAGGTTTTGTGCTTTAAATCCACTACTGAATCTTCTAGAACGAAGGCTGAGTGTGCAACGTTAGTAGGAAACAATCTCTCTGCCCACTGAGGCACTATGCCTGTCTTGGTGAGTAATCGCCGGGAAACCACCTTGTCAGGAGTTACCTCACGGTGGATGACATCCTCTGTGAGAACATGCTTGCTGAGGGAGAAGAAACATTGAAATGGTGATGTAGAGGAAACTGCAGTTTTCATTTAAAAATTGCCAAAATGCTTTTACCTTCCATTACTCCAAACCACCACCACATTATAGAAATATAACTTTATTCCATCCAGGCAAGAAAGCAGTTAACATATTTTGTTTAGACCATCAGCACTGATTAGCATTCCTTCCTCATTGGATAGCATAAAAATAGTTAACTTATCAATCATTTCATTAATTATGGAACATTGATAGAGCAGAATAACTGCTACGTTTTTCCACAGGACAATTACTATACTTCAAAGATGATCAATTCTCAAGTGCTTGAGATATTTCAATATTTATTGCAGGTGTTAAATGTGGAATGTCTTGTTGATATGCCCTGGTCTCATGAACCAAACTCCCAGTTATGGGTGAATAGCTCCACTGCCTAGTACATCCACAGGCTAAAGGAGTAAGCCCTGACAAAAAAAAATCTGGAATGGAGCATAAAGGCAGACTAATGCTTAAATATGTCATATTTCAGGCAATTCCTACAATGAAGCCATGGCAATCATGATGTTCTGCATTTCTTTGGACGCAACCAGGGAGGTCGAGAGAGGTGCCCTGACACTTGGCCACCCCAGGGTATTCACAGAGTTTGACCTGGCTTCTGCCCTGCAGAGGTTACTCCAGTTTCATCGAACACTGATTTAAGCACCTAGGTACAAACCATCATGTCTCACAAGATGGATGGCCGCTAGAGAGGTTTGCACCAATTTGATTTTTTCCATTTCCCACATGGGTCATCCCATTGCCTGTCAATTTGTGCGAAATTAATGTGGTGTCGTTGTTACATGTACAAAAGGAACGGTGTTGTGAAATTCACTCCACTTATGGTCAATGCAACCAGCAAAGCCATTTAATCGTATTGTCAGCAGCGATTTGACTGAAGAAGCATCATGTCTGGCAGAGGGAAAGGAGGCAAAGGACTGGGGAAAGGCGGAGCAAAGCGGCACCGCAAGTGCTTCGTGATAACATCCAGGGCATCACCAAACCAGCCATCCGCCGCCTGGCTCGCCGTGGCGGTGTCAAACGCACTTAGGGCCTGATCTCCGAGGAGACCCGCGGGGTGCTGAAGGTTTTCCTGGAGAATGTGATCAGGGATGCTGTCACCTACACCGAGCACGCCAAGGGGAAGACGGTCGCCGCCATGGATGTGGTGTACGCTCTGAAACGCCAGGGCCGCACTCTCTATGGATTCGGCGGCTGAACAAATCGACCCGACTCTTAAAAAAAAAACCCACGTATTGTCTGTCATCGGTTCGAACCTCATAACCAAAGATGAAAAAAAGCTGTGGCAACCTACTTCCTAATCCAGTCCCTGTTGTTTCTCACAAATCAAATGAATACATAAACCCTGAAAATTAATTTACTCACCTGTATGGGTTTGGATAGCGCTGCCAGAATGCAGCAAATACTTGTTCCCATGAATTCTTCAGATCATTCAGACCGAGGAAATACTTCACCATTGTCCCCATAGGATAGGATTGAAACAACGAAAGTGGAACTTATGCCTTGGTCGAGTGGGCAGAGATTATTAGTCCTTGATGATTATTACCTAGATTGTTTTAAAACACAATTAACCATAAGGTTACTGCTGTAATTAGATTAATGGCAGTGCTATATATAAATCAGGCCACATTCTCGTAATTCTAATCGCCATGTGGCTTATTGTTTTCCTGCTAGCTAACATTCCTCTGCTCATCAATTTTCCTGGAGGCTGCAAACGTTCCAGCATTCCCCCTCCTTGAGGCGCTGCAGCTTTCCCACTGCCAGGCCAGCCCCTCCACGGCCACCTCTCTAGAGTTCTGTCGAAGGGTCATGAGGACTCGAAACGTCAACTCTTCTTCTCCGCCGATGCTGCCAGACCTGCTGAGTTTTTCCAGGTAATTCTGTTTTTGTTTTTATCTCTAGAGGAAGAGCGGACTCATGTTTACCAAGCAACCTCCTGACTCTGTCTTTAACGTACGCTCTTATTATTGTCCCCTTCCCCCCTGCGTCCGTTCAGGTTCAAGGTCGCAGCCGGATCTGCAGAGCGGCTCCCCCTCAGCGGGGTTGGCGTTGCCCCACAACGCCTCGGGCCACTCTCACCTGCCTCATGTTCCCTTGCGGCTCGAAGACGCAGCCGCCAATCATCAGCAGCGCCCGCGCTGCGCTGCCATCTTGCTGCCAGCCCGCAACAGATCTACTTCCGGAACAAAGGAAGCAGGCGCAGCAGTCCCAATTAGTGGTCAAACTCTGCATTCCTATAGCGCCACACACGACCTCAGGTCTGTCCTGTCCCAGTGGCTTTTACGGCCACTGAAATACTTCTGAAGTGCAGCTACTGTTGCAATTCAGGGCACAGTAATTCAGATCATCCCAATCACCAACTAGTGAAGTGTAAAAATGTAATGCAAAATCATGATATTATTAAAGGCCAGCAACAGCTCTGCCTTTTCCTTAGCTTGGACTTCAATCTCTATCAGGACTGCAGGTCACATCTGGTGGATCACTGCTGATCTACACGGAAATGTATATTTTAATACTTGTTGTATAAACTAAATACTATAAAAACCAATGATTCCAATTGATTATCATACTAAGACTGCTGCTCATGAATGCCTGAACTCCAACCTGATGACGCTGGTGCTGCTTTGCTCAAGTTCCCAACTCTGCAGCACATTGTGGGCATGAACTCCAAGCCTGGCAAAAGTTTTGTGACATTAGAAATTTGTACCCACAACATTTATTCAAATAGTCGTTTGGTAGTACTGGGTGCTACATATATTAATACACAGGGCCCTGTTCTTTGCAGACAGAAAGAACGTACACACATTGCGCCTGTTTCAGCTAAACAGAATAAGTGGCAGTCATTCGTTAGTTCATTTCCAAGGGCAATGGCCAATCAGAGTTAAGCTGCCTAGTTTAAATCTCAAACAATGCTTGGCAGTTAACTCTCAGTCACCATGGTGCATTCTCCATGGCAACGCCTCTACCAATCAGGGTCCACTTGCCAATGAATTAGCACTCTCTTCTCATACAGTATAAATTGTTGTTCCCTTTACATTTGGTATTCTTGTGAATTGTCCTGATGAGTGCAAGATGAAAAGCTTTGCCAAAAAAATCTATTTTTTCAGCAAGACATGTATTAACCTCTCCAATGTTTTCACATCCTTCCTAAAGTGTGGCGCCCAGCACAACACACAGTACTCCAGTTGAAGCCTAACTAGTATCCTATACAAGTTCAACATAACCTCCTTGTTCTTATACTCTATGCCCCTATTAATAAAGCCTAGGATACTGCATGCTTTATTAGTTGTTCACTCCGCCTGTCCTGTCACCTTTAATGACTAATGCACATATACACCCAGGTCCCTCTGCTCCTGCACACTCTTTAGAGTTGTACCCCTTATTTTATATTGTCTCTCCATGTTCTTCCTATCAAAATGAATCACCTCACACTTCTCTGCATTGAACTTCATCTGCCACCTATCTGCCCAATCCACCAACCTGTCTATGTCCTTTTGAATTTCTCCACGGTCTTCTCAAAGTTTACAATGCTTCTAAGTTTTATATCATCCACAACTTTGAAATTGTCCCCTTCATACCAAGATCTATATAACTAATATATATAAGGAAAAGCAAGGGTTCCAATACAAAACCCTGAGGGACTCTACTATAAACCTTCCTCCAGCCCCAAAAAAATTAACCATTACTCGCTGTTTCCTATTACTCGGCCAATTTTATATCCACATTGGTACTGTCCCTTTTATTCCATGAGCTATAACTTTCCTCACGAGTCTGTTGTGTGGCACTGTATTGAATGCCTCTCCAGAATATATTGTCATGTAATCCTCACTGAAATATTGTCAAGTCCCTTATTATAAGAATATAAGCATATCCATACTCACCGAAACTTCAGATGACATGCTTTAAAGAGAGAAGCTGAAAAAATACTTTGGACATTCAATTTGGATTTTTGCCCAAGTACTTCACTGGATGCCTTCTAGTCCCATCATAGTCCATTTCAAATATCTTATCGCAATCCACTGTATTTAATCATTTTATAATCCAAAACAGATGTCCAATAGCATTGTCATGTTAAATTGTCAGGGACAAGAGACCCACGCTAGTGTTCAATCAATAGTACATAAACCCCATAGAACAAAGATTCGAGACTTAAAAATATGATTATAGTTAACCTTCCACATTTCCACTTACTCATTGCTCAGCATCCAGTGTCTCTTTTCAATCTAAGATCCCATGAGATATTTTCTTAAGTCAGTATCTTAGTGAATTGCTGAGGGAAGGTCTGCTTAAGGTGGCAACAGAGACTACTTTGTTCTCCACATGGAAGTGGTCCTCAACCACTCAATCCAGCGCAGCCATGTTTTCCAGTCACATCGGCAAAAATGTTTTTATTGCAAGCTGAAGTAGGAGTCAAGGGAGTAACTGAAAAATTAGCTATTTTTGTGGTGTGTATTGTCATGCCAGCAAAACTATATTGTCATCAGGAAGTTGGAAGGGCAGGTGTGTCATCAACAGCAAACTGGGATTATTGGATATTGTACACAACTAAGATGAGGGGAAAAAAGCTCTATTTTTAAAAATACAGGGCAAAATGTCACAATTTCAATGCATTTGTGTGACAATCCAGAAAGCATAAAAAATCAGAATATAGTCAAATTAAATCTTACAACTACAAAATACATATGAAATCATAAGCCTTCCATTCACAGCATGACATTTTCTTTGCATCTATGATTACTGCTGGCAGAAATTGGCTTTGCCTTTATTGAACTGTAGGTTACCACAATATACCACCAGTAAGTACAACAAAATGTTTAGTTTCCCATTTATTCCTTGCAAAACTTTTGTGTTCTTCCATTGTTTTCCGACACTGTCTTCAGCTGCATTAAATTTATTTACACCCCACCTCTTCTATTTTCCCCCACAAGAAAAAATCAATTTCCCAAATTTCTTTTGCTCCCCTCAAAAAAACTACACCCTATGACCATCATTCTGCCCACAAGATGAACACCTATTCTGATTTGTCAGTCGGAGACTACAGCCAAGTTCCATGTGGCCCTGCGGCCTGTCAATCACTTGCTGGAAGTAATTGGCGCAGTTGAACTTGTTGATTAAAGCAGGTCAAGTTTGGTCTCTGGGCAATTCAAGTCCTCCTAGCACTTCCATTCCGATCCAATTTAATAGATAGAGGTGATAGATCTGGCTTGTTCTTAAGATGAAAAAAATTACAGCACTTTCATTATTATAGACTGCATTGTCTCTCCAAGGAAGATGGCGGGGGTGGGGGGGTTGGGAGGGGTGGTTGGTGGATGTGAGAGTGATTGAAAGTGGTAAGGGCCAATTGCAAAGGTCCAAGTTCTGCCATGACAGACAGCTGAGCAACCAATGAGATACAAGAATCAAGGGGCACATTCAACCAATGTCATAATAGGGTTGCCAACTCTGGCTGGACATGTTCTGGGAGCTGTCACAGAATCACATAATCATTTCAGCACAGAAGAAAACCATTCAGCCCATCATGTCTGCACTGACCCTCCATCATGATTTAGTGTCATGCTCCTGCTTTCTCCCCGTAACCTTGCACATTGTTTCTATTCAAATAATCATCTAATGCCCTCTTGAATGCCTTGATTGAACCTGCCTCCACCACACTTCCAGGCAGTGCATCGCAGACTCAAACCACTCGGTGTGAAAAAGTTTCTTACATCACATTTGCTTCTTTTGCAAATCATTTTAAATCTGTGCCCTCTCATTCTCAGTACCTTGATGAATGAGAACAGTGTCTCCCTATCTACTCTGTCCAGCCCCCTCATGATTTTGAACACTTCT
Source organism: Carcharodon carcharias (assembly GCF_017639515.1). NCBI lineage: Eukaryota > Metazoa > Chordata > Chondrichthyes > Lamniformes > Lamnidae > Carcharodon > Carcharodon carcharias. The sequence goes on along the minus strand of NC_054474.1, from coordinate 71,832,156 downwards.
ATCAAATCTCCTCTTAATCTTTTCCTCTCCAAGGAGAACAGTCCCAACCTCTCCAATCTATCTTCATAATTCAAGTTTCTCATCCCTGGAACAATTCTTGTAAACCTCTTCAGCACTCTCGCCAATGTGTTAACATCCTTTCTATAGTGTGGCATCCAGAACTATACACAATACTCCATCTGAAGTCTAACTAGTGTCTTATATAAGCTCAGCATAACCTCCCTGCTCTTGTACTCTATGCCCCTATTAGTAAACCCCAGGATACTATAAGCTTTATTAACTGCTCTCTCCACCTGTCCTGCCACCTTCAATGATCTATGCACATGTACACACAGGTCTTTCTGCTCTGCACACCCTTAAGAATTGTACCCCTTATTTTATATTGTCTCTCCATGTTCATCACTTCCCCTAGACTCCTGCCATTGGTCACCCAACATGTGCATCATCTCAGATCCCTGCCTTCCCAAGAATTTTCAATGTGTCCCAGTTTTAACCTTTGAAAATTAGGTCACCCTACAGTTGCATGGGCTGAATTTAATGGTTCCTTGATCTAGACGTAGTTTGCTTGACCACAGAGTATTTAATTATCTCAAGTTCTACTTAACCTTCATGGCATATGACTTATTTCTAACTAAACATTCATCCAGCTAATATCCATCGTTTTTAAAAATGATCACGCTTTCATTTTCTCTTACTGCTTCTAGTGTGTTATCTGCATCTCCACCCAAAACTTATATTTTGGATGGGAAGAACTTGCATTTATATCCCAAAACATTTGACAAGCAATTAAGTATTTTTGGAGCGTAGTCACCGTTGTAAGATGGAATATGTGTTACAATTATGAACTTTATAGGATAGTTATGCTTTAGGATTGTCTCTTTAATTTAAGGTAAAATGGAGGAATGAAGTGGGTCATGTGACCAGCTCTCAACTCTGCCTGGCAATAAACCTAGGTGGTTTGGTTGCTATGGGGACAAGAGACGCCCAAGTCAAGAGACTTGCTGAAAAGCTGCAAGATGCTCACACTTGTGGACAATGGGAAAAGCATCAGTGCTGACTGTTGGTAAACAGTCTCCAAATCTCACAGGCAGGTGTCAGGAATGTCTGGTGTTATAAATAATTAAAATCAAAATTGACTATTTCATTCCAAATTAGAATGGAGTTGGGGGCCTAACGTATAGATAATTCACATTTCTATCTGGATACAAGGCCCATGTGTTTTACATTGCCATGGAGATGGACTTTGGGAAGGGAAGACCTCATAGCAAGCCATTGTAGTATCGGGTTACAGGGTTTCTTAATATATCACCGAACCTCACAGACCCAAGTGCGTCTGCAGCCATCTGAGAGGAAGAAAGCAAGAGATAGAGTTAGTTAGTCCTGCAGAGAAAATGCTAACACTACTGTTCACCACACAGAACATAGGTAGGAGCTCATGCTCAGAGTGAAGACATTGAGTTTGTAAGGAGTTAAAGGAGGCTGGAAGATTTGCCTAGTTTGGGCTTGATGGAATCTCCAGTGTAACCCTCACAGTTAAAGTCTGTTCTGGGATTAGAAGTTACCCCACTGGGATAGGAAAAAAGAAGCAAGGTACCTGGAGCAGAGAATAGCTTTGGACTGGTTCCAAGGAATAAACCATTTATGTAAGGGACAGCATGAAGTATATCATGGTGGGCATTTTCAGTAGCATTAAAAGTTAAAAGGGGGAAACATTTCTGTTCTTTAGAGTATAAGTTGCCTAAAAAGTGTTTTGTCACTTTTGATTTCAGTTTGTTTGTTACAGTAAAAGTCTTAAAACTTGAACCCTTGTCATGTGATGCTGCAGTCAGTCACTGGAAATTAAACTTTTTTTTAAAAGCTATCAGTCTTCACAGGGACTGTGTTAGGAAATAGATATAGTTTAAGTAAGTTATTTTGGTATTTGTGGGTGTTAGGAATGAGTTTTAGCTTTATTTGTGTGTTAGGAAAAGGTCAAGTTGAGTTTTAGTTTCACTTTAAAAGGTGCCTGCATTTCTAATGAGCGTTTGCAACTGTAAGCGAGGTTAAGCAAACACAAGTGTAGCAACAGGGGCCCAGAGAGGTAAGAGCCCCCCCCCACCCCCAACCCACACACACACACACACACACACACACACACACACAGAAAAACTAAAGAAACAGAAGTTTTGACTTTGGTTAGGAGCAGCTGCCAGGCAGAAGCAATCTAGAAGGGGCAGATAGCCAATCCCAAGCTAAAGAAGAAAGTCCCCTATCAGGGGAGTGGAACAGGAGAAAGTCTCAAGCAGGCCTTCTAGTCAAACCTGAAGAACCTGGAAAAGGTCCTGTTAAGTGAAATTAAGAGTGAGGGGCAGGGAAAGGCTCTAAGCTTAAAGCTCCAATCTGCAGAAAGCAAGGTCAAAGTAATATAAAGGCTTGTGAGAAATCAGAAGGTCCAAAGTGGCAACTGAAGGTCTGTAACTCTTTACTATGGGCATGTGAAGGAATGGTGTACGGTTGACAGCTGAGTCTGTGAGAGAGCTTGCGTGGATGAAAGCTTGAATGCATGTAGTGACCCAGGGGAGAGGAACATCAGAAAGAGAGTTTGAAGCCTTGGAGTGGAACCCTTGCGTGAGGTGTCTGAGAGAAAGTGTTGCTTTGGGAGAAGATTCCAAAGTGAGTTCTTGGAAAGCAGAGATTGGAAACCCTCGTGTGAAAGACGGAGTTCAGTGAGACTGGTTGGCTCACAGTGTAACAAGCGCCTGGGAGGAGTTGAGGAGAAATCCATAGCATCTGTCTGGGGTGGCATCTGTCACTTGGTTTCAGAGTATGGTGTGTCTGACCACAGGTTGCCAATTGGTTTACATGAACTATACTTACTGTGAACATTGGAGTGTAAGATAGCTTTTGTAACTTGTGTTATCCTTACAAATCTGTATATATGTGTAAAGGTATAGTTGTGGGTGAAGGAGTATTGTAATATAGTTCATCTTTTCTTGTTTAATAAATGTTTCATGCTTTTGTTAACAGTTCATTAGCTGACTCCGGTGACTCTGTTCAGGAGCCCCTCTCCACGTATCTAAACAAGCAAATAAAAGTTAGGATCTATCAAGCTGGGTTCCACCCTGGGATCAGGTTTGTCCAGTTTTAACATCAGCTGGGATTATAACAAAGTGGGGCTCTTGCAGGATTTTGAAACGTGTACAGTGGGTGAATGGTCACGGAATAATAATTGGTCTGGGATTATCATTATAAGGTGGCTGTGAATACTTATAAAACAAGTACATGAATGTCAAAAGGTACTGGACATAGGAATTGGAGTTGCTCTGAGATATATTGTACAGATTGGAATTCAAAATGGTTCTGGAGGTTGCTAAGACTTTTTTACAGATGGATAATGTAACTCTGACTGGTTTACAGAAATTAATCAAGAGCAAGCTAATGGAATTGGTGGATAAATTGGAGTTAGAATTACCCAAAGGGGTGAAGAAAGCAGACATGGTTCAGATAATAGCACAGCATTTAAAACTGGAATGGATACTACAGAGACCACGTTCTCTAGGGGGTGAGTCACAGCTGGAGGTTGTGAGACTTCAGTTACAAATGAAGAAGCTTGAATTTGACCAAGCAAAGGAACTTTAAAAAACTTGAATTAGAGGCAAAAGAAACGGAAAAGGAAATAAGAACTAGAATTGGAACTGAAAAGGCTAGAGGCAAAGGAAAGAGAAAGGGCTTTTCAAAGGGAGCAAGCAGAAAGGCAGGAGAGAGAAAGGAATAAAAACAAAAAAACTGCGGATGCTGGAAATCCAAAACAAAAACAAAAACAGAATTACCTGGAAAAACTCAGCAGGTCTGGCAGCATCGGCGGAGAAGAAAAGAGTTGACGTTTCGAGTCCTCATGACCCTTCGACAGAACTTGAGTTCGAGTCCAAGAAAGAGTTGAAATATAAGCTGGTTTAAGGTGTGTGTGTGGGGGTCGGAGAGAGAGAGAGAGAGAGAGAGGTGGAGTGGGGGTGTGGTTGTAGGGACAAACAAGCAGTGATAGAAGCAGATCATCAAAAGATGTCAACAACAATAGTACAAAAGAACACATAGGTGTTAAAGTTAAAGTTGGTGATATTATCTAAATGAATGTGCTAATTAAGAATGGATGGTAGGGCACTCAAGGTATAGCTCTAGTGGGGGTGGGGAGAGCATAAAAGATGTAAAAATAAATAAATAAATAATTTTTTTTTTCTTTTTCTCTTTTTATAATGGAAATAGGTGGGAAAAGGAAAATCTATATAATTTTTTGGAAAAACAAGAAAAGGAAGGGGGAAACAGAAAGGGGGTGGGGATGGGGGAGGGAGCTCACGACCTAAAGTTGTTGAATTCAATATTCAGTCCGGATGGCTGTAAAGTGCCTAGTCGGAAGATGAGGTGTTGTTCCTCCAGTTTGCGTTGGGCTTCACTGGAACAATGCAGCAAGCCAAGGACAGACATGTGGGCAAGAGAGCAGGGTGGAGTGTTAAAATGGCAAGCGACAGGGAGGTTTGGGTCATTCTTGCGGACAGACCGCAGGTGTTCTGCAAAGCGGTCACCCAGTTTACGTTTGGTCTCTCCAATGTAGAGGAGACCACATTGGGAGCAACGAATGCAGTAGACTAAGTTGGGGGAAATGCAAGTGAAATGCTGCTTCACTTGAAAGGAGTGTTTGGGTCCTTGGATGGTGAGGAGAGAGGAAGTGAAGGGGCAGGTATTGCATCTTTTGCCTGGGCATGGGGTGGTGCCATAGGAGGGGGTTGAGGAGTAGGGGGTGATGGAGGAGTGGACCAGGGTGTCCCAGAGGGAGCGATCCCTACGGAATGCCAATAGGGGGGGTGAAGGGAAGATGTGTTTGGTGGTGGCATCATGCTGGAGTTGGCGGAAATGGCGGAGGATGATCCTTTGAATGCGGAGGCTGGTGGGGTGATAAGTGAGGACAAGGGGGACCCTATCATGTTTCTGGGAGGGAGGAGAAGGCGTGAGGGCGGATGCGCGGGAGATGGGCCGGACACGGTTGAGGGCCCTGTCAACGACCGTGGGTGGAAAACCTCGGTTAAGGAAGAAGGAGGACATGTCAGAGGAACTGTTTTTGAAGGTAGCATCATCGGAACAGATGCGATGGTGGCGAAGGAACTGAGAGAATGGGATGGAGTCCTTACAGGAAGCGGGGTGTGAGGAGCTGTAGTCGAGATAGCTGTGGGAGTCGGTGGGTTTGTAATGGATATTGGTGGACAGTCTATCACCAGAGATTGAGACAGAGAGGTCAAAGAAGGGAAGGGAAGTGTCAGAGATGGACCACGTGAAAATGATGGAGGGGTGGAGATTGGAAGCAAAATTAATAAATTTTTCCAAGTCCCGACGAGAGCATGAAGTGGCACCGAAGTAATCATCGATGTACCAGAGAAAGAGTTGTGGAAGGGGGCCGGAGTAGGACTGGAACAAGGAATGTTCCACATACCCCATAAAGAGACAGACATAGCTGGGGCCCATGCGGGTACCCATAGCCACACCTTTTATTTGGAGGAAGTGAGAGGAGTTGAAGGAGAAATTGTTCAGCGTGAGAACAAGTTCAGCCAGACGGAGGAAAGTAGTGGTGGATGGGGATTGTTCGGGCCTCTGTTCGAGGAAGAAGCTAAGGGCCCTCAGATCATCCTGGTGGGGGATGGAGGTGTAGAGGGATTGGACGTCCATGGTGAAGAGGAAACGGTTGGGGCCAGGGAACTGGAAATTGTTGATGGGACGTAAGGTGTCAGAGGAATCACGGATGTAGGTGGGAAGGGACTGGACAAGGGGAGAGAGAAGGGAGTCAAGATGACGAGAAATGAGTTTTGTGGGGCAGGAGCAAGCTGAGACGATCGGTCTACCGGGGCAGTTCTGTTTGTGGATTTTGGGTAGGAGATAGAAGCGGACCGTCCGAGGTTGGGCGACTATCAGGTTGGAAGCTGTGGGAGGAAGATCCCCAGAGGAGATGAGGTCAGTGACAGTCCTGGAAACAATGGCTTGATGTTCAGTGGTGGGGTCATGGTCCAGGGAGATGTAGGAGGAAGTGTCTGCGAGTTGACGCTCAGCCTCCGCGAGGTAGAGGTCAGTGCGCCAGACAACAACAGCACCACCCTTGTCAGCGGGTTTGATGACAATGTCAGGGTTGGACCTGAGAGAATGGAGTGCAGTAAGTTCGGAGAGAGACAGGTTAGAATGGGTGAGAGGAGCAGAGAAATTGAGACGACTAATGTTGCGCCGACAGTTCTCAATGAAAAGATCAAGAGAAGGTAAGAATCCAGAGGGAGGGGTCCAGGTGGAGGGAGAATATTGGAGATGGGTAAAAGGATCCGTTGAACTGGGAGAGGACTCCTGCCCAAAGAAGTGAGCCCGCTGACGAAGACGGCGGAAGAAGAGTTCGGCATCATGCCAAGCCCGAAATTCATTGAGGTGAGGGCGTAAGGGTATGAAACTACATGGAGCTGGAATTTCAGGCAAGAGAAAAGGAACGAGAAAGGGAATATCAGCTTTGAAGGCTGGAAGATAAAAAAAGACACTGAGACACTGAGGAAAGTTCTGATGATGAAAAATTCTCAAACCCATTGTGTAAGCTCTCCCAAAGTTTGAGGAAAGGGATGTAAGGCATTCTTTATCACATTTGAGAAGGTGGCTAAGCAAATGAAGTGGCCAAAAGAAATCTGGACAACACTTTTACAGTCTAGACTGGTAGGTAGAGCTCATGAGGTTTATGCTTCACATTCAGAAGAGGTATCGGTGGATTATGATGCAATAAAAAAAGCTATTCTGAGTGCATATGAGTTATTCCCCGAGGCACACAGGCAGAAATTTTGGAATATAAGGAAACAGCCTGGCTAGACCTGTATTGAGTTTGAAAGGGTAAAGCAAAGTAATTTTGACCATTGGATATCGGCATTAAACGTAGGGACAATGTATGGAACTCTTGGGGAAATTATCCTGTTGGAAGAATTTAAAGATTCACTTCCTCCAGTAATTAGAGCCCATGTTGAGACCAGAGAGCTAAAATGGCTAGAAAGGCAGCAGAGATGGCAGACAATTATGAATTAATCCATAGATCTAAACCCTTTTTCCATCATCCCCATAAACCTGAAATGGATAGAAGTTGGGACGGTGAAAGGAAGGCAAGTAGCCAGGGAAGAGAAGGGACAGTTGGGAATTCTCAGCAAGTTTCTCCTGAGACCAGGAAGAAATGTGCTGACGGTGGCAGTGACATTCAAAAGCCTAAATGTTTTCACTGTAGCAAGTTGGGACATGTTAGGGCAGATTGCTGGAGATTAAATGGTACACCTATTGCCAAGGATGCCAAAGGAATCCTCAGGAAAGGTTGCATCAGAAAAGGAAATTGTTGTTAAAACTGTAGCAATGGTACAGTTGAAACCTGTTCCCTCACAATATACGGGAAAGGGGGATATGGTTCAGAGAATTCTTCTTTGATTACTGGTGAAGGAAGTCAGGCTACAGAGGGTCTGGATGTTTTCTATCGAAGGGAGAAGTGTTCCCTTACTCTTCCAACAAAGTAAGCAGATCAAAATTTTGAGAGATACAAGGGCAGGTCAATTATTGATGGTGGCTAATAATACAATTTGTGTTCCGGATAGCTTTATGAGGGAAAAATATTAAAAGATATTAATGGAATTTATGAACCTGCTTATTTGTGTAAAGTCAACTTACAAAGTCACTTTATAAATGGAATTGTTATGGTGGGAATATTCCTAGATCACCTATTGAAGGGGTAGATTTTATTCTGGGTAATGATTTCACTAGTGGAGATAGTAATATGGTAATGGCTGTATTGCAGCAGGTGATTGATCATGCTGATCTTAACCAACTTCAGGAAACTACTGTGGCCAACAATGAGATGCTTATCACTGATAATGAGAAATTGAAGAAAACCTGATTAATGTAGAAAATCAACTTTCACGTATGAAAGAGGAGTTTGCTAATGAAAATAGAGAATTGGTGAGAACAATTGAGAATCAGTCACAGAAAGTAGCATACTTGACTGAGGACTTGAAATGTCTAAATGATAAACTTGTAGAAGCAAATTTATCAAAGGTCAAGCTTCAGTTAAAACTTGATGAGCTTCAAGCATCAGTAGTTGCTATGAAAAATCATAGAAAAGGAATTGTTGGAAAATCAGAATAATTGGTTGAGTGCAGAATTAAAAACCAAAACTAATGAACTTTGTCATGGAAAGAGCAATGTGATTCTCAAACTTCAACGCAAACAGGAGAAGATGAAAGAGAAAATTTGTGATATGGAGTGTCACAGTTCGAAAGTTGTTCCTATGAATAAAAATTATTTGCTGAATTGTGGTCCAGTTGAGCAGAGAACTGACCCAAGTAAAATTACTAATATATCAACCTCAGTAATGGACAATATGAAAACAGCTAAAGTGCAAGCAGAATTGGAAATCAAGAATTGCCAACAAAAAGGACTAAAAGTGCAAAATGGCCTGGAAAGGTCAATGCCCAGAGACACAGGTTTACAAGTGCTTGCTGGTGCTAATATACAAAATGTAACAGTTGGAATCCAGTCAAGCAGACAGTTTGCAAAAGACTATTCAAACCTGGAAAAGGGTGGAATGATATAGTTTGTGGATTATGCAAAAGAATTGAAGAGTTGGAACGAACTACGAAACTCCACAGGGAGAATATAATCGACTTTGCTCAAAAAGAAGTGGAAAAGACCTGTTCGAAATGGGATCTGGAGAAACAATAATATCATAAAAAGTTTAAAGATCAAACCAAGCAGGAATACAAAACCCTTTTGTGTGAACACAAGAAGCATCTCAATAGCATCTTTGAAACAATGAAACGAGATTTTGACCAGAGAAGAAATTAGATGTTAACTCAAAAAAATGCCATTTTGACTTTGTTAAATTGAAATGAGAATTTACCACAGTTGAGTTCAGAAAATGAGCTTGGGGATGGAATTACGCTAACAGCTAGTGGGCTGCAGACTTAAATGAAACATTTTGTGCTGAATTAAAGACTGAGAATAAGAGGAAAAAGAAACATAAGAGCTGAGCTATGATAATGCTATGATGTACAAATTCTACTAAATCTTGTTACATTTATTGACTTTGTTTAAGTGTGTTTTTGTAATTGTACAATATGATGTGAAATGAAATGGAAAAGTTGTTTGTATAGTATGTAATAAGCTATTGTTAGGTTTATGATATTTTTGTGGGAGGTGGACGTAAGGCCATGGTAAAGAAACCTTCGCTGTTGTGAAGCTTTCTTTCCTCCAAAGGGTTTGTGTTAGGAAATAGAGAAAGTTTAAGTAAGTCCTATTGGAATTTTGTGGGTGTTAGGAATGCGTTTTAGCTTTAATGTTTAAGTTTGAGTTGTATTACTGTAGCTCTGTGTTAAGAAAAGGTCAAGTTGAGTTTTAGTTTCACTTTAAAGGGTGCCTGCATTTCTAATGAACATTTGCAACTGTAAGACAAGTTAAGCAGACGCAACAATAGAAAGACTGGGCTGTTGCCTAACAGGGGTCCAGAGAGGCAGGACCCCCTCCACCACCGCCCCCACCCCCCCCCACCCACACACACACACACACACACACACACACACACACACACACAAGAACTAAAGAAATAGCAACTTTGACTTCAGTTGGGAGCAGCTGCCAGGCAGAAGCAATCTAGAAGGGGCAGATAGCCAGTCCCAAGCTAAAGAAGAAAGTCCCCAAATCCAGAGGAGTGAAACAGGAGAAAGTGCAAAGCAGGCTTCCAGTCAAACCTGAAGAACCTGGAAAAGGTCCTGTTAAGTGAAGTTAAGAGTGAGGAGCAGAGAAAGGCTCCAAGCTTCAAGCTTAAAGCTCCAAGCTGCAGAGACAGGAGTCGAAGCAATATAAACGCTTGTGAGAAATCAGAATGTCCAAAGAGGCAATAGAAGATCTGTAACTCTTTGCTATGGGCATGTGAAGCAGTGGTGTACTGTTGAGAGTTGAGTTGGTGAGAGAGCATGCATGGATGAAAGCTTGAATGCATGTGGTGACCCAAGGGAGAGGAACATCGGAAGGAGAGTTCAAATCCTAGAGGTGAACCCTTGCAGAAGGCGTCTGAGAGATGGCATCGCTTTGGGAGAAGATTCCAAGGTGAACTCTTGGTAAGTGGAGTTTGGAAACCTTTGTGTGAAAGACGGAATTCAGTGAGACTGGTTGGCTCATGGTGTAACAAGAGTCTGGGGGGAGTTGAGAAGAGATCCATAGCATCTGTCTGGGGTGGCTTCTGTCACTTGGTTTCAGAGCGTGGTGAGTCTGACCATAGGTTGCCAACTGGTTTACATGGACTGTATTTACTGTGAACATTGGAGTGTAAGATAGCTTTTGTAACTTGTGTTATCTTTACAAATCTGCATATACCTGTAATGGTATAGTTGTGGGTGAAGGAGTATTGTAACATTGTTTATCTTTTCTTGTTTAATAAAGGTTTTATGTTTTTGTTAAATGTTTACTAGCTGATTCTGGTGAGTGTGCTCAGCAGCCCCTCTCCCCGTATCTAAACAAATATATAAAACCCATGCAACTGCAGAAGGTGCAACACCTGCCCCTTTACTTCCCCTCTCCTCACCGTCCAAGGGCCCAAACACTCCTTTCAAGTAAAGCAGCATTTCACTTGCACTTCCCTCAACTTAATCTACTGCATTCGTTGCTCCCAATGCGGTTTCCTCTACATTGGAGAGACCAAATGTGGACTGGGTGACCGCTTTGCAGAACACCTTTGGTCTGTCCACAAGCATTACCCAGACCTCCCTGTCGCTTGCCATTTCAACACTCCACCCTGCTCTCATGCCCACATGTCGGTCCTTGGCTTGCTGCATTGTTCCAGTGAAGCTCAACGCAAACTGGAAGAACAGCACCTCATCTTCTGACTAGGCACTTTGCAGCCTTCCAGATTGAATACTGAGTTCAACAATTTTAGATCATGAACTCTCTCCTCCATCCCCACCCCTTTCTGATTTTCCCCCTCCTTTTTGTTTTTTCCAATAATTTATATAGATTTTTCTTTTCCCACCTACTTCCATTATTTTTAAGTGTATTTCCATCCATTGTTTTATCTCTACCTTTTAGCCTTTTTCGATTCCTTCACCCTACCCCACCCCACCCCACCCCCACTAGGGCTATCTGTACCTTGCTCCTCCTGCTTTCTACCCTTAATTAGCACATTCCTTTAGATAATATCACCACCTTCAACACCTCTTTGTCCTTTTGTCAGTGACATCTTTTGGTTATCTCCACCTATCACTGGCCCTCTATCCAGCTCTTCTTGTCCCACCCTCGCCCGCCCACCGGCCCTTAAACCAGCTTATATTTCAAAACAAAAACAGAATTACCTGGAAAAACTCAGCAGGTCTGGCAGCATCGGTGGAGAAGAAAAGAGTTGACGTTTCGAGTCCTCATGACCCTTCGACAGAGTCGAAGGGTCATGAGGACTCGAAACGTCAACTCTTTTCTTCTCCACCGATGCTGCCAGACCTGCTGAGTTTTTCCAGGTAATTCTGTTTTTGTTTTGGATTTCCAGCATCCGCAGTTTTTTTGTTTTTATCAGCTTATATTTCACCTCTCTTCTATTTTTACTTAGTTCTGTTGAAGGGTTATTCGGACTCGAAACGTTAACTTTGTTCTTATCCACCGATGCTGCCAGACCTGCTGAGTTTTTCCAGGTATTTTTGTTTTTGTTTTGGATTTCCAGCATTCGCAGTTTTTTGCTTTTATATTATATAAAAGTTAGGACCTATCAAGCTGGATTCCACCCTGGGATCAGGCTTGTCCAGTTACAACATCAACCGCAACAGCCAATTGTGCACAAGTTCCCACAAACCGTGATGTGAGATTGATCAGGTAATCTGTTTAAGTGGTATCGGTTGAGGGATTGGTCAGAACACTGGGGAGAACTTTCCTACTCTTCTTCAAAAAGTGCCATAGGATTGGTTATGTCCACCTGTTATTTTTCCAATAATTCAATTTATAAATTAAATAAAACAATAAAATGATGACAAATATACCATATAACACTTAAAAAGACAATCGCATCGCCCCGCCCTTCCACCTAGCCACGCCCACCTACATTGCCACGACGAAATAGCCCCGCCCTCGCCTCTCAGCTCCCATAGCCCGGCCCACTCAATGTGGCCCCGCCCACACTCCCCGGACACCGTCCGCTCACTCCGCCCCCCCCCCCCCCCCCCCCCCCCCACCATTTCCCGTGGCGCCCCCACTGGCTCTGCCTACTTCCACCTGATCCTGACGGGAATCCCGCGTGGGCAGCTGCGCAATTTCCGCTGTTGGCTCCGCCCATTGCGAGGCGCCACCATTGTGGAGCTTTCGGTTCTATCCCTGAGTAAACGGAGTCGGTGGCGAGAAAGTGGAAGCTAGTTCCTTCCCCCCGTCAGCAAGCCTGGTGTCAGCATCTCATCCCTGGTCTTCTCCATCAGCCAGGCACGATCTCTGCTGCGGGGAAGGTGAATGTTTCTGCAGATGTTTGCATGGAGAGTTAACTGAGGGGCTTTCATTTGGTAAAGGGTAAACCCCGGGGCAGACTCCACCCCTCACCACACAGCCCCTGGAGGAGTGTGTGGAGACACACCGCCAACTAGACCCGGGGGCGTGGAGACCCCCCTTTCAACCAGCCTTTGGGTACAGGAGGGAGGAGGTGGAGACCCCCTCACTTCTGGCCTGGGGGAGGAGGGAGGAGGAGCCTCACAACCAGCTCGGGGGGCGGGGGGGGCGGCGGGGGGTGGTGGTGGTGGTGGCCAGGAAAGGGCGCGTAAATCCCCTTACAACCAGCCCTTGGTGGTGGTTGGGGGGGGGGGGGGGTGTATTTATAGCCACCCCCACTCCAATGACCTGTGAGGAGTATTTGGAGACCCCCTGCCAAAACCACCCATGGGCAGTGTTGGAGACCTCCCCCCCAAAAAAAAATCCCTTGGGGGAGTGCGTGTTGACAGCTCCCTACCCCAATTGACCTGTGGGGAGCATTTGGAGACCCCTTGCCAAAGCCACCCATTGGGAGGGTTAGAAAATGCTCCCCCCCCTCCAAAGACATCCTGTGGTTGGTGCAGAGATCCCTCCCCCCATCAGCCCTAGGGAGGGCTTGGGGGCTACCTCCCCCATCACATCCCCTTTCCCGCGGCTACATGGAGATGCCCAACTATCCCTGCAAAAGGCATGGAGACCCCCTCCCAGCCTGGGGGAGGGCTGGAGCACTGAAGTGCTCACTCTGAGGCTCTACAGCAACTTCAGTGGAAGGTTTAATATAAGGTGATTTGGTATTTACCTCACTCCAAGTGTTATAATTCAGTGTGAACTATGGCCAGGAGCAGTGGCAGATTATCTACCAGTTAAGGACATTTGGAGTCCAGAGGTTATGCTGCATTTACTTCTAATTGAGAGTCAGGAAAGTGATTGAGATTGTGAGCCCTGACTAATTTTACCCCTTTCCAACCCCTGAAAAACCAAAACCATTCCACTTGGAATGGGATCAGCTTGTTCTGCAGGAATTGAACCCAATAATTTGCGGAACATCTTCAATGCTTCACATTGTTGGTTAAATCATGGTGGGCAGTGTACTTCCTCACTGGGCAGGCAATATTATTGGCAGGATGGGATGTGTGTTGACCCTCAAGGATCAGTATGGGGTAGCAATTATTCACCATATTTATTAACGATTGAGATAATAAGATAAAAAGTTATGTATACAAATCTGCTGATGACAAAGAGAGGAAGCATAAAATTACAAAGAGATATTGATAGATTTAGTGAATGGGCAAAAGTATGGCAAAAGGATTTTAATGTAGGCAAGTGTGAGGTCATCTACTTTGGACCTAAAAAGGGTGGAGCAGAGTACTTTATGAATGGTGAAAGGCTAGAAATAATGGAAGTCCAAAGAGACTTGGGAGTTTATGTACATAGATCATTAAAATGACATGAACAAAAAATTATTTAAAAGATCAGTGGAATGCTGGCCTTTATATATAGAGGACTAGAATACAAGGGGGTAGAAATTGTGGTTCAGCTATTCAAAGTCTAGCACCAGGGGCAGTCTAAAAATTAGAGCTAGACTTTCCAGGAGTGAAATTAGGAAACATTTCTACACACAAAGGGCAGCAGAAGTTTAGAACTCTTCCACAAACTGCATTTGATGTTGATTAATTGGTAATTTTAAACCTGAGATTGATAGATTTTTGCTAACCAAAGGTGTTGAGGGATATGGGGCAAAGTCAAGTAAATAGACTTGGGTCACAGATCAGCCATAATTTCATTGAATGACTGAACATGCTCAATGGGTTGAATGGGGTACTTCTGTTCTTACATAGGTTGTGTGCTTTCTATAAGTGGGTTGGTTATAGAAGGTTGTTTATGATTGAAAGGCTGCTTTTTAAAAATTTATTCAAGGGATGTAGGCTTTGCTGGCTGGGCCAGCGTTTGTTGCCCATGCCTAGATGCCCTTTTGAAGGTGGTGGTGAGCTGCCTTCTTGAACCACTGCAATCCATATGGTGTAGGTACAACCGCAGTGCTGTTAGGAAGAGAGTTCCAGGTTTTTGACCCAGCGATAGTGAAGGAACGGCGATATATTTCCAAGTCAGGATGGTGAGTTACTTGGAGGGGATCCTCCAGGTGGTGGTGTTCCCATCTATCTGCTGCCCTTATCCTTCTAGATGGTAGTGGTCATGGGAATGGAAGGTCGAAGGAGCCTTGGTGAATTCTTGCAGTGCACCTTGTAGATGGTACACACTGCTGCTACTGAGTGTCGGTGGTGGAGGGAGTGAATGTTTGTGGATGTGGTGCCAGTCAAGTGGGCTGCTTTGTCCTGGACGGTGTCCAGCTTCTTGAGTGTTGTGGGAGCTGCACTCATCCAGGTAAGTGGGGAGTATTCCATCATACTCCTGACTTGTGCCTTGAAGATGGTGGACAGGCTTTGGGGAGTCAAGAAGTGGGTTACTCATTGCACGATCCCTAGCCTCTGACCTGCTCTTGTAGCCACAGTATTTATATGGCTAGTCCAGTTCAGTTTCTGGTCAATGGTAATCCCCAGAATGTTGATAGTGGGGGATTCAGTAATGGTAGTGCCATTGAACATCAAGGGGTGATGTTTGGATTCTCTCTTTTTGGAGATGGTCATTACCTGACACATATGTGGCACGAATGTTACTTGCCACGTGTCAGCCCAAGCCTGGATATTGTCCAGATCTTGCTGCATTTGGACATGGACTGTTTCAGTATCCGTGGAGTCACGAATGGTGCTGAACACTGTGCAATTATCAGTGAACATCCCCACTTCTGACCTTAATATGGAAGGAAGGTTATTGATGAAGCAGCTGAAGGTGGTTGGGCCGAGGACACCACCCTGAGGGACTCTTGCATTGATGTCCTGGAGCTGAGATGACTGACCTCTAACACCCACAACCATCTTCCTTTGTGCTAGGTATGACTCCAACCAGCGGAGAGTTTTCCCCTGATTCCCATTGACTTCAGTTTTGCTAGGGCTCCTTGATGCCACGCTCGTTCAAATGCTGCCTTGATGTCAAGGGCAGTCACTCTCACCTCACCTTGGGAATTCAGCTCTTTTGTCCATGTTTGAACCAAGGCTGTAATGAAGTCAGGAGCTAAGTGGCCCTGGCAGAACCCAAACTGGGCATCAGTAAGCAGGTTATTTTTAAGCATGTGCCGCTTGATGCACTGTTGAAGTGAAACCTACACACAGGACTACAGTAACAAACTTGCTGCTGTAGAATATGAAATATAACTTGCTGTAGAATATGAAACAATGCTGTTAATTAGTACTGTGTGCTGCTTTCCCACACGGCTGAAGGAAAGTCAACAGACAAGTCAGAGCTTTTAGTATTTTAAAATTTATGTACGTATTACTAGTACATGGAAAGTCTTCTCTCTTTTTTTGTTCCATGAATAAGAACTGCAAGAGAGATTTGGGATGAGATGTGGAAGAGAAGTGGTAATGCTAATAAGGTTAGCAACAATCCTATTAATATCCCTGCCCTGAATAACAATCCCTTTCAAGAAGTATAGATCGTAGAAGTTTCAAATCTTTGTTGTTCCTTGACTTGTGTCTCGAATTACAGCTACAAAACTTCCCCAATGTAAACAGGCCTCTCCCTCACAGCACTGTGGTAGTACCTTCACCACATGGACTGCAGTGGTTTAGGAAAGTGGCGCACCACACCTTCTCAAGGGCAATTAGGGATCAGCAATAAATGCTGGTCTTGCCAGTGATGTCCACATCCCATGAACGAATCAGAAGAAATCTGGGAGTCACAATCATCCACTACAAGTAGCAGAGTGTGGTTTGGAAGTTGTAATGTGGAAGAGGAGGAATTGGGAAGAGCTGAGTATCAGTTATGGGGGAGACCAAAGAATGTCAGATTTTGAGGGAATGAGATTTATTTTGTAAAATATGACATGACAATAGCAAATGCAAGATTCATTTTTCATTAACAATTTTCTATATCCAGAGATAATCAAAAATTCCCCTCATTCCCTTCCCCCAATGAGATGAGCAGGAACAAGCAGCCAAATCTGGTCATTACCCCATGTGGTACTGCTATGTTGTATGGTCTGATGTCTGCAGCTGCAACAAAAGGAACAGTCTTCTTAGCAGTGGAATGTTCCATGGAGATTATGACCAGGGAATAGAGATGTGCAAGAACTGAATTGAATAATTAAATGTATAATATGGCAGTGCTGGGAAGGCTTCAAATAAAGCTTCATTAGTTGTGCTATAAATACAGGGGGTTATTCGGTGTCCATGCTAACCAGGATAGCTTTTGGATCAGGAATCTGAAATTTATTGGCTGATCCAAATAGTAAATAACGTGTTTACATTCAAAGTAACCCCCTTACCTCCATTGCACTACGTTGCCTCTTACCCAGTAGAGCTTCCAAGTTCCCTATCCCATTTAGGGTGGATGGATCTGACTGTGCCTCCTAATTTTCCCCTTGTTCAGGCCTATTTGCAGCATTACTGCTATGAGCATTTGGGCAGTCTTCTGTGATAATGTGAGGCACTTAATCAAGGTATGACTCTGCATTCTGTATCTACTGAAAGGGTCTGTTACTTAGGACAGGGGATATTAATAGGAATTATTACTAATAGTTGCTGAGAGTACAGAACTTGAGTATTGCTGAAAAAAGAGACATGTTGAAGCTTTTTGTCATACACTCATGAGGACATTTCACAAGAATACCAATATAAGGGGAAAACAATTTGGATTCTGGTAGAGGCGTTGCCATGGAGAGTGCATCAGTGATGGTGACACAGTTAACTACTAAGCATTGTTTGAAATTTAAACCAGGCAACTTGACCCTGTCAGTCACCATCACAAGTGCATTCTCCATGGCAATGCCTCTACCAATCAGTCCAGTTGCCAATCAATCAGCACTCCCTTCACATACGATATAAATTGTTGTTTTCCTTTTATATTGGTATTCTTGTGTTGTCCTGATGAGTGCAAGACAAAAAGCTTTGATGTGTCTCTTTTTTACAGCAATTATTACTAACTGTTTGTATGATGTGGTATGACATTTGTTGTGCAATACAAGTGAAGCTCAGGATACTTCCAGTTTGGAAGGGCTGATAATTGAGCATAGTTTCAAAATCACCTCTATTGTAAAACATGAATATTGTTTGTAACCGTTCATTTCTCTCAACCTCACTTACGCTACAATATTATACAATGGTTGTGGATTGTAATTGCTCATATCCGGGTTAAATGTAAAGTTCATTAAAAGGTGACACAAATTATATAATTGGGTCAGCAACTATATCTCAACACTTTTGAGTACAATTGCTGTCAACAGAAATCTGTCCGGTACATTAGGCCTTTTGTTTACCAGTTTGTTTACACTAACAGGTCAGAGGTTAATGTTTAACATCAAAGAGATTCTTTATCATGTCAAAATGGTTTTAAAATTATCTTGTAGCGTAGCAACTGCCATATGGTCGCGTAAGATGGGTTTCTAACTTTGGTTAAACTCTCTAGTGTGATTGCATCGGTAATGCTTCTAATTATATTCAGGCTTTAGCAATGTAGTGCTGGTTTGTAATCACAAGCTCTGTAGCTGTGATTATATAGGGTGGTTTGCTACTTGTTAGTCAGGCATTGCAGCTGTGACTGCAAGGAATTTATAATCACAGTCAGACTCTGTAGCTTTGACTAGGTTTTGGTTCTAATCCTGGTCAGGCATCGTCATTGATTGTACAGTATGGGGCTCTAGTCTTGGTCAAGCTCTTTAGCTGTGACTGTTAGGTGGGATCGCAAGCTAGGATGTGCAGTGTGTGATTGCAGTCTTGATTTTGTTGTCGTGACTGTGCAGGTTGTAAGTCTACATTTTGTCTCATCTTGTACCCAGTAACTGGAATGTAATGCACAAGGAACTTCAATGACATGGATAGTATGTTCTCAGTACAATGAGTTTTAGGATATTTTTGGCTGTATTCTTTCTCACATTTTGAATGTGCTGAACATTAAAAGTTGCAGTAACTGCTGTAGAAGTGCCGCTATCAAACAGGTTGCTGGTGATAAAAGTGAAGGCAGATTGGGCAAGGACATGCCACTCCCTTCCCCACCCCCAGGTGTCTGCCCACTCCTGCACTGCCTCCCCCAACCACCGCCCTCTGTGCAGTACAACTGCTAACTTTTAATAAGATTAATTTTATTTGCAGAATGGGGAACTGGTTCTGGAGGCATAGAATAAGGTATTCTATTATGTCTTATTTGGCTTGAGGAACTGAGAATTGCAATTTCCTGTGTGTTCCTATTACTTCTCATCTTTACATCTGGTTTCATTAATCTGCACCTAGCAATGCAGGATGAGAGTGTGAGGCAATACAGAAAGGGGCACTTGTAAAGGTAAAGCTGGGGTGCGATTTTATAAAAATGTGTTGAAGGACTCGATAGTCTTCTCTTAATAGCATTCTTTTAGTTACCTGAAAAGGCAATTTCACATATGCCCATAACAATCTCCTTTCTTTCTTGTCCCCAGGTGAAGCCATTTTAGCTGACAACCACGTTGCTGTTGTGTATGGTGAAAATTACCCCTCATACTATACCGAACGTAGACTGTGGGCAGCAGAGGTCACAGAATGAGTGGACAGCGGGTTGATGTGAAGGTGGTAATGTTGGGAAAGGAGTTTGTGGGAAAGACTAGTCTGGTGGAGAGATATGTACACAATCGTTTCCTCAATGGCCCATATCAGAATGTGAGTATGGTTTAAACTGATGGTGCTCCGGGCAAAGTTGAACTGGATGCCTTTACCCATGGACGTGCAGTTTATTTTGGAGGAATGTGCTATAAGAAATGCTGTCAGATTTACTAATGATGCAAAGCAAGTGCCCATTGTGTAGCTGATTGGTAGCATAGAGTGGAGAAATTAAGTAATTTAGGTGAGGAATGGTTGATGGAAAATAATGTGTGAAGACTATAAAGTAATTTACAGTTCCTTGAAACATGTAAAGAAATCTTATTATAGGTGGACTTCTGCATTTTTTAAGCCCAATCCTACAGACGTACATCACCCTTGGCAGTAACTGTTGATATGCACAGACACTTAATGGATTTGTAACCAATTCCTCCCTGCACTATGTTAATGTAGGCATTAACCAACTTAAAATAATCAGGTTAGTGCTTCTGTTAAAATCGAGAAATTTGCTCCATGTGTTTTGTTCCTGTAATAACAGGCTGCAAATTACTATCATCCACCAGCTTGTATCTGTGCCTGCATTAGCCAAAGATATTTTCAATAATTCAGGGAGGGCTCGACTAACCCAAACTGATTGTCCAAAACAAATATAACAGCAACAAAAATGTTGAACTGAAATGATTGATGGTTACCTCCTGGGAAGCATCTTGAGAGCACTGGCTCACAAGTCAACAGTTTATGCTCCCTCAACCTGCAACTTTGACGTTCTGTGGGAGTGCACCAGAGAGAATCGGGGGGGCACATTACCATAGAGAAGTTATTGATGGTGAGGTTAAGATGAATAATCCTTTATTCAAATAGCACATATGCTACAGTATCAAATATAATTTTCAATTGTACAAAGTTGCAACAACATTCATTTATATAGCACCTTTAATGAAATAAAACATCCAGGATGTTGCACAAAACAAAATCAGACACAACTGGTGTTTCTGGGCTACTGTATCTCTCTTCTTGTATATCAAGGATTAGTAATTGCAACGATCGTGGTGGTAAATCCAAGATGCTAATTCCTCTCCCAATCAGACTCCAGTAGTATCTATGTGTCCAATGAAAGAAGGTAGGGAAATTATTGCATGGTAATAAGCTTATTTGTGTTTTATTTGCAATAATTATGGCTCAGAATCTGATCCGTTGCAGAGTCTGCTTCCATCTCTGGTATCCAGCAGATAGGCTCAGTTTATAGTGGTGTACTGAGCAGAAGCCCCCCCCTGTGCCTGAAACCTGCCTTCATTAAGCAATGCTCACTGTTAAAATCTGTGTCTGTTAGCTGCACAGAATGACAACATAATGCCAGAAAAATGTTCATTGCACTGAGAGATTGGAAAGTGCTGTGGGGCAAGGTTTCATTACCAGGATTAAATGTAGCCTTTGGCCTGTGCCAGATTTAGTCCACCCTTAGCTTTGCTTCATAAGCTCACCCTTAGTTTCACTGCATATTGCGAGTGTTGAGTTTCGAAAATTCAGTTGGAGGCTTCCATCATGGCCAGCATTGTCAGTCGTTGACTCTGGGGGGCAATTGTTATGGTCTCGTGTTCTGGAAGGTAGCAATCATGGTGTTTAAATGGAGTCTGAGTTACAGTTGTAGAGTTTTGGTTCATTTAGGCCAGCAACATCAATGCAATCAGAAAGTGCAAGAAATTGGAGAATTTTAATGTAACTAAATTATGCATTGCATTGGAAGCAGTTCAGAGTTGGTTTATTAGGCCGATTCCTGGGATGAAGTGGTTGTCTTATAAGGAAAGGTTGAGCAGGTTGGGCCTGTATTCATTGGAGTCTAGCAGACTGTCACATGATCTTATTCAAAAAAATATGTTGAGGGGACTTGACTGGGTAGATGCTAGGAGGATGTTTCCCTTCGTGGCGGGAATCTGGAATTAGGCTCACAGTTTCAAAATAGCAGTCTCCCATCGAACACATGAGGGGGAATTTCTTTCATCCGAGGTCGTTAGACTTTAGAATTGTTTTCCACAAAGCAGTGGAGGCTGGGTCATTGAATGTATTTAAGGTGAGATTAGACAGATTTTTGGTTGACGAGGGCTTCAAGGGTTTTGGAGGGCAGCCAGGAAAATGGCGTTAAAGCCACAATCAGATCAGCCATGATCTTATAAAACGGTGGAGCAGGCGTGAGGGGCCAAATGGCCTACTCCTCTTATTGTGTTATTATGCCCATATGCACTTACATTAGTGTTTTCTGCAATCTTTAGCATTGATTTAAAGTTAATTTCACCCAAATAAGACCTAGCCCACAAAATTGGACATGTCCACAGAACAAAACCGTGAGGTTGAGCTGGCTTGAGAAAACTTTTCAAATTGAGCTAATTTTCTTAGGCACAGGGGCATTGGCACATCAAAACTGTTAACTTCACTAAGAAACCGACAAGTGTACATCAAAGAAGATATTAAATGGTTCAATGTAGCTTTTAAAAGTCATTTCCAGTGACTTTTAAATTGGGTTGCTCATAGGAAGAGGACTGGGCGCTTACTAAAAATCTTATTTTTGCTGATCAGCCCATTTTCAGCTGTATTAATAAAATTGTGCCAGTTTACCACTCTTAAGTGCATCATGCAATACTTTTTAGTGGAAAGGTAAGAAAATATCCCATGCCATTCTGTTAACACTATCTAATTGTGTTGGTTCACTGAAGATTTTACATTTGTATTTAAGCAAATTCAATTGATTGACCACCTGAACTGTAACCAGTCCAATTTCAGGCACATTTTGGGCGTAATTTCCTAATTGCGCTCAAAGTGGAAACTTAGCCCACGATATTTAGTTTCTTTCAAATTGTTTGATCAAATGTTGGAAATTCCAACTTCACGTTCACCTCATTAAAATTGCAAACCTCAGTTTTGTCTGTCATTCACACTCAGGCTGAGGATTGCTGGTCTTGGGTGTTGCCATGGGAGTAATGAAATTAAAGAGAAATGGAAAGGAAAAAAAAATCAAGTTTCCTCCTATACAACCCAATTATAGGCCTCACAGGGAAGCCAACAAGTGCCTTTTTTTTGGAACCCTTTTCATCTAAGGATACCACAGGTACAGGGAACTAATGAGGTGGGGCCACTGAGCTGTAAATGATGATCTTTACCCTCATTCTCCAGCTGTGTATGTGGTTCATTGGTGTTTCCACATGTTTTAGGAAATTAATGTTTAGCCCAGTCACTTTGTTCTCACCTCAGCAGCATTTCTGAGAGAAATTAAAGTCAACATCAGGCATAAAACAGAGTGCTGGAAAAGCTCAGCTGGTCTGGCAGCATCTGTGGAGAGAGAAACAGAATTAACGTTTTGAGCTGAGTAACTCTTGTATTCACCAGGCATTTTGAACACAAGGCCAAAGAATGTAAGTTAATTTGTATTTCAGTGGTTTTCAGGGACAGGTCTATCTTTAATTCACTGGTTTCTGTTTTAGACGATTGGGGCTGCATTTGTGGCCAAGCTCATCCATGTTGGTGAAAAGGCAATCACACTTGGCATTTGGGTAAGTTGACGTCTTTAGTTCTGGAGTGGTTAGCATATTGGGTGAGTTATTATGGAGGGAGGGGGTTTATTTGCTTTGATTACAGAAATCATTGTTAAATGGATGCGTATAGTTACACAGGAACCAGCAGCTTCCTGTAACTCACCCAAGTGGCCATTTGTCCTATTTAAGCGTAGAGAAAAATGTGGGAGTACTTGATTGTGGGAATGTATCAGAGCCAAGCCCAGTCCATCTCAAGCATGTACTTTGTGGCAAATACCACTGGATAGTGATCAGACTGTGACCTTTGTCTGTGTTATGGTTTTTGGCCATTTCCTCCCTCATGAAAGATGAGACAGTTTTAGTGTTCTTACTGGCACCAAAGGATTGGATAATGTAGCATAAACCATGGATTGATCCTAGGATAATCCTTGTAGATAAAGCTTAGTATGGGTATGCTACTTCGCTACTTGGGAGCACCAGTTAAATTGATATACAGTGCCTACAACAATATTGTGTTATTTTTCATCTATAAGTCATCCTCCGATAGTGTAGCATACTGCTAGCTTTTATATACAGTTACATAGAATGTGCAGTACAGAAAGAGGCCATTTGATCCAAGTAATCTAAACTGATGTCTGTGCTCCACAAGAACATCCTCTTCATTGCACCCCATCAGTCTGATCTTCTGTTCTTCCCTTCCTTGTGTTTGTCTAGCTGATATTCAAATTAGAAAAAGGTTGCTTTTAAGGCTTAAGTCTGAGTTTAAACCACTCAGGCGTCAGCGCCATGGTTTATGCGTTCTTCTGGGCTTTTTGATTGGATTTCTCTGATGTGATTTCTCATGAATGTCCATTATTTGCACTTTTCAATGCCTGGTCATTTTAATTTCCTTCCTTGTTGAAGTAGTGGTTTCTGTGACTGGAGTTTAGAGTTAGAGATTGTCCTAAACCCACTTCCATCAGGAAGACACTCGAGTTAGTTTAACCATTTGTTGTGGGATCCTTGAGAATGTGCGATTGTTACTTAACTTTTGCATCTCCCATTCTGAGATAGTATGATGGTCTTCATATTTACTGGGCTAGCTGCTCTTAACTCCTCTTTTAAGTATTTGAGGCCATAGGGCCAACTTGCCTACACTGGGCTCTTAATCAGCTGGAGAGGTGTGAGCGGGGTGGCCCTGGAATGAATAGCTGGCATGTCATGCTTCCTTTCTCTCCAACCTCTTTCCCAAAGTTAAAAGTGCTTGACCTGTGCTGGCTAACGTGACTGTCATCAGGAGCCTCTTGTCTTGATGTCAAGTCTTGCCAAGCAATTACAAGGTAGGGAGGGTGTCCAAATAAGCAATGGTATTTGTTTATTGTAAGTGGATAAATTTTATTCCCCATCAGGACACTGCAGGGTCAGAACGGTACGAATCCATGAGCAGAATCTACTATCGAGGAGCTCGAGCAGCAGTTGTGTGCTTTGGTAAGAAATTTGCAACTGCGCTGTGCTTCCGTTTGTGCTGTACGTAATCTCTAAGTGTGGAGAGTCATAATTTGTAGCGGCCAATTAGGGACTATTCACCAGAAGAAAGCTAGTGAATCTGATGATTTGGCTGTTGTTCACCATTATAAACACCATGAATTTAAATTCATGCAGAATCAAAACCTGTTGCTGTTGGTAGGAGGGGTTTGTTCTATATTTCTTAAATTCTAGGTTCCTCTCACATTGCAATTGGTGAGCTACGCAGTTAATTTCAGACCTGGCTGTAACTTGAGCCATTCCAGTTTTTCTTCAAGTTATTCAAAAATGAAATTAAAGAAAGATGTGACATAAACTGCCCCATGATGGATGGCCTGTACAGCTCCTGCATGGGAGTTTGAATTGAATTGAGAGATATGGGGATAGTATGGGAAGGTGGAATTAAGGTAGGTGATCAGCCATGATCTTGTTGAATGGCATAGCAAGCTTGAAGGACCAAATGTCTTATTCCAGCTCTGTTTTCTTATGTTTTCATTGTACTAATTATCTGACCTACCATATTGGAGAAAGATGTTCTGTACAATGTAATGACTCTCTTCACTGGTGTAGTTATTGAACTGATGCAGAGTTTCTTCGTAGAGCTGTATTATCCTCGTCCCAAAACATATTTTTCAATGTACTTCAGCGCAGCCTCAATTGCATTAGAAATTGATTAGGATCTGATGTACAAAAACAATTTATAAGCTGATCTTTCACAACCTAACGCATTTGGGAATATTATGACTTGTTTATTGAAAAGTTATTTCTATTTCCAGAAAACTCATCGGATTGTTTTAAATGAGCATGTTAAAGATGCTCCCCGTAGTCACCAGAGAAACTTTGTGTGGCCTTGAAGTGTGAGGATTTATTGATCAGTTTAAGTCTAATGGTGGGAAAGAAACAGAACTAAATTTTAAAATAAATGCTGCCCCTTAAACTATTAGCGTGGGGGAAGATTTCCACTGCTGTTAATAACAATACATAAATAAGAGTTCAGAATGTGCTTACAATTTTGCTGTAGATTGCAAATAACAGAATCCTCCACATTTCTGAAATCCCTTTTATAAAGGCTGTTCCCCTTGGGTATTTCTGTCTTCCAGATCTGACTGACAGTAGCAGCTATGCAAGGGCTAGATTCTGGGTGAATGAAGTCCGGAACTGTGAAGAAGTGAGTTTTGTTATAATGCGGAGGAACTGATTTTAATCCTTGCTCTGAATAGATTGGGCTCTTTGTTGTTGGTTTCCAATCATGGGTCATCATTTTGAAGTAACTCATTTGTAGTGTGGACTATGATTCTTTCACTAATATTTTTCATACCAGAAGGTGAAGTTATTGCAGTGTGTTAGATTTTCAGGCTGGAGAAAATGCAATGCAGTTTGCACATTGTGGGGATTACAGGCTCTGCTCTTTGGGATTTGTGTAGTGGAGGTACCGTGGGCTCTGGGATTTCAGTAGGAGGTTTACAGTGTGGGTTATGAGACCAACTGGTTTTTGGGTTTGGTTGCTGGATTTGCACTGTGGGTTTTGTCTGCTTTAAGATTTGGCATATGTATTTACAGTGGGCTGTGGGTGCTGATCTATTTTGAGATTTGAGTAACGATTTTGCAATGTTGCTCTAGGTTCTTGTATGTTTGAGTTTAGGTTGGCTGATTTACAGCTTGGGTCACAGTGTTCCCTCTCTTTCAGCATTGCAAAATATATTTGTGTGGAACCAAGAGCGATCTTGTACAGAATGATCGCAATGCACGGGGAGTCGATTACCACGATGTTCAAGATTATACAGATGGTAAAGTTTACTATTCTGCAAGACATTCACCATAAGAAGTTGATATGTTATGTTGTTTAAACTGGCAAGGAAAGAGACATTGAGTGGAAATATTCTGTACTGGTATTTTCTTAGATTCTCAGTGTGGATTGGTTTAAAAAGAAAACAGAATAAATATTTGAGATGTGAAAATTGATCTGGTCAGGCTTGAGCGATGAAGGGGTTACATTTCCCATTAGTGAGACATATAGGGCAATTTTATGCAGTTCTTTTTCTGTGCTAACAGTAAGCCTAGTAACATTTTAATCATAACTTTCCAGTACTTAAAGTTGACTAAAGGTGTTTTCTACAGCTTGTATCATGACCTCCATTTTAACATCAGTAACTAAAAATTCAATCATTCAGGAGGTGTCTTCTTTCAACTGCTGTTTACTGTGTACATTTGAAAATGTCCCGAAGCTGAATTCGTTTTAAGTGGTATTCTATATGACCTGGCTCCTCAAATGAGGGAACAGTAATTTAATGGTAATAGTTACTGCATTAGTAATCCAGAGGTCTAGACTAATATTCTGAAGATACAAGTTCAAATCCCATCGTGGAAACTGGAGGAATTTAAATTCAGTTAATAAGTCTAGAATAAAAAGCTAGCAATAATGTTCATTAAACTACCAGATTACCAGATGACCAATGTCATTCAGGAGAGAAAATCTGCCATCCTTGCTCAGTCTGGGCTACATGTGACTCCAGACCCACAGCAATGTAGTTGAATCTTAACTCGCCTAGAAGACTAGTCAGTTGTATCAAACCACGACAGAAAAGTTGAATAAGAGAATATACCAAATGGACCACCCAGCATTGACCTAGACACTAAACATGACAAAGGCAGTCTGCCCAGCCGACTCTGCAAAGTCGTCCTCACTAACATCTGGGGTTTGTGCCAAAATTGGGACTATTGTCTCACAAACTAGTCAAGCAGCAGCCTGACGTCATCATAATCATAGAATTATACCTTACAACCAATGTCCCAGATTCCTTTATCACCATCCCTGATTATGTCCTGTCCCGCTGTCAGGACAGACCCACCAGAGATGGTGGGACAGTGAGTCGTCAGCGTTGACTCCAGAGAACATGATGTCTCAAGGCATAAGGTTAAATGTTGCACCCACACGATGTGGAATGAAGGGTGTTCTTGTGGAGAATGATCACAGTGTCCAAGGAAATGATTACCACAAACGATGTTCAAGATTATACAGATGGTAAAGTCTTTTATTTTGTTAATGACCATAACAAATCAATATATTGTTACTTTGAACCTGGCGTGGAAGGAGGCAATGAGTGAAAATGGTCTGTCTATCTTTTAAATTCCCTGTATGGATCAGTTTAAAGAAAAGTACAGAATAAAAACTTGAGATATTAAAATTGTTGTGGTCAGGGGTTAAATTTCCCACGGGGGCAGTGGAATGCAGCGGTTCAAGAAGGTGGCTCACCACCACCACATTACAGATAATTAAGGATGGGCATGAAAAACTGGCCACACCAGCAATGCTCACATCCCAAGGATGCTCCCTGCAGTTGTGTGGGTGAGTATGGGTATTTTTTTTTCAATACTTTCTGCATCCTTTCAGTTCTGCACTGAGGAGACTAACCCTTTTAAGTAGGACCTATCATAGGAGGAGCTTAGTAATTTTGTTCTCTCCCTTTCTCTCTCTGAGCAGGTATGTATATTTTCTGAATTCCTGAGCTTGAACTATAACATTTTTATTTTGGTGGTATAGCAAGGCACTGCCAGATTCTGAACAGTTTAATGAGCATTTTTGCAACCTCAAAAAGGATAGCTGCAAGTTCAAGTTGCAACAAATCTCTGTTACAACTGCAATATTTTCGATTCAATCTTTGAGATGAGCTAGGATGGGGAGGGGAATTGCTGTCCATGATGTTTAAGATAAATCTCAGTACCAGCAGTGTTAGGTACACTATATTTCAATGTTGTAAGTATGTTGCATTGCACTACATGTCCATGAATTTACAGCACAGTAACCTACACACAGGAACTCATCCCTTGTTCACAAGCATTCAAATGTTGAGTTACAAACTTCTCTTAACGTTCTCCTCCCCTAGCCCTGAGCTCTCATATTTCTCTAGATTCTCTCCTATCTCCCGTTATGTTCTCTCCATGCTCATTTTGCCCATGAAGACCCACCTCCTTCTCTCACTATATCCTATTCTCTTTAATCTCTGACCATGCAACTTCACCTTCTGGCCCCCATATTAGCCAATATTGTTAACTGTTTTCCGCTGTTGTCCCCCCTCCTTCAAAGTTTCCATCATTCCTCTCCTCAAAAAAAAGTAACACTTGACCCACCATCCTTACAAACTAACACCCCATCTCCAACGTCCCTTTCCTCTCAAGTCCTTGATTGTGTTTCCACCTTTCAAATCTGTGCCCACCTTTCTCAGAACTCCATGTTTGAATTCCTGTTGTATACTGAAACTGCTCTTACCAAAGTCACAAAAGACATCCTGTGTGACTGTGACAAAGGTAAACTTTCCCTCTTTGCCCTTCTCGACTATCTGCAGCCTTTAACACAGTTGAACACACCATCCTTCTCCATGTCAAGCAACCTGTCATCTCTGTTTTCAATTCCCTCCATAGCCTCACCCACCTTATTTCGGTTATCTCCTCCAGCCCCACAACTCTCTGAGATACCTGCACTCATCTAATTCTGGCCTCTTGAGCATCATGATTTTAATTGCTTCACCATTTTGGCTGTGCCTTCCATTCTTGTTCATAAGTCACTGAAAGTTTACATGCAGGTGCAACAAGCAATTAGGAAGACAAATGGTATGTTAGGCTTTATTGCAAAAGGATTTGAGTACAGGAGTAAGGAAGTCTTGCTGAAGTTATTTAGAACTTTGGTGAGACCACACCTGGAATATTGTGTGCTGCTTTGGACTCCTAACCTAAGGAAGGATATACCAGCTACAGAGGGAGTGAAACCAAGGTTCACCACACCAATCCCTGGGATGGCGATATTGTCCTATGAAGAGAGATTGAGGAAACTGTGCCTGTATTCTCTAAGTTTAGAAGAATGAATGGTGATCTCATTGAAGTGTGCAAAATTCTTACAGGCTCAACAGGGTAGGTACAGGAATGATATGTCCCCCTTGTTGGGGTATCCAGAACCAGGAGAGACAGTATCAGAATAAGGGGTAAGCCATTTAGGACCGAGATGAGGAGGAATTTCTTCAGCTAGATGGTGGTGAATCTTTGGAATTCTCTACCCCTGAGGGCTCTGGAGGTTCAGTCACTGAGTATGTTCAAAGCAGAGGTCGATAGATTTTTGTTTACCAATGGCATCAAAGGATTATGGGGATAATGTGCAAAAATGGCATTGAGGTTAGAAGATCAACCATGATTTAGTTAATTGGCAGAGCAGGCTCAAAGGGCCACAAGGCCTACTCCTCCTATGTTCCATTGCCCAGGCCCTAAGCTCTGGAATTCCCTCCCAACATCTGTGTCTCTACCTCACTCTCCTCCCTACATGTTTCCTCCTTTAAGAAACTTCTTAAAGCTTTTGGTCATCTGATGTAATTATTCTCATGTGGCTTGATGTCACTTTTTGTTTTATAATCCTGTGAAGCTTCTTGGGACATTTTATGCTAAAAGCACTATATAAATACAAGCTGTTAATCAGTTACTGAACCAGGGTTACTGGGGTATGCATTAGGCAATGGGAAAGCCCATTGCTGGTCCAATCTAAATTTTGGTGAGCATGCGAGAAGGATAGGGAAAAGTTCATGCAGTCACTAACCCCCATCTGATTGTCTCCTTAAAACAATTGAGCAAGGTTCCAGGAGACAGCAGCAATCCATAAATTCTCAGCTAACTCTGTTTACCTTGTATAACTGGAAATGTCCTCTCCTCTCACAAAGTTGTGAAGTTTCCATTTGAAGGGTTCTAAGAGAACCATACTCAACACACACTTTAGTGATCTGCCTCAGAGGCCAAACATTTTCTGCACTGGCTAAGGATTGAATATACATGTTCTATAGTTATACTATCATTCTCCATTCCAAATAACCTACCCATTTGGGCAGAATCTAACCCTTTCACCATTTTAAAACCTCAAGCATAATTGGTCCAGTCCTGTGTTGCTCTGTAGAAAGTATAATGCACCCCGAAACAAAATGTTTAATTTTCTTCATTTTGATCATTGCTGACTAACAGACCACTAAGCGCCATTTGAATCTGACCTGATAATTGCTGGAATCACTGGAGCATTTGGAAAATGTGTGCATTTTTGTTTGACTCTCTGGTTATAAAACACACAAAAACAAATCTTGCAATTACATTGTGCCTTTTGCATCAGAATGCTCCAAGATGTTTTACAGCTGATTATGAACAGTCATCGATGTTCCACTGCAGCAAATGCAACAGCCAATACATCTACAGCAAGCTTCCACCTCCAGCACTGAGATGTATGATCAGAGAAGCTGTTTGTTGAAGGAGAAATATTGGCTAGGAGATTTATGTGCATCTGAGAGGGCAGAGGGGGCCTGAGTATAATAGCTCATTTCAAAGACTGTACGTACAGCAGCAGAACATTTCCTCAGTACTACACTGGTGTTGAGTGTAGCACCATTAGTATTTTTTGGCATAGAAGTATCCTTGCACCTCCATAGATGTTGTGGCTCTCTATCTCAGAATTTAAGAATGGTGCATGTATTTGACTAAATTGTGAATGTTTTGTGAATAATGAAATTTGGATCTGTATCTTTCATTATTCTGTTGTTCCTGGGTAGCACCTCAAAGGAATTATAACATATATTTTAACAGACTTCTCCCAGTTTAGCAGTCCTTCTGAGTGAATTTTTAAATATAGGAGAGGATTATATGGAAGGATAACAGTAGAATTAATGGCCATGTACCTTTTTGGGTACAGCTTTACTACGTTTCTTTCGCACAGGGAAATTAACTTTTATATCCAGAAAGGGAGAATGTCCTATACATTAAGAACACTATTAGCTTCTTTCTGTTAAACTACCTGTTTCTAATCAATTTTTCAGGTAGTTTATAGCCTAAGCCACTTTTGACTGTGTTTAACTTACCACTTCTTAAAGCCCAGTTAGGCCCTGTGATAAATCCAGTAAGCCAAATACAACAACAATAGTTTCTGTTCAACTCTTGGGCTTTCTTCTGTTGCCCAGGTACTGAACAGGTAAAAGCATGTTCTGTTTTTCTTAGGAGTGAGGCTTGCTTATAGAAGTGATCTTTGATAGTGAGCGCAAGAAAAGTATCTAAGCCAGAAGTCCAAAATGTAACATTGTTGCATAATCCCATTATCATACGTTTTATCTTAATGGTGATTTCAGACATTTAGTGAATACAACAAAGTTAAGAACATTGGGCAGTTGTATTTTCTTACTGATTTCTGCTTTGAGAGATTAGATCCTCATCACTGTGCCATTCATGTGCAATATTTATTTTTCAGAGATCAAAGCCAAGCTGTTTGAAACCTCCAGTAAGACGGGCCAGAATGTTGGTAAATTTCTATTTTCTGTATCTCTCTCCGTGTCACATCATTTCTTTCTCATTCACCCTTCCCTCTGAAACATAACAATAACGTTTTGATGAGCAGAGGAGGTGTAAAGAAGTCTTGATGAATATTGGAGGATTTTGCAATCAGATTGTAAGGAGGAGTTGAGGAGTGCAATCTACAGGAGCTTGAATGCAACAAACCAAAATCCTTTTGTTCTCTTGTTTCAGATGAACTCTTTCAGATAGTAGCAGAAGATTATTTGAATGTAACAGCCTTCCAGGTGATGACAGGTAAATAAATGAGAACTAGGGATTTACCAGATACCAACAGGAAAGCTGTCTACACGTTGACTAGGTGGAAAGATCTGGGCATTCAAAGTGTGAGAGAACAACAAAGTCTTGGGTCTTTGCTTGGCATGTTTTTACATCCCAAATTCTGGATCTTTTACAGTATGTATGTGAATAACTGGATCTGGAGCAGTGGCTGTCTGAGTGTTAGTGAATCCCCAGATCCCGTGTGAGCCATTAGTAGGTGATTTGTCATCTACAAGTATAGGTAGTAGTATATGATGGGGTTTAGGGTATTTGTTGTATTTGAGAGTTAGTATATGACAGCGTTGGAGGTATTCTTACGAATATACGTACATTATAGACATACGAATTGGGAGCCTGAGTAGGCCACTTGGCCCCTCAAGCCTGCTCTGCCATTCAGTAAGATCATGGCTGATCTGATTTTAACCTCACGTCCCTGCCTAACCCTGATAACCTTTCACCCCCTTATCAAGAATCTATCTACATCTGCCTTAAAGTTTTCAAGAACTCTGCCTCAACCATCTTTTGAGGAAGAGAATTCCAAAGTCTCTCAAACCTCAGAGAATTTTTCCTCATCTCTGTCCTAAATGAGCAACTTATTATTTTGAAACTGTGACCCCAAGTTCCAGATTCTCCCACAAGAGGAAATATTGTTTCCTCATTAACCCTGCCAAATCCCCTCAGGATCTTATGTTTCAATCAAGTCACCTCTTATTCTTAACTCCAGCGGATACAAGCCTTTCCTCATAAGATAACTCACCCATTACACGTTGTAATCTAGTAAACCTTCTCTGAACTGCTAATGCATTTACATCTTTCCTTAAATAAGGAGACCAATACTTTACACAGTACTCTAGATGTGGTCTCACCAATGCCCTGTATAATTGAAGCATAACCTCCCTGCTCTTGTATTCAATTTCCATTGCAATAAACGGTAACATTCTATTACCTAATTACTTGCTGCACCCTCATACTAACCTTTTGTGATGAATACACTAGGACATCCAGATCCCTCTACATCTCAGAGCTCTGCAGTCTCTCACCGTTCACATAATATGGCTCTTCTTTTATTCGTCCTGTCAAAATGGACAACCTCGCATTTTCCTACATTATACTCCAGATGCCAGATCTTTGCCATTCACCTAACCTATCTATATCCTCTTGTAACCTCATGTTCTCTTCATAACTTACTTTTCTACTTATCAACCATACCATTGGTCCTTTCATCCAAATCATTTCTATAATTTGTAAAGAGTTGAGGCCCCAGCACTGATCCCTGTGGCACCACTGGTCGCATCCTACGAACCAGAAAATGAGCCATTTATGCATACTATTTCCTGTTAGTTGGCCAATTTTCTATCCATGCCAATATGTTAGCCCCTACATCATCAGCTTTTATTTTCCACAATAACTTTTGATGAGGCATCTTATCAAACGCCTTCTGAAAATTTAAGTATAACACATCCACCAGTTCCCCATTATCTACAGCACCTGTTACTTCTTCAAAGAACTCTAATAAATTGGTTAAACATGACTCCCCTATCACAAAACCATGTTGACCCTGAGTAATTGCCTTGAATTTATCTAAGTGCCCTGTTATAACATCTTTAATAATAGCTTCTAACATCTTCCCTATGACAGATGTTAAGCTAACTGACCTATAGTTTCCTGCTTTCTGTCTCCCTCCCTTTAGCTGTTTTCCAATCTAATGGAACCTTCCCCAAATCTAGTGAATTTTGGAAAATTAAAACCAATGCATCAACTATCTCACTAGCCACTTCTTTTAAGACCCTAGGATGAAAACCATCCGGCCCCAGGGACTTGTCAACCCTCAGTTCCAACAAATTTGCTAAGTACCACTTCCCTGGTGATTGTAATTTTCTTGAGTTCCTCCCTCTCTTTCAATTCCTGATTTACAACTATTTCTGGGATGTTACTTGCATTGGCCTTCAATAGAGGATACTAAATACCTATTCAATTCATCTGCCATCTTATTTTGTTAACTTTTCTTTTTTAAATATCTACAGAAACTTACTATCTGTCTTTATTTTTCTAGCTAGTTTTCTCTTGTACTCTAATTTTTCCCTCCTTTTCAATCTTTTGGCCATTCTTTTCTATTTTCTATATTCTGCCCAATCTTCTGACCTGCCACCCATCTTTGCACAATTGTTTTTTCTTTCAGTTTGATACTATATTTAACTTTCTTAGTTAATCACAGATGGTGGATCCTGCTCTTGGAATTTTTCTTTCTTCTATTCTGTGTATTATGAAATATCTCAAATGTCTGCCACTTGCTGTCTACTGAACTATCCCATAACCTAAATTGCTAGTTCATTTTCGCTAGCTCTGCTTTCATGCCATCATAATTGTGCTTATTTAAGTTTAGTGTTAGACCCAGTCTCTCTCCCTCAAACTGATTGTAAAATTCAATCATATTATGATCACTGCTGCCTAGGGGCGCCTTCACTATGAAGTGATTAATCTAATCTCACTGCACAATACCAGGTCCAGTGTGGCTTGCTCCCTGGTTGGCTCTGGAACTTGCTGATCTAAGAAATTATCCATGAAACATTCTATGAAATTGTCATCTATGCTACCTTTACCCATCTGGTTGTTCCAGTCTATATGTAGATTAAAATCCCTGATGATAATTGCTGTACCTTTCTTATGAGTTCCCACAATTTCTTCTTTGATACCCTGTCCTACCAATTCAATTCATCTGCCATCTCCTTATTTTCTTAACTTTTTTTTTAAATAACTACAGAAACTTACTATCTGTCTTTATTTTTCTAGCTAGTTTTCTCTTGTACTCTAATTTTTCC
The DNA here is from genome assembly GCF_017639515.1 of Carcharodon carcharias. Taxonomy (NCBI): domain Eukaryota; kingdom Metazoa; phylum Chordata; class Chondrichthyes; order Lamniformes; family Lamnidae; genus Carcharodon; species Carcharodon carcharias. The sequence continues at coordinate 71,797,506 of NC_054474.1, read as the reverse complement.
GTCCTTTTCAATCTTACTGTTAGGGAGCCTGTACACCGCTCCCACAAGTGACTTTTTGCCTTTATCATTCCTCATCTCTACCCAAACCGCTCCTATGTCCTGGTTTCCTGTACTTAAGCCATCCCCGTTTATTGTGTTAATGTCATCTTTAATTAACAGAGCTACCCCTCCAACTTTTTCCTAACTTCCTTTCCTTCCTAAAAGTCATGCCCTTCTCTGTTCAGGTCCCAATCTATCCCATCCTGTAGCCATGATTCTGTAATGACTAATAGATCGTGCTTATTTATCTCCATTTGCACCACTAGTTGATCTGTTTTGTTTCGAAAGCTCCGTGTATTCAGATACAGAGCCTTAAGTTTAATCCCTTCTTTTGGCCTTCTCTATTGGCTCACTCTTTGACTTGTAGTCTCTATCCCTTCCTGCTGTGGTCTGTTTATCATTTCCCACATTAATACCTTCCGCTCTTACCTTGTCTCTACTTTTTACTTTACCACATCTTCCCACATTTGATCCCTTGCCCCCATGATTTAGTTTAAACCCTTTTCTACTTCCCTAGTTACATGATTCGCAAGAATACTCATCCCAGCATGGTCCCATCAGTACAGCCCCCAATTTCCCTAGTACTGGTGCCAGTGCCCCACGAACCGGGACCCACCTCTCTCACAATAGTCTTTTGAGCCACACATTCATCTCGCTAATCTTTTTTGCGCTATGCCAATTTGCACGTGGCTCAGGTAATAATCCAGAGATTAGTACCTTTGATCTGCTTTTTAATTTTGGCACCTTGCACCTCAAACTTACTATGCAGAACCTCTTTTCTTTTCCTGCCTATGTGGACCACGATGACTGGATCCTCCCCCTCCCATTGCAAGTTCCTCTCCAGCCCTAAGCAGATGTCCTGAGCTGTGGCACCGGGCAGGCAACACAGCCTTCTGGACTTCTCTTTTCTGCAGAGAACTGTCATTCTCCCTTACATTACTGCCCCCAACTACCACTACATTCCTGTTTGCTGCCCCCGCTTGAACAGCTTCCTGTACCATGGTGGCACAGCCAGCCTGCTCATCCACCTTGTCGACATTTCTTTCGTCCACGCAGGTTGTGAGCAATTCAAAACTGTTTGACAATTGTAAAGTCTGAAGCTCCTCCACTACTGTCTGCTTGGTCCCTTTACCTGCCTCACTTATGGTCACATCCTCCTGTCCCTCACTGCTGATGACCCTATTCTAAGATGCGTGACCATTTTCTGTTACAAAGTGTCCAGGTATTTCTCAACCTCCCTTATGTTGCGCAGTATCTGAAGTTCGGCTTCCAGATCAATATCCTGATCCAGCATTCCTCTAGCTGCTTGCACTTTATGTAGATGTGTTTGTCCCTAACACTAAGCATTTAACCAGCCAATCAAATTACTATCAACTTACAAAAGTACAGTGCCTATACAAGTTTAAACCCTAGGAAAAATAAACCTCAACCACTTACTAGATATTCACCAAATGCTCCAACCAATTAGATTGCTTCTTTGCTATGATGTCACTTTGTTTTCTCACACCGCTTTCAGACTCGCAACCGTCTCTCCCCTCGTGCCACTTTCAGACTCGCGACTCAGGAGTCTATTATATTCTCATGGGTCTCCAGAGTCTTAATAGTTGTATTATATTCTCATGGGTCTTTATACACTATTTTCTGTTTGTTTTTAGAAGGTGATGCTGTGAACCTGGCTGAGAAGAAGAAACCAACTTATTTATTTGGCTGTTGTCACCAATAGCATCTGATTTCTAAAGACCCATTTGCCAATATTTTAAGGAGGAATTCTACGCAGATTCACTGGACTGAGACTCCTTATTCACAAAACTGTTTGAATATCATGGTCTTGAAATATTTCTGAGACTGGATCCATTGTAATGTGACTACTAGGGAACTGCAGTGTCTAAAAGACAGTCGTCTGACCCTTGAACTGAAGTGACCTTTCTTGCTGGAATACTACAGCACATCTCTGAACTTATTGTGGAGACTGTCTCAGGGCAGTCCTTCTCACACAGCTAAATATGTATGGCTTTTTATATTTTAGAACTTCGCCAAGATTTTGTGCATGATGTACCTATCTTTTTGCCTTTACTGATTTTGTGATAATTTAATTTTTTTTTTGTGTTGCCTATTGAAAGTGGCAGCAGATGTGTTATTTATCACACCAAGCAAGGTGCTCCACACCTATTATGTGACATCCATGGCACCAAGATTTCAGGGTCCACCTTTCCACGTCTGTTGGCATAATATTACGTTGAATTTTTAACAAACATACATTAAGTTTTTTTGATTTATTTTTTGAGTCTGCTCCTCAATGGTTTTTCACATGATTAGTTGTGTAACATAGTATCCTATTAGTATTGGACCTCCACTCACCCTGACAGTCTTAGAAGGACAGCCTGTGTTGAGCAGTTGTTTTTGGTTTTTGTTCATGTTCTCTTTTGGTGCATGATGTTTACAAATATTCTCCAACAGAACTATGGCAGTGTTTTAGATTCAGAATGCACTGGGTTTTGGTTACTGGTCTTGCTAATGGGAGGGAATTACTTGTAAATTGCTGCCTCAGTTATAGTTCTGACCAAAACTAGCCAGTCACAATATATAGGCAATGCTGCCTATTTTGTAGACTGAGGGAAGGGAAACACTGCACACAGGAAATGAGATACCAAGCTATGTTTCATATGGAGGATGCTGATTGCAGCTGAATTTTTGTGCCAGGAAAAAACTGACTTCATAAACTATGGGTGGTCTTCCAATTCAGTTGCTTGAATTCAAAAGTATAGCAATGTTGGAAAATGTGCAACAACTGAAGGTTGTGCCCACCTTATCCCAGATGCAAGTTTGGAGTAGGCTGTGACCTTTATCTGACATGGGGTTACATATTTGGTGATAAGATCTCATTGCCATATAATATGGACCTCACACATCACAGATAAGAATCACTGTGTCATAGGCACTACAATCAATATGTCTGTTTTAGGTATCAATGTTCTCTTGCATTCCAGTTCCTTTGTCCTGGTTAGTTGGTTTTCACACAGTAATTTTTAGCATTACAGGTAGCATTTCATATCATCATCCCAGTACCACTGACCATGCAAGTGGTGCAGAAATTCAGTAATTGTAAAGCAGTATTAAAGCTATTTGGTTGGCGAATACTAATGACTTCTGCCTGTGATTGCTGGTGCAGGACACATGGTTGTAGGCACAGATTACATCTCTATTCTTATCATCTGATGATAACATTTAAAGTGACAAATAAACTCCAACAGTGGCTTGTTGCTTTGTTACTGTAATCCTTGCAGCACTATTGTACAATTTGTATTTCTAAATTTATCTCCTTTCTACTCTCTTTTAACGTTCCCACCATATTCTTCAGCTACAAGGAAAGCATGTAATAGTCCTTTGGTAGAAGATGCAGGATCTTATGACAAGGCAACATTTGCAGTCCCCCTCCAGTTTGAAGATTCCTGACACAATCACAAACCTCAATCTGAAAGTTCTTTGTCTGTATTTAGAGTAATATTCAAGTTGAGCTCGCTGGTGTACAATTTAACATTGGATATAAGATATTAAGAGTTTGAAAATTAAATCATGTCCTACCTTGGATTAATTTGAATACAGGCTTTTTGAATTTGGATTGTCTGTAGAAATGTGAAAATATTTGGAGTTTGGTTTGAAAACAGATGGTGCTTCAAGCACTAAGTTAGCTTAATTTTAGAGCATGATAGCTCCATTTGTATAACTGAGTTGAAACTGTCAGGTTCAACAGCTAAAGATTACTTTGAACTGAACTCCGATTGGAATGATGTGTGACTTTAGCTGGGACCTCCTCTCTGCTCTGAACAACCGTATATTCCTCATTATTGATGCATTTAAAGCTGTATATGTGCAACAGTTCAGCTCTTTTAATGCATTAAATGGTCAGAGGTGCAAAGTGATCTTTCAGAAATACAGGAGAGAATACTCAAGAGTTGATGAATGTTAATGTGATTTTTTTTTTGAACCAAGGGCGAATGGGTTAATTCCCACTTAGGGCAGAGCACAGGTGTGGATTAAAAAAAGGTGCCACTGATAACCAAGTTTTCAAGCACTGCATCCAAAATATTTTGACAGGAGCTTTAGAAATAACTTTCAAACTGAAGTAATATTTGCTGTTTGATTGCACAGTACTTGCAGTATTTTCTGGAATGACAAATGAGACAGTGTCTCACTATAGTGAGCACATTTGTTGATCTAAAGCGAATGCTTGTGTGGTTGAGATTCAGCTTCAAATAGTGTAGCAGCTCAAGGGAATTCAGGTGAGTAAGGACTGTCTAATGGTTCTGTCACAGCCAGATCTGAGGCACTGCTTCTTGATCAAAGACTTATTTAATTTGTATGTGTAAGTGACTGCAATGCATCATGGGAACCCAACACTTGGTGCTGTGGAGTCAGTGCATCTTATAATGTGCTGGTCCTCTGTGAATAAACCTAATAAAGCTGGTTATCTTATCAGTTGTAAACACTACCATCTGTATTCATTACTGTCCATTTGAATTTTGTGTTAAAACTTTTATAAAGGCATTCTCTTTTGATTTTAATGTAAGAATATGATTAAATGCACAAAGCTTCAACATTACTGTTTGTGTGAATCACTTTATTTGAAGTAATTGTCATTATTGTATTTGAGAATGTTTATTTTTGCACTTGTAAGATAATGGACTCTCTCCTGCAAGCCCTAGTCTGGCAGCTGGTGTAAGTGTTGTGCTTAGTTACAATAATATGTTGTTTCAAAGCAATATGGATATTTTTGCCAGGTTTTGTTCCTTGTATGTGCTGAGTTGCATAACCTCAGCAGCCAGAAGGGTGTTCACAATTGGTCTTAGTAAGTTAGCTGCAGATCTCGTTCTTAATCATTATTCAATTATCTAGGTTCAAGAATGGCTGTGATATCCTGCAAGTGCTCAATGTCCAAATTCACATGGAGAGATTGTTTACATGATGCACTGAAGGGTGTACAGCTACCCATTGAACCTTGTCTTGCTCAGTTTTTTTGATATTACTACGATCATTGCTTATTTCAAGTTTCCTGTATTCATCCTAAACCCCAAAATATCTGGTCTTGTGTACTCTTCCTCTTGCTGTATCTGTGTTAAAATCCAGACTCTTTGTACCCTTGCTAAATACAACTTGTAGACTTCTAAAACCAAAGCATAATATTTCCAACTATTATTTGATTTACCATGTCTTCTCACTTTTCAGGTTGGTCTGCATTATGGATGTTCATTTAAGTTTCTCAGTTTACCACAGAAATACTTCTTTGCCATTTCTTCCCATGTTTCTCCTCTAACTCGGTCTCCTCTCCTGTTCACCTTAGGATTATCCCTGCACTGCATTCTACAAGAATTAGATGTTTGCTGGAATTCTGGGAAAACATAACGAATAGCATTTTTAGTTTTATTAATAAGGGCATAGAGTACGCAAACTAGGAAAGAACTTGTATTTATATAGCACCTTACATGTTCTCAACATGTTTCATAGCCACTAAATTACTTTTTAAGTGTAACCATTGATGTGGCATAGGAAGACACTTCTTTCAGGCAACGACTACGCCACAGTGTACAATGTAGAGTTTTGAATTGTAGAAAGGACATTAAAACTATAGGGAACATATGGCATAGATTCATCAGGATGACACCAGGGTTGAGACATGGTTAGGAGGAACTATTTCTGTTGTAGCAGAGAAAGCAAAAGAAGAATTTTAATATGGAGGCAAATGTACAAACTTTCACCTGGTTGGCAAATCAGTGACAAGCGGCTGGTGATTTCAAATTGTCGCTGAAAAAGAGAGAACTGTTTCAGCTAAACAAAATAAATGACATTTATTCATTGAGTCATTCCCTAGGGCACTGTCTTGACCAGAGTTAAGCTGTCGGGTTTAAATTTCGAACAATGCTTAGCAGTTAACCGTCAGTCAACATCAACTGGTGCATTTTCTGTTGCAACACCTCTACCAATCAGTCCATTTGCCAACCACTCAGCACTCTTCTCATACAGTATATGTTTCCTCTGACATTGGTATTTTCTTGTGAATTGTTCTTATGAGTGCAAGACAAAAAGCTTTGACAAAATTCTCTTTTTCAGCAATACTCAAGATCTGTACTACCAAACAACTATTAGGATTAGGAGATTGGTTTGATGCAGAGTTTTTGGAATATGGAATGCTTTAACATATAAACAATTCAGACAACTTTAGAACGTTTTAAATAAAATGTGGGTAACTCTTTGATACAGAAGAAACAGGCCAATTGGGAAAATGCAGGGTAGTGGGATTTTGTTTTGGATTGCTCTGGCAAAGGCCCTGTACAAACACACTGGGTGGAATAGTCTTTCCCCTGTGCTGTAAAGTTCTATGATTCTGCAGTTCTGAAAAGTTGAAATACAAAAAATTTTTCCAGTATTGACAGGTACTTCCAACAAAGGATGGTGCCAAATTCAGTTGACAATTGATCTATCAAGGTTGCAGGCCATTAGACTTAATGCATTACATTACGTGGACAAATAGAAATAATGGATAAAGAATGCTAGTACAACTCACCAATAGTGTTTTTTTCCCAGTTCCATTTAGGCACCTGGAAAAGGAAAAATGCACAGCACCTAGTTGAAGACCTGCACTGTATCAAAATCAATAATAATCAAAATTATGGTTTCTAATGCATGTCTATCTATTCAAATAGAATTGATCCTCTTGATTAGTGTCTGATGGATATGTTCTTTTACCTGAGACTTAATCAGCCAAAATAAACTGTACAATAAAGCTATCTTTCCCAAGACTTAAAATGTTCAAAAAGGCTAGAAGATTAATGATTTAAAGAGATTCCAAAAGAAATGTAACAACAGTTTGCATTTACAAAGCACTTCTAACATAATGCTTCTGAAGCATCTTGGGACATTTTATTATCAAACAAAATTTGGCACAGATGATGATGTAAGGATAGGTGACAAACTTTGGTCAAAGAGTTTTAAGGAATGTCTTAAAGGAGAGATAGATGGGCTGAAAGGTTTAGAGAGAATTCCAGAGAAAGGCCTTGACAGCTGATGCATCATTGCCAATGATGGAGTGATGAAAATGGGTGATTGATTGTGAGAGAAAGTATGATTAGGGGAACTGAGATCGCTCAAAGAATTTTAGGGCTGAAGGAGATTGTAGAGATAGGGGCAAGCCACGAATGGATTGGAAACCTATGATAAAAATTTTGAAAACAAGGTAACACCAAACTTGGAGCTTGTGTATGTCAGCCAGCACAGGAATAATTGGTGAATGGTTTCTTGGGCCAGGATTTTCCAGCCCTGTCATGGCAGGACCGGCAGTGGGCAAGGCGGTGCCCTAGCTATAAGTCCATTGACTTGTGGCAGGACTAGAAGATCCTGCCAGTGGGCACATGCAGAAAATCTCGCCCTTGGTGCAAGTTAGCATGCAGGCAGCAGGAGTTTTGGATGAGCTCAAGATTAAAGAGATGTAAGGTGGGAGGCCAACCAGAAGAATATTGGAATAGTCAAGTCTAGATGGAAAAGCATGGATGAGGGTTTTAGCAGCAGATACACTGAAGCAGGGCAAGTTTTAAGATTGAGGAAAGGAAGAGGTTAACTGTTATAGGAAAAACTATGAAAAACATTGTAAAATAGCAATATAATCATGGAATAAAACATCACAGAATGAGGCCATATGGTTCATTCTCACTATGTGGCTCTTTGGCAGAGCTATCTAATTAGTCCTGCTTCCCTATTCTTTCCCCATAGCCCTGTAATTTTTTTATCCAAGTATTTATCCAACTTGCTTTTGGAAGTTATATTGAATCCAACATACCAACAATTTTTTTACTCTGTGGCGATTTGTTTAAATGTGCAGGCTCTTTAGATTTTATTGCATGGTCACATACTCTCAGTAACTGAAAGGGGTCTACTTATGTGTGGCCTGTGGGGGACTTTTGGGTTGCTCTATGGCTACACAGCTTAGATGGAACATTGATTGAATCTGCTTCCATCATCCTTTCAGACAGTGCATAATAAATTGCTGTCTAATTTTTTCTTCCTTTCATAAATCTTTGGTTCATTTGTCAAACAACTTAAATCTGTGTCCTCTGGAAACTGTTCTTTACTTGACAAAAGTTCATGAGTTTGAACACCTCTATCCAATCTCCCCTTCTTCTCTGTTGTAAGGAGAACAATTCCATATTCTCCCGTCTCTCTGCATGACTGGAGACCCTCATGGCCGGTACCATTCTAGTAAATTTTTTCTACCTTGACATCCTTCCTAAGGTGTGGTGTCAGATTGGTCACTGGCTGAACCAGTGTTTTATAAAGGTTTAATAATGGGAGAAACATGTCTCTCCAAGCTTACTTAGGGCAAGAAGATATGATGGCAACCACAGGTAACAACTCACCATTAGCATCGCCGAGAATGAGGCCTGAGCATCCCAGAAGAAACCAAAATCACCCGAAGCTATAACAGCCAACCTAGTAAAAGGATGAAATTGTTTGTTTTATATTCATATCACAAAGATATCCTAATTTTAGAAATTTATTGGTGATCCGTTGAATACAAACTTAAAACAACTTTGCTGTCCTCTAATCTTTGAGCTTTGGCACATTACTGTATTATGTTGTTACTAAGTAAAACCCTGCTAAAGCTGCACATAACTCATGGTTGTGCCTATGCTGAACTAGATTCTGTTGAGAATAAACATCCTATTGGTATCTCGTGAAAGGTCAGCGACCTAAAATGTTAACTTTATTTCTCTCTCCAAAGATGCCTCCTGGCCTGTTGAGTGTTTCCAGCATTTTCTATTTTTAATCCAATTGGCTATTAAGGTATGGAAGAATGTTCCGAGGATTTGGCTAATTCTGAAGCTTTTAGAAGGACCCAATCCGCAAGAGCAAGTGGCTCAATCTGACAACCTTCTACTCATGTAAAAATATCTACCCGAGGACAATGTCCTTCCGGGAGTTCCTTGTCATAGAGAACTAAGGAAGGAGCTGATGACCCCAGTATGTTCTGGCTTTACGTTAGCCTCTACTGAGGATGTGCAGTAGACATTACAAAAGTATGATAATGGTGGACAGGGAACGACCAGCTCATCCATCAATACATCTGTCCCATGCTATTCTAGTGAAAGTTATGCACACCAGGACCCAATCCACCTGTCAGCCAATTTTCTGGGAAAGGCAAAAAAAAAATCTCTATGTTTATAGCACCCATAATGTGAGGGGCTCTACACTATACACAAAATTATATAGGAGGTCCAACTAAGGGAAAATTCAGGTATTTTTTGTTTTATATTTAATTGTCTAAGAAATAGACTGAAGTACTTTATTTGCTTTTGAATTAACCTTACATCACTTGTGAATCTTTAGTGATTGATCTATAATGAATGGGTCTTTTCTAAATCATTGATAAAGATGTTTAAGAGCAACAGTCCTAACATTGATCCCTGCAGGGCTCCACTAGTAACTGGGCCCTATGCAGGCCACTGCTATTAATAAGTCTACCAACCGAAAACCTGCAGGACTCTATTCATTAAGTAGCCTATAGTGTAGAATCTTGTTTCAGGCCTTTTGACATAATGTGAACCAGGATCCCTCCTTACATTTATATAGAAAATTCAATGCAGAAAAAATGCCCTAAAGTGCTTCACAAAGGCAAAATCAGACAAAAGATGAATGCCAAAACAAAGGCAATATGAAAAACACTGACCAAAAGCTGGGTCAAAGAGGTAAGTTTTAAAGCAATATAGAGAGATGACGAGGAGTTGGGAAGGAATTCCAGAGCATAGCTTAAACAGATAAAAGCACAGCCACTAATGAGTGGGAGGGGAGGGGAGAGGCGGAGAGAGTGGGAGGGGGGAGGGGAGAGAGAGGGAGAGGAGGAGATGGGGGAGGGGGAAAAGGAGGGGGGAGAGGGGGAAAGGGAGGGGGGAGAGGGAGGGGGGAAAGGGAAGGGGGAGAGGGAGGGGGGAAAGGGAGGGGGGAAAGGAAGGGGGGAGAGGGAGGGGAGGTGGGGAAAAGAGAGGGGAGGGGAGGGGAGGGGGGGAAAGAGGGAGGGGAGGGGGGAAAGAGAGGAGAGGGAGGGGAGGGGGGGAAAGAGAGGGGAGGGGAGGGGGGAAAGAGAGGGGAGGGGAGGGGGGAAGAGGGAGGGGGAATGAGGGAGGATAGGGGAGGAGGAGGGAGGGAGGGGGAGGAGAAGGGAGGGAGGGAGGGGAGGAGGAGGGGGAGAGAGGGGGAGGGGGAAGGGAAGAGAGAGGGTGGGAGGGGGAGAGAGGGAGGGGAGGGGGAGAGAGAGGGAGGGGAGGAGAGGGGGGAGAGAGAGGGAGGGGAGGGGAGGGGGGAGAGAGAGGGAGGGGAGGGGAGGGGGGAGAGGGAGATGAGTGGAGGGGAAGAGGGAGGGGAGGGGAGGGGAGGGGGAGAGAGAGGGAGGGGAGGGGAGGGGGAGAGAGAGGGAGGGGAGGGGAGGGGGAGGGGGCGAGAGGGGGAGGGGGTGAGAGAGGGAGGGGAGGGGGAGGGGGGGAGGTGGGAGAGAGAGGGAGGGGGTGAGGTGGGAGAGAGAGGGAGGGGAGGGGAGGGGGGAGAGAGAGGGCAGGGAGGGGATGGGGGAGGGGGAGAGAGAGGGGAGGGAGGGATGGGAGGGGGAGAGGGGGGGGAAGAGAGAGGGAGGGGAGGGGAGGGGAGGGGGCGAGAGAGGGAGGAGAGAGGGAGGGGAGGGGGAGGGAGGGAGAGAGAGAGGCAGGGAGGGGAGGGGGAGGGGAGGGGGGGAAGAGAGAGGGTGGGAGGAAAGGGAGGGGAGGGGGAGAGAGAGGGAGGGAAGGAGAGGGAGGGGAGGGGGAGAGAGAGGGAGGGAAGGAGAGGGGGGAGAGAGGGAGGGGAGGGGAGGGGAGGGGGGAGAGAGAGGGAGGGAGAGAGGGAGGGGAGAGGGGAGGGGAAGGGGAGAGAAGGAGGGGAGGGGGAGAGAGAGGGAGGGGAGGAGAGGGGGGAGAGAGCGGGAGGGGAGGGGAGGAGGGAGAGAGAGGGAGGGAAGGAGAGGGGGGAGAGAGGGAGGGGAGGGGAGGGGGAGGGGAGGGGGAGGGGAGGGGGAGGGGAAGAGAGAGGGTGGGAGGAGAGGGAGGGGAGGGGGAGAGAGAGGGAGGGAAGGAGAGGGAGGGGAGGGGGAGAGAGAGGGAGGGAAGGAGAGGGGGGAGAGAGGGAGGGGAGGGGAGGGGAGGGGGGAGAGAGAGGGAGGGAGAGAGGGAGGGGAGAGGGGAGGGGAAGGGGAGAGAAGGAGGGGAGGGGGAGAGAGAGGGAGGGGAGGAGAGGGGGGAGAGAGCGGGAGGGGAGGGGAGGAGGGAGAGAGAGGGAGGGAAGGAGAGGGGGGAGAGAGGGAGGGGAGGGGAGGGGGAGGGGGAGGGGAAGAGAGAGGGAGGGGAGGGGGAGAGAGAGGAGGGGGGAGGGAGGGGTAAGGGAGTGGGGAAAGGAGGAAGAGGGGAGGGTGGAAGAGGGAGGGGAGCGGAGGGGAGCGGGGATAGTGTTGCAATTTTCTATTTCTGTTAAAGATTTGCAGTATTTTGCTTCTGTAAATCAAATCTGGAGCAGACAAAAACATGGATGATGATTTCAGCAGTAGATAGACTGAGGTGGGGCTGACGCCAGTTTTGTGAACAGTCTAAGACAGTGGCCAGTAAGAGGGATTGAATCCATAATAAGGATTCAACAAATGTGGTGGCGGCTGAAGACGATGACATTAGTTTGCCCAAGGTTTAGTTGGAGAAAACCGAGACATATTCAAGACTGGTTTTGAACAAGCAGCCTGACAACACAGGAATTTCACCAAATACGTGGAAGTTGACTGCAGATGTTACAGTCAATAGACAGTGTGTAGATAAGAGCAGAAGGCTGTAGATGGATCTTTGGAGATTCCAGAATGGGTAAGGGAAGAGAAGTTTTTTCTGGAGATGCTGTGGTTACAATCAGACGAATAACTATGGAATCAAGCAAGGAAGTCCACTGAGCTGGAGAATAGAGGTGTAGGAGGGGGATGGTTTGGTTGACTGTTAAAGACTGCACATTTGTTAGGAAGGAGAGATAAAATGTAACATTGTCAGAGACATAGAGAACTCCATTTGTGACTTTGGTTAGGTTCAGTTCAGTGCTGAGGCAGGGATGGAAACATGATAGGAAAAAATCAAAGAGTGCCAAGACAACATTTTCAAGGACCTTGGAGAAGGAGAGATAAGGCAGTTGCTTATGACAACAGAACAGCCATGTGGGTTTTTAGAGGTAAATGATGATGGTAGTTTTCAAAGGGAGGACGATAGCCACACAGAGGATGTATTTACAATGTCACCTAGCATTGGCGGGGTGGGGGGGGGTGGGGAAGGTGGGAGCGGTGCGCAAGGAGGTTAAGTTTCTTTTATTCTTTCATGGGATGTGAATGTCACTGGCAAGGCCAGCATTTATTGCCCATCCCAATTTCCCTTGAGATTGTGATGGTGAGCTGCCTTCTTGAACCACTTTAGTTCATGTAGTGTAGGCACACCAACGGTGTTGTTATTAAAGGATTTTCACCCAGTAACAGTGAAGAAACACTGATATATTTCCAAGTCAGGATGGCGTGTGATTTGGAGGGGAACTTAGAGCTGATGGTGTTCCCATGTAAGTGCTGCCCTTGTCCTTCATGAGTAAAGGTAGGTGCAGTTGAAGGAGGCAGTTTTGCAGGGAATGGGGTCGAGGAAGGTGGTGGTGAAGGCTATGGATGAGGTTAGCTTGGATAGGGCATGAGTGGAAATGGAAAACAAATAAAAGAGAAATGTGTGCTTGAGGCTAGTGTGGCAGGAACCTTGAAGGAACTTTGGAAGTGGGAAAAGACCAGGGGAGGAAGTAACATAGGCAGCTGAACAGGTGGTTTGAAGTTGAATGACAAGTTCATGAGCTCTTTGCACATCTTGAATGTGAGGGCTGAAGAGAATTTTAAGGCATCTGTTGGCAAAACAGGGGTTAACTTGCTCTTTAAAATTATCCTGGAATAGTGGGTAGTTTTTGCACTGACAAAGGGTAGCTATACCAGTTGTGCACTAGGCATGTACCGGGCACTGTCACTTAACGAGTAATCCAAAGACCCAGGGTAATGCTCTGGGGACCTGTGTTCGAATCCCACCACAGCAGATGGTGGAATATGAATTCAATTTGAATTAAAAGTCTAATGATGACCATGAAAACATTTTCGTAAAAACCCATCTGGTTCACTAAATCTGTCATTCTTATTCGGTCTGGCTACATGTGATTCCAGATCCACAGCAACATGGCTGACTCTTAAATGCCCTCTGAAATGGCCCAGCAAGCCACTCAGTTGTATCAAACCATTAAAAAGCCTAAAATGAATGAAACCGGAAGTACTACCCAGCATCGAACTAGACACCAGAAACGACAACCTGTCGCCCCTGCAAAGTCCTCCTTACTAACATCTGGGGGCTTGTGACAAAAGTGGGGGGCTGTCCCACAGACTAAAGGAACAGCCTAACATAGTCATGCCCAGATACCACCATCACCATTCTGCCCCTGTCCTGACCCAGTGGCAGGACAGACCCAGCAGTGGTATACAGTCAGGAGGGAGTTGTCCAGGGATTTCTCCGGACCCCATGATGTTGCATGAGATGAGGTCAAACATGGGCAAGAAAACCTCCAGCTGATTACCACATGCTGTGCTCCCCTTACCACACCCCCCTCCCTGCATCATCCCCCATTCCCCCTCACCAGCAGAGAGTTTTCCCCCTGATTCCCATTGACTCCAGTTTTGCTAGGATTCCTTGATCCCACTTGTCAAATGCTGCCTTGACGTCAAGGGTAGTCACTCTCATCTCTGGAGTGTAGGTCTTTCGTCCATGTTTGGACCAGGGCTGTAATGTGGTCAGAAGCTGAGTGACCCTGGTGGAACCCAAAATGAGCGTCAGTGAACAGGATATTGCTAAGCAAATGCTGCTTGATAGCACTGTTGATGACCTCTTCCATCACTTTACTGATGATCAAGAGTAGACTGATGGGGCGGTAATTGGCCGGGTTGCTTTTTCTGTACAGGACATACCTGGACAATTTTCCACATAGCCGGGTAGTGTTGCAACTGTAGTGGAACAGCTTGGCTAACAGCACAGCAAATTCTGTAGCATGTCTTCTGTACTATTGCCAGAATATTGTCAGGGTCCATAGCCTTGCAGTACCTAGTGTCTTTAGCCGTTTCTTGATATCATGTGGAGTGAATAGAATTGGCTGAAGATTGGCATCTGTGATGCTGGAGACCTCTGGAGGATGCCAAGATGGATCATCCATTCGGCCCTTCTGGCTGAAGATTGTTGTAAATGCTTCAGCCTTACCTTTTGCACTGATGTTTTGGGCTCCCCTATCATTGAGGATGGGGATATTTGTGGTGTCTCCTCCTCCAGTGAGTTGTTTAATTGTCCACCACCATTCACGACTGGATGTAGCAGGACTGCAGAGCTAAGATCTGATCTGTTGGTTGTGGGATCGCTTAGCTACGTCTATCACTTGCTGCTTATGCTGTTTGGCATGCAAGTAGTCTTGTTTTATAGCTCTACCAGGTTGACACCTCATTTTTAGGTATGCCTGGTGCTATTTCTGGCACACCCTCCTGTACTCTTCATTGAACCAGGGTTAATCCCCTGACTTGGTGGTAATGGTAGAGTGGGGGATGTGCCAGGCAATGAGGTTACAAATTGTGGTTGAATACAATTCTGCTGCTGCCGATGGCCCACAGTGCCTCATGGTTGCCCAGCCTGGAGTTACTAGATCTGTTTGAAATCTATCCCATTTAGCACAATGGTAGTGCCACACAACACAATGGAGGGCATCCTCAATGTGAAGACGGGACTTCATTTCCACAAGTACTGTACGTTGGTCACTCCTACCGATAGTGTCATGGACAGATGCGTCTGTGGCAGGGTTGGAGAGGATGAGGTCAAGTATGGTTTTCCATCTTGTTGGTTCCCTCACTAACTGCCACCATCCCAGTCTAGCAGCTATGTCCGTTAGGGTTCAGCCAGCTCAGTCAGTAGTGGTGCTACCGAGCCACTTTTGGTGATGGACATTGACGTCCCCCAAAGCACATTCTGTGCCCTTGCTGCCATCAGTGCTTCCTCCAAGTGGTATTCAATATGGAGGAGAACTGATTCATTAGCTGAGGTGGGGTGGAGGGTTGGGGCGGTTGAGCTTGTATTGCAAGAAAAATCATTTGGAAAAAAATATTCCAGTTAGTCCAAAATGCACAAGGGCATCATTTTCAACCCAGTTTTCTCAGCTACTCTTATTCAACATGCCTAATGGTGTCCATCATTATTTAAATAGTAGGTTTGTAGAATATGTTCAGTATTGATGTGCCTTTCTTGTGATCACTTAAAATCTATGGGTGGGATTTTCTGGCCCCACCCATCACCGGGATCATCCAGTCCCACCAAAGTCAATGGTCAGAATTCTGAGGTGGATGGGGAGTGTGAAATTGCATAGACAGGATTCCCTCTGTGTTCCTGCCCACCTTGAGTTTGGAACGATTTCACACTGGGAACGGCAGGGCCTCAGACAGGAAGCCCACCCTTGTCCCAATTAAGGCAGTTAAGTGGCCACTTAAGGTCTATTTCCTGCCCAGCCTAAATTTTTAGGAAAATGACAGCTCAGAGGAGGGAGGCCAAAAATGAAGGGAGTTAGATCTCAGGTGGCAAGATGGGGCAGGGAGAGGGAAAATGTCTCCATCAAATCCCTGTGGTGCCCTCCCCTTAAGGACCGGTGACCTGCGGACCTCCATCCCCACCCCCCAGGCCTATCCTGAGACCCAGATTGCCCCCTTCCCCCTCCCCCTAGGACTTCCCTACCCTCCCCGCCTGGACTCCCGACACCTTTTTCTCCAGTTCCCTGGGCTTAAGCTCTGGAAGCTTCTTGTAGTGCCTCTTCCGGCCACCAAAGCGCTGTTCCTGGAGGGACTGGAGAGCTGCCAGCAAATCTGATTGGCTGGCAGCTCTCTAAGGCAGGACTTTCTCCTGAGTGAGGGACGGAAGTCCCACCTACTGCCAATCAATGCTCTTTAGATGGCAAGGGCCGAGCACCCCCTGCCATCCTGAAAATTCTTACCAATGGACTTTTGGCTGGGCTGCCGAATCTCCCATGTTAGGTCCCACCACAACCAGACCAGAAAATTCCAGCTTACAAAAGCAGCTGAATGCTTTGAATCCATATAATAATTACTATCATTTGTCTAAATGTTTTCTGAATCTTAAAAATAACAACATGGGGAATGGTTGTTTATTAAAAAGACAAAAATTGGCAGCTAGCACCAGTTTATGCTGATACTTCAAGTTTACCATTTTCAGATTAGGAGGGGGGTGGGGGTCACTGGAATGGCCCTGACTCCAGCAGCAGCTCTGCCTCATTCACTTTACAATTATATGGGTGAAACATCAGAGATCTGCCATTCGGAAATGGAGAGATCAAGCAGTACAAGGCAGCAATTTGCTCACTGACCATGAGGGTGACTGACTCCAACTAACAAGATTTAAAATACAAAAACAAAATACTGTGGATGATGGAAAGCTAAGAGAAAAAGAAAATACTCAACAGTTCAAACAACATCTGTGGAGAGAAAAACAGAGTTAACGTTTCAAGTCGGGACCTTTCATCAGAATGCTCATTACTCAAAGTACTACTCCCAAAGTAAGGCTCCAAAAGCCCTAGGTCATACAAGGTGTCTTGCATCCTGATCCACATAGGTCCCAGTTGAAGTACATTCATGTTGAAAAACCCCAGATGCAGCAAAGTCTACCTCCCGCTACTGTGCAGTTAGGATGTACAATGAGTTCATAAGCAATGTATGGGATTTTGCACACTCAAAATAAAAGTAAATGTACTCCTGGATATACAATCTCACAAAATATATGTGAATATTCCCTTAATTGTATGAGTATGCCTGAATGCACACCTATTTGTATAGATTACAAATTTCAGAAAAGCGTTACATATTCTCTCAGCTACAGCTGTGCTGGTCAATGGCTCAATATCTACTTATGTGCTAGTATAACCCAAGGGTGCAACAATCTTACTCCCTTGTGATCGGAACTGGATATTATGTTTTTCACACCTGTTCTCGCATCTCCAGTCTATAAGTAAGCCAACAGGGAAACATTTTAATCAGATGAGGCCAGATACAATTGTTGAACTGCTTTAGAGACAAGTGAATGTAGATTGTAACAGCTGTAATCAAATTTCAGCTTGATGCACTAACTACCAGAAATCTCCTTGAAAATAATATACCATACTATTTTAGCAGACTCGTAACTATTCCTGGTCAGCTTTTTGACTGACCGGCTCTAGGCTTGTGAGGAGCAATTTCTCCTCATTACAGGCTGACTGCTCAAATAGCCCTTTTGTGTGAAGACAGAGCCTCTGACTCCTTTCATGTTTTGTGTTTTACCAGTAGGCCCGTCAATCAAATTTGACCAAAATCTTCTACCTCAAGAGTATATTCTTACCACCGACCTCAAGCTGAGCTCACATGAATAGAAATAATCCCACGGAGATAGGCGTGATTGCTCACTGTAATCACAACTAATATTCACTGTCAAAGCATTGAGGTTCAGACTCTTCATTTGAGTTGTCATCAAAACTGTTAACACCTGACTATCCATCTGCTAGACAAAATGCACGAAATAAATTGATTGAAATAATTTGAGTATATCTATTTCAGTTATGCAGGAGGAACGCCTTCCATGTCTAGTCTTCCTTGAAGGTATCCAATTCCATATTTAGATTTAGTACTTCAGCAACCCCATTTTAAATCCATATCTATGTGTCTTGCAATCCCAATTTATGTAACCTGTTTTTCATGATTTACAGAACCCAAGACATTACTTTTCTTCCCCAAGTAAGTAGTTATCCTCCTAAATTTTGTCCCAAGACAAAAGTGTCCTTCTGAAAGTAAGGTACATATGTAGAAATTTGTGGACGGTACACAGCAGCTAATGGACAGCAAGACAGTCCCAAGCAAACACATGAGTAGATGCCTCCACCTTGAATCTCCCCAGCTTAGAAGTTTGAGTAAAAGTAGGAAAGTTGGAGAAAGACTGACACACAAGGGAGGAGTATCTGAGCAGTTTGCTCCAGACCTTGATCACAACTCAGGGGCAACATCATAGAAGGGTTGGTATGACTAATAGTATGCAGCCTAAGGAGAATCCAGGTGTGGTAGAGAATGAGGATCTGCAGTGATTAATCCTATGCAACAGACAAAATGTACTTGCCACATATGAGGATAATGATAAAGATTGTAGGAAGGACAGCCAGGATGCTCACCATGGAACCAGAGGCTGCCAACAGGAGGAAGGAAAGATTAATATGGTAGTTGTAGGGAATTCAATAATTAGGGGGATAGATAGCATCCTTTAGAGTCAGGGTTAGGGTCATTTTGAACTCGCTTGAAAGTATATTGGAAAGGGAAAGTGAGAATTCAGTCACATTGGGACCAACAATGACTTGTATACAGACAGCACCTTAAACATAATAAAATGTCCCAAGACGCTTCACAAGGGCATTGTATAAAATAAAATGACACTGAGCCACATTAGGAGATATTAGGGTGGATGACCAATAACGTAAAGGGTTATGGGGATACTGTGGGTAAAAGACATTCAAACACTTAGTCAAAGAGGATGGTTTTAACGAGCATCTTAAACAAGGAAAGCTCGTTAGTGAGGTGGAGAAGCTTAAGGAAGGAATTTCAGAGCTTAGGGTCCAGGTAGCCAAAGCCACTACCACCGATAGTGGAGTGATTAAAATTAAGGATGCTCAAAAGGTCAGAATGAGAGGAGCACTGATACCTTTGGAAGGGTGTGGGGCTGTGTAGGTCACAGAGATGGGGGGCAAGACCATGGAGGAACTTGAAAAAAAGGAGGGGAATTTTAAAATTTGAGGCATTTCTTGACTAGCAGCCAAAATATAAAGGCAGCCATGTTGAGAATTTACTGTGTCAGTATTTACAGTAGAGGAACATAGGAACAGGAGGCCATTCAGCCCATCAAGCCTGCTTCACCGTTCAATATGATCATGGCTGATCGAACACTTGAATGTCTTTTACCCACATTATCCTCATAACCCTTTACGTTATTGTTAATCAGAAATCTATCAATCTCTATCCTAAACATACTCAATGACTGAGCTTCCGCGACCCTCTGGGGTAGAGAATTCCAAAGATTCACAATCCTCTGAGTAAAGAAATATCTCCTCATCTCGGTCCTATGTGGCTTTCCCCTTATTTTGAAATTGTGTACCCTGGTTTTAGCCTCCCCAGCCAGGGGAAACCTGCATCTACCCTGTCTATTCCTTTAAGTATTTTGTATGTTTCAATGAGATCACCTCTCATTCTTCGAAACTCTACAGGATACAGGCTCAGTTTCCCCAATCTCTCTAAGACAATCCTGCCATCCCTGGAACAAATCTGGTGAACCTTTGTTGCACACATTCTATGGCAATAATATTCTTTCTGAGATAAGGGGATCAAAACTGCCACAGTACTCCAGGTGCGATCTATCCAAGGTTCAGTACAATTGAAGCAAGACTTCACTGCTCTTGTACTCAAATCCTCTTGAGGTAAAGGCTAACATTCCATTTGCCTTCCTAATTACCTGCTGCACATGCATGTTAGCTTTCAGTGACTTCTGGACAAGGACACCCAGGTCCCTTTGTACATCTACACTTTCTAATCTCTTACCATTTAGGAAGAGTTTATAACATGCTGGATATCCCAGTGAAACAAATATGGAATCACTCAAATCAATATAAACAAAATAACAGTAATGGAGAAAATAAAGGCACTGAAGAGTGACAGGTTACCAGGACCAGATGGTTGCCATCCAGGATTTTAAATGAAGTTGATGAGAGCATTGCAGATACCTTAAATATAATTTTCCAATGTTGTCTCAATTGAGGATCCATTCCTTTTGATAAGAAAATTGCACTTGTCACTATACTATTTAGGAAGGATGAGAGAGGGAAAGCAGTGAACTATGGACCAGTTAGCCTAACATCCGTTGACAGGATATTACTATAGCCTATAATTAAGGATATGATTGAACACCTTGAAAATTTTCAGCTAGTCAGGGAGAGCCAGAATAGACTTGTAAAGGTTAACCATGCCTGAAGAACCTGATTGAATTTTGTGAAGAGGTGACTGAAGTAGTAGTGGACAGGGGAATATTGCTATATGCTATTTTTATGGACTTCCAGAAGGCATTTAATAAAGTCCCTCATAAGAGGCTGTTAGCTAAAGTTGGAGCTCATGAAATTGAAAGCAAATGCTTGACATGGCTAGGAAATTGGCTAAGCGGCAGGACAATGATAATGGGCAGCTACTCTAATTAGCAGGATATGCTAGTGGGATCCCACAGGTTGAGACCTCAACTATTCACCATATTTATTAACAAAGGTGTTGGGATATAGAGCCAGATATAGAAGTCTATAAATGACACAAGAGATAGATAGTATTGAAGGCAGTGTAGATGGAGACAGAAAATGAGATATTAGTAGATTAATGAATGGATAAGCTGTTGCAAATGGTTTTCAATGTAGGCAAGTGTAAGGTCATTCACTTTGGAGCTCAAAAGAACAGATGAGAGTAGTTTCTAAATGGTGAAAAGTTCAAAGCAGTGGAGGTCCAGCAAGACTTGGGGTTCATGTACATAGATATCATTAAAGTGTCATGTATTGGTACAGAAAATAATCAAAAAGGCTAATGGAATATTAGCTTTATATCTAGAAGACTAGAATGCAAGGGGATGGAAGTTACCCTACAGCTACACAAAGCCCCAGTTAGACCACACATGGAATACTGTGTTCAGTTCTCGGCACTACACCTCAGGAAGGATATATTAGGAGCACAATTTAGGTTTACGACAATGATACCTGGACTCCAAGGGTTGAATTGCGTGGTGAGGTTACACAAACAAGAGTTGGATTCCCTGGAATTTAGAAGGTTAAGGGGTTATATGATTAAGATTTCCAAGATACTAAAGGAAACTGATAGGGTAGATAGAGAGAAACTATTATCTCCAGTTGGGGAGTCTAGGACTGAGATATATAACCTAAAAGTTAGAGTGAGGCTTTTCAAGAGTGAAGTTAGAAATATTCCTAGACACAATTTGGGAGTTGAGGTTTGGAACTCTTCCGCAAACAGCAGTTGATGTTGGCTCAATTGTTAAATTTAAATCTGAGATTGATAGATTTTTGTTATCCAAAGACACAGGTGGAATTAGATCACAGATCACTCTTGACCTCACTGAATGGCAGAACAGGCTTGTAGAGATAAATGGCCTACACTGTTTCAATGTACTCAAAGTTGTGCACAATATTTCAAATGTGTTCCATTAAACTGAGTTAAATATCCCATTTTATTGAACATTATAACTAGTTTAATTGTTATTAATGTACTTCTTGTCTGACTTTGGCTCAGATGAAAAACTATGTTGTGGAGAGTATGGAGCTATGTCATAAAGCTTACTTATGAGGCTTTGAGGAGCAGAGGGAAGTGATACTTTTGGGTGGTTATGATTTCAGAAAAGGAGTGGCACCAACATTTAAGAATTATTTTGATTTATGGCTCTAAAGCCAAAACTGTGTAAAACAATCACATTGCAGAACTGTAAATATCAAACAGCAACAAACTTTTTAAGTTTCAGTAAATGTAACCTTTATTCTCTGACTTCTTTTTCACCATGTACAAATACAGAAGATCTATGTTATTTTGGTCTTGTTTCACAGGACAGCCTTGCTCAAGAACAGTTATTTAACCACTGAACACATCCCTCACTATGGAACATGATTTGGTTTAATGTATTTCTGGCAGACAGCTAAAAGAACAAATTATTAAAAAATAATGTCTTGCCCACCAGAAATTTGATGGCCTTTAAAACAGGCCTTAAAGGCAGATTGTAAAACTTGACTACAAAGCCATACAGTCACAATAAAGCAACAATTAAACGTATACTGAGCATTGATTATTGTACAGCCCAAACAATAGCTACTGAGCAAGTTGTGCAGACAATACAGTTCATAAGACACTGCATTCTGACAGGCAGTAGTTCGGGCATCAAATGGCCTTTTTCAGTCCACTATATTCAGCACTTCAAATCCAGTGTTATTTGTTTTATAATCAATGGGGACATTCCTAACAGCATGTGCTGTTGATTTATATACTATGATAAATCTTAATTCATTAAGAAATGCCCTCTTCCACTTTCCTCAAACTACATTGCCCACCCCCCAAAGTTCCTAATGATTTCAAAACTGTAAATGAAAGTGAATGACTGTAATACATTGCAGCTCTATAAAGATAAAACTTTGCTTATGGTACATTTTCTGTACTAGTTTTCCATTACAGTATTTTCAACTGGCCAAAATAGTCCTAATGAAGGCCAAAATGTTCAATCTAGTGGTCCTTTAAGATCAAATCCTCTGTCAATATTCCCACCAATTTAAAAACCCTATAAAAGTGTTTACTGTTAACTATTTCCATGACAATATGCAATCCATCTTAAATAGGGTCAAGGGTGCAAGTGTATTTCCTTGCTTACAGATTTGTAAATATTGCTTTAAGATATTCAGACAGCAGCTACCAAGAAGGCACACCACATAGCTGTCACAGGCAGCTGTTGCATCAGTTCTAATCAAAGGCAGGAAACTCTTCAGCAACTTTTTACATAAAGATGAGGGAGAAAATCACAAGTTTCAGAAATGCCAACCAGCTACTTCCCATTATGGAAACTGTTTATGACAAAACACAACCGCTAAATGCTTTTTAAATATTTCAGCTTTCCATACCCTTTCGAGTCACTGAGTTTTGTTACTTTGTATAAGATCGCCTGCAGTGTGTAAAACATATGTGTAAACAAAACAGTTAAAGTAAAAATACTCATCCACCATAGGGAGTGATGCAACTTACTCTTGTTCACAGCTTCTGCAGAGTGAAAAATCAATGAGATCCCCACAACCAAATTCCCTCCTGTCCAATTACACACAGCTTCCAATATTAGCTTAATGCATATTTGCTCCATTCCTTTCTTGATGCTGCTGATGTTTGCTTATTATGGAATCATGGATGCTGACCACTCTCTAATACCTTGTCCAAGTAGTCATCTTAAACAGCCTTTGGTGCATATACTAATATATATGTTTATATATACAAACACACACATACTATATAAATGCATCACATACACACACTTTTCAGCAGGAGTTATTGGACCGCGATCAGGAGCAAGAACCTTTGCTGTCTATTCCCTTCCAAGGCTAGTTGCACTCACTTTAACAATGCAATGAAGTTTCAGCATATTCACAATCATCATTCAGGCAGAGTTCCTCTTTGAACAGTTGGGAAAAAACATCTTACAACTGTTTTATGAACCAAATAAAAGATCTATTATAGTCTGCTTTTAATTTACTAAGAATTAACCAGTAATACATTATGAATCAGAAGATGTCTACACTTTCACAAAATAATCATATTCCAATCATATCTACAATATCACCATATGTACTATACACTAAAGTGAATCATTACTTTAGAACCTGTTCCAGGGAGATCCTCCACAGCTTTGTTTCCAGATCCAGATGTCTTGCTAGACATTTTACAACCGTATAGGTGTGAATTCAAAATTTGGCTTCAGGTGGTTGACCACCTTACGGAAGTGGTTGCATGTAGCTATGGCTTTGCACAGACCACAGTATAATTGCAAATAGTGCAAACAAACTTTTGGAAGTTTTATGTTAGCTGACAAGAAAGCTGTGTGTTAAACTTTCATCAGCATTTGAACAACAATTAGCAGAGCTGTGCACATAGGTTTATGTGCGGAAGTACAAAATGCTGCTTTCACTCGTCTATAGAGCAGTTAGGCACCAACAAACATAACTGGTGGACTGCTGGTTTGCCCCTTTCTAAAATGGGGTACAGCTCTTAAATAGTACTTGCACTGCAGTGTGAATCATGTGGCAAATGAAGGCTCCTGTTAAACTTATAGTCTTTTGAAGTACTTCACAATAGTAGAATAGCATGTTACTGCAGAAATTTCTGATACTGTATTTCTAGTAAACAATGGTTCAAAAAGGTAAATACTAAGCTTTAGACTTTAATATACAACTAGGTATCATCCTTTGAATTAAGGTATACACACATACCAATAATAAGCTAAGTAATTACAAATAGAAAATTATAGAGGGCTTTCTCTCTCTCAGACATTTGGAACTGGATTGTAACCGTCCCATATTTATGCCATGTGACAGCACCTTCTACAGGCAGTCTGCAGAAGGCAGTATGTCATCTAATAACAAAAACAGAAATAACTGGAAAAACTCAGCAGGTCTGGCAGCATCGGCGGAGAAGAACAAAGTTGACGTTTCAAGTCCTCATGACCCTTCAACAGAACTAAGCAAAAATAAAAATAATATTTTTACTTAGTTCTGTTGAAGGGTCATGAGGACTCAAAACGTCAACTTTGTTCTTCTCCGCCGATGCTGCCAGACCTGCTGAGTTTTTCCAGGTATTTCTGTTTTTGTTTTGGATTTCCAGCATCCGCAGTTTTTTGTTTTTATGTCAGCTAATAATCTAGTTGTTTAAACGTTAGAATATCTACAGTCCAAAGGGAAGTTTCTGCTTCCCTCCACACTAAGGCAGAATGGTAAACCTTCCCTCAACGAGTGCTTTGCGCTCATGAAAATCTCAATTCCTTTTAAGTGACATTACATAGTACTTTTGGTTCACATTACAATCTACATTCAGTTCAAATCTCAATGATCGAAGTGCAAGTAATTTTATTAGAAATGCTTTACGTTCACACTAGAATGCTGGGTGGGCTAGGAGAATGATTAGAATCTCAGACTGATACTTGCACATGAATCAGGTGTACCTCATATATATATATATATATGTATGTATCATAAATATATATATATATCTATATCTCAAGATGCTGAACATGATATCTTAAGGCAAGGGTATGACTTAACATGAAACAAATTTGGATCTATTCTTAAGTTTCAATTAGAACATAATTACCAGACACCCTTGGATTCCATCAGTTGTTACTGAATCATCTAGAAAACGCAGTTGTTCAAATGCGGAAGCCTGAACATTGGTCTCATTTAACAAATAGCTAGTTCCATTATGTGAAGAAATTAGGGTTGGTATCCTGGATGGATGGATTCAAATGGACTAAAGAACCTTTGTTTGAAACTAGATGGATTCTGATTAATCTAAATTTTACTTCCAGTATAAAAACAAGTTAAATAATCTATAAAAACAATATCCATGTACTGTAAGTCTCCTGATACTCCAAATAAACTGATATACTGAATCTTTTAATGGCTTCTTCACAAGTACCAAAACCATATAGGTCACCCTTTCCATAACCACATTCTGAAATACCAATCTTCACTTTACCACTCAATGTTTATAGATCGCTCACTATTACCATTAGGGAATTATTAGGAAACTACAATAAAACAGTATTTTAAATATTCTTTTCTATGACAGCATTATAAACCATGTATACATGGGACAACTCCATTTTACATCAGTATTTTGAGGATACAAAATTAGCATCTGTGTTTAATTACACATTTTGGTTTCTTTATTTTAAACTTGCCTGGACTTATTCAATACACAACTGAAATAAAGGTTCCCACGTTCAAATCCGAGAGAAAACTATACCTAATGGGTGGGATTTTCTAGCCCCGCCAACAGTGGGCACAGCTGCAGGCGGGACAGGAGAATTTGGAGAGTGGCCAAAAGTGAACTGACCTTTGACTGATCTCCAAATTTTCTTGTCCTGTCCGCAATGATGCCTACCACGGGCAGGGCTAGAAAACCTGGCTTATATGTGTTTTGCTGTTCTGACCCATTAGTAACTATTCACTAAAATGCATTTACAAGTGAAATTGCCAGTGATTGTAACAATTTGACTTTTCACTCAATGTGTTGAGGAAAAATAGAGCAGGTAGCACCCAAATTTGATTTCTAGTCAGTGCTCGTCCTTAGGCTCAGGCACTGACTTGAGGTACAATTGGTTCAGTACCTTGAAGGAAAAGAAGTAACCTTCTATCACAGTCTCATGTCTCAAAGCACTTCCCCTCTGAGTTAGGAACATAATCCAAGGTCCTTAATTCTAATTGTTATTTAATGGTCCCTGCTGGATGTGTATGTCATGTACGATGTGAACAGATGCCCCATAATGTCTCCAAGATAATAATTTGCCTGCTGCTGTTAAAACGTCAAGGATAAGAAGTGAATAATACTTGGACAAAAAAATGAAGATGCTCGTAGAATGGTGTCAAGCAAGGTGGCAATGCCCTTGGGACAGGAGGAAAGCTGACTGTGAAAATTGGCAAGAGAAAAAAGAGATGGTGAATCGGTGAATTCTTGGTTGAGAGTCTAGACATCCATTAGTCTGTTGAAACAGCTGCACACAAAGGAAAACATTGCTTGATTGACAGATCTTTCTTAGGTCAATTTTGTCAATTGTACAATGTTTATTTACACAAGGTGTCAAGTGCTTGTAGTTTCTGCTGTTGCTACTCTAAAGGTTTAGTAGATTGACACTTTTTATGGCAGTTTTTAAAAGAAAGTTATGAATGAATGTTTTTTTTAAGCTTTTCCACAAATGCCATTAATACTGTAGGGTTCATTGATTCAGTACAGAGTCAATACTGGGTGAATAGGCATGAAAGTGCCATAGGTTGGCGTGGAGAGTATGGTGAGAGGCCATTGGGGATAGGTGGAGGGGCATAGGTATAACCTTTTAAATGTACCTTTCAAAAGGTTCCCTCATCCAGACCCTGGTTCAAGACAGCTCTGAGGATCTGTGAACCCAGCATCCTTGAAAAGCTGTTCTGACTCCACAAACATTGTTTGGGGGGGAGGGGCGGTCACAGTGCTAGGAGATGCCTACCTTTACAATGGAGCTGGCCAGGTCGGGAATGCAGGGAGCTGGCTCATGACCTGGACAAGCTTACATCCTTATCCCACACTGACAAAAATTGTGGGAGCCAGGAATCCCTGCCCGCCATTTTAAAGGTCGGTGAAGTCTTCCCAATTTCATGAAAATCCTGCCCAAAGTTTCAGGTCATGATGACTTCATCAGAACTTTTATGTCCGATGTTCTGATGAAGGGTCATCATGACCTGAAACATTAACTCTTTCTCTCTAAAGGTGCTGTCTGACCTGAATATTTCCTGCATTTTCTGTTTTATTTCAGATTTCCAGCATCTGCAGTATTTTGCTTTTATTTTGGGGAGTACTGGTAGTTGAGTTAAACATATAGGGAATTACAATAAAGCCTTAACTCAATCTCATGGATAACTCACAGAAGTCACTGGATTGTGATCAGAAGCTAGAATCCTGACTGAACTTTAATCTCCCTAGCCTAAGGACACTTATTTTAGTCACAGCATTCCAAGTTCAGCGTTGGCTGCAATCAACTAGCCAGTGTTGTATAGACTAGTATACCTATTTCACATCGTAAAAATCTTTAGCTTTTGGCCAGCAACAGTAGTGTTCTGCAGAGCACCAGTTCTACTTTTAAGAATCTAGGTACATAAATGAAAAAAAATTCTTCTGGGTCCAAGCACAATACATTAACATGAACTATCCACAAATGTATTTGATGTTCTAGCAAATAACCATAATCTTATCCGCATGAATAACAGCAATGCTGTATTTAGTTATTACAGAAATGAAAAACCATTAATGTTTGCATCCAGAATGCTTGCTTTGAACACTTAATTCAAATTCCTATTATTCTTACCTGTCTTTCCTTGCAGCTATTTGCTTTTCTTTTAATATTTACCTAAATAAATTCAATTTAAAACAGTCCATACAAAGATGATTAATTCATGGTCCAAATCCAACCTGGAAGCTCATGGTATGTATGTATTGGGAATGTTACCAGAGGCATGACTGTTTTAGTGCTCTGAGTAGTTTTCATGAATAAAAGCAGAGAAATTTCAGATTGAGGGCAATGATCAAGTAAAACTCCCAGACATCAAATTTCAATATGTGTGTTTGGGATCCAATAAGTAGGTGAGATCATAACCTTAGGTTGTTCTACAGCTGATGACACTATAATAAGGACCGAAAACATTCCCACAATGTCAACATCAAAAGTGCATTAAAATGAATTTCCAATTGACAAACATTAACCATAGGTTTCTAATTTTTTTCTCAAATGACCCCGATGAATAGTACCAACTTTGTTTGGTGAGAAAAGTACTTAAGATAGTTGAAATTTAAGACAGCAGTGTAAAAAGTACACACAGAGTTTCATGTATCCTCTATCTGGCATTTGCTGATATGCTTTTTGTATCAGTGTTATCATCCAGGTCTTAAATAAAGATCTGTTCTTAGGATAACAAATGTATTTGGTAAAAATAAAAGCAACATAGGATTATTAGTGATAACAACTACCTCACAGATAGTTACTTGGATCTCTAAACAACCATGCTGAAATTTTTAGGAACCAGATAAACAGTGGGTGCCAATCTCTTAACATGAAATCAAGACGCCAGGTCAGGAAGAAACTGGGGTGAAGCCAAAGTACTAGTTTATTTTTAATGTATATTGCTATGTTGGCTCATCACTAAGCATCCTCCCACAACCAGTTGATAAGAAGGCTGGTTTCTTTTGCATGAGTGATCAACTGCATTTAAGATTATAGGGTAAATACATTGATTTATTACCATTCTGATTAGCATTCTTTCACATCCTGGTTGCTGACTGTAAAGTATCAAGAGTCAGGAAAAGCACTCCTTATTGCAGGTACTTTTCCTATATTTACCACATGTAAAAATGTATTTTCTTATTCTTTTTATAGCAGTTTTATTCCATCCATGGACACTGGTACCCTGCAATATCTTGCCCAAGTTGTCAATCTTGATGTCAGTCACCAAGAAACGAGTTTCAGCAGGACATTCAACCATAAGGAGCTTTGGATTTGAATCTGATCATGTACTCAGCAATGCCCACACGAGTATATTCAGAAAGGACTGTTCGATGGTGATCAGGAATTGCAGTCTGGTCAATATGCTTCCCCTAACCCAAGGTGCTTCGGATAAATGGTGCGCTACCACTGTCCCAGCTAAAATTAGCTGACTTGGCACAGGGCAGAGTTCGAAACTGGGACCTTCATGGTATGTGTGGCTAAGTTCTAAATGAACTCTCTGGAGAACAACAATTTTGTTTTGATAATACTTGCTATGCATCTGTAATGGGGGAGTAGCGTAATGGTTAAGACATTGTCTTCACAAATTTGTGGTCAGCTGCCTGATGCTGTCAGTGAGACTCATGATTACCATCACCACTCTTGTCCTAGCTATTGTAAGGGTTAACTAATAGCAATGCAATAACTATCCTCACAGAGGAAATAATGGGGCAATGTGTTTTGCCCAGGGATTTAGCAGTTTGCTGTTGGCAGTGGAATTATGGAATACATGGCTGGCTCATTTGTGTTGAATTAAAAGAGGCAGCTAATGCAGAAAATACAGAGTAATACGTTTGAGAAATATGTTAAAAACTACACATTAGCTGAACTTTAGAATCAAAGTACATCTCCAACTTGAACTGGATGCAACAACTAGCACACATTAAATTTATTTTAAAAAATTTATTCTTTTAGAATATCTTTGATGCAAATGCATTTGCATCATGACTATTTTGTGAATAGGTCCACTATTATCACAAGGCTAGTGTAAATACATCCAATGCAATAGTAGAAAAGTTACAAATCTGGCACACACTAGAATATCAAACATCAAGGCAAGCCAATGACTCAGAATAGATAGGAATCTATCTTAGTTCAGTGAACATCTTTCCAGCAAGAATCATTCAGTATTATACCCAGTTGATCTTAGAATATATAGTTAGGTGGGATAATACGAATTCCAATTGCTGCTGCACCAAGGAGTGAATGCTACATTTTTTTATCTGCAGCTTTACTGAAAAGCTGAGCACAGATCCATGCTTAAATGAGCTACTTTCTGAATGGAGTAACTGCAAATATATAGGTTACTGTTACCTTCTGTTGCACTCGTCAATAAGTATGAAGTTAATGCTGAGGAACGGACCAGTTTCCATTTTCTCAGACCTAGCACTGAGCAGCTCCAGGTCAGGTATTGGACAATAAGTTGCAGAATAAGTTGCTGCTGCTACATCTAACAATGTGCTGCAACCACCATTTCAGAATAATTACTTCACCGGTGTAACATTTTGCCATTTGACATCTTTTAGTCTTAAGTAACACTGCAAATTAGTACTGAATTAGGGGCTAAGTTGTATAACGGGCCCATGCCACCAAGGACTGAAAGGAGACTACCCAAACTCATACCATGTACACTGTTTATGATCAACTGACGGAGAAGTCTTTCACCCTATTATTCTGGGCTACATTTGAACGATGATTTCTAGGTATCTAACCCACTACGCCACTTCAAGTAGCGAACTTTAATTTGCGAGGTTAAAATGAACAATGAACTGTGAAATTGCTAAATCCTAGAAGGATTATGTCTGTCATATCCAGAGGTTACAATAGGTAAAGTTATTCCTAGGAATAATAGAACTATAATAATAGGGGAAGATTAATGTAATCGTAGTCATTTACTCACCCTCAAGAATCACGCTCCTTGGGACTACAGAAACCTTATCTGAACAAACATCATTACAGGATTTATGCAATGTTTAAAGATGTCAAAACCAAACTATTAATTTAAAAGGGCTGGTGATTTATAATTAAAAGATCTAGCAGCATTGCAAATTTCGAATGGAAAGACCTCACAGTGAGTCAAAAAGATATGATGGCATTTAAGTTCATTCAGAAAACCCTGGTGGACCAACAGGCTGACCTTGACTGGAGAACTTTGTTGAACGAACAACCCAATTATTTAAATAGAAAATTAAATGATTGCCTTCCTTTTCTTTCGGGACTAGGGACATTTTCCATCCGATGAATTCTCCAGATTTAGGAAGACAAAAGTTTCCCTAGTTTAGTTTCTGCAGCCTGATGTTTGTTTGCCCTATGTCCAGAAGGTGGAGCTAGTGAACAGATTGTAGCTATACTCCAATAAAATCGAATTTCCTAAAATGCTGGACCAGCTTGAACATGTCAAAATTGAAATGGTTTAAATATAGCTGAAAATAAGACAATTGTAAAACAAAAAACAAAGTATGTTATTGCATTAAAAAACAGACAGCAAAATTCTCCAGTTAAGTGACATGTGCCTTCACCATAAACTGGCTAGTTTGATTGAAGTAGGCTGATTCAGCACAACTCAGTGAAACACACCAAACGTTTAGCGTGAAACTGGCAAAGAAATAATATCACTTCAGCAGATAATTCATGCTGTCTTATCACCAAGGCTGTGTCTTTTGTTAGCATGCAGTAGCTCAGCTAAACTTCCCACCAACATGTAAAAAAATTCTCAATTCTCTATAGCTAATTTTTCTTTGTAAATGTGTGCTCTTCTGAATGAGGCCCAACAGCACAGGCAAACATTTCCTTGTTTTGCTTCATCTACATCTAGGTTAGGCATGGCCCAGGCCAAACACAAAGCAGTGTACCAGTGTTACAGTTCCATTTGCAAGACTCCTTTTGAATGGGTTCTATGATCAAGAATTAGTGCTGAATTCAGAGACAATTTCACTCTGATCTTGATTTGTATGCTCAACTCATTTCATATGACTCAGATCTTTGCTCCCTGTAACTGAGTTAGTTTCATGACCAGGTACTAGAAGGGAGAGTATGATGCTCTAATAAACTATAAACCTTAGTCTATGTAAGATATCGATATACCTTCATTCCTCCTAGCTGGACTGTATTTGAACTCTCATTCTGGAGGTGAAATGACAATGTTCCAGCACATCGTACCATCCACTTCCTGGGCAATGATTCATCCTGAATGCTTGATATATATCAATGTTCATTTATCAATTTAAATGAAGGCTTACTATTAGGCAATTGTTGAACAAGTGCTTGGAAGAAGCAGACTTATTCAATTAACTGAAATTACAAGCCCACAAGATGCATTCATTATACCACATAGCAACTACTCCTTTCAGTGATCTCCTACTTCTAAGTGTGGAACTAGACTGAGCATTCAATGTCAGAAACATGCCAGATGAATTTACTAATCTTGTGTTATGTGAGCATCATAGCACAACACATTAAAAAAACTACACATAAATCAGTTCATTGAGGTCAGAAAATAACTGGCCTTGCAGTAGATTTAACTGGAATTCTTGAGTGGACCTGAGCATGCCAGTTTTGTGTCCCAGGTATAAATCCAAGTATAATTGTGCTAAAGATATTGGGAAGTAGAGCATGTGGTTCAATTTTCTATCTGTCCAAGTTCATTTTACTCTCATAGGTTATCAGGAATTATGCATCTTGCATCTGCGAACTAAGTTGACTCCACCCATATGTATACACAGACACACACGCACACTCACATTCAGTTTGAATATCTGTCTTCTACTGAAATGAAGGCAGCTTTTTCACTTTTCTTATTAAGCTCCTGTCAGAGGCACACGATAAACGGATACTCCATTCACCGAATGTTTGTGGAATCTGATGGTTGCAAGGTCTGTAATACATGTTTGCTGGGTGGTGGCATAATCTCTCTGATTTCTCCTGGTTCCAAAGGAACAGGGCCACACGGATCATGTTCATTACAGCTAAGTCGGCCATCTAACTTGGAGATGAAGAGAGCTCCGTCCCTATGATCCATGCAGAAAGAACTGGGGCATAGCTCACAGAAAGAGACTGCCTCTTTTCCACACACATCACACTGATGCCACGGACATTCCCATTTACCTATTGACAAAACATAACAGGAAAATTGATCAGAAATTTTCTGCAGGAAGGCACATTTTTCAACATGCTGTGTACCAACAAGAATACCACAAAAATCCAACAACTTATATTTATATAGTACATTTACTGCAATAAAATGTATCAAGACACTTAACAAAAACAATAGGAATAATGCCATTTTTGACATTTTTCAACAATGAGCCACAGAAGGAGAAATCAGGAAAGGTGACCAAAAGCTTGATCAAGGTATATTTTATGCATTTTGAAAGAGAGGTAAAGAGGTGAAGAAATTTAGGGGGGGGATTTTAGAGCTTAGGGCCAAGGCAGCTAAAAGCAGAACCGCCAATGGTGGAGCAATTAAAATCAGGGATGCTCAAGAGGCCAGAATAATAGCAACACAGAAGTCTTCAAAGTTTATAAGGAAAGTTCATAAGGATGAAGGATGTTACGCAAATAAGTAATGCAAGGCGGTGGTGAGATTTGAAAACAAGGATAATTTTAAAATAGAGAGCAGTGAAGGTCAGCAAGCACAGTTTTGCTTCCCTCCTCCCAGCATAACGATAACCATCTTGAAGGACAAAATGTAAACATGCCTTGAAGATAATGACTTAATTCTTTTAATTAAGCACCATTATTTAATTTTGCAGCAAAAACTTAAGAGGATTTATGTATTTCATTTTGCTTAGATGGTACTGTATTGTACAAACGTTACATCATCCACTCAATTTTGGTCATCCTTTGAGTGAAGATCAACCTCTACAAGCAAATTAGAATTGTCATCCCATGTGAGTTAAATAAAAATACTTAGGGACATTGCCCCTTTAAAAAATTTGGATCTGTAAGAAAAATTTTTGGTCAAGGATTTTGCTCAACTCTTTTAGATATTGAACCTTGTTTTGAACTAAATGCTAATGATTTTGAACAGAGGTGCCAAAGGAACTGAGTGTTTAATTTAACAGCATGAACAAAATTATAAAAACAAAAGCATTTCAAAATAGGAACCAAACAGGGGGGGGGGAAAAAAAAAGAAAGGTTTGGTGGAAGCCTATACAACTTGTAATGTTAGAGCATACAGGTTTCAAAAGTGAACAGCAGAGGGCTACATGTGTCATCTGTTTTAAAGGTTCTGAACATCTAAACAAGAATCAGTTTGTAACTGTATCTTAGGGCAGAATCATCCCAGATTTGCACTAAGTGCAGTAGCGGGTGGGTAAAACAATGTTTTACCTGCTGGCCGCAATGATGGCTTTTCACACCGTATTGTCTCAAATCCGTCGCAAAATTATGCATTCCTGGGAGACACGCCGTTGCCATGGCAGGCAGGTGGGCTCTCATTCACCTACCACGCTATCACCTCACCACTTCATCACACTGGGCGCCATATTTAAATTCCAGCCGTGTGCACACATCTTAGTGCTTCCAGCCCAGGATGACTGCAGGGAAGATGTCCATGAAAGGTAAAAAGACTGCAGCCTCAGATTTAATGACGAGTCACTGGAGCGCCTTTTGGAAGCCGTAAAGGCCCTCCGCGTTGTCCTCTAGCCCCGCTCTGGCTGCAGGATGGGCAATGGCGTGACCAACCAGACTTGGGAGGAGGTGGCAGTGTCCTGCAAGAGGCCAGCCACTCAGTGCCGCTATAGGGTGAATGGTCTCAACCATTCCACCTAGGTAGTTCACTCTTCTGATCACTCAAGCCCATCACACATCCACAGGGGTCTCAAACCTCAAGGGGCAACACCACTAACTCTCTCTCACACCCTCACATCTCCATCAGGCTCATACCCTCTCAAGCACATGTCCTCGTCCCGTCCATGGCTCTGCTCACCACACAAACATTCCACGCAGTGCCATGTGTCCTGCTCTCATTCTCCAGCTGTTATCATGCAGGAGAAGCTTGCTAAAATCAGCAGGAAGAGGTCCCAAATTGGGGGGCTGGAGTGGCCCACATTAGGCTCCTCACTCATATTGAGTGTGCCATCACATTGTCTGGTGAGGACATGGACCGTGCCTGCGATGACAGTGAGGTCTGTGGCTAAAATCCTCGTAAGGATCCTGCGCCACATCATCCCCCTCAACGCAAACGTGAGTGCTCTCTTTCCTGCTTTTGATTCTGCTATCATGCACTACTTCTCTACTTTGGTTCAGAGGGAGCTCTGCCAAGCGACTGACACCCTCAGTCAGCCATTCCTCAGCTCCATCAACATCTTCACCTTCAGCGAAGAGGCCACCCTCCTCCATTGAAGAGCTGGAAATAAATAGCCTGGAAGATCCTTCACAATGATTACCCACACCCTCCACCAATGCAGAGACACACACCTCAGTGGGACCTAGATCTAGAGCAGGCTGAGGTTCACAATAT
Source organism: Carcharodon carcharias (assembly GCF_017639515.1). Taxonomy (NCBI): domain Eukaryota; kingdom Metazoa; phylum Chordata; class Chondrichthyes; order Lamniformes; family Lamnidae; genus Carcharodon; species Carcharodon carcharias. Next base: position 71,762,226 of record NC_054474.1, on the reverse strand, counting down.
GGTGGTCACCACATGGACACATGTCCACAGTAGCAGGAGGAATGATCGTGCGAGCATCCCAGCACTTGGAGAACTGCTGGGAATCAGGCATCTGTAAGGTCCGAGTCAGATGATGAGCCTCTAGATTTGGCCTTCCAACTCATCCTGGAGAGTCAGCAGAAGGCATGGGAACAGCATGCAGAGCTGTTGGAAGCCCTCTACAGAGTAGTAGTCGAACCGGAGGATTGTGTCGGTCTGCTCTCTGATAAAGCGCTGCCCACATGTGCGTATATGGAGGTCTCCATGGGGAGAATGGTGGACGCCATTGAAACCCTGGTCCAACAGAATGTGGAGGTGTGTTCAGACCTGTACTCCATTGTGGGAGCCCATGGTGAGTTCCTGCAGTGGCAACGCAAAAGGGAAACGGGGCACCTCACGTCCCTCCAGATGCTCCTTTCCCTCAGGGATTCAGGCCAGGCCCCTGGGCCCCAAAGGGAGGAATAGCGGCAGCTGGACACCCTTGGGTCATCCAGTGAGGAATCTTAGAGGCTGTCATCTCCCTCCAAGTCCCCTTTGCCTGTGAGCCCCTCAATGCAGAGGGAGCAGTTGGCCCATGAGAGATTTGTGTGTGTGTGTGTGCACGCGACACCCCTGGCATCACCTTCCACCTCCCCTCCATGACCTACCAGCCACAACTCTTTTCCTTCAGGGATGTCTAGGTGAATGTGCACATTCACTTCCTTCCCTAAAAGCCCACCCTCATTCGCATTTACCTCCCCAGCCTCTTCCTTTCCACCCGCAGGGTTCGTTTTAGCTTCCGAGTTCCCACCAGCCACACTCGCCATCCTTTCTACAGCAACTGTTGAACCCTCATCTCCCACCCTACCGCCTCACTCACTATTCATTCATATCATGCCCACCCTCAGTTCGCTCCCCAGGAAGCAGTCATGAACACATCAGACCCCTCCCTTGCACGTTCATGCCCCCTTCCAGTCCTTCCCCCCCAACTCCTTCCACCAGCCTTGTCTCTTCCTCCAGCCTTCCTTCTTCCTGGCTCCCTCAGACACCCTTGTTCCTTCCCCCTCCCCCTCTGCTGGACTCCTTCCTCCAGCCTTACCTCTTCCTCCTGCTTGACTCCTGGACACGATCACTTCTTCCTTCAACTTTACTCCTTCCCCCTTCCTGAATGCTTCCTCCACCACTGGACTCCCCCAACCCCACATTCCTTCCTCCACCACCCCCCGCCAACCCGGACTACCCTTCCCTCTCCGCACTCCATCCCCCTCTGAACCCCTTCCATTACACTTTCCAGCCCCCTTTACACCTACCTCCTCAGTTACCATCTCCTCCCCCATTACCCCCTGTACTCCTTCACCCCCCCTCCCAACCTCACCCTTGAAACCTTCATTCCCCTCTCCCCTCACCCCCGACATCTTCATTCCCTCCCCCCAACCTCAGACCCCTGACATCTTCATTCCCTCCCCCCAACCTCAGCCCCCTGACACCTTCATTCCCCTCCTCTCAACCTCAGCCCCGACACCTTCATACCCCCCTCCCAACCTCAACCTCCTGACACCTCTTCCTCTCCGTTGATCCTAGACCTTCCTCTCCCATCCCCTCGACTGCCATCCGTTGTGAGCATCAATGGTGACTTTCAAGCTTCCGTGAGCTGCTTCGCAGCAAAGCCATGTCTATGAGAATCCACCCAGCATGCCATGGATGTTCCTCCAGGATCCCATTGCTGTCGGGCTCCAGCAGCTTCTGCTTCTCAGATGTCCATGAGGTGAGCAAGGCCCTGGTTGTAAGTCCCGATTTCTGCATGTCACAGTTGTCAAGGTGTGATCTGCACCGGCATGTTTACCCGTCAACATGAGCAGGCGATCCAGCGGGGTGGGGGTGGGGGATGAGTCCAGTCGGCTGGTCTTATAATGATATACTGATGTATTACAATGATGTTCCTGACGTCCGATAGCGGGGAACGTGGCCTGCTGTTGACGGGCTGAGTGGATGATCACAAACTGGTTTCACAATGTCATGAAACCAATTTTTGGCCTCCTCTCCATATTGTCCGCTCATGCCACCCGATGCCAGCAGGCACGGAAAATCCTGGCCATTGTTATTAAAACTGTTCCTTTGGTGCATCTTTAAAAAAGCATTCGTATGCAGAGATTAAGCAGTTTAATACTATGTTAATGTGCTTCAATGTTTTGCTAGATAATTAGCACTTTCACAATTCATGATACTGAAAGAGTTGGGATAGAGAATAGTGAAGAATAAGTCAGGCCAGCAGAGAGAGAAGCAAGAGCATGAGATGGTTAGTATTTTTACAGCAAACTATTGATTCAGATTACACAGAAACATAAAAGAATGAGGAAAACCCAAAGAGATGAAGGAAGCAATGAGGGCAGAAGGTACGGTCTTAGAGAAAGTACATGGAAAAGAGAAACAGGCTGGCCCAAAGAATAACTAACTCTCCTGGGAAGGGCAATAGCCAATCCTGGGATGCAACATCCACTGGTATTCAATTCTCTGGTGTACGTTAGTTTGTATCATTATTCACAGCGCTACAGATGCAGCTGAGTCTAAGAAGTACAAATGTGGTTGGTGAGTAAAATTGGGTGACATTTACAGAGTTAGGGATACTTAAAGGGGAGAGTAACGATAGGGAGACAAAAATTCAGAAAGCCTTTGATGCATCTCAATAGGCATCTCAACTTATTTTTAGGCTTTGCCAAGGTTAAAGGGGTGGGAAGTGATGAAATGACAGATAAAAACGCTGGCAAAGGAGGCAAAATGATCAGTGTGAATGTTACAGAGTAGTTCAGCACCCAATTCTGTTTAAAGGTGGAATATTGAGGTGACTTTTCAAGAAGTGGCTGTGAAGAGAATCTCCACTACATGGTCCCCTAAGCCCACACTAAAAGGAGGTAAAGGATGGACTTGAGGCCACAGCTAACCAGTATTGTTGACTGCTGTTACAAGCCTATGGTGGTGCATGTTAGCATGCTACAGCAGATGGCACAGGTCTAACTCCAGCTTTCTACTGACCAGGATTCTGTGAAGAGCATTCCCCACAGGCATTGCTAACTAGGTGTGAAAATGTTTGCAAAATAGTTGGTTGCATCTTGGCAGGTGCAGCCAAGCAGGCTTTGCTGACTGATCACCACACCTTTTTTTTAATGAGTATCATGTAAAGCATGACTTCATAGGTAGAATAATGAAGTCGAAGAGGATTTAAGACTGAAGCAAGAGTTGTATAAAGGCTCCCTGGTAGTAGTAGTGAAATGGTAGCTTGTATGAATGCTAAGATTAGACGAGCATGTAGCAAAGGCAAATTGATTTTAATGGGGAATTTTAACTTTCATAAACGTTGGGATAAGCAGACTAGCACAAATCAGGAAGATTGTGAATTTCTTGAGTGTGTCCAGAATAGTTTACTGAAACAATATGTCCCAGAATCAACAAGTGGAAATGCCATATTAGATTTAGTAATAAGTAATGAGCACCTCTGAGGATCGTAACCTTGTCGTATTGGGGTGGGGGGGTGTTCTTGTGTGATCCAATGAACCTTGGAGCTATGTCATCTGGAGGCCAGAACTCCTAGTAGGGTCTCCCTTGGCAAACAGGTCCAAGGTGAGGTTCCAGACAAAGAGCAATCTACCAAAGACACCCCCCCCACCCCCCCAAAAATGATGATTCTAGAAATAACACACAAAATCTCACCTGGAACAGGGATGCCAGGACCCACCCCTAGAGCCAGGTGTGGGAGTGGCGTTTGCTGGCGAGTGCCTGCGGCCATGCCACCCATGTAACCTGGCCAGGTTCAGCCCGAAATGGCTTCTTGGAGCCACCTTGTGGGTCCACCACCCACAAGGCCAAGGGTGGGATTCGGTTGCGATGTTAACATGGCAGCGAGTGAGAGCGGGGCAGATCAAGACGGACACGCAGACTTCGGCAATGGAAACTGGCTCTTGGGACGTGGATGTCACTTCACTGGTGGGGAAGGAGCTAGGGCTGGTGGAGGTGGTAGACAGGTACCGACTAGATATAATTGGTCTCACCTCCACACAGTGTTGGTTCTGGAGTCAAACTTCTCAATTGAGGGTGGTCTCTCTCCTGCTCCGGAGTGGTCCCAGGCAGGTGTGGGGATACTCACATGCCCCCAGCTGAGTGCCATACAGTTGAAGTTTGTCCCAATGAAGGTTCAGGTCTCAGAGAGGAAAAAGGCAAACAGTCAAAGTTAGGCGCCAAACAGCAGCTTGGAGTACTCAGCTTTCTTAGAGATGGTGGGATTGGTACTCGATAGGGTGCCATCTACCAACTCTGTAGTCTTACTGGGGGACTTCAACGTTCAAATGGGGAACGATGGGAATACCTGGACCTGGAGAGGGATGATTGGGAGGAATGACCTCCCCGATCTGCACTTGAATGATGAGTTGTTACTGGACTTCTGTGCCAGTCATGGATCGTCCATAATGAACACCATGTTCGAACACAAGGACGCTCATAGGAGTATCTAGTACCAGAGCACCCTGGGTCGAAGGTCGACTGACTTTATAGTTGTGTTCTGGACACTTGGGTGGAGAGGGGCGGAGCTGTCAACTAATCACCACTTGGAGGCAAGTTGGACTTGGTGCGCAGGACGTGGGCTGGACAGTCACAGGAGGCCCAAACATGCAGCGAGGGTCACCTTGGAGTGTCTGGCAGACATTTCTGTGCAAAATGATTTCAACTCCCACCTTCGAAAGTATTTTTCTTGTATCTCAGGTGAGGTCAAGGGCAGTGAGTCCAAAAGGACCATGTTCAAGACCTCATTCATTGATGCAGCGGCGAAAAGCTGTTGCTTGAAAGCGGTTGGTGCCTGTCGTGGCAGCAACCCTAGGACCCGCTGGCGGACACCAGTGGTGAGGGAGGCGGCCTAGCAGGCAAAGCTTGTGGATAGATCTCCTGATTCGCTTGAGAGGTACTGGAAGATCAGGAGGGCTACAGTAGCAGCAGTCACTGAAGTGAGAGTGTGGGAGGAGTTTGGAGAGGCTATGGAGACTGACTTATTAAGGTTGTTCTGGGGTCGGCAGCATATCGTCCAAGCTGTTCTCAGCAAGGGTGAGGAAATGCTGACCACAATTGGGGAGATCGCTGAGGAGTGGAAGGAGCACTTTGAGGAACTCCTGAACCTGGCAGACACGCCCTCCTTACAAGTGGCAGGGCCAGAACCCTCTGGTGAGATCGGATCTATTGTTGTTGCTGAGGCAGCTGCGGTGGTGAAGAGCCTCTGTAGTGGTAAGGCAGCAGGGATGGACGGGACTCGTCCAGAGATCTAAAGGCGCTGTACAATGTTAGGGTGTCGTGGTTAACGCACCTCTTCAGTGTAAGGTGGGGACAGTATCGCTGGATTGGCAAACTGGGGTGGTGGTCTCCATCTTTAAGAAATGGGAGCAGAGGGTGTGTTCCAATTATAGAGGGATTACAGTGCTTAGTCTCTCTGGGAAAGCCTATGTCAGAGTGCTGGAGAAGAGACTTCGTCCATTAGTCGAATCTCAGATTCAGGAGGAACAAGGCGGATTCCGCCCTGGCCGTGGAACAGTAGACCAGCTCTTTGCTCTCTCACGGATATATGAGGGTTCGTGAGAGTTTGCTAATCCGTTGCACGTGAGCGCGTTTCTCGGGATATTTTGTGGGAAGTGCTGCGGGAATACGAGGTACCTTCTGTGTGCTATGAGGTCCCTCTATTCGTGGCAAGAGTGGTGTCTACATTCTTAGTATTAAGTCAGATTTGTTCGACTCTGCCAAAGGTGCGTCTTGTCTCCACTCCTGTTCGTGATTTTCATGAACAGGATATCAAGGCACAGCCAAGGTACAGAGAGTATCCAGTTTGGGGGCTTAAGGCTGGCAACTCTGCTGTTTGCAAATGATGTTGTGCTTCTTGCCTCATCCAACTGTGATCTCCAGCGCACACTCAAATGTTTTGCTGCCGTGTGTGAAGCGGATGGGGTGTGAATCAACAATTCTAAATCTGAGGTCATGGTTCTCTCAAGGAAGAGTGGGTTGCTCTCTCCAGGTAAGGGGCAAACAGCTTCCTTTAGTGGAGGAGTTTAAATATCTCAGGATCTTGTTCGCAAATGATGGCGGGGGAGAGTGTGAGATTGACCAGCAGATAGGTGTGGCAGCTGCAGTTCTGCAGGTGCTCTACCAGTCCGTGGTGGCGAAGGGGGAGCTGAGTTTTAGGACGAAGCTCTCAGTTTACAGGCTGTTCTACATCTCCATCCCCACCCTGGTCATGAACTGTGGGTAATGACCGAAAGGATAAGATTGAGGTTACAAGCGGCGGAGATGAGATTTCTCTGCAGGGTTGCTGGGCGTACTCTTCAGGACAGGGTGAGGAGTTCAGCAATCCGGGAGAGCCTTGGAGTAGAGTTGCTGCTCCTCCAGATTGAGAGGGGCCAGTTGTGGTAGTTCAGGCATCTGAAATGGATGCCCCCTGGTAGACTCCCACTTGAGCTGTACCGGGCACGGCCCACTGGGCGGAGACCTTGAGGCCGACCCAGGACATGCTGCAGAGGTTACATCTCTCGGCTGTCCTGGGAATCCCCCAGGAGGAACTGGAATCTGTGGCTGAGGGAAGCCTGGTCAGCCCTGCTCAGCTTACAGCCATTGGGATCCTCACCAGGAGAAGCGGTGTGGAAATGGATGGATGGATGAGTAATGAGCCAGATTTAGTTAACCTAACGGTGTGAACATTTATCTAACGGCGATCATAATAAGAGAAGTGAAACAGGTACTAAGATTCTAGATTTAAGGAATGTTGGCTTCAATGGGATGCAACAGTGACTGTCCCCAGTGAACTAAGGAAATCTGTTAACGGATAAAACAAGAGATCAGTGGGAGGCATTCAAAAAGAAGTTCAGGATATATGAAATGAGTTTATATCCCTAAAAAGCAAGAGTTCTACTTGCCAAAAAGACAGTCATGGACAACTGAAGAGGTAAGAAAGCATACAAAAAAAAAGCACAGATCTTGGCAAATGGGAATGATATAAAGAGCAGCAAAAGATGACAAAGCAGAAGTATCTATAAAAAGAGAGGATGAAAAGGGATCATCAAAATCAGCACAAAAAACTTTTACAATTACATTAGGAAAAAAGGGCAGGCAGAAGCAATGAGGCCGCTTTGAAAGGTGATAATGGTGATGTTGTCAATGAAAATAAATAAATTGCAGGCTTACTTCAGCAGTTACAGTAGGAGGCCAGCATGCCAGAGATCCCAAGGAAACTATTACTGAATCAAAGTCGGGGGTAGGAATGAGTTTGGGACTGTTTCTGAATCCTAGACCTGCACCTAGGGGAATGGGAAACAGTCGTTGACCCTGATTTACCATTTTGACCTGGAGGCGGGCTCGGTGAACATTTAAGAATGGCAGGCAGGTTCTCGAAGCTGGAGGGCCAGAGGCAACAAAGGGTAGGTAAGAGTGGGTGCTTCAAAATGGGCTCTCTTCAACTTTTTAAAAACGTATTAGAAAATGGATCTTATAGCCATCACAACTATGCTGGGGGGTGGGGAAAGGTTGGGTGGGAGGGGCAGGGGTGCTGGGTGGGCCCACTCTATGGCATACTCAATGGCTGCTCCTGCACCCAGGCAGGGAGGGAGGGCCTCTAGGCTGGCTTGAGCACTGATCACCCAGTCTGCAGTCAGGAGGCAAAGGTCCCGACACTTGCAGGGATCTGGAGACTGAATGAAAACTCCCATTTGGCCTCCTTTAATTGGCTTCAAAGACTCTTAATGAGTTGTCTTGGCTACCCGGTAGCCCTTATGGTTCCCCATCCCACCTCCGCAAAAATGGCCCGTGGCTGACGGAACCGGGGAACTGGCATGCTGGCCAGCAGAGCTATTTTTAGTGCCTGCCCACCAATCCATCCCAGGGACTCAACAAAATTAAGGTAAGCAAGGTAACTGTAATGGAGTAATTAATGGTGCTAAAGAATAACAAATCCCTAGAAACTGATGGCCTCCATCCCAGGGTTTTAAAAGATGTGGGTGAGAACATTGTTGGCCTTCACTGCAACAGGACTTGAGTACAGGGGCAAGAATGTCTTACTGCAGCTATACAGAGCAAGACCACACTTGAGACAGTGTGTGCAGTTTTGGTCTCCTTACCTAAGGAGGGGTATACTTGCCATAGAGGGAGTGCAGCGAAGGCTCACTAGACTGATTCCTGGGATAGCAGGACTGTCGTATGAGGAGAGATTGGGCTGACTAGGCCTGTATTCTTTGGAGTTAAGAAGAACGAGAGGAGATCTCATTGAAACACATAAAATTCTGAAAGGGATGGACAGACTAGATGCAGCGATGATATTTCCTCTGACTGGGGTTATGGTGGTGTCTAGAACAAGGAGTCATAGTCTCAGGATATGGGGTAGACCATTTAGGACTGAGATAAGGAGGAACTCCTTCACTCAAAGGGTGGTGAACCTATGGAATTCTCTACCGCAAAAGGCTATGGAGGCCAAGTCACTAAATATGTTTAAGAAAGAAATAGATAAGATTTCTGGATTCTAAAGGCATCAAAGGGCATGGGGGGAGCACAAGAATACGGTGTTGAGATAGAGGATCAGCCATGATCATATCGAATGGCAGAGCAGGCTCGAAGGGTCAAATGACCTACTGCTGCTCCTATTTTCTATTGCTGATGTCCTAACTATGATCTTCAAAAGTTCTTTCTTGTTCAATTAGATTGGAAAATTACACACTTCACTCCGCTATTTAAGAAAAGTGACAGAGGAAAACCAGGATCACAGATCAGTTAGTTTAGTGTCTATTGTCAGCAAATTACTAGAGCCTGTAATTAAGAATAGGGTGACTGGAATACCTTGAAAACTCTCAGCTGATTAGAGAGAGCCTGCATGTATTTGTAAAGGGTAGGTCATGTCTGACTAAGCTGACTGAATTTTTTGAGGAAGTGACTAAACAGTGTATAGGGAACTGTGTATGGGTGTTATTTATAAGGGATGTTAGAAGACTTTTGATAAAGTCCCTCATAAGACACTAAGTTGAACCTCATGGAATTGAAGGCAAATTATTATTTGGTTAGGAAATTGGCTGTGTGAAAGGTGATTGGAAGAATGGCATGATAGACTAGAGGTGCCCTGCAGGGATCCGTATTGTGGCTTCAACTATTCACTGTATTCTTCACGACTTAGACAATAGGATGGAAAGCCACATATCCAAATTTGTCAACGATACAGAGATAGAAAGAAAGTGCATTACAGCCAATCAAATACTTTTTAATTGTAGTGACTGTTGTAATATAGGAAATGTGGCAGCTGATGTGCACACAAATAAGCCTTGTGATAATTACCAGATAATTTTTTTTTTGTAATGTTGGTTAAGGGATAAATATTGGCCAGGTCACTGGGTACAACTCCCATGTTCTTCTTTGAAATAGTGCATAAGATCTTTTATGCCAACCAGAGAGGGCAGATGGGGCCTTGGTTTAATGTCTAATCCAATAGCCAGTGTCTGCACAACTCCCTCAGTACTTAAGCATCATCTTTGATTTTTGTTCTCAAGTCCTGAAGTGGGACTTGAACCCACAATGTTCTGATTCAGAGGCAAGAGCGTTATCAACTAAGCCACAACAGTATTGAGAGTAGTATAGGTGGAAGCATAAAATTACAAAGAGATATTAATAGATTAAGTAAATATGTAAAACTATGACAAATGGATTTCAATGTAGACAAATGTGAGGTCATCCACATTGGACCTAGACAGGATAGAATTAGATACTTTCGAAATGGTAAAAAGCTAGGAACAGTGGAGCTCCAAAGAGACTTTTGAGGTCCAGTTACACGGATTTTAAAATGCCATGAACAGAAATTAATCTAAAAGGCTAATGAATTGCCAACCTTAATATCTAGAGCAATAAAATACAAAAGGGGTAGAAGTCATGCTTTATTTATATTAAGCCCTGGTTAGGCCTTGCCTGCAATACTGTATGCAGTTCTAGGCACACCTTAGGAAGAATATAATGGCTTAGGAGGGATTGCTGCATAGATTTACTAGAATGATACCTGGATTCCAAGGGTTAAGCTACAAAGTGAAATTAAGCAAACCAAGGTTATATCCCTGGAATTTAGAAGGTCAAGGGATGATTTGATCAAAGTTTTCAAGATATTAACAGAAAATATTAATATCTTGAAAATATTAATTTTTCAATAATTAATTTAATTATTGGGTTGATTGGGAGAAACCATTTTTGCTAGGACTAGGGGGCATAGTCATGTAAAACCATTCTTCATGAAAGGAGGGAGACAGAAAAACTACAGGCCAGTTAGCCTGACACCAGTTGTAGGGAAAGTGCTGGAATCTATTATTAAGTAATGCTCAACAATGCACTTTGTCTGATCATACTGTGATTTTCTAAGTCAACGTGGTTTTACAAAAGGGAAATAGTGTTTGATAAATTTATTAAGAGTTTTTTGAGGATGTGACTAGTAGGGTAGATAAAGGGGAACCAGAAGATGTAATATACCTGGATTTCCAAAAGACATTCGATAAGGTGCCACACAAAATTTCAATAGAAAGATGAGTTCATGGAATTCGGGGGTATAATATTGGCATGGATAGAGGATTGGTTAATAGACAAGAAGCAAAGCGGAGGCAAAAATGGGGCATTTTCAAGTTGGCAGGCTGGGGCCTCAGCTATTTGCAATCTATACTAATGACTTAGACAAAGAGACAGAGTAATGCATCTAATCTTGCTGATTATACAAAGCTAGTCAGAAGGACACAGAGGCTGCAAAGAACTATAGATTCTGAAGGGGCCTGACAGAATGAACACTTGAGAGGCTATTTCCGCTGGCTGGGGAATCTAAAACACGGGGGTACAGACTCAGGATAAGGAGATAATCATTTAGGACTGAGATGAGGAGAAATGTTTTCACTCAATGGATTGTGAATCTTGAAATCCTCTACTCCAGAGGGTTGTGGATGCTCCATGGTTGAATACATTGAATGCTGAGATAGACAGATATTTGGTCTCTCAGGGAATCAAGGAATATGGAAGTAGGTGGGAAAATGGAGTTGAGGCAGATGATCAGTCAATATATTGAACGGCACAGCAGGCTCGACAAGCCGTATAGTCTACTTCTGCTCCTATCCCTTGTTCTTGTACTAGAGCCAAATCTTTCAGGAGTGAAATTAGGAAACACTTCTTCTCGCAGAGGGTGGGAGAAGGTTGGAGCTCTCTTCCACAAATCGCAAATGATGTTAGATCAATTGTTAATTATAAATCTGAGATTGATAGATTTTTATTACCCAAAACTATTGAAGGATTTGGGCAAAAGTTGATACTTGGAGTTCGCAGGTCAGCCATGGTGAGCTTCCGCTTCTATGCTGCAGTTATGATATTTCTGAAGATCCATTCAACGTAACATTTAGGCATTCATATATTATAGTGACAAAGTGAGAAATCATATCACACAGCTTTCTTTGGGAAAGAGGAGCCTCCAATGGTACCATGTCTGTGAAAGTAAGATACTTTCACCTCTGCCTGTAGACGCAAGCATGCAGGTACTGGAGGCGAAGATGGCACAGATCACCGGCCCTGCAGACTGATCTCCTTGGTACTCCTCAATAATTCCTGCTCTTCCTTCAAACACATCACTTTGGAAGAAAACAATTGGAGTGCTCATAGGTGACAACAAAATAATTTTGAACAATTAACTGAATGACTCATGAAAGCTATGTAGATGGAGAAGAAAATTAGGTTAAGTAAATGGTCAATAAGGCCAAGTGGGAGTCATTCACTTTGAATCTAAAAAGGATAGACCAGAGTACTTTCTAAATGGTGAAAAGCCAGAAGAAGTAGCGATTCAAAGAGATTGAGGGATTCAGCTATGTAGATCATCAAAGTGTCAAAAATAATCAAAAAGGCTAATGGATTATTAGCCTTTATATAGAGATGATTAGAATTCAAGGGGTTAAAAATCACGCTGTAGCTATACAAAGCCGTGATTAGACTAAAACTGAAGTAGATGTCCAAAGAGACTTAGGGATTCAGTTACATAGGTCATTCAAAAATAATCAAAAAAGCTAACTGAATGCTGGCCTTCATATATCAAGGACTAGAATACAAGGAGTTAAAATCATGCTGCAGCTATACATAGCCCTGATTAGATTACACCTAAGTACTGTGTTTACTTCTGGTCATCACACCTTGATCTTGAAAGGAGTGCAGCAAGACTTCGTAGAATGATATCCGGAATCTTAAGGGTTAAATTACAAGGGCAAATTACATAAACTAGGGCTTTATTCAATGGAATTTAGAACATTATGTGACAAATTTATTTGAGTTTTCAAGATACTAAGGAAAGCTGAGGGGCCTTTTAGCTCAGTTGGCTAGAACAATGCCAAAAGTGTGGGTTCAATTCCAGCTTTGGCTGAGGTAGACTTGGCACCTGTCTCCTTGCCTGCCCCATACTTGAGGCGGAGTAGTGCCCCTCAAGCTACATAACCAATTATCCCTCCTCAACAGAGAGATACCCTTCTGGACTATGGCTATTAACCTACTTACCCAAAGGGAACTGATGGGTAGTTAAAAATTATTTTCATTGGTTGGGGGATCTAAGATTAGTGGATGTAACCTAAAAGTTAAAGTTAAGGCCTTACAGGAGTGAAGTTAAGAAACACTTCTACACACAAAGGGTGGTAGGAGTTTTGAACTCTTTTTTGTCAATGACAGTTGATGCGTGGTCAATTGTTAGTTTAAAAGCTCAGACTGACATACTTTAACCAGAGGTATTAAGTGATATGGAGGCATATGGAGTTAGGTCACAATCTCATTGAATGGCTGAACAGGTTCAAGGGGTAAATGACCTACTTCTGTTCCTATGGGTAGGATGAACATTGATGGGGTTAAAGCTTTTTTTTTCAAAGCTTTTGTATATGCATTATAGAAATTTAGCCACTCACCAGCAGGACGCTTAGTCAGGGTCAGACAATCAGCATGGTACACCTTAGGACACCCTGGCTTCTTGCAGATTACTAGCTGCCCACTGTCCCCACAGCGGAAACACTCTTCTTCATGTTCTCTCACTAGTTCAGACTGCTGTCTACGCTTCCTTGGAAGTATGTGCCGCCTTTTTACCTTCTTTTCATCTGTTGAGCTTTGTATATTCTGTAGAGTGGAAGTAAAAGCAAAACCATGAGTAAATTTCAAAAAGCATTTCATAACTCAGACCAGAAATAGCCCATATATTTTGATGATAAAACTTTGCAGAATCTCATTAAAGTATCAATGTGTAAAATCTGTATTCATTTTAGAAACCAACTGGTCAAACTAATGTCATTACAGAATAACACAGCACATAAGGTGGCCCTTCAGCCTGTTGTGCCTGTGCCAGCTATTAGGTTTGCCTCATAAGGAACAATTCAACTAAAATACTATCCCTTAAAAAATTAAGATCCTTGCATAACCATTTCAGTCAGGTATTTTCCCTCAATTTCCTTTTGTTTTGGACCACACAGTTAGGGCAGAATTTTACACTCCCTGGGGGAGGGCTTTTCTTTATTCATTCATGGGATGTGGGCATCGCTGGCTAGGTCGGCATTTATTGTCCATCCCTAACTGCCCTTGAGGCGGTAGTGAGCTGCCTTCCTGAACCGTTGCAGTCCATGTGATGTAGATACATCGACAGTGCTGTTAGGGAGGGAATTCCAGGATTTTGACCAAGCAACAGTGAAGGAATGCCGATATATTTCCAAGTCAGGAGGATGAGAGGCTTGGAGGGGAACTTCCAGGCGGTGGTGTTCCCATTTGTCTGCTGCCCTTTTCCTTTTGGATGGTAGCGGTTGTAGGTTTGGAAGGTGCTGTCTAAGCAGTCTTGGTGAGTTCCTGCAGTGCATCTTGTAGATGGTACACACTGCTACCACTGTTTGTTGGTGGTGGAGGGAGTGTTAGTGGAAGGGGTGCCAATCAAGTGGACTGCTTTGTCCTGGATGGTGTCAAGCTTCCTGAGTGTTGTTGGAGCTGCACTCATCTAGGCAAGTGGGGAGTATTCCATCACACTCCTGACTTGTGCCTTGTAGATGGTGGACAAGCTTTGGGGAATCAGGAGATGCAGGATTACTCGCTGCAGGATTCCTCCAGATACTCTGACCTGCTCTTGCACCCACAGTGTTTATATGGCCAGTCCAGTTTAGTTTCTGGTCAATGGTAACCCCCAGGATGTTGATAGTGGGAGATTCAGCGAGGGTAATTCCATTAAATGTCAAGTGGCAAGAATGTTACTTGCCACTTGTCAGCCCAAGCCTGGATATTGTCCAGGTCTTGCTGCATTTGCATATGGACTGCTTCAGTATCTGGGGAGTCACGAATGGTGCTGAACACTGGGCAATCATCAGCAAACACCCCCACTTCTATCATAAGGTCAGAAAGAAGGTTATTGATGAAGTAGCTGATGATGGTTGGGCCTAGGACATAACCCTGAAGAACTACTGCAGTAATGTCCTGGAAATGAGATGACTGACATCCAACAACCACAACCATCTTCCTATTCGCTAGGTATGATTCCACCCAGTGAAGAGATTTCCCCCAGATTCTTTTCCATTGACTCCAGTTTTGCTTGCAGGCAAGGGGGCTGTAAAATGCCAAGGTTACCTTTTCTGGTACCTTCCTAGCCAACTGCCCCTGCCACCACAACTTTAATGAGTGGCAAAGAAGGTGTCAGGTGGCCTGACTCCTCTCGTGCCAACTGAGGCCCTTATAGGCCATTTTTCCACCTCCACTACAATTTCACGGCGGCAGGCTGAGGCTGGCGACGGATCAGAAACTCAGGTAACACTGCTGGAGCATTGTTTTAAAAACCAACAAAAGATGACGAAAAAATATAAAGAGGGAGAAAATAAACTTTGAGGGTAAACTAGCAAGTAATATAAAAATGGATAATATGAACTTCTTTAAAGGAAGAGAGGGACCAAAGTGAACATATACCCTTTAGGGAATGAGGCTGCGGAAATAATAATGGGAACCAGGAAATGGCAGAGGAGTTGAATAACTACTTTGCATCATTCTTCACGGTAGAAGACAACAACAACATTCCAACAATACTAAATAATGAAGGGGCAAAAGGTAGGGAGGGGAAATAAATAAATACAATAACTATCACTAGAGAAAAAGTACTAGGGAAACTAATAGGACTAAAGGCCGATAAGTCCCCTGGATCTGATGGGTTGCACCCTAGGATATCAAAGGAAGTAGCTACAGAGATAGTGGATGCACTGGTTGTAATCTTCCAAGGATTCTTAGATTCTGGAAAAGTCCCAGAGGGTTGGAAAACTGCCAATGTAGCACCCTTTTTCAAAAAGGGAGACAAAAATCCGTTAACGATAGGCCAATTAGCTTAACATCTGTCATTGGGAAAATGTTAGAGTCTATTATAAAGGGTGTAATAGCAGAGGATTTAGAAATGCATAATATAATAAAGCAGAATCGGCATAACTTCATGAAGGGGAAATCATGCTTGGCAAATTTATTAGAATTCTTTGAGGAGGTAACAAGCAGGGTAGATAAAGGGGAACCAGAAGATGTAATATATTTGGATTTCCAAAAGGCGTTTGATAAGGTACTGCATATAAGGCTACTTAATAAGAGCCCATGTTGTTAGAGTTAATATATCAGCATGGATAGAGAATTGGCTAACTAATTGAAGTCAGAAAGTTGGGATAAGGGGGGCATTTTCAGGATGGCAACCTGTGGGAGTGCCACAGGGATCAGTGCTGGGACCACAATTATTTACAATATATATATTAATGACTTGGATGAGGGACATGAATATACAATCACCAAGTCTGCAGATGACACAAAAATAGGTGGGAAGGCAAGTGGTGAGGATGGCACAAAGGGTCTGCAGAGGGATATAGACAGGTTATGAGAGTGGGCAAAAACTTGGGAAAATGTGAGGTTATGCACTTTGGCAGGAAGAATAGAGGAGCTGAATATTACTTAAATGGAGAAAGACTGCAGAAAGCTGCAGCACAGAGGGATTTGGGGGTCCTTGTGCATAAATCACAAAAAGCTAGCATACAAGTTCAGCAGGTAATAGGGAAGGAAATGGAATGCTGGCTTTTATTTTAAAGGGAATGGAGTATAAAAATAGGGAAGTCTTTCTAAAATTATACAAGGCACTAGGTGGACCACACTAGAATACAGTGAACAATTTTGGTCCCCATACCTAAGGAAAGATATGGAGGTAGTCCAGAGAAGGTTCACTAGGTTGATCCCAAGTATGGAGGGATTTTCTTATGAGGAGAGGTTGAGTAGGTTGGGCCTGTGCTCATTGGAGTTTAGAAGAATGAAAGATGGCCTTATTGAAACCTATTCTTAGGGGGCTTGACAGGGTAGATGCTGAGATGCTGTTTCCCCTTGTGGAAGAGTCTAGGACCAGAGGGCATAATCGCAGAGTATGGAGTTACCCATTTAAGACAGAGATGAGGAAGAATTTCTTCTCTCATAGGGTAGTGCATCTGTGGAATTCTTTACCTTAGAAGGCTGTAGAGGCTGGGTCATTAAGTATATTCAAGGCTGAGATAGAGACTTTTAATCAGTAAGAGAATCAAGGTTTATGGGGAAAAGGCAGGAAAGTGGAGTTGAGGATTATCAGATCAGCCATGATCTCATTGAATGGCAGAGCAGACTCGATGGGCTGAATGGCCTACTTCTGCCCCTATGTCTTATGGTCAGGCAGGATGTGCCTCCTTCAATGGCCTCCAATTTCCAATGGAGCTCCTCCGTCAAGCTGCAAATATCCCACACTGCAACCCCCACCCAACAGCCGCTACCGGCCTGGCAGCCTGGCCCCAGCAATCACCCTTCCAACAGATGTTAAATCATTATGGAGCCACAGGACTGGGCAAAATCAGACGTTACACCCGCTTCTGCATCCGACGACAGTCCCTTCAAAATTCAACCCTCAGTTTATTCTTGACTAATAGGAAACAGTGGAAAGATTGTTAACAAAAGCAATGCAGCGCACAGGAATTTACCTTTGCTAAGCTACAGAACCAGGCAAAAGCAAATATTACATCCACTTTTGTATCCAGCCACAGGCCCAGCACACTGGACGTAAAATCCAACCCTTAGTTTATTCTTGACAAATTGGAAACAGTAGAAAGACTGTTAACAGAAGCAATGCAGCCCACAAAAATTTACCTCTGCCATTTCATGTTACTGAATCAATGTGTGGCTGGAGGTTTAATTTTTTTTATATTAAAAAAGCATTCTTCCCTAATCATTGAACCTCACACATAAATAGGAAAATAATAAAATTGTAAAGAAATTTGTTGGTGCTCTAAAGCCTGAATATGTTCAAGCAAGTGTGGACCCCACTAAAGTGTTTATAAATTCTGAGAAGTAATTTCTCACCTAATCAAAAAAAAGTTACAGAGAAATATAGAAAAAAAATTATGGCACAGGCGGTGGCGATTTGGCACACAACTGTGCCGGTTGTCGTCTGCGACAGAAATGTGTCCATGTCAGCCATTTTTGGATTCCTCTAAGTTTTTTCTGATTGAAAGCAATCAACATAAAAAATGGAATGCTTGTGCAAACCTCATAAAAAAAATAATTAAAAAATTACTGGTTTCAAGGATAGATTCATTTAGGAAGAACTTCTAAATTACCTGAAACTATTATAAGCTTGCAACAACCCAGAACCCAAGATGTTTACCACTAAAATAACCAATCTTGCTCTACAACAAATATGTCAACTGCATGGCGTGCGTTTGTGAAAAAATACATGTCCCTTTTTCCTCTAACATGGCTTAGTGGAAGCACTCACGCTGAATCAGAATTTTGCAGTATGGTCTCAAGCACATCACTTTATTCTGAGACTTCAGTGCATCATTTGCATAAGGTGTTAAATGGAGCCCTTGTCTGCTTATTCAGTTAGATGTAAAAGATTCCATGGTACTATTTGAGGTTTTAGCCAGGGCACCAGGAGAATGTTTTTACATTTATCCCTTTGTTAACACTACTAGAAACAGACTAAAGGGTCATTTATCTCATTTGCCACATGGGGTACCTTGCTGAGTACAAATTAACTACATGTTTCCCTGCAAAAGGACAGTGACTACACCTCAAAAGTACCACAGATCATGGCGTATAGGTCAACTTCTGTCGCCTTGAAAAATCCTTCCAAAAACAGGTTTTGACTTACATGCCAAGTGTAAAAGAATGTGAACCACTGGTGTTGACGGTGTCCATTTTGAAATGTGTAAAAAAAAAACCCTGGTACTACAAATTAAATCAATGTGACATTTTCAATTGAATGAATTAGTTCTACAAGGGATACATTTAATCACAATCAAAATGTTTTAGAAACCATCAAATTCACAGTCTTCGGCATCCAACACAATTCATTTTGTTCGAATTCATTGAGTCTTTTTGGCTTTGGCATCATCTCCTCTGGATCGGATTTGGTACTTTTAGTTACAGAATCAACCCACCACAATAAATCATCTTCGTCTCCATCCAATAAATTGGATATTCTGTATTTTTTGGACAATCTGATGAGAGTTTGTGCAGTAACAGCATCCCACAATTTAATGACAAAACCACACAAAACATCAAGCGGGGCAGCATTTATATTTACACTCTGTGAAGGTTTTTTTCTCCATCAACCATCCACCTATTTCATTTGGCCCAAACAGGATCCTTGAATGGCTTGTTGAGGCACACATACAAAGGTTACACTACGGACATTAGGCCTCCCCAGTATAATTGCAATGTGGGTGTTATTTCTTTGCAGGTGCCTCGTGATCTCAACTGTTGCATGGGATCACGTCTCACACTAATAAGCTGCATTCTTTGAGTAGGCCACCTATTCTACACATTATTGATCCATAACTTCACTCCATCCTGATCCATCCAACATTGTCATGGACATGTACCAAAACTCCTGCAGGGAACTTGATTTTTGGCATGGTTTTATGTTTGAAAATTACTGGGGATGGCATAGTGGTATAGTCACTAGGGTAGTAATCCAGAGACCCAGAGTAATGCTCTGGGGACCTGGGTTTGAATCCCACCACGACAGATGGTGGAATTTGAATTCAATAACAATCTGGAATTAAAAGTCTAACGATGACCATGAAACCATTGCCAATTGTTGTAAAAACCCATCTGGTTCACTAATGTCCTTTAGGGAAGGAAATCTGCAGTCCTTACCGAGTCTGGCCTACATATGACAGCAATGTGTTTGACTCTTAAACAAGGGCAAATAGGGATGGGCAATAAATGCTGGCCTAGCCAGCGATACCCACACCCAATGAATTAAAAAAAAAACACATTGGCTTTAATTTGGCTCTGTCGCCCATGCAGGCTATAATCAGTGAATCCTGACTTCTGATGCCCTAGAACACTAGAACTGTTTTCCAACCTTTCCACTCTACAGTTTGGTTGCTGAGCCCATCAAAATTCATTTGATGTGACATAATTGGTAGTTGTGATTTTGCCACAATCTGATGATTCACATCTTTTGGCAGTCTGAGTGATCTTAATCTTCTGCCACAATAGACATTTTTGCCCCCAAAAATGACTACATTAACTAGCTGTTGCTTTGAAGTCTTTGCTAGACTTCGGATTTGATTTGGCCCACTTAAGTGTGTATTTAAGCATTGTATTTCTGTTGACGATGTAACTATTCTGACGATTTTCGAGGACCCATTCTGATACATGCTTCTCAAGATCAGGCGAATGGCTAGTTCATGTTCTCATGGCACATTGTGTCTTTGGCAATTTCTTCAGGATGGATTCCTCCTTCCGTTCTTGAACCAGTTTTTCGCTAACACCAAATTCTCTCGCTGCAGCACAGTTATGGTCAGCAGGTCAGCAAACGTTATGACTTTTAGCTTGGAACCAGCTTTGTACCTCATTCTTTTTGCCGGAGGACCCATTTCTGTTCGTCCTTTGTTCCATGCAGCCTGCCCGGTGCAGTCGTATCATAAACTCTGTGCATCCCATGCGCTGACTTATAAGGTGAGTAAAATGTGGATTTCTGAGGTGAAAAATTGAGGTCGCATCCTAACACGAGTATAGTAGTTCTCAGCAGAAAAGGGAGGACTGACTTATACATGAGGTTAGAGCTAAACATGATTTTTGGTGTGGAAAAAATGGAGTTGTCTTATACATCTAGTCGACTTATACACCTACGGTACTTCATTAGCTATTAGGTGCAAGTTCTTTCTTTAATAAGATAAAGAGGAAAGTAACGTCTAATTTTTACTACGTTCTGTAATGGTGAAACATTCCGTATCATTCCTTTATGTAATTCTTAGAAATCTAATTTTGTCAAATAAATTCATTTTCATGCTAATTCATGATTAACTTTTCTGACTACAACATTGTAATTTCTCGAAGTGAAAGATGAATGAATGATCAAGCCTTTCTTAAAGTTAATACTGGAAAAAAAACTAGTATAAAAGAATCTGATGCATTGCTATGGCTATATTAAGAACAAGGAAAGAGATGTCCTACCTTAGGTGGTACACCTAGATAGCCACTGCAGTTTGGAGCCCCACATTTACAAATAGTCTTTCCAGTGCCCAAGCATTCCAGATGATAGTTAAATGTTAGTTCAGACCCTGCAAAAGTATCAGTGTTATTAGATTTGTACTTAGTCTTCCTGTGCAATTGTCTGTAATCATATCTAAACTGTACCCTCTGAAATGTAACCTCTAAACTGCACCCTTCTAAGTGTCACAAAGGGATTTTTAGACAGACATTAAAGTAACTATGAACTCCACTATTAAAGTCAATGGAGGAGAATATTTCAGGGTCCACAATCAAACATGCCCAAATTTCCAGTATGCATTTCTGTCACTTAAAGCTCTGCACTGGGAGCCCAATACACAAAATCGTACCTGTGTAGGTTTGCTTGCATTTTGCGCTTCTTAGTCTTCCTTAGCTTCTAAGCATTGTCTTCTAAAAATGCAGTCCAAGATACCCTAACCATAACCATTTTGTTGAATATCAGATGCAATGGTATTGTGCTGTTCCATTCCTTTAATATCGTGACTGGGATTCAAAGTCTACAACCCAATATTCAAGTCCAATGCTCAATTATTATATTGGCCCGTAACTTCCGAACTCCAGGGCAATGTATCTGGGGGGAAAACCCCAAAGATGTACTGGGGAACACCACACCCCCAGCCCTCCCCCAGAAGTTCCCAGGTGAGGATTGCACGGCACTTGCCTGGGAAGTTCAAACTTCCTTTGGGCAATTGCCCTCACTGGGAACCATCTGATAATACAATTTTAATTGCAAACTTCAGATGGTTCCCCTTCCAACTCCCATATAGGAATAGTTACCTAGAAAAGTTAGAAGTAAAACCACTTCAACTATAATACTGACACACCCTGACCTCCACATGTGACCGCCCAGGGGACTTCTCCAACACCCGGCTACCACACCCAACCCCCCACCTGGCTCTCACACTACCCCCATGGCTGTCCCCATGACCTCCCCCGATTCCCCCACCCAACCCAAAACTGCATTGGCTTGGCCACCCCCATGCTGCATCCCCCAGGCCCAGCTTGACCTGACCCTACCCCCCACCCCCACTGCCGTACAGCAATAGTTACACAGAAAAATAATTAAAACCACTTCTAGCTTCTTGGTAACTTTGGAAGTGACCCATCCTGGCCCCTCCTGTGTGACTCCCCCATCGCACCACCCCTCTGCCATCCCCAAACCCCTACAGAACTCCCTCAACATCCCACTACTACACCTGACCACTCCACGTGAGTCCCACCACCCCCACACTAGCATCCCCACCTCCCCACTATCCCCCCAATGCCCTTGCCCACCCTCTGGCCACACACTTGGCTCGATCGGCCCTCTTCTCCCCAGGCCTGGCGCAACCTGACCCCACCCCAGGCCCGACTCCCCCAGTCCCAACCCGACACACCGGCCAAAACCTCCAGGCCCAACCCGAACACCCACCCCCCCTCCGTTCTCCCCACCTCAAATCCTACCCACTTGCCTTATCCACTTACCGTCTCCCTGGCTTGCCAAGGTTGCTGGGCCTTTAAACTTACCTGGTTTATGGCAGCTAGTGCTGCAAAGGAGGCAGCATGGCTTACTTACCTTCAATTGAGCAGCCCTCGACTGTAGGCCTTGGGAACCTGCTGTGCTGGAGTGATCTTGCCTAGCCTGAGTTGAAAGGTCGGGCGAGATAGGAGCAGCTTCATTTTAAGGTAAGAATATAAGAGCTAGATTTTCCCCTCCATGGGCTAAGGGCGGAATTTTGCCCTTGATGTGCGGGCGGGCCCCACCAGCTTGGCGGCGGGTGTGCAGCCGATCGCCGCCACCAAAATGGGCCCCGCCGCCATTTTAAGTGGGTGGGCCAATTAAGGCCCACCCAACGGGAAGCGTTATGCGCTACCTGTGCAGGTAGGGAAGGGGATTCCCCAACTGTCAAGAGTGCGCTCTTTCGCGTGAAAGAGTGCACATCTCCCTGAGACTAAGTGCTGCCTCAGGGAGAGTGCTGAAAGTTTTTGATAGTGTAAAATTAGAAAAATAAAATTTTTTTTAACATGTCCCCCTCATGTGACAATGTCACATGAGATGGGACATGTTAATAAATATCACAGAAACTTTATTAAAGATTCCGGTGGACGAGGTTTCATGTTTTTTCAGAAACCCGCTAGGGCTCCTGGCCTGCCCGCCAGCCTTAAGGTTGGACAGGCAGGGCCTTTAATTGATTTAACTACCCTGTCAATGGCCTCAATTGGTCATTGACAGGTTAGGGGCTGGACAGTTGATTGCATTGTCAACCCCCCACCACCCCCCCTTGAATATTTAAATGGGGCGGGATGATGTCGGGTGTTTCCCCCGATGTCATCCCACGTCATTTTCGTGTCAGCGAGCGGGCCCCGCCCCCAGCTCGCCGACGGAAAAATTCTGCCCTAAGTGTGATGGCGAGCAGGAAAAGCAACTTTTCCCCTGTTGACTGCAATGGCACAGTTTCGCATCCAATGTCTGCCTCTCGCCTCATTAAACATGCATCAGCTGGAGACACGCCGTTTCGCAGAGAGCGGCCTGCTGTTTGCCCACCCTGCTGTGACTTCAGTGGACGTTTGCTCCAGGCGCCATATGTAAACTGCATCTGTACACAGATCTTTCAATTTCTGCAGCCCAGGACTGCTCCAGGTGAGAGGTGGCCCCCAAAAGGAGGACAAGTGCAGCCTCCAAGTTTCGTGACCCCTTGCTGGGTCATTTTCTGGGCCCTGTCAAGGCCCGCCATGACCTTCTCTACCCTTGGGATGGCCAGCTGATGTCCACCAAGGTCACCAACCCAGCTTGGGAGGAGGTGTCTGTGGCGGTGAGTGCCAACTCAGTCAGCAGGAGAACAGTGGTACAGTGTAGCAACGGTTAAATGTACTCATCCGCACAGCCAGGGTAAGTCAGTTCACACTCACACAAGCCCCTCAAACATTCACAGGATGACAGTCCACAGGGTTCTCACACACTAGGTGCAAGGGACATCACCACTCATTCTCCCACACACAACCTGACATCTCCATCTGGGCTCACATCCTGTGCAGGAAGATGTGATCGTGAGTGAGGCAGGTAAAGGGACCGAGTAAACAGTAGTGGAAGAGCCTCATACTTCGAAATGTCAAACAGGTGCTCACAACTTCCGTGAATGAAAGTGAGCTCTGCAAGATGGATGAGCAGGCTGGCCATGGCACCATGGTACAGGAAGCCGTTCAAGCCGGGGCAGCAAACAGGAATGTAATGGTAGTAGGGGACAGTATAGTAAGAGGGATTGACATTGTTCTCTGCAGCAAAGAGTGACAGTCCAGAAGGCTGTGTTGTCTGCCCAGTGGCAGGGTTGAGGGCATCTGCTCAGAGCTGGACAGGAACTTGAAGAGGGAGGGGGAAGATCCAGTTGTCATGGTTCATTTATGTACCAAAGACAAGGGCAGGACAAGGAAAGAATTTCTGCATAGGCAAAATGAGTAACTATGTACCAAATCAAGGAGCAGAACCTCAAAAGGTAATAAATCTCCAGATTATTACCTGAGCACCCACAAACTGGCACAGAGTAAATAAGATTAGAGAGATGAACGTGTGGCTCAAAGACTTGTGTGCGAGAAGTGAGTTCCGGCTCGTGAGGCACTGGCATCAGTAGTGGGGAAAATAGGGGCAGTATCGTTGGGACGGTCTACACCTGAAATCATGAAGGGACGAATGTTTTGCGAATCGCATAAGTTGGGAAGTAGAAAGGATTTTGAAAATAAGTAATGGGGGCAAGGGATCGAATGTGAGAAGATGTGGTCTATCAAAGAGTAACGACAAAGTAAGAGAAGGTATTAATGTGGGAAATGACAAACAGACCATGACAGGAAGGGACAGAGACTACAAGTCGAAGAGTAAACCAACAGATAAAGCTAGAGGTTACAAAAATAATAAAAAAAACCAAAAAAATTAAGGCTCTGTATTTGAATGCACATTGCAGTCGAAACAAAACAGATTAACTGATATTGCAAATACAGATAAATAAGTACAATCTAATAGCCATTACAGAGACATAGCTACAGGATGGCACAGATTTGGGGCCTGAATATTGAAGGGTATGTGACTTTTGGGAAGGATAGAAAGTTAAGAAAAGTTGGTGGCTCTGTTCATTAAGGGTGACATTAGCACAATAGAGAGGGATGACCTAAGTTCAAGAAACCAGGGTACAGAAGTGGTTGGGTAGAAATGGGGAATGATAAATACAAGAAGTTGCTTGTGGGAGTGGTGTACAGATGCTCTAACAGTAGCCACACAGTAGGACGGGGAGTCAAAAATGTTTTAGTGGGAGCTTGTCAGAAAAGTACAGTGATCATCTGGGGGGGATTTTAATCTACATATAGACTGGAACAATCAGATTTAAAAAAAATTAATTTGCAGGATGTGGCCATCACTGGTTAGGCCAGCATTTATTGCCCATCTCTAATTGCCCTCGAGAAGGTGGTGATTAGCTGCCTTCCTGAACTGCTGCCGTCCATGTGGTGTAGGTACATCGACAATGCTGTTAGGGAGGGAGTTCCACGATTTTGACCCAGCGACAGTGAAGGAACGGCGATATAGTTCCAAGTCAGGATGGTGAGTGACTTGGAGGGGAACGTGCAGGTGGTGGTGTTCCTATGCATCTGCTGCCCTTGTGCTTCTAGATGGTAGTGGTTCTGGGTTCGGAAGGTGCTGTCTAAGGAGTCCTGCAGTGCATCTTGTAAATGTACACACTGCTGCCACTGTTCGTCGGTGGTGGAGAGGGAGTGCCAATCAAGTGGACTGCTTTGTCTTGGATGGTGTCAAGCTTCTTGAGTGTTGTTGGAGCTGCACTCATCTAGGCAAGTGGGGAGTATTCCATCACACTCCTGACTTGTGCCTTGTAGATGGTGGACAGGCTTTGGGGAGTCTGGTGATGAGTTATTTGCTGCAGGGTTCCTGGCCTCTGACCTGCTCTTGTAGCCACAGTATTTATATGTCTGAGTACAACCTTCCCCAGTTTTCCCCCTCCCCACAGTCAAGCATTTGCCTCATCTTCCCCCCACCCTCCCCAAGTTGAGCCCTTGCCCTACAGCGCATCACAACCCACTCCCACATTACTACTGGTCTGGTATATACAGCCTTGCCTCCATAACCCTCCTTGAAAACGGACTTGTGCTGCCTGTGAAGGCAATGCAGAGTGTGAGGTGCTGCAAGCGCTGCGCGATGCAAGGTGGACGAGCAAACCTCAAAGTCACGAGCGAAGTGCAGGTCACCAGGTGCACGTCGCTTATATGCAGTTATGGATCCCGCCAGTCTAATCAGTAGCCAGCGGGGCCTTTTGATCCAACGTGGGGGCATGATTATAGTGAGCTGCCTTGATCATGAGCATTCATGATACTCTAATGTATTCAAATGGGATTCCTGACATGGCACAGTGGGAGAAGCTTGCCACCATTGAGGGCAGGAGTGGACAATCACAACTTGCTTTTACATCGACAGGAAACTGACTTTTCCACTCCTGCAATATTTTCTCCTCTCGCCCACCATTATGCCTGTCATGGGCGGGATCAGAAAATCCGATTCAACTGCTACTCTACAGGAGGTTATGGATTATGAATGAGGAGACAGCCTGTTAATTGCAACTGGAATGCACAGGATTGGGACCCAGGAATTGTCTTGAACCTTGAAAATTTTTTTGAGTAGAACAAACTCTGGCCTTTGTGTGAGAACACTTTTGCCTCAGTCCAATTTTCTGTCCAGAAAATTGTGTACTTTAACAATCAGAATGAGATATAAACCTGAAGTATTCTCACCTAACTCGCCAACACCCCCCCACTGCGCTATTTCGTTATGCAAAATCTACTCATGTTTACTAATCCTTACCTTTACAATTTAACCAACAATTACACTGGTTTGGGGCCTTGCTTGAATCCAATTAGATGATGATCCCATATTAGTGTACATCTTAAGACCCTGACGTTCAAAACTATCCCTTACCAACAGCAATGTCACATAAAGCAAAGAGTCCAACTCGAGTGTCTCCATTCACTGTCCATTTCTGTGTCTCACAGTTTGGCTTGCAACTATGATTCATGAAGCGTGAATAATTTCCTTTTGGGCCTGCATCAATAATCCGGTCCTGTCGATAATAAAATTCGCAGTTAAACTTACACTCCCTTTATGACGTTTAGAAAGTCATTACATAAAATATTTTCCATAATCTTAGCAAAGCAGACAAAAGTACATGTAGCCACTGACAATTTTTAATTCAGGAAAATAAAATTCCCAATATGAAGGATTTCACTGAAGCCTGTGAATTAACTATATATTGTGGTAGTTCAATGATTTTTGCATCATAAGACTATGAATTAAGAGTACAAGTATTCCCCATGCCCACTGACCCCCAACCCCCTGCTTAAAGCGTGTTCTACAGCACAATTTCATTTTAGCACAGTGTGTAAATTAGGGATACTCCCTGAAAAGCACTGCCTTCATTTTTGTTTTAGCATGGTTACTGAGCATGTCAAGTCCTTTTTAAAACAAACCATTGCCTCTCCGCTTCCCTCATCAACCCTTCCGCTTGCTGTTTCCCTCTCCCAATCCTCCTGCTCACTGCCTCACCGACTTTCTCATCGTCTCTCTGGCTTGCCACTTTCCTCCCGACCCTTCCACTCATCCATCTCCTCTTCCACTTGCTGTTTCCCTTCCGGACCTTCCCATTCACTGCCTCCCCCACTTGCCGCTTCCCTCACTTACCTTCGTCCCTGACCCTTCCACTCACCCTTTCCCTATCCAGCCTGCCTGCCTGTCGCTTCACTCTCCCTACCCGTCCGATCAACGCCTCTCCCACTTGCTGTTTCCCTTTTTGAGCTGGTTAGGTTCAAGGCCCCAATAGGTTTTTAATGTAAAAATTACATGTCAGGATCATAACCCATCCTTATTTCATGTTTTCTTATGGGAAAGTGATTTTCTTTTAGCATGTTTTCGTTTAGCACATCGTTTTATAGGAACCCGTTAGGAGTGCTAAACAAGCTATAGGTGTATACTTTGCATATACATTTTATCAGAAAATCTTAGTAATATTTGCATATCCACAGCAAAACAGTAATGTAGAACTAGTTGTACCCAAGTTTATTTAGGGTCCAAATAACAATCTCAGACAGATGAACATCAGGATAGGAGTTCAAGTAAGTTCATTAACACCATCTTAGGCTTCCACTGAACTTGAAAATGACTTTTCACAGGTTTATCATCTTTTGATGATTTATCAATTGATTAAACAATCTTGCATAAATAATATTCAAATGGTAGAGATACTTACAAACAGCAAAAACAGAAAGAAATCAGACAGAGAGAGACATAACAAAAAACACAACAAAAGCAAAAGCTGGCAAGTCACCAAGTCATGTTCACTCTCTCACTGAGTAGAACATTCCATATGTTTGATCTGGTCAGACCAAAAATGCATACCATTTCTAAGGATGTTGTGCACCATTGCTCTAAATTTATTTTGAAAACTTTTGGTCTCAGTGAGATGAGATGTACTTGGGAAATGGAACACCTTTCATTTGAGACATGGAAGATCTTCTCAGGGTAGTACCATGTACTCCTCTTCAGGCATAGCAGTTATATGCCATTTTGTAGTCTGAGATTACCAATTAGTTGTGAGCTATAAGCAATTTTGTGTCATTGCCATTAGGAACTCTAATAAGGCTCCCCAAATTTACTTGAAAGAAACCTTTACAAGCCAGCAGACAGAGGAGAGTTTCATCTCAGCAGTTCAGGTTGGATGCAAACACATTTTCTAAAGGCCAATAACCCACTCATCACCGATTCTCACTCATCTCAATTAGTGATTGGCAATACCATGCATCCAGGTTTTTGGTGGCTTTGTGCAGATTTGACATGAGTTATTTATCATTTTACTTTTAGTTCCACAGGTTTTATTGGTTTGATGTTATTACCTTGTCAAGAGTAAGCATGTAGAAGTTACTACCTTGTCAAGAGTAAGCATGTAGAAGTTGGTGATGTCATGTTCCTGTGCGTATTTGATTCGAGCATAACACTCCTCCTCATCTATCACCTCACCCACATACTCATTCACGAACTGTCCCTATAATAGAGGCACAGGTTCAGCAGTGTGAAAATGGACATAGCAGATAACAAAATATTTGTATGTTGTTAAGGGCTTTTCTTTTCAGTTATTTCCCAACACACCTTTAACAGTTAGTTAAGCTACAGTCAAAACAAGTGTTTTTTATGTTTTCAGCCTATTATAATTTTGACAATTATCAAAGTGATATCAATGTCGGGTATTTTATTACCCAATTGATTCTTTCAATCTTATTACTAACGAGAGGAAATAAATCCAGAATTATAAGACTCCACTTCATCAGATAATACATATTATCCTCTTGGCAAGTTTCACATTCTAAGCACTCCCAGAGTAAAGAAATTTCTCCTTAATTCCCTATTGGATTTATTGGTAACTGCTTTGTATTTCTAGCCCCTAGTTTTGGATCCAACCATGAATGGAACATTCTCTCCACATCCATTAAGCCTCATCTAAATCTTCTCTAAAAAGATCCTAACCTATTCAATCCTTCCTGATTGTTGTAATCTCTCAGTTCAGGTACCATCCTCGTACATCATTTTTTACACCTTCTCTAGGGTTTCCAGGTCCTTTTTATTGTATGGAGATCAGAACTGTGCAGAGTACTCTAAGTGAGGTCTCACAAGGGCCCTTTACCAGTTGAACATAACTGCGTTACTTTTGAATTCATATTTGTAGAATAGGTCACTGCAAAATCATTGAATGCTATTTCACATTGGTCTCCATTCCCAAAGATTTTCATGTGCTGGTACTTTTGATGTAAAGCACATTTATTTTTTATGGTTTTGATTTTAGAAGCCTGGGCATATCTAAATTTTCAATATGCAATAACTTTGCCACCACGACTACTAAAACGCAGCTGAATAATATGACAGATGCAGATAAATTACATCTGGAAACTGTTTGCATTTTAGTGGTATCATAAGATATTTAACAAAGATACATGAGTTTCTGAAGATATTCTGACAGTATCAGTGCCAATTATTTATTTATTTAACATGATCACAATGATTCTGTGACTGCAGCAACTTGCCAAGGTTTCTTAGACAGCATCTTCCAAACTTGCAACTTCTGCCATCTAGAAGTGCAACAGCAGCAGACAAATAGGAATGCCACTAGCAGTTCCCCTCCAAGTCATACACCTTTCTGGCTTGGAACTATAACCTCCATTCTTTCCTCGTCACCAGCTCAAAATCCTGCAGCTGTTCAAGAAGGCATCTCACTACTATCTTCTCAAGAGTAATTAGGGATAGGCAGTAAATACTTGCCAATGGCACCCACACCCCATGAACAAAAAAAGGGCAATTGCACTCTTCGATATTCATCAGGTCTCAATTCCCAACAAATTTTATCCTTCTAATTTTGTCTTCTCCACCTTCCTGGTACTGTCCCATATTTGGCAGCAACTCCCCAGTATCTTAGTCAATTTTTTGTATTATTCATATGGCTAGGGAGGCAGTTAAAGTTTGTTGAGGTTAACAATCCATTCAATGGCTTGAGCTGACACAGTGGCTGTGCTGCTACCAGGGATGGTTATCTGAGCAGAAGTTCAGTGTATGTGTGATTATCTCACTTGCATGGCCACAGTCACAATTTGAACTGTTCCACATGTTCCACTAGAGGAGCAAGTGGCCACATCTTCCCTTGCCTGTCCTCAAGCGGTTGAGGGTTGTCCAGGTTTTCCATCAAAGGTTAAAACCTGGGACTT
This sequence comes from Carcharodon carcharias, assembly GCF_017639515.1. Lineage (NCBI taxonomy): Eukaryota > Metazoa > Chordata > Chondrichthyes > Lamniformes > Lamnidae > Carcharodon > Carcharodon carcharias. Next base: position 71,731,893 of record NC_054474.1, on the reverse strand, counting down.
CACCACTTCTAAGTGTCCAGTTCTGGGCACCACCCTTTAGGAAGGATGTGAAGGCATTAGAGTGAGTGCAAAAAAGATTCACAAGAATGGTTCCAGAGAAGAGGAACTTCAGTTATGTAGATAGACTGGAGAAGTTGGGAGTTTGCCTTGGAGAAGTGAAGGTCGAGAGGTGATTTAAAAGAGGTATTCAAACTCATGAAGGGTCTGGACAGAGCGGATAGGGAAAAACTGCTCCCATTGGTGGAAGGATCAAGAATACGAGGGCACAGATTTAAGGTAATTGGCAAAAGAAACAATAATGAAATGGGGAAGCTTTTTCACACAGTGAGTGGTTAGGATCTGGAATGCACTGCTTCCTGACAGTGAGTGACAGAGTGCGGTGGAGGCAGGTTCAACCAAGGCATCCATGAGTGAATTGGATTATCTGAAAGAAGAATGTGCAGGACTATGCTGAGAAGGTGGTGGAGTGGCAATAGGTGAATTGCTCCTTTGGAGGTCCAGCACTGACACAAAGGGCCGGTGGCCCCTTTTTTTGTGCTGTACCTATCCTGTGATTCTGGCTCAGTTATCAGGTTATGGTTGGCGATGTTGGCAGTCAACAGGAGATGCATTGAGAGGTGCAGCTTCCGTCAATTTGTAGGATGTGGATGTGTTCCAGTAGTGCATAGGTTTTGTTTTTGATGCTCAGTGTCAATGGGAGTGCTCCATTACTGTTGGCCAGTGGTGTCCTTTGAGGAGTATGTTTTCCCTGTGGACATCAGGGGGTTCAATAAGTGTTAGCACAGGATGTTACTTTTGGCTAAATTATCATTTGTATTCACAACACTAATTCTAAGCAATGCCTGGCAGCTTTTACATTGGTCTTATTTCAATGCGATTTCAAGGAGGCCTGTGTCAGAGATCCAGCTTCTGGTGTTCACATTGCTAAATATGGTTCTCTTATTCCAACACCATTTTCATGGACCCAGCTTCCATGTGTCTACAATTGTGTTGCTGGGATAAGTGAGCCATATTGTAAAGGCCAGGCGACAGGGTGCTAATCACCTAGAATAGGATTTAAAATAACACCAATATAAAAGCAGCTAATATTAACAAATTGTTCAACTGCAGAGGGTATTGCAGAAGATGTGATCCTCTTTTCACACCAATGCCTGCACACATGAATTTCCAAGCAGCCTACATTGCATAGTATCAGGACAATGCACACTGACTAAATTTCCCCTCCATATCCCTGGGATGCTGAAGCCAACTGTAGTGACCCAATGGATTCCCCAGCTGGAAGAATCCGCTCTGTATAGTTTTGCACTAGATTGGTCAGTGCATTTATCCACCAAGCCACTGTGAAGACAAAAGTACTTTCAAACTTTATAATAATGTCAAGCAGTGAATTTCTTAAAAATCCCATATTGGAGGGGAACAAAAAAATGAAATACTTTCAACAGAGAAGTATTTCTTATTGAGGCTTTTTCAGTTTTTAAATATTCAACTGACTTTTAGAGTTGGAAAAACAAGCAGTAACAAGCAAGTAATACTGGGCAAAATTTTTAGCTTGGTATGAGGGCATGCGCCCGGCCTGCTTGAGCCTAAAATAGCACATGATGACATCAGTCAAGCATCCCGCGCTCGTGCGATATTTTGGTCGGCGGGCACATGCCAAAGTTGTAAGCATGCCCTCCCACAATTAAGAGGCTTAGTAAGGTCATTAAAGTTGTAATTAACTCTGACTTTTCATGCCCCGTGCAACCTTACGGTTGGCAGACGGGTGAAGTGGCCAGGCGGACTTTGCATTTTACTTGAAACCCCATTCAAAGTGCAGGATGAGGTTTCCGATATTAATTAAAAAAAAATGTTTGGACAGAATTTATCAACTATATGTTCAGATGACTGATTCTGATGTGTGGACATTTTTTTCTATGTTTTAAAATCTTTATTCATTGCTTTTAAATTCTTTAGCTCCCTAAGGCAGCTCTCTGCCTTCAGGCAGTTTTCATTCTGCGCTCTCCCGTGCCTGTGCTTACGCCAGCGCTCGCCCTCCTCCCACCTCCAACCCGGCAGTGCTGAGCATTTCAACGCATCTTTCACGCTGGATGGCCGTTAATTGGCTAGCCAGTGTGAAATCGCGGTTAGGGGTCGATCGTGATCAGTAGTCTGCTCCCCAGCCGGCTGATGGTGTGCACCCGCCGAACTGAAAATCGTGCCCAGTGTGTTTCTCTTCCCCTCTTGACAAAGGATTTCCTCAACGGAGCACAGGTAATATCTGCATCTCTTATGAGCAAACGAATTAAGAGTAGGCCACTCGGCCCCTCGAGCATGCTCTGCCAGTCAATAAGATCACGGCTGATCTGAATGTAACCTCAACCCCACATTCCTGCCTCCCCCAATAACCTTTTACTCCCTTGTTAATCAAGAATCTATCTAGCTGTGCCTTAAAAATATTCAATGATTCTGCTTCCACCGACTTTTGAGGAAGAGTGTTCCAAAGGCTCACAACCTTCGGAAAAAATTTCTCCTCATCTCTGTCTTAAATGAGCGACCTCTTACTTTTAAATGGTGACCCCTAGTTCTAGATTCTCCTGCAAGAGGAAACATCCTCTCCACATTCACCCTGTCATGACCCCTCAGGATCATAAAGGTTTAAATTAAGTCGCCTCTTACTCTTCTAAGTTCCAGTGGATACAAGCCTAACCTGTCCAGCCTATCCTCATAAGACAACCCGCCCACTCCTGGTATTAGTCTAGTAAACCTTTTCTGAACTGCTTCTAACACATTTACATCTTTCTTTAAATAGGGAGACCAGCACTGTACACAATACTCCAGAAGTGGTTTCACCAATGCCCTGTACAACCGAAGCATAACCTCCCTGCTTTAGCCATCAATTTCCCTCACAATAAGAGATAACATTCTACTAGCTTTCCTAATTACCTGCTGTAGTTGCATATTAACCTTTTGTGATTCATGCACTAAGACACCCAGATCCCTCTGAATCTGACAGCTCTGCAATCTCTCATCATTTAGATAATATGCGTCTTTTTTTATTTTTCCTGACAAAATGAACATGTTCACGTTGCCCACATTATACTCCATTTGCCATATCTTTGCCCACTCACTTAACCTATCTATGTCACTTTGTAGCCTCCTTACATCCTCTTCACAATTTACTTTCCTACCTATCTTTGTGTCGTCAGCAAGTTTAGCAACCATTCCTTCGGTTCCTTCATCCAAGTCATTTATATAAATTGTAAAAAGTTGAGGCCCCAGCACTGATCCCTGTGGCACACCACTCGTTACATCCTGCCAACCAGAAAAAAAGACCCATTTATGCCAACTCTCTGCTTCCTGTTAGCTAACCAATCTTCTATCCATTCCAATGTTACCCCCTACACCATAAGCTTTTACTTTCTGTAATAACCTTTAATGTGGCACTTTATCAAATACCTTCTGGAAACCTAAATACAGTATACTCACCGGTTCCCCCTTATCCAGAGCACATATGACTCCTTCAAAGAACTCCAATAAATTGGTTAAACACAATTTCCCTTTTACAAAACTACATTGACTCTGCCTGATTGCCTTGAATTTTTCTAACTGCCCTGCTATAACAGCTTTAATGATAGCTTTTAACATTTTCCCTATGAGAGATATCAGGCCAACTGTCCTATAGTTTCCTTATTTCTGTCTCTCTCCCTTTTTGAATAAAGGAGTTATATTTGCTATTTTCCAATCTGATGCAACCTTCCCTGAATCTAGGGAATTTTGGAAAATTAAAACCAGTGCATCAACTATCTCATTAGCCACTTCTTTCAAAACCTTAGGGTGAAGGTCATCCGGACCTGGAGATTTGTCAGCTGGCAGCACAACAATTTGCCCAATACCACTTCCCTGGTGATTGTAATTTTGCCGAGTTCCTCCCTCCCTTCCATCTCCTGATTTACAGCTATTTCCGAGGTGTTATGTGCTCTCTAGTGAAGACCGAAGCAAATACCTTGTTCAATTCACCCACCTTCTCCCTACTTTACGTTATCAATTCCCCAGATGCACTCTCTATAGGACCAACGCTCACTTTGTTAACTCTTTTCTTATTTAAATATCTATAGAAGCTCTTACTAACTGTCTTTATATTACTAGCTACCTTTCTCTCATACTCTAATTTTCCCCTTTTTATTAATCTTTTTGTCACTCTTTGCTGTTCTTTATATTATTTCCAATCTTCTGATCTGCCATCCATCATTATGTAATTATATATTTTTCTTTAAGTTTGATGCTGTCATTAACTTTTTTAGCTAACCACGGATGGTGGGCCCTCCCCTTAGAATTTTTATTTCTCATTGGAATGTATATATTCTGTGTATGCCTGAAATATCCCTTTAAATGTCTGCTACTGGACTTCTGCTGACATATCCCTTAACCTCATTTGCCAGTTCACTTTAGCTAGCTCTGCTTTCATGCCCTCATAATTATTTAAGTTTAAAATACTAGTCTTGGACGCACTCACTTCTCCCTCAAAACAAATGTAAAATTCAATCATATTATGATCTCTGCTACCTAAAGGTGCCTTCACTAGGAAGTTATCAATTAATTCTGTCTAGTTGCTCAATACCAGCCTGCTCTCTGGTTGGCTCCAGAAAGTGCTGTTCTAAGAAACTATCCCAAAAACATTCTATGAACTCATTTACGCTACCATTGCCATCTGATTTTTCCAGTCTATATGTAGATTAAGATCGCCCATGATTATTGCTGTACCTTTCTGACAAACTCCCATTATCTCTTCTTCTATACTCTGCCCTACCATGTAATTACAATTAGGGAGCCTGTACACCAGTCCCACAAGTGACTTCTTGCCTTTATCATTCTTTATCTCAACCCAGACCGCTTCTACGTCCTGGTTTTCTGAACTTATGACATCCCTCTCTGTGCTAATAGCATCATTAATTAACAGAGCCACTCCTCCACCTTTTCCTAACTTCCTGTGCTTTCTAAATGTCACTTACCCTTCAATACTCAGGTCCCAATCTATGTCATCCTGTAGCCATGTCTCAGAGATTGTATTTATTTATTTCTATTTGCGCTATCAGTTCATCTGTTTTGATTCGAATGCTATGTGCATTTAGATACAGGGCCTTTAGTTTTGTCCTTTTATTATTTTGTAGCGTCTAGCCTTATCTGCTGATTTATTCTTAAGACTTGTACTCTCTGTCCCTTCCTGTCAAGATCTGTTTATGATTTCCCATAATACCCATCTCTCTTGCCTTGTCTCTACTCTTTGGTTTACCACATCTTCCCAAATTTGATTCCTTGACCCCACTATTCAGTTTAAAATCCTACTTCCCTAGTTATGCAGCTCGCAAGGACACCAGCCCTGGCATGGTTCAGGTGTGGACCATCCTAATGCTACTGACCCCACTTTCTCTGATACTGGTGCCAGTGCCCCACAAACCTGAACCCACTTCTCCCACAGAAGCCTTTGAGCCACACATTCATTTTTCTAATCTTATTTGTCCTTGCCTATTTGCATGTGGCTCAGGTAATAATCTATAAATTATTATTTTTGAGGTTCTGCTTCTTAATTTGGTGTCTAGCTCGTCATACTGACTATGCAGAGCCTCCTTCTTCATCCTGCCTACACTATTGGTACCTACATGGACCCGACCATTGGGTCCTCGCCCTCCCACTGCAAGTTCCTCTCCAGCCCTGAGCAGATGCCCCTAACCCTGGCACCGGGCAGCCAACAAATCCGTCTGGATTCTTGCTCTTTGGTACAGAGAACAGTGTTAATCCCATTACTATACTGTTCCCTACTACCACTACATTCATTTTTGCTGTCCCCACTTGGATGGCTTCCAGTACAACAGTGCCATGGTCAGTTTGCTCATCCACCCTGCAGCCCCCACTCTCATCCAAACAAGCTGAACCTATCGGACAATTGCAGAAGCTCACACTTCTGCCCTCTGGGTCCCCTTACCTGCCTCACTCGCAGTCACACCCTCCTGTCCCTGGCCACTGACCAAATCAGAAGACCCTATCCTAAGTGGTGTGACTGCCTCCTGGTACAAAGCATCCAGGTAACTTTCCCCCTCCCTGATGTGTCGCAGAGCTGCAGCTCAGCCTCCAGCTCAGTGACTTGGAGACGAAGTTCCTCAAGCTGCAAACGCTTACTGCAGACGTGTTTGCTCTGGACCACAAAGTTATCCAGGAGCTCCCACATGCTGCAGCCTTGACACATGACATGTCCTGCCAACCTTAATGTGCTTTAAAAAATTATTTAATTATATTAATTACTTATCTATTTTGCGATCTTAAATATTTTATTAACTTTATCACCAAATTATTTACTATTTTAAACATTAGGGATAGAATAGAACTTACCCAATTACTAGATACTCACCAAACAGCTAGTTTCTTTCCCTGTAGTAGAGGAAGAACCAATTTCTATGGGGTGAGAAAGGTAGAAAGAGGAAACGAACAACTTCGTCTCCCAAGTCCCCTCTCACCAAACTCCAAGTCTTCACATAGTTAGCTCAGCTACACTCCATTTGCCAAGGCTGCACTAAAGAGTTCTGAATTTATAGTAAACTGAACTGGGGCTACAATAACCAGATTCAACCAGTTAGCTAATTAACTACTCCTCCTACACCTGAGAGTGAGTTTATCCTGTCTAAATTGCAAAATAAACTTAACCCGCTTACATAGTATTTTCCAGTTACTGCTAATTACAGACTAGATTAGATTTTAACAGAAAAATTTAAGAACACAATTAACACTTAAAACTTCCCTCTCACCAAACTCCCAAGTCTTCACCCAGTTAGTCAGCTGCACTCCTTTCACGATTAACAGCCTGGTCTTTTGGTGAATAAGAACACAATACTACGCTTTCCAATGGCTTTCAATATTTAGAAACAAACAGAGGGAAACTTCTCACCTTCTTAATATTAAATTTAGTAAGTAAACCCCAGCCTCGGCCTGCAGTTTTCAAAATTTCCACTTCAGGATATTGCCGTTTGGTGAAGCACTGGTTCTGGCATTTGTCTCCTGCAGGACAGACAGTTGGATGGCACTCGTACATTAACATCCTGTTCAGACATTCGGAATCTACCCCACAAGGATTCTCATCAGTTGGCTTACAATTACATCGTGGAATCTCAGACGGATCAGCAGTGAAGATCTGAGCCTTACCCACGGCTTTGTTTACCTTGATAGAAAAGCAGATGGTTAAACCTCGACAATTAATCATTACATAATTATCTTTCTACAGTTCATACATCTGTTAATTGAGCCTTAGAATGCTGGAATATATAACAAAGTAAGATAATCATTCTTTGCAAGAAATCCAACCTACACACAGAAATAGGACATTACGAAAATAAAATACTATGGATGCTGAAAACCTGAAATAAAAACAGAAGATTATGGAAATACTTGCAGGTTGGGCAGGAGCTGCAGAGAGATAAACAGATCTAACATTTCAGATCGATGGCCTTTCACCAGAACTGGAAAAAATTAAAAAACAGGTCCGAAACAAGTACACAGGCAGCGGAGGGGGGAAGGGAGTAAAAGAATGAAAGGAAAAAAAACGGTGTCCTATACGGGTGGTATTCAGGAAATGGTAAATGACAAAAAGGGATGATGGTGGAAGGCAAAAGGGGATGGTAAGTAAACTAATGATGTGTCTAGAGGAGACACTGGTGAGCAACTGAAGTATGATTATCAACATCTGTCATCCAAAAACAAACAAATGGAAGCAGAAGTCTAAAATTGTTGAACTTAATACTAAGATCAGAAGGCTGCAAATTGCCCAAATCTTAAGATAAATTGTTGTTCCTCCAGTTTATGATGAGCTTTAGTGGAACAATGAAGTCAAGGACAGAGAGATCAGAGTGGGAATGGAGTGCAGAATTAAAATGACAGGCGAATGGAAGCTTGGGGTCACAATGTAACTTCAATGAGGTGCTCTGCAAAATGGTTGTCCAATCTGTGCATAGCCCCCCTGATGTACAGGAGACTGCATTGTGAGCAATGACTATAATATACTAAATTGAAAGGCGTACAAGTAAATAATTGTTGCATCTGGAAGGAGTGCTTGGGGCTTGGACAGTGAGAAGGTAGTATGTAAAAGGGCAAGTGTATTATCTTCTCCACTTGCATAGGAAGGTGCAGTGGGAAAGGGAGGGGATGATGGTGGTGATAAAAGAATGGACAGGGTGTTGCGCAGGAAATATGTCCCTTCAGAGTGCTGAAAAGGGAGAGGATAATGTGTTTGGTGGTGGCATCATGCTAGAAGTGACGGAAATGCAAGTGAGGGTTTTTAAATGTCTTATCAGTCTATAGTTCAGATTACTTTTGTAAGTGAGCCCCAGGACTATTATATGCGTTTGGCTTTCAGACATTGACGGAGTGACGATACACCAGATTTTGATTTAGAATTTAACTAACAAATTAATTAATTAACCAATAAACAAACAACATATTTTTACAGTAATTCTTAAGCTTAGCTGGCTTCTCAGTAGTAGCAAATTAAAGTTTGAGACTGCTGGACTAAATTATGATGCAAGTAATATTTTTGTGCAGCTCTTTTCTTTTTGCCATACACTGCCTATCTCTCTTTAAAGATTGGAGCAAGATGGGCTTTTAAAAGGTATCCAGGAACAAAAAATTTTAATGACCGCCTGTTAAATCCCAACAAGTTGCCAACTGAATAAACATGCTTGCAGAATTAGGTGCCACAGATGTTTGCATTCAAATAGGATGGCTTGGTCCCTCCCTTAGGCAAACCAACCAATACTGACAATTATACCAAAAATGAAACAAGTTTTCCTGTGAATGAAGCTGGTTCTTAACTCTTTATGCACTATGAAGAATTAAAGAAGCATATATCATGATAAATCTTAGTAAAAATGCTTCTTCTTTTCACAAATGCCTCAAATGGAACTACGAACTCAGCACTTAGCTGGAGAAGCAGAAACATTGTGGCACATTTCACTCTATTCAAAACTTATGACAAAATGTAGACATGAGCGTTAAGCTTTTTTTTTAAAGGAAAATGTTTTATCTTTCAACTTTGTCTCTGCAATTCCCATGTTCCCATGAATGATTTTAACCCCTACAATCAAAGACTAATTTTCCCTAACTACAGTAAACTTTGCACTGCAAATTGGCTCAACCTATGTTTCGCAGTTCCTTGTGTGATGGAAGTACCACCGTGCATTTAATAGCTAAAATCAACTTTCATACTAACTTTAATTTCATAAACACAAAGAAACATGACCAAGATTAACATATACTGGAGGGAACAAGACAGTTTTCGCACACAAAGCAGACCAAAGCCCATAGATATTGCGGCTTTTGTAACCAGAAAGATAGCCAGAAACTTATATAATTAATCAGTGCTCCAAATACTAGTACAGTTTATTCTTCTAATGCCACATCAACAATCAGATTAGTAATTTTAGTTGTATTCTTTAAGTGAGGTATTTTACATGAAATATAGTATATAACCTGCCTGTTAATAAAGTCAGTTTGCTCGAGTCAAGCTACTGGAAAATCCAATAAGAAATAGAGAGCAGGAGAGCAAAAATTAATAAATGAATCTCAGGAACTAATTCTGTCCAACTGCTATGATGTACTCAGCTTGTGGGTATAATGAGGAAGGTTGCAGTGAAGATGGAAAGAATGCTAACCAAAACACTGTGGAGAAGGTGGTATTCTCTGCAGACCCAACTGACAACCTGGGAGGGCACATTGCTCACATGGTGCTAGCGTAAGATATTTTGATGTGCATGAAAGGAATTGGGAAAGATAGAACCAGCTGTCATTGTCCATGTCAGAATCAACAACATAGGAAAGAACAATGCGGAAAACCTGCTAAGGCAACATCATTTAGACAATGCTCATAGTAGGACTTCTCAAATGAGATAGATCTGAGGTATTGTCCCTGCTAGATGTCAGCAATGTCCTATTTGTATGCGGAGCACAAACAAATGAGGATCTTTATTACCCTAGAGGAATGTAATTTGAGAGATCTGGACATACATCACCATAATCTAAAGGGACCGATAAAACAGACAGTGAAAAAATTAATGTAATCTTAAGGCCCCAACAGCACAACTGAAGAACACAACAGTGCTCTCTAGACTGTGTACGGTTCATGGAACCCTGTGTCCCCCAGTGCGCAGCACTGCAATCTGCAGGTTATAACCCCAATTTTAACCCCCTGCGACCAACAAGAATAGAATGTGCGTGATTAAAATACTGGCAGAGCGGTCACCAGATCCATGGTGCACATGAACCCTATGCCATTTTATTAGGGATGCTTCAGGTTGTATGAGAGACCCTCATCCCAGGCAGGTGAAGGAGTCATTGAGATTCAATGGTCAGGGTGTGATGCACCAATCAAACCTTGGTGTTAATTTCATTTTGCGTTGCAAAGTCGCTACATGTTACAAGCCTGGTAAAGGTAACTTGGTGCCACAGGGCAGCATGTCCAGAAGACAGCAGAGAAAATAATTTAATTTATATTTTTTAGTTCCATTGTCAAACCAGAGGCATTCCTTGCCTCAGGCTGCTTTCTCTTGCCCAAGACTGCAAAGTCTGTCGCCCACCAGTCAGTTAAAATCATAGCTTATATGTGCCAGATACATTGCATGACTCTCTGGCCTAAATGTACTAAAGTATTCTACAGTTTCTAACAGCAGAATACTGTTCATCATCCTGTATGTATTGCAGGCTATATAGCATTACGCAGTCTGTATGTGTTTGATGCAACATGATACAATCTTGTTGGTATATTCTGAGAGAAACTGACAATCTATACCTTGATGTGTTTGTATGGTGGTGGTTTTTTTTCATTCCGTTTGTCCTCCTGTGCCTGTCTTGTCTCTCTTTGGGTTTTCAGCTCCTCAAACCTTTCTGCAGCTTCCTGTAATGCTGTAGAGACAGCTAGTGTGAAATACCAGATGGACTTGTGCATTTACAATATCAGTAAAGTTTATCATCTCATCCCATCAGCTTAGGGCAACTTATAATGCATTGCTCCCAATACTTGAACCTCAGCAGGATTGAAGACCATCTTTAAAATTTAAAAAAAACAATTATTTTTCACACTGATGCTATTTATTAAAGCAGTTAATAACATCAAAATAAGGAAGATTCTTGTTTACTGCAGACATTTTAAAATCCTTCTTATACATATAAATTTTCTTCATCCTGCAAATGCAAAGCATATTCCACATATTACTAGGATAAGGTATACAAGTAGAAAAATTGAGAGCAATAACATTTTACAACATTTGAATGTTGACTTTTAAGGCTGAGATAAACATACTTTTGATCTCAGGTAACCAGGGGACATGGAGAGAGGGTGGGAAATGAAGTTGAGGCAGAAGATCAAACATGATTGTACTAAAGGCAGAGCAGTCTTGAGGGGCTGTATGGCTTACTACTGATCCTATTTCTCAAATTCTTATAGCCCTCAGTTACTTTGTCTTAGTTACACATGCCCAAATATTTCTGCTTTTAATGACATTACCTTTCTTAAAGATGGTGTTGAGGCCTTTGCACTTTTTGTCTTTACTCCCTTTGTCACCTTCCATGTATGAGAACACACGTGCCTGATAAGTCCAGAAGTAGTCATTTGAGCCAAAGAAACGGACAGGGAACTCACCGATCTCATGTTTCATTTTTTGAATATTTGTAGGAACATTTTTGGGATGACAGACCTCAGCAGGCCACCACCTTACAGGAACAAAAGCATAAGATGCATTGGAATTCTGAAAACGTTTAAGTTTAATGGTTCATTACTAAAAGCTATTCTGATACAGGCACTCAATCCCCTAAGAATGTGAAATAACAGCCGATATCCTAAAATGTAGAGTTTTAGTGCGCAAGCAAGTTTTGATAGTGTGGTGGACCTGTGGTGTATCTAAGGGTCATATATGCTTCTTAGCATTTTTTTCATAGTACTCAGGTTGATTGCCATAGTAAGAAAATGAAAGGAGGCCTACACTGCTGGAAATTGGACAGTCTACCCTATTTATTTAATTGTATTATTTAATGCACTTCATTTCTATCAAGTGTATTATTAAGAAGCAATCCCAAAGCTTTGCTACACGAGGTTGGGCTCAATAGGGAGGCTGTTCTCCAAGAGAGAAGATAACGGGTGGAGATGATCAGGGTTGTCCAAGCCAATTCTATCATTTGACACATGCCTCTTCACTGCTGGAGAAAGCATAATGACTTTATCAGGCCATATTTGCCTGCTTAGAAATACCTCTACCTTGCTGTGTTAAGTAATTCAAGAGCTTATCATGAAACCCCATGATTAACTTTATGTATTGTGAACAAGCGATTGGCTAATGTTATTGATATCAAAATGCTGACGGTAGAGTGCCTTTGGTAAAAGTGGACAATAGGGCAGGTTGCAGTATATAGAGTAACTCATTGATAGTCATCTTTGTAAAGCACAACTTTGCAAGCACGGCTTTTAAAACAATTGGAGGAAGGAACACTTTGACCTATATTCTCTATTATGGGTGGTCCTGGCAGATGAGTGTATTGCACCCCTTACCACCTTGGCTAGATCCCGTTTCTTGTCGTCTTCCTCCAAAAAATCAGTTACAGGGAAATTCCCACGTTTAACTCATTATGATCGCTGTGCAAAAGAGTAGGAAGGAAAAATGACAATCCTGCAATATTGGTACATGGGTAGATGATCATCTGAGAAATAAGCTCGCTGTAATCAAAGGTATGAAGCACCTCCTGTGCTTTGCCTCTAGTACTGAGGATTGGCTACCCGTCTAAATGGATGAGAATGTAATTGGATGAGAACATCACTGCAAGCAACTGAGGCAGTAATGATGCAAAATATAACATTACCCCATTATTTGAATGTGCCCATCCATTTCAGTGTTTGGTGTTTTCATTTATACAGAATCTGATGCCTTGAGGGTCTAGAGTTTCCAGCAACAAGGACAGCTGCATTCTCTTAGGTGTTCAGGTGTTAACATAGGCCCCTGTCCCCGTGGCAACCTGGTCACATGGGTCTGTCTCAGGGCAGAGTTCAGTACAATTTCACATCACCCCCATTCCAGGGCATTTGGTTTTACCTTAAAAGAGACTTTCTAAAATGTATATAAAGTCTTATAAAGTCTAGTGGTCATAACAAGGTATCATGGAAATATCAAAACAAGCTGGTTTAGGATATGCAATGTAGGGTGTGAGATTAGACAGGTACTCAATAAGTTGATTTATTTTCATGGGCCAGGAAGAAATGTTGCAAAAACATTCTTCACAAGCTAAGTCTCAGAACACATTGTATGTGAATTTTGCGAAAAATGGGGTGATAACATATTCTAGTTCTTGCACTTTGTCTTTTCTTACTGGTACTGAACTGAATATTTGCAATTTAATTTATTGTATACCCTTTCACTTAGAATATTTTAAAATTAATATCCTTTCCAAACTAACCTGTATCGACCGAGTTTAACCCAGATGATGTCCTTATAATGTGGCTTTTTGCCAGCCTTACAGTCATTACAGTACCATTTTCCTTTAGGCATCTCAATGTTCAGGCATTCACGATGAAAGGCAGCAGGACATGACTCACAGCATAGTAAACTGCCACCTGACAATAAAAATGGATACATTTACAGTTTAAGCATCAGGGAAAGGCAAGAAGGAAAATTAATAAAGAAAGCAAAGTACAAACGCTGATAAATAGGAGAACCTGATCCATGAAATAGACACTTAAGAAAAATCCTGCCAGCCAGTTAAAGTTTGATTCTAGCTATTTTGACTGCATATAAAAATGTAAAATAAACAAACATATTTTGTTCCACACAAGACATCAATGCTACATTCAAGTTTTGGAGGCATTGCAGAGAAAAGCCCCAATATTGTTCTCTGGAATAACTGGACAGAGTATAAGGCCAGGTGGAGGGAGTCCAAAACTAGAGATCATAAAATAAGGTAAGCACCAATAAACCCAATAGGGAGTTAAGGAGGAATTTCTATGTAAGGAAGAAAAAATTACAAATTCTTCATGCTGAAAGGAGGAGATAAGATCTGCCAATGAGCAGCTCAACAAGAAATAATGTGGATTGGCATTCTTTACATTTGTGGATGCTGACAGAGAGGACATAAAACAAGAAAACTTAAGTTGTGGCTGAGTTTTAAACTAAATGAAACATGGCTGAGTATTATTAAAACGCACTTATCTATGAACCACTAAATAAATACAATTGTTATTTTGCAGATCAATGAAGAGCCACCATCTTGGGCTTGTCTTCATAGGAAGCCCTGAAAATTGCCAGTCAGCTGATAAAGAAAATGTCCCAGCTGGAATTAAAACAGTAACATTCAGTTCATGTGCGTAATGATTTGGGACAGAGTAAGTTCTCACTTTAAGTTGCCCCATTTTAAGCTGTTTCAACTGATGAAGGACATGCCCTCTTTTTTTTTAAACGGCATAAGCTGCCATGAACTGGGTAAGTTTAAAGGTCTGATTGAAATTGACAGGCCAGGGAGAAGGTAAAGTAAGTGGATAGAATTGTTGGGGGGGTGGGGGGGCGTCAGACATCAGGAGGAGGGGGGTCCGGTCAGGTCGGGAGAAAAGGGAGGAAAAGAGGTGGGTGTCTGGTTGGGTTGGGTCAGCTTCGGGATGGGGGTGTGTGGGTGGCATCGTAGGGTCAGTGGAATACCATATGGGGTGTAGTTGGGGGGAGACCCCTGGGGCGGTCAGTGTCTTTACAATAGTTACCCAGAAGTTAGGAGGGGTTTTAATTCTTCTAAATTTTCCTGAATAGCTATTTGTGTAACACAACTGGAGCTATCCAAAGTTTGCGATTTAAATTGCATTTTCGGATGGTTCCCAGAGCAAAGCAATTGCCCGGGGAAATTTGTACGGGAGGGTCAATGAGTGGGAGAAGCGATTAATGGGAAGTTCGGTTGTGACCAGGAGGGTGAGGAATGGGAAGGTTGGGGAGCACAACAGATGAGCCACAGGGTCAGGGAGCGCAAGGTGATGAATGGGAGAGGAAGAGCGGAAGAGGCGGCAAGTGGGAGAGACAACAATCGGGAGGTAAGTAGAATGGATTAGCACATTGCTTTTATATTTTAAAATTTATTTTAAAAGTTATTTTATTTATGAATATATTAATTTAGCAATGTACAGTATATAATCTTACAGGATACAATTATTAATGGCATTTTACTAATGGGAAAGATCCTACAGAACCTAACGAAAGCTTTTACATTGGTTGTAAAACCAATTAACGTTTTGTTTAAAGTTGCACTTCTCAGGAATGGAAGTACAATGTTAAGTGAGTAATTACTGTGCTAATGTATAGAATTTTTGCGAAGTCAACATTCTGATATGCTTTAAATTAAATGCAATACAACAATCTCAGGTAGTGAGAGGGAGTAAATGGCTCATCCCCTAGTAACTGCAAGATAACAATAAAAATAAGGATAGCTCCAATGTCAGATCATGTAAACATTTTACAATTTATTTATTACTAGCTAATTACTTATAATGTTACTTACATACGCTCCAGGAATAGGGGCACAGTTATGAACATTAGCCATTAACCTGGGAATGGCTAATCAGGTATCCCTATGGGAGAGCGGTTTAAATGGAACCAAAGAAGTTTACAGAAGAGAAGGCCATTTAACCTATCTGAAGCAAAGCAAAATCCATCCCACTAATCCTGCTATTTTTCCATAGCACTGTGCCTCCCTTTGGTTTAAATATTTATCCAATTTTTCATTAATGTTCTGTCTCAGAGTATCCTGTGGCAAACCCTCTATTGTTCAATAAACTACTTCATAAAGAAGTTTCTCCTAATCTCCCTTAACTTTCTTGGTAACCATTTTAAATTGATGATCCCTTGTCACTGACTCCTAAACCAGAGGAAAAGGTCTTTTCCTGTTTACCCAATCAAAACTTTTTATAATTTTAAAAATTCTAATAAATCAATTCTAAGCCTTAGGGACACAGCTAAAAAGATTAGCGATTAATCTGGGAATGCTATTCAGGTGATCCTTGCAGGAAAGCATAGCTCCAGTCTCTTCGCATAACTATAGCTTCCCAGCCATGGGGTCATTTAGGGGAAGTCTTATGTTGTACAATCTTTACGTCCTTAATGTTCTTTCTGTAATGTAGCACACATCAACCTAACAATGGCCTAATTTATGTTCTGTACTAGTTTATAATTACTTCTTTAGTTTTCTACTCCACGGGTGGAATAATATAATATGGGTAAGGGGGTGGGCAGATGGCAAGCACCCCCCCCACCCCTCAAACCACACTGGCATGGAGCTGATGTGCTCAACACTGACCCACCCTGCAGTCGTAAAGTGCTGCAGACTAAGGAAAACCGAGTGGAACACCCAAGTCCTGCTCCCTGGAGCTGCCGGTCAATCTGATTGGCCAGCAGTTCCAGCAGCACCAGGAAGGCGTCAGTGGCAGCTGCCAGGACTACAGGAAAACAGAATGATAAAGGCCCAGAGCAGGTAAGCCAGGAGAGTTTGGGTAGATAGGTAGGGGGAAAGGGGGTGGGTTTAAGGGAGGGAGCGGCTGGGAAGGAGGTGGAGGGGGGGTGGTTTTGACCCAAGGGGGGCCACCTGTGTCCGGCCGAGAACAGCCCCCGAAGAGCGATCCCCTCCTTCTTCTCGACCTTTAAACATTTAAGTTTCCGATCCTGCCCTGCTACCCATTCCAAATGTTTTATGCCATGGGCATAATTATTAGGATCAACTGCTTGATAATAAGCCTAATTGACCTTAATTATTCATTTAAATATGGTGGGCGGGCTGCCAATTTCAGTGCCCGTCCCCTGTAATATGTAGGAGAGCTGGGGGGTGGGTTGGAAGGTGGTGGGATGGGTATCATTCCTGATAAGGAAACGCCAGCTGGGGGCATGTAAAATTCAGCCCCATGTCCCTTCTGATTAAACCCAGAGCTGCTGTCATTTTTCATTACTTCATGCGCATTTTCATGCAATTATCTATTTGAATCCCAGACCTTTTTGTTAAACTCCACCTTTCAGCATCTTTCCACATATTCATTCCTCATTTTTCCTCCTGAAATTTTTAAACCATACAAATTTCAGGTAACACCTGTCACCTATCATAAAAGCAAAATACTGCGGATGCTGGAAATGTGAAATAAAAGCAGAAAATTTTGGAAATGCAGGTCTGGCAGCATGTGGAGAGAGAAAGAGAGTTAATATTTCAAGTCCATTTGACTCTTCTTCAGAGTGAAAGAGAGGTAGAGGTCACCTATCTATGCCTTCGTAAAATCTTTTACCATTCTCCTTGCTATTTGCCAAACTCTTTACTTTAGTGCCATCAGCAAATTTTGTTAGATACATCAGAGTCCAAATCATCTATATAATATGTGAACAAAAGTGTGTCCAGCACAAACCCCAATCCAAACAATGTCACTTATACTAACTCTGTTTTAGCCATGGCTCACTTGGTAGCACTTTCACCTCTTGAATCACAAGGTTCCGGGTTCAAGTCCCAATCTAGGCCTTGAGCACAAAAATCAAGCTTATACTCCAGTGTAGTACTGAGAGAGTGCTGTATTGCTGGAGATTCCACCTTTCAGATGATGCGTTAAACTGAGGCCTCATCTGCCTGCTCAGGTGGACATAAAAGATCCCATGGTGCCATTCTGAGGAAGAGCAGGGGGGTTATTCACGTTGTTCCAGCCAACATTAATCACGCAAGTCAACATCAGAAAAACAGATTATTTGGCCATTATTACATTGTTGTTTGTGGGAGTTTCCTATGCATAAACTGATTGCCGTTTTCCTACATTACAACAGTGACTACACTTCAAAAGTACTTCACTGGCTGCAAAGTGCTTTCAGAAATCTATTTTCTCTTTCTTCTTCAACAAAAGTGTTGCATTGACTACTGTCCAGTAAAATCACACAATTTACATATTTAAGATGATTAAAATATTGTACCAAGAACGGTTATCTTCTGATTTTTTTTAAATAGCCATAGCGCTCAGAGACAACTTCATCATGGGTTCTGCTAACTATTTTCAGAATCAATTCTTTCTTTAGTTACCTCCAACCAAACCTTCCTTTAGCATATCAACATTCTCACTTCCATTACAGTTGGTGAAAACTGATGCAAAATATTTCTTTAATATCATACATGAGGGAACGTTGTGTAGTTACAGAGTTCCTGTTCATTCAGCATGGCTAAAATTATTCACTATACAGCTTTGAGCAGTAAGAGATAAAGACTGTGAAAGTGAGTTACTATTTAAGTATGCTATTACAAGGAGGATTTATCTTCATATGAAGTCTGCAAAATTGTTTGTGTAAAGATGCAGTTTCCAAAATAAGTACCTTCATACAGCCTACCATTTATAATGGGCATGTTGGTGCAAATGCAATTTGTCTGCTATTTGTGGCGGTCAGTATAATAGTGCGTTAATAAAGTAAGAAGATAAGGTGCACCAGCTGAGATTCAAGAAATTTTTTATATAATATACAGCACTGGTTGAACAGCACTAGCAACAGTGATCTAGTCTGATGGTTCAGGTACTAACAAACTGCTGAAGTTCCACTACATTGGACCGACCCTCAATTCAGCTGTCATGTTATAATTCAATTCCTTCAACTGGACCGTAACTTTCAAGCTCCATAGAGTCGGAGTCGGATTGGGGGGGGCGGGGGAAACCCCAAAGATGCGTTGGGGAACCCCTCTTGGAACTTCACAGGTAAGGGTTTGATAGGCAATTTCCCAGAAGCACGAACTTCCTCTGAGAAACTGCGCTGCACTGGAAACCATGAAAAAGTCATGAAAACATGATTTAAATTGCAAATTCGGATGGTTCTGGCAGTGTTACACCAATAATTACTCTGAAAAATTAAAACCTCTTCTAACTTCTGGGTACCTATTGTAAAGACCCAGACTGAAGCTCCGCACCCCCAAAAGACTCCCCCCCCACCCTCCCCTGATTAACTATCCCCCCAGTGTTCCCCACTCCGACACCCCCAGGATGGGATTCGCTCCACCCGTGGGCCCGACTCTCACCCCCAAACCCACCCGATGCCTGACTACTTCCCCAACAACCCAATCCTCCACCCTCATATCCAACCCAAGACGTCCCCACAGGCCCGACCAGACCCAAGCCTCCAGCCAGTAGGCCCGACTATCCCCCACCAGCACTCTGTAGCCCCATCCCCCACCCCACTGAGGTCCAACACTGCCCACTGAGGTCAGACCCCTCCCACATGAAGTCCGACCCCTCTCTCCCCCCACCCCTACCGACCAGCCCCCCTCCGACCTCTGATCCCAACCCCCAAGACTCTCCCACCCCCTAAATCTTATCCACTTATCCTCTCCCTGGCCTGTAAAGGACCTTTAAGTTTCACTGGGACCTTTAACTTACCTGGTTTACGGTAGCCATGGCCATAAAAAAGGGGGTGTGTCCTCCTTTAATTCGGCAGAACTGGACTTGGACGCTTGGCCTCGAGGACTGTTGTGCTCCCTGGATCTCGCCCAGCCTGTGTCAGAAGGTCGGGTGAGATGGGGGCGAAAGAAAAATCCTATAGGTGTTTGGGCATGGAGAAGCAATCCGACAGATTGTCACTTTGAGAAAGTTACGGCCCACTATCTCTTACATTATGGATATGGCTTTGAAAACTTCTGTGATATTAGACCTGTGTTTTTAAATTGTGGAAGAAATGGAAGCCAAAGGGAAGTGAAATCTGCAAACTAATGAGCAAATAGAGCTGTTACAGGCCAAAATAAACAGAGCATTTAGGATGCTAAAACTGACAACTTTGAAATGAATTAACGCAAATGGATAATGATTATCCCTTTTTGCCTATTGCTTATATTAAATGTGGACATTTTAAGTAGTGGGGACTGCAATTACTGTTCACAATAATAGTATACAGATATTTAGTTTTAATACAGAAAATTCCGTCCAACTACTGTGGCAGGTGGGTTCTGTGGTGCATTTCTCACTGGTCAGAGTGGTGGGAAATCGTGCTCGATTTTGCACTCGGGAGCTAATTAATCATGCATAGGCGAGTATCTCTCTGAATCACATGGCGGGTTGGGAACTGATTCGTCCGCCCCGCCGTCACCTAATGGGATCAAAGGTCCGGACGCCATATTTAAGCAGCATGCAAACACACACATTCACTCTTTCTAGCCCAGCTGTCCTCAGGAGACATATAGAGATGTCTGCATAGAAGCTGGCTGTGCCAAGGTTTAGCTATGACTCTGTCAAGGCTCTGTTAAGAGGACACCAAGACAGTTGATGGCTCCAGGAAGCCAGGTGTGGGTCTGGGAGGTGGTTGTAACAGAGGTCAGCTTGTTTGACACCCACCCCAGAAACGTGGTACAGTGCAGGAAGAGAATAAATGATCTCATCCGCTGTGCAGGGTAAATCAACATTCAGCTCACTCCAATCTCACACTGTCATTGGGGCATCATGCACTCAAAGGGCTACACTGCTCTGGGATCTCATGGACACTTTAACGTCACCAGCATCGCATCTATCATGCTGCACAAATTCCATCCTCAGCCCTTACTGGGGAGGGCTCACCACACAGAGCAGCAAGACAAAGGAAACTATGAAGGTATGAGGCATGGTTGGCTAAGATAGATTGGGGGGACTTCATTAAAAGGCATGATAGTGGATAGGCAATGGCTAATATTTAAGGAACGAATGCATGCTTTGCAATAGTTACATATTCCTTTTTGGCGCAAAAATACAACAGGAAAAGCAGCCCAATCATGACTAACAAAAGAAATTAAGGGTAGTATTAGATCCAAAGAGGAGTCATATAAAGTTGCTAGAAAAAGTAGCAAGCCTGAGGATTGGGAGTTTAGAATTCAGCAAAGGAGGGCCAATAGATTGAATAAGAGGGGGAAAAGATTGATTAAGTGGGGAAAAATA
Organism: Carcharodon carcharias; assembly: GCF_017639515.1. Lineage (NCBI taxonomy): Eukaryota > Metazoa > Chordata > Chondrichthyes > Lamniformes > Lamnidae > Carcharodon > Carcharodon carcharias. The sequence continues at coordinate 71,710,967 of NC_054474.1, read as the reverse complement.
GAATATGAGAGTAAACTTGCAAGGAACATAAAAGCGGACTGTAAAAGCTTCCATTAGTATGTAAAAAGAAAAAGGTTAGTTAAGACAAATGTAGGTCCCTTTCAGTATAAAACAGAAGAATTTATAACAGAGAACAAGGAATGGCAGAGTAATTAAACAACTACTTCAGTTCTGTCTTCGCAGAGGAAGACACAAATAACTTCCCAGAAATACTAGGGAACCAAGGCTCTAGTGGGGAAGAATTGAAGGAAAGTAGTATTACTAAAACAATGGTGCTAGAGAAATTAATGGGACTGAAAGCCAGTAAATCACCAGGGCTTGATAAACTACATCCCAGGATACTAAAGGTGGCGACCATGGAAATAGTGGATGCGTTGTTTGTCATTTTCCAGAATCTACAGAATTTTGGAACAGTCCAGGCAGATTGGAGGGTGGCAAATGTAACCCCGCTACTCAAAAAAGGAGGGAGGGAGAAAACAGCGAATTACAGACCGGTTAGCCTAACATCAAGCGTAGGGAAAATGCGAGAGTCTATTATAAAGGGTGAGATAATAGGACACTTAGAAAATATCAATGGGATTAGACAAACTCAATATGGATTTATGAAAGGGAAATCATGTTTGACAAACCTACTGGAATTTATTTTTGAGGATGTAATTAGCTGAAAAGATAAGGGAGAACTAGTGGATGTGGTCTACTTGGATTTTCAGAAAGCTTTTGATTAAGTTCCACATAACAGGTTAGTGTGTAAAATTAAAAACACATGGGATTGGGGGTAACATATTAGCATGGATTGAAAATTGGTTAGCAGACAGAAAACAGATTAGGAATAAACAGGTCTTTTTCAAAGTGGCAGGCAGTGACTAGTGGGTAACTGCAGGGATCAGTGCTCGGGCCCCAGCTATTTGCAACATATATCAATGATTTGGATGAGGGGACCAATTGTAATATTACCAATTTTGCTGACGACACAAAACTTGGTGGGAATGTGAGTGGTGAGGAGGCTGTTAAGAGGCTTCAAGGTGATTTGGACAGATTGAATGAGTGGCCAAATACATGGCAGAGTCAGAATAACGCGATAAGTGTTAAGTTATCCATTTTGGTAGGAAAAACAGAATGGCTGAATATTGTTATTAAATAGTGATGGATTGGGAAATATTGATGTACAAAAGGATCTGGGTGTCCTTATACACCAATCGCTGAAAGCAGGCATGCAGGTGCCACAAGCGGTTAACAAGGCAAATGGTATGCTGGCCATCTTTGCAAGAGGATTGAATATGGGAGCATGGATGTCTTACTGCAGCTGTACCAGGCCTTGGTGAGACCATACCTGGAGTACTATGTGCAGTTTTGGTCTTGTTACCTAAAAAGGATATATTTGCCATAGAGGGAGTGCAACAAAGGTTCACCAAATTGATTCCTGGGATAGCAGAATTGTCATAGGAGGAAAGATTGAGCCAACTAGGCCAGTATTCATTTGAGTGGGGATCTAGAACAAGAGGTCACAGTCTCAGGATATGGGGCACCCCATTTAGGACCGAGATGAGATGAAACTTCTTCACTCAGTGATCTCGGAGGGTGATGAATCTGTGGAATTCTCTACCAAAGAGGGCTGTGGAGGCCAAGTGACTGAATATATTTAAGAAGGAAATAGACTTCTAGACTCAAGGGGTATGGGGAGAGAGCAGGAGTATTGGCACAGAGGATCAGCCATGATCACACTGAATGGCAGAGCAGGCATGAAGGGCCAAATGACCTACTCCTGCTCTTACCTTCTATGTTTCTATGCTTCCCAACCTCTACTCCATCCCTTCCTTCTATCTGTCTTCAGTTAGGCAAAGCTTGCTCACAACAGGAGGGTAAGATCCCAGATTGGAGGAGGGACAGCCAATATCCAGCAGCTCACTTCCTTTGAGGAGGATGCCTTTGCGCAGGCTGGGGAGCAGAGGGATCGCTCCTGTGGGGGAAGACTAGTTAGGCTTCTCCCAGCAACCCATTTTCACAGTGAGTAACATGCAATCTTATAATCACAGTTCTAGAATAGCCTTGGGGTTACTTTCTAGAGAACACCTCACAGAAACATCTCCACAGCAGTCTGGGGCAGTGAAAGTCCAGGTCCCTGGAACTCGGGGGACTGCTGGAGATCAGGCACCCGCTGAGTCTCAGTCAGATGATGAGCTACTGTAAGCGGCCACAGAAACAATGCTGGAGTTGCAATGTCAGGCAGGGGAACATCAGGCAGAGTTGTGAGAGGCAGTCAACAAACTACAGCAAAGGATTGAGGAGTCTGTCCACATTCTGTCTGATGTCGTGGCTCCGACATGCAACCACCCCGAGGTCACCAGGGGAAGGGTGGCATCCACGTCGGAGACCTTGGTCTAACAGGTTCTGCTGGATTTGCGCTCGGTGCTGCACTCCATCAATGTAGGCATTGGTGGGATCCATCACGGTGTAGGCGAGAGGGGGATGGGGCACCTCAACTACCCTCTAGGTGGCCCTTCTCCTTGTAGAGTCAGGGAGGGAGACCTTGAGAGGAGAAACGTCAGCCGGTTACTCCGGGGCCTTCACACAGGACACTCCGGGGCATCCATCCGCATGAATCCCCTCTGCCTGTAATCCCATGAACTCCAACTGGTCAGACCAAGGAGGGTGCATCTGCCCCTGAGCAGGAGACCCATATTAGGCCAGGGCCCTTCAGGTCTCGGGCCTCGAGAGGATGTCTGCCAAGGTCATCACAGATAACAGGGCATAGCAGTCAGGAGGCTGCCTCTACCTCTGCTGTGGATATCAGAGCTGCACCCAGGTGTAGCAGTAGGGTTAGGAAAATTAAGAAATATTGACATCACTTCTGGGTCATGGATGTTCAATCACTGTATATATCTTGCACATTTGTAAATACATTTGCTGTTCATGAGAATAATCTAATCATTTGAAAGTATTGTGCATATGCATGTATGTGCCCTCTTATTGCAAGGTTGAGCCATGCTCCCACTCAGTGATCACCTCCCTTTGTGAGCATCACATTCACGTGATGTCTAACTGATTCATGATATTTAGAGGACCCTGGTGATATGTCAGGGAGATGTCTCATTGGAAGTGTGTGCTTAACGCATTGGTAATCTTTACTCCTTTGAAGGCAACATGCAGTTAGGCCTGCTCAATAGTCTTGGAGGGTCTCTTCATTGGTCATGCCAAAGCACAAGACCTGCTGCCATCGTGATTGCTTCAACCATGCACACAACTCAGTGTCTGCTGAAGTTTCTCATTAAGCTGGTGATGACTGCATCAAGTCCTTTGATAACAACGTTTGCACTGTTGTGCCAACTTTCACTTCCCAGAGTGCACAGATACAGGGTGTACCAGTGACCTTTCCAAAGATTAAGGTCTGGTGAGTTGAGGGTTGAAGGTGCAAGTCTGAATGCTGAACGTGCTCTCAATGTTAATGGTTATAAAGGACTTTCACCGCACTGGCATAGCATTAAGGAACAGGAGGAATGTGGCCGTATCCTGCTGCCTGCACCTTATTCCTCCTGGAATGAAGTGGCTATCAATGTGGCACGAACAATCTTCCATGTTGTGCTTCTTCAATAGCATCCTCACATGGAAACTGACCCTCATCTCCCTCTTCAGGTCTTGCCCTTCCTGCTCTTCATCATCCGAGGAGCTCTCAGTCTCCTCCATCTCTCATTCTAGCAAAGGATTCCCCTTACAAGTGCCAAGTTGTGAAGGGCGCAACAGACCACAGCTATGCAGGACAGCCTCTCTACAGAGTACAGCACAGTCCCACCTGGGTGGTCCAAACATCAGAAGTACATCTTCAGGATGCCAAAGTCTGCCCGATGATGGATCATGTTGAGCTATGCGCCATGTAGTATCTCTTCTCCAAGGCACGCTGAGGATGGCACGTGGGTGTCATAACCCCTTATCCCCAAGCAGTCAGCCCAGTATTCGCTGAAGCCCTTCGAAAATGTGAGGCACCTGGGAGTGACTCAGGATGTATGAGTCATGGGAACTCCCAGGCTACCTGCCACGAATTGGCATTATATGCTTTTCATGATTGCACACCAGCTGAATGTTCAGGGAGTTTAACCTGTTCTGTGAATGAACACCAGGGACTGCTGCCATGGAGCCCTTAAAACCACATGCATGTAATTAATTGCTCCCTATACTCTAGGGAAACCTGAGATAGCCTCAAACCCATGAAACCTAGCATCGAGTGTGAACTTTACATAATGATGAACCTTACTGTAGAGAGCATCTATCACCTCCTTGATACATTTGTGTGTGGAGGACTGAGATTCTGCAAAGGTCCCCTGTGGATCCCTACAATGAACCGTAGTACAAATTTAAAAAAATGGAGCTCAGCGATGACCTTCAGGACTGGCAGGGGATGTCCTCCAACACCACAGGGCGTCAGATCCTCCCGCAGAATATGGCAGATATGATCCACCAAATCTCTGGACAAGCGCATTCCTTTCTCCAGATAGGAAAGTCTTCTTCTGTAGACTCTTGGTCGTGCGAGTTTCCTCTGTGGGATGGGTCTAACCTCCTCAACCTCTGGTTCTTGCTGGAGCTCCCCTGGACCATTGTCCCCAGGGCAGGGCCTTCTCTCAAAGCTGTGCTAGGCAGCGTTGAGCCCTTCTTCTCCTCCATTGGATCCGTACCATAAAGACAGCAGCATTGAGCCCAGGCTCCATTATTTTTTCATCCTTCTCCCTGTGGATTGATAGATGCAACAAATTAATGAACACCGGGCAAATATAGTAAAGCTCTCACTCATGACCAGAAAACCACTGTCATGCCCTAGAGATGCATCGGGACTACTAGCTTGTTGCTGATACAACCTTGTAGCTGACTTGCAAACTGATAGATTGAAGTGATCAAGATATTTGACATCTCAATCCCACAGGAGGTTGGAAAAGAATTGGAAGCATTCATCAAATGCGCCACCTTACCAAACTCACTCCTGCAATTTCTGATCCGGCATACTGACTGAGGTTACCTTGCACATGAGCAATGGCTGGATGCCCTTTGGCCTGTTATCCATGCCAAATAGAGAAAGCACATAAGAGACTTTCTTTGATGATCTGGCAGATCTGCAGCAGCTGTGCCTCCTTAATGGTTGTTTGAATTCTCCATTATCAAATTCCTCTCTGTTAATGCTGAAATGGAGCAACTGTGTTGTGAAGCCAATGACTTTTTGCAGTCTCTTGTTAAAGAGCACTAAAAGGCATTGGCTTTAAAAAAAAAAGGCATTGGTTACAATGTCACCTTCTCAAGGAAGGCTTCCTCTATTTCAATGTTGTAACTCTAAGCTGTTTGATGGTGCCCCCTGAAAGGGCCCCTTAGTCCAGCCTCATGCTCCTCCCATACTGCCCCAAACCACTCCCATGCAGATTTGTTTCCAGTTTTAATTTCAAAATGCGCCATTACTTCATGGATTCAAGATGGTGGCGCTCCATTTTTATTTAGTTATCAGCTTCAACCCTCCCCGAATCAGTGTTCGGGTTCCTCCAATTTTCCTGGAACCTCACGATGAGCAGGTAGAGCTACCTCCAGTTATTTTCCAGCCTCCCACAGTAACCCTGGATCCCATTGTCATTGTGGTGGACATTCCAGCCCTCCCCACAGAACTCATCATTGGTGACGTGCCCTTCCCATCTAGAGGCTGAGTGCATGGTCACATTCAGAGATGACCATCCCCAGGCGAGTTTTGAGTACCCTCCTGCCCATCATTACATTTTCCCCATTTACAAGCTGCAAATGCCTCCCCTAACAATGACCATCTCATTTGCAGCCCAGTACTGAGCCAGACAAGTCCATCGCCACTGACTATGAACATGCCCTGCACACCAAGCTGTGCCTTATCCCAACTGAGCATACAGGCCATGACCCTCCCTAGACCGGGAGTACGACGTGCCTGCCACAAACAGCGCTGTAGCGTGGCTCGCAAAGTCCCAGGATTGTCTTTAATCTCTCACTCCAACCTGTTGGCTCCAGAACAGGGTCTATAACTGTCTTTCAATGAGCTCCTCCATTCCCTCATGACGAATCACAACATATAGTCTCCCTACCCCCTGCCCCCATGAGTCTGTGCAATCCATCCCTCTTGTCACACTAACACACATCCCGCTTCCTAATCCAGAGTCCGAGTTCATCCCCCCTCATTCAGTTCACCTCCCCCCCCCACCCCTCCACTACCGTTGTATGTCTGTGGTTTAGTGTTCCATATCGAGCTCCAGCTTCTCCACCCTCGGTGTCTCCTCTGCCTGCCATTGTCCCTCCTCCGTACCCCATTGTCCTCATGTGTCCGTCATCCCCCACCCCTCCAACCCCTTTGCCCCCATGCATCTGTCATCCTCCCCATTCCCCCAGACCAGTCGCAATGCTGGTTTCTGTTTGATGGTGCAACCCTGCCTGAGCGGCCCTACATAGCGGTGTCCTCCCGGAGTATGGAGGCACCCAGCGCGAGCAGACCAATCGTACTACCCACCAGTGTAGCGTAACACTGCCATTGCTACGAAACCAGAGCAGCATTGTTGCAGGTAGGCTTTGAATGTGACACTCAGCTCTGAGTCGCGAGCAATGCATGCCACTCATTTTCAAACATGTTTCAGACCGGTCTGAATTCCTGCTGGCATTACACAAGATTAGAAAGCAGAACGTGATTCCAGCGAGTAGCATATCTAATGAGCATTTGTGAGGGGGTAATGAATGCAAATAGCATTCCCAACACTGATCAGTGGGATACTCAACACGCCATGAAAGAGGCAAGGGAAAAATTCCAAACTGTTTCCTGCCAGCAAGAATCTGACTTTTGACCTCTCTCCAAATTTTCCGCTCCCGCTGCGAAACATGCCGGGTCAGTGGGGGGGAAACGGCAATTCCGCCCTTAATGTACTTGTGTAACCTTTTCCTGTCTATGATTTTAATGGAGATGCCAACCAAGTTATATAGGTATCATTTACTACAACAGGTAAAATCTATTAGCAGACAAAGGAAAGCTGTATCAAATTGCACATGAATATTGTGAACAAGTTTCAAGGTCTTCAGGGAAATAAACTAAATTAGAGCAGAAAAACAATGAGGAAAAAAATTTACATATCATCTACTTCCAGCTTTACCTTACCTTCTGAGCAAACAAAGCACCAGCTGACATTGACATGGCCATGATGCCTGCAGCCCCTCCGTGGAGTGAAGTGATTAGTACATATGATACTGTTTGAAGCCAGGACCACACATCCTGCTGCCAGACAATTATCACTGGCATGGTAAGCCACAGGACACCGCACACAGCGCATCATTCGACCTAACACACACACACACAAACAGAAATACATATAAACAGAACCAATCAATATTAGATTATATTACAATTTAGTCTATTGACACTGTTGTATTATTTATCCAAGATCAATTTCATGATAATTTTCACTTACCCTAACAACTTAACAGTATTATGCATCATTAAATTTAGAAAATACAACAACTGGCATTTATGTAGGGCCATTAACATAGTAAATTGCTCCAAGGTGTTTCATAGGAGTGTTATCAGACAATATTCAAAAGAGTAAAATTTTAGGGAACTCAGGAATAATCACTGACCAAAGAAAATGCACTAAGCATTTGTGAAGTTTAAATCTAGGCTTGTCAGAAGTTTATAAGAAATGCAACAAAGCAGATCACAGTTGAACTGATTACAACTCCCAGAGACGTGATGTCTGTTTTATTGCTTCCTCTGAATGCTATCTTTTGTAAAGAGTATTCTCTGTATACTGTACCTTTGCTTGCTCTTGGATTAGTAGGATTGCAAGCATAACAAGACAGGCAGACATGGATTGAGCACCGGAATCCTTTGTTTTGCAGTACAGTGGTAGGGTACTTTTTAATGCATTCCATATGATAAAACTTCCCACACAGTGGCATAAGACATCGTTTCACATCTTTCCCATTTTCTCTACACACAAAGCAAGTATGAACACCTGGTGAAAATATAATGTCACTTTTGACTTGTTTGGAGAAGTACAGTCACATTTAGAAAATGTCACAAAAATGTCAGGAAGCTTTACTTATCAAGTCAACTTTGTCTGACAACAGACCAGGGGAAACTTCTGCCACTGACTTTAAATGAGTGCTTCCTTCATCGTTCTTGTGCTAACTTTATTTTCTAATATTAACAGTGTAAGCCACCATACGAGCTTACAATTGTACATCCAAAGTGAATACTACCTGGGATCCTCTTCAAATTTAACCTTTCCTTAAATGGATCCACCCTTGTCTGATACATTCTAGTGCAAGAAATAAAGTTGCTTTAGCAAAATAGACAATGCTACTTCTCAGAAAAATGCAGAGTATTTATATAGATATGATAATAAGTATACATAACAAGACAGTAACATAAGTTTCACCTCTGCAGATCACACAATGTTATTGCCCTAAAGACAACTTCTCATTTTTCTTTGCCATCACCTTAATCACATTTATAACATTACGCTCGCTATATAAATTGCCATATTGTTCCAATACCAAACTGTGCCTAATTTTTTTAGTTCCAATATATTTTGTGCTAACAATCCCCACTTTCACAGAAACCTTTCCAGTGTCCCCCAATGCCATGCATTCATATGTTACAATACTCAGCAGCACATTTTTGCATTCAAAAACTTGAAAAATGTTCCCTTCTTTTTTGGGGTCACCTTAACTCTGACTTCAACTTTGTGGTTTATGATGCCATTAAAACCCATCTCTGATTGACTTATTACTCAATCCCTGCCACCCATTATGTTGAATATTATTTAGTGTTATTCAGAATAGATTTAATGTATAAAAGCTTTGTGAAATGAAGTAGCTTACAGCTGCCACTTATTATTTAAATAGTTAAACCTCCTTATGCAAACTTAACAGCTAAACTGTTTTAAGTTCCTTTGCTATTTTCTGAAGTTTTAAATATTCTTTGTATTCATTTACTTAACAAGGCCAGCTCTCGCACATTTCCGAGTGCCTTGAGAGTCTTCCTATCCACTTGTTGGACTGTTCCACTGCAAGAGGGGTGGGAAGGTTGCTAAATGGGGGAATAAACATTTTACTAATTGAACAGGTTTGAAGGGGTAAGAAATAAAATGTTTAAATGTTTGGATGGAAATAAGCATTTGTGCATAACTGCTAAGTAAACAGCAGGTACCTCTGCAGATAATACACATAATTACAAAAATTTTACGGCACAGAAACAGGCCATTTGGCACAAATGGTCTGTGCTGATCTTTATGCTCCACATGAGCCACCTCCCATTCTAATAGCATAACTTTCCATTCCTTTTTCCCTCGTGTACTTATCTGGCTTCTCCTATTTGTCTCAAGTACTTCTTGTGGTAGCAAGTTCCAAACTGGGTAAAGACACTTCTCCTGAATTCTTTATTGGATTTATTAATGGCTTTCTTACCTTTGTGGATCCTAGTTTTGGACTCCTGCACAGGTGGAAATGTCCCTACATCTACCCAAACAATAATTAAATCATAATTTTAAAGACGCCTATCATGTCACCCCTGAGCCTTTTTTCTAGAGAAATGAGCCCCAGCCTTAAGAATAAAGAGGATATAAAGCAACTAATTTAGTTAATGTCAATGTACTTAAAAATTAAAAATAAATACAAAACCATCAATCTTTTAAACTATTATTGTATAATAGGTAAGCATCACTATATGAATACATATTTTACCTGTGGTACATTCTCTGCACATAAATTTTCCTTCGGGCATTTTGGTTAAACCTAGGCACTTTAAGTGGAAGGCGCCACAGCACTGTCCTTCACAAAGCAGCAACTCCCCAGTTTTCTCACACAGCTTTGGAAGATAGGGAAGAGAGCAATTGTTAAATATATTGCTTTGCAAAGACACTGGATTAATAGGTGTGGTACATTTCAATATATAATTTAATTGAAAAAGTCAGCAATTCCCACCCTCTGATTATCACTTTAAAGGGAACAAAATCTAGAAATCAAAATAATTTTCCAATATTTTAAGTACAGAGCCTGAAGTCAAAACTGCTTAATTATTTAAAATTCCAACATACTGGATTGGAAAGGAGTTGAAACAGTGCACCCCAGTCGATGTTAGGCCAATTATTATTCAGATATATTTTGGACCTGACACAAAGAGAGGGGTAACAAAACCTGAAGGCATAAAAAGTAGCAAATTTTGGCAAGTTTGTGAGGAGGGCTATAAAATATTTCAGGAGGACTTATGGGGTACCCGGGTGGGCAGACAAGTGGTAGATGCAACTTTAAGTGAGGATTGTAAGATAACACAGCCTGTTTCTGTGCTGTAAAATTTTTGTATTTCTCCTTGGGAGGAATTTCTTTAGGAGGAATATCAACAAATGGGAAATACTCAATAGAAAGGGTGCATGAACCCTTTCAAATTCAAATACATAATTCAAATATATAAGTCCATGATAGTGCAAACATAGGTAAGTAAAGCCATAAAAAAGGCCAAAAGCATTTTGGGTTTTATGAGTAAGGGCATAGTTGAAATCGTTTCAGTAGTATGGGTGTAAATGAAGGGAAATTGGGTGTGCAGCAGTTTAACAAGAATTTGTTCAAAGGTGTAGGAAGTGAGTTTTGTGTATGAGATGACTGTGTATGATTTTTTTTCTTTGTTCACAGGATGTGAGCATCACTAGCAAGGCCAGCATTTGTTGCCATCCCTAATTGCCCTTGAGAAGTTGGTGGTGAGATGGCTTCTTGAACCACCACAGTCCATGTGGTGTAGGTACATTCAGTGTTGTTAGGGATGGAGTTCCAGGTTTCTGAACCAGTGACAGTGAAAGAATAGAGATTTGGTTCCAAGTCAGGATGGCGAATGGCTCAAGAGGAACTTATGCGTGGTGGTGCTCCAATGTGCCTGCAGTCGTGGGTTTGGAAGGTACTGTCAAAGGAGGCTTGGTGAGTTGCTGCCACTGTCTGCCAGTGGTGGGGGGGAGTGAATGTTTAAGGTGGTGGATGGGGTGCTGATCAAGCTGGTTGCATGGTCCTGGATATGGTCAAGCTTCTTGAATGCTTTTGGAGCTGCATTCATCTATGCAAGCGGAGAGTATCCCATCACACTCCTATCTTGTGCCTTGTAGGTCGTGACAGACTTTGGGGAGGTAAGGGGTAAGTTACTCACTGCAGAATTCCCGGTCTCTGACCTCCTCTTGTAGCCAGTGTTTATATGGATGATCCAATTAATTTTCGGGTTAATGGTAACCCCAAGGATGTTGATGGTGAGGGATCCAGTGATGGTAATGCCATGAACATCAAGGGAAGATGGTCATTGCCTGGCACTTGATGAGGATAGAGGAGAAGGAAATCGAAGACAAGATAGAGAGAGGCAGATTCAGGAGAAGGGCAAGGGAAACTGGAGGGAGGAGTGTGGATTGATTTAGTTTGGTGAGCAAGGAGAGGTGGGGATACTACCAAGCTAAACTTGATGTCAAAGAATTTGATGAGTTCATACAGATTTTTGGGGATGAGGGCAAGAACATAAGAAATAGGAACAGGAGTAGTCAATTCGGCCCATTGAACCTCCTCCACCATTCAATAAGATCATTGCTGATGATCTTGCGTTTTGATTTCCACATTCCCACCTACCCCCGACAACCTTTGATTCCCTTGCCTAACAAGAACCTACCTACTCCTGCCTTAGAAATATTCAATGACCCCACCTCCATTGCCTTTTGAGACAAAGTTCCTCAGAGTAAAGAAGTCTCCTCATCTCTGTCTTAAAAGGGTGACCCCTAATTCCAAAACAGTGCGGCCTAGATCTGGACTCACCCACAAGAGGAAGCATCCTTTCGACATCTGCTTGCCAAGGCCATTTCAGGATCTTGTATACTTCAATCAAATCACCCCTCACTCTTCTAAACTTCAGTGGAAACAAGCCCAGTCTCTCCAATCTTTCCCCATAAGACAACCCACTCATTCCACGTATCAACCTAGTAAACCTCCTCTGAACCGCCTCCAATGCATTTACATCCTTTCTTAAATAAGCAGACCAAAACCGCACATAGTATTTGCGGTGCAGTCTCAACAATGCCCCGTATAACTGAAGCATAACATCCTTACTTTTATGTTCAATCCCTCTTGTAATAAAGGACAGCATTCCATTAGCCTTCTTAATTACTTGCTGTACCTGCATACTAACTTGCCATCCCTTTATCACAACCACACAATATTTTCTCTTGAACACTTTGTCCTACACTGTGGCTACTGTTAGGGGGCCTGAAGACCACTCCTAGTAATGACTTTTTCCCCCTACTATTCCTCATCTACACCCATCCAAACCAATTCTACATCCTGATCCCCTGAACCAAGGTCATCTCTAACCATGCCCTCTTTGATTAATAATGCTACCAGCAATGTCTCCTCTTAGCTATGCATGTGCACTGTTGCCCAGCAATTGGGAATGTGCCCCACAGGGAACAAAGAGACCAGGCACAAACAAGGACCCTTTAAGATGCACGCATGAGCATCATGCATCAATATTAAAGGGACCATGCAATGCAACAAATCAGCCACGCACAGCAAATAGAAGTTAGGAGGAACACTGGACAAGGCTGGAGGGGTAGGGGTGAAGGTTTTAAGGAGATGGTTGGTGGTGGAAAGAAGGAGCCGGAATGATCAAAAACTCAAATAAAATGACACAGAGGGAACTTAGATTACATAGGCATGGCAGATATTAAATGAGACATGTCCTGGACATAAACAGAGCACAAGGAGGAAATGATAAGGCTGAGACTGAGTGTTTGAATAAAATTGGCTTATAGAAAGCGTAAATAAGCATGGAATATCTAGGGAAGTGTAAAATATTTAGAGACAGTGGTGGACAGGGATTGGATCCTGAAACCATTCAAGAGGCAGAGTTTCAGCAGGCTCACTAGTGAATGTGATTCATTGGAATCAGAGGGCTGAAGATTGGAGAAACTACGAGCCAGCACAGGCTAATCCTGTGGTTCAGCAAACTTGCATAATGGCTTCAGATGTTAGCAGTGAAGAGAAGCAGATATAGTACCAGCACAGAATTAAGGAAAAGTGGGAGAGAAACCTGAGGACCAAGCACAGTGAGGTCCACAGTTTCAGAGGAGAATGATGGACAAACACACAGGATAAATGCAGGTAAGGAAGCTAGTCTGAGGAACAACTTTACCCAGGCAAGGTATATAGAAGTTTAGGAGCAGTGGTAGAAGCTTGAGAAAATAGTCCAACCCAGTCCAGCAAACACTGATGGAGGAGGAGTTTTTAAACTTGGAGATTGGATAGGATAGCAGAGCATAATCACAGCAACCAAGGCATACTGTGTGGTCATAAATTGTCAGCCTTGGCTCAAAGGTAACACTCTCAGCTTTGATTGACAAGATCATGAATTCAAGCTCCATTCCAGAGACTGAAGCACACAATCTAGACTGACACTTCAGTACTGGAGGGACGCTGCATAACAGCATAGCAAAATGAGGAGGCCATTCAGCCTCAAGCTTTTTCCAACACTCTCCATTTACCCCAGCATTAACATCTACCAATCTCAGTCTTGAAAACTTCAATTGACCCAGTAGCCATAGCGTTTTGGGGGATAGAAACCCACATTTCACTACCATTTGTGAAAAAAGCACTTCATGATCTCACCACTGAATGGCTCAGCTCTAATTTTAAGATTATGCCCTCTAATGTGGATTCCCTCATCAGAGGATGAAACATCTCAGCAGCTGTCACATTATTTTTGACATTTTAAATACTTCATCCAGATCACCACCTTAACCTTCTAAACTCAAGCAAATACAAGTCAAGTTTATGCAAGCTGTCTTTACAGTTTAACACTTTAAACCATGATATCATTATGCGCTGTCAGTAAACATTAAACCAAGGCCAAGTCTGCTCTCCCAGGCGAACAAAAGAAGCTTGCTGCATGCAAACTAGCTGCTTATCTTTCTAGACTGCAACATTAATTGTACTTCAAAAACACTTAATTGACTGTAAGCACTTTAGGTCATTCACAGGTTGTGCAAGTGCAAGTTCATTTTTCCTTAATCAAATCGAGCAGTATAGTCCAGATGGCAAAAAAAAATCTACGAAATCAAATGCAAGTCCCAGCCATTGAACTGAGCACATAAAGGTACAGAACTGGAAAATGTGTTCTGCACTGATAGCTTTAATTTGTATTTTGGAGTTGCAAATTCAGCCACATGTATCCATTATTAGCAGGGTCTTACGCAAGGGAGGGGATACTGAGGGCAAAGGATGGCCATTGAAAGGAACCACAAAGCAGAGCATGTCAGTAGGGTGCTCCCAGCATGAAGGCCATCTCCCTTCAAACCTAAGAATGAGTATCTATAGTTATGAGGATTGACCGGAGATATCAGCGCAATTTCCAGTGGATCACATGCACTGTGCAAATTTGACGGAAGTTTTAAAAATTATGATGGATTTTGATGGGGTAAATAAAAATGCCCATTTCCTTGGGTTTCAGAGTTTGCCACAAAGAGAAATTAATTTTAAAATGATCAAGAAACTGACGTGAGAGGTTATACAGAATATATTCAGATTATGGGATTCAGTGTCATAGGGAATAACTGAGACAGAGACCACTGCATCTCCTAAGGGAAAAGTGGATAAACACGAAGCAGGTGATATGGAGAGAGCGCAGGGCACTGGGATTAGTTTTGGGTTTTCTAGTAAAGAGTCAGCATAAATACAATAGACAAATGGCCTTCATCTGTATAAGAGGATTATATCGTACTATGTTATAAAAATCTAGCACACAATTTGATTTGCTCATAGATGAAACAGTTGAGTTTGTGAAAACTCAAGTTTTAAGCAAAGTAACTCAAGGAAATCATCACTTTGCCTGATACTGGAGCACATTCTTCAAAATTCATTGAATGAAATCAAGAAGGGTTCTGTAATCAGTTAAACAGTACTTCTCTGGAATAGAAACAGAATATGATTGAGGTGATCTTCATTTGTGGCAGAAGAGGCTGACTAATGTTCTAGAAGTAAAATACGTTTTCATGGTTTGTTGTTCTGTTGGTCTCTTTTAGATGCTGACTCAATTGCATAGTTCCTATTTTTATTTCTCTAAGAGTAACTGTCTGAAAAGAAATATGGGGGCAATCAATATGTAAATGGTTCCAATTCACATTACTTACTCATTTGATTAATGCCAAGCTAAGATTAACGCTTATGATTCCAAAAGCACAGGCCATAATTAGGTTTGAGGGAGAATATCTGGGTGTTAAATGGACTAAGGCTCAGACTTGCGCTATTTTGTGGCAAAAATATCAGCTATGCCTGAAAATCTTAAGTCCTGCCCTTGAACACAGCACTTCCCTGGGTAGGGGTGGGGTGCATTTCATGCTTGCACATTTTAAGGAGGCAGCTGGCCACTTAAATCAGTCTGATTTTGGTAGCCTAGGAGTGTGGATCCTGAAGTATCCAAAGTAGACCTGGTAAGAGCAAGTCTGAACTTAGTGTATTTCTTTAGCTAGCCAGGGCACCCTTTTGGAGAGGTAGGATAGACCCGTGGAATTTCCCATAAAATTTTATTCACAGCCCCAGAAGTGGCCCAAAATAAATTTCAACTGTCTTCCCTTAACCCAAGGGAGTAGAAGAGTGGGCTCCTGGTCTCACAGGGCAATTACTGTTTCGCCTCCTGACTCATGAACCCAGGTGCAGGAAGAACTTTGGGCTGGAGAAGGGCACATAGCAGTTTGTGCAAAGGAACACGGAAGATGGCAGCCTTGAACATAGAGCCATAGAAGCCAGTTACCATGAGCAGCCAGAGGCTAGAGAGAGGGCAGAAGGTCAGGAGGAAGTAGCTGTTGCCCACACACCAGGAAGGAGGTGACGGCAATGAAAACAACAACCAGGTACTACCTTGTGGGAAGGACGTACAGACCTAGGATATCCTGCCTCAAATGATGGAGAACAAGTAGCAAAGACAACTTGAGGCTAAGCCTGAGGTGGTGACAGACATATGTCACATGGTCCAGCAGCAACCCGAGCCACAATCCATCAACTCCCATTGCCCTTCAGTGATTGTGAAGGTAATCGCTGCTCTCAACATATGCCTCAAGATCTTTCCAGAGATCATCAGACCTGTCTGGTATATTCCAGTCAGCAGCAGACGGCTGTGTTAAGGCTGCAACCATTTCCTTGTTTGCTAGTGTGGGGAATCTCATCAACTTTCCTACACATTTGGTGCCTCAGACACAAGGAGCCATCAGCAGGCTTCCCTCAAGTGCAGGATGTTATTGATTGCACCCATGTTGTTTCAAAGGACATGCCCTTGTCAACCAGACATCCTTCTGTTCAATGTATGATGGCTTGTGACCAGAAGGTCTTACTTCATATGTGCTGCTGCCACGACGCCTTCACAGGAACATAGGAGGAGTAGGCCTTTCAGCCCATCAAGCATGTTTGCCATTCATGGCTGATCATCCACTTCAATGCCTTTTTCCCACATTATCCCCATATCCCTTCATGTCATTGGTATTTAGAAATCTGTCAATCTCCACTTTAAATATACTCAATAATTGAGTTTCCAAAACCCTCTGAGGTAGAGAATTCCAAAGATTCATACTAAGAAGTTCCCAACTCCCTCAGTTAATTCAGCCACCAACACAGATCAATGGCTGGCTTCTAGGAAACAAGGGTTACCCCTTACGAACTTGGATAATGACCCCCTTTAGCAGCCCACAAACAGAAGCAGCGCCAAGGGCAGCCGAGTCTTCAGGAGTACCAATGAGCAGGCA
Source organism: Carcharodon carcharias (assembly GCF_017639515.1). Taxonomy (NCBI): domain Eukaryota; kingdom Metazoa; phylum Chordata; class Chondrichthyes; order Lamniformes; family Lamnidae; genus Carcharodon; species Carcharodon carcharias. The sequence continues at coordinate 71,694,189 of NC_054474.1, read as the reverse complement.
ACTGGCATTTTAAAGATGCGCTTTAGGTGCCTCGATCGCTTAGGTGGAGCTCTGCAATATGCCCCAACAAGGGTACCAAGAATAACAGTGGTGCACTGCATGCTGCACAACATTGTGCAGCAGAGGGGCATACAAATCGATGACGACAACAACACAATGGACAGAGCTCCTGCCTCTGAGGAGGGAGAAGAAGATGAGGAGGAGGAGAAGGAAGCCACTCTCCAGTTGGAAGATTCCAAAACAGATGAGGATGAGGAGGCTGCCAATGACAGAGTAGCTGGGAGGCATGGCCATGTAGCCAGGGCTGACTCCATGCAAGAGGGGATCATCGCCAGACCTGTCCTTGTGTAAAATACATTCTCATGAGGTCCTCTATATCAAAATTGCCATCAGCTAGTCCATGGTGCCATACTGCCACCTAAAGAACCTTGTACATTATCTCCACAATTCTGCAAGGGATTGCCCATGCCCTATAAGAGAGACAATAAACACCAATGAGTTGGACTCAGTCACATTCATATGGCTGAAACCCTCACTATTATAACCATGGGCCTCATTATATTGCAAACATGGCAATAAGTCATTCACAACCTCACATGAATGCCAATGACTGTAAATGAGGGGCCCATGCTGCCAAATTGTCCATAATTAAACCATGCCCACAATGCTGAGAGTGACACAACGTCAGAATTCAAATGCTCTGCAAGCTAATAGGATTGTATGTTGTTGCATACACGAAGACAAAGCATCTTGCGCTTGAGCCATAATTGTGCAACAGCTCTTTGAAAAAACTTATGCACCATCCATTCCAGCCAATTGACCAGTTAGTGATAATATGACTGAATTTTGCATTCAGTTTGGGGGAGAGGAAGGTGGGTCTAAAACTAGTGTTTTAAATTTAAATTAGGGCTCTTATGAGAGTATGAAGACTGAGCTGGCTAAAGTGAACTTGGAAATTAGGTTAAGGAGTAGGTCAGTAGAGATGCAATTGCAGATATCTTATGAGATAATTCACAACACTCAACAAAGACATATTCTAGTGAGAAAGAAAGACTCTGTGGGAAGGACTATTTGTGGCTAACTAGGGAAGTTAAAGATAGTATCAAATTCAAAGAAAACGCATACAATTCTGTGAAGAGTAGTGGCAGATTGAACAGAATGTAAAAAAAGCAAAGAATGACTGATAGAAGGAGAATGACTATAAGAAGGGAGAAATTACAGTACGAGGTAAAGCTAGCTAAAAATATAAAAACAGATCGGAAGAGTTTTTACAGGTATTTAAAAAGGAAAAGAGTGAGTGAGTGTTGGTCCTTTAGAGACTGACAATGGGGAATTAATAATGGAAAATATGGAAATAGCTGAGGAATTGAACAGATATTTTTCATTTATATTCACAGTACAGGATATAACTAACATCCCAGAAATAATTGTGAATCAAGAGTTGAAGGGAGGAGGGAACTTAAATCAATTACAATCACCAGGGAAAGAGTACTAAGGAAATTATTAGAACTAAAAGCTGACTAATTCCCAGGTCCTGATGAGCTTCATCCCAGGGTCTTAAAAAAAGTGGCTGCAGAGATAGTAGGTGCTTTGGTTTTAATTTTCCAAAATTCCATAGATTCTGGAAAGGTCCCATCAGTTTGGAAAATAGCGAATGTAGCTTCTGTATTCGGGAAAGGAAGGAGACAGGAAGTAGGAAACTACAAGCCAGTTAGCTTAACATCTGTCAGAGAAAATACCGGAATCTATTATTAAGGAGGTTACAGCAGGACACTTAGATAATCTCAATGCAATCAGGCGAAACAATATGGTTTTGTGGAAGGAAAATTGTATTTGACTAGAGTTCTTTGAGGAAGTAACAAGGAACATAGATAAAGGTGATTATGATGTATTTAGATTTCCAGAAGGCATTTGACAAGGTGCCACATCAAAGGTATCACAAAATAAGAGCTCATGGTAACATATTAGTATGGATAGAGGACTGGTTAGGAAATAGGGAGTAGGCATAAATGGGTCATTTTCAGGGTGGCAAGATGTAACGAGTGGAGTGCCACAGGGATCTATTCTGGGGCCTCAACTATTTACATTCTTTTTCAATGATTTGGATAAAGGAACTAAACACATGATTGCTATATTTGCTGATGGCACAAAGATAGGTAGGAAAGTAAGTTCTGAAGAGGACATAACGAGTCTGCAATGCAATATAGACGGATTAAGCGACTGGGAATAGGTTTGGAAGGTTGAGTATTACGTGGAAAAGTGTGAACTTGTCCACTTTGGCAGGAAGAATAGAAAAGCAGCATATTATTTAAGTGGACAGAGATTGCAGAATTCTATGGTACAGAGGTATCTGGGTGTTCTGGTACATGAATCATAAAAAAAATAGTATGTAGGTACAGCAAGTAATTAGGAAGGCAAATAAAATATTGCTGTTTATTGCAAGCGAAATGGAATATAAAAGTAAGGATATAGTTGTACGGGATGTTGGTGAGACCACAACTAAAGTACTATGTATACTTTTGGTCTCCTTATTTAAGAAAGGACATAATTGCATTAGAAACGGTTTAGAGAGGTTCACTCGAATGATTCCTGGGATGGGGTTATCTTATGAGGAAAGGTTGGACAGGTTGGGTCTGTATTCATTGAAGTTTAGAAGAATGAGAGATGATCTTACTGAAGCACGTAAGAGTGGATGCTAAAAGGATGTTTTCCCATGTGGGAGAGACTAGAACTAGGGAACACAGTTCAAAAATAAGGGGTCTCCCATTTAAGACAGAGATGAGGAGAAATTTTTTCTTTGAGGGCCATGAGTTTGTGGAATTCTCTTCTCCAGAGAGTGATGGAATTGAATATTTTTATGGCAGAGGCAGAATCATTCTTGACTGACAAGGGAGTCAAAAGGCATTTGGGGTATGCAGGGAAGTGGAGTTGAGGCTACAATCAGATCAGCCATGATCTTATCAAATTGCAAAGCAGACTTGAAGGGCTGAATGGGCTACTCCTGTTCCTAGTTCATATGTTTCTGATATGAGCACTATTTGCAACATTCCTGGCTTCCATGTATCTCTGCTTACCCACAAAGCACAGCCTGGAATGCAAATCCAATTGAAATAGTGTGCGCAGTAGATGACCAATATTACCTGCACAATAGATGGCCTCAATGCCTACACCTAGGCCAATGTGTAACACTGCAGTGCAGATGAATGCCTTGCGCCCAGCAGTCATACTTGAGGTGCACCTGCTGCCCAGCATCTGCGTATGGAGTCTAATTATTGAACCTCCTTAAAAGTCAAACTTGGTTGGACAATGAAAGATACAAGGAGCATCTCAGTGCTTGAGCCTTTAAACTAGTGATACAGCAGAGAAAGAAGTCCTCCAAAACATCACAAATCAGCCGACAACCTTCGTCCTGTTGCAGGTTGAGATGAACCTCAGTTTGCCACCTTCATAGGGTTAACATTCTTTTTTATCTCTTGTGTACATGACCTGAACAAGTTTGAACAAGTGTGAGTAAATATAAAAAAGTAGTGCTCAAATATGCTACACAATGTGAAAAGTGTAACCATGGTGAACCTATTGCTCTAGAACAGACAGCGCCCTTCACTCTCGCGCCCTCCTACAAAACGTGTTCCTCCCCACCCCACGCCATGGTGCCTCGGGGAAGGTGGAAGCAGGCTGCTCACCTCTCTTATCTAAATGGCATTGAGAAGCGTGGTGGCCTGCCTCAACATGCAGGCACGCTTTAGACTGCAACCTCTACATGGGCAGCCATGGTCACTGGCACATATGTAGCAGACGAGAACTCTGCAAGGGCCACATGCCGCAAGAAAGGTTACTACACAAAATAAGAGTTCATAGAGTAGAAGGTAACATATTAGCACTGATAGATAGAATTGGTTAGCTAACAGGAAACAGAAAGTAGGCATAAATGGGTCATTTTCAGGGTGGCAATATCCCTTTGCAGTCTCTTTGTCCTCTTCACAACTTATTTTCCTACCTATCTTTGTGTCATCAGCAAATTTAGCTACTATGCGTTCAGTTCCTTCATTCAGGTCACTGATGAGGGAGTTGAGAAACTCTTGGTACCTTCACCCTCCTCAGTGAACCCTGGATTGGCCTTCAGGTGGGTTTGATTGGGCTGGCTGCTGGTGCGAAGCAGTCGTCTAATCCAGCAACTGCTGTGCCAACATTATGACAGTCCTGTCAAGGATATGCAGCTACACATGGATGCTCATATTCAGTGGAATGATCCAGGCTACTGAGAGAGGTTTGCAACCTTTCCTGGCTATTCTTGCTCCACTTGAGCATTGCTGCATGTGTCTCTCTATGAGATTGGTCAATCTCTCACGGTCAGAGCTCATGCGGTTGAGCGCCCGGAACAACATGAAGCTCACGATGGTGATGGACTCTTCCATTCGCAATCCAAGAGCTCCTACTGTCTCAGGGAACTCTGCCAAATGTCCACACATCTGATTATCTAAAACTGTGCCCCAATGGGTCATCCACACCCTGCTGCCAAGCAGGTTACTCCTGAAGCTCCGTGTTCCTGCTGACAGGAGCATGCCGATGACTTCCCTACCTCCTCCAAATGGACTATGCACAAATGTCCCTGATGCCACCTTCTGCACTCTGGTGTGGTGGCTTTCACTCTGTGCCACTGACTCAACATATACATTACATCCATCCGAAGCACTTATATCTGAATTGTCAGTGTGTGGGCTAGTGTGAAGTGATGCTGCCTGCCTGGACATCTTTTCCTCCTCTTGATGCCCAAGGGATGATCTGGCCTAGGGTGGGGCAGGGGTGAGAGGAGGTGGGCAGTTTGGATGAGGGGGGGAGAGCTGCGACATGTGTGAGATACAAAATTTTTTTTTTTAGGTATAGCCCTTCTCAGTATGAAAGCAGCCTCTGATGCACGCCATTGCCTGTGAACATGCTCACCCTTATAACAAAACCCCATGCTTGTGCTCCATCTCATGTCAAAATCCCTGTGTTCAGTGAATTGACATCAGGACCTCCACCATTACCATCATGTGCCAAGGTAATTTCAACACCATCTTTATCACCTGCTCAGGCACCCTGGCAATCTCCAAGGCCATCTGTTCCATGGGATGGATGCATCTCAGCCAGGCTGACCCATCCGCAATCTGGACCATCTCTGCACGTTTTTCACCCTTTTTGACTACAACATCAACATGAATTTATGTTAGCTTGACATATAGTGCATGTAGGGATATTGCTCTTCACTGTGTCTTTGCATCAGTGTTCATTCAAATGTGTTTTGTGAACATCTACATGAGTTGTGTACACGTACAAGGTTCAATGTTGAAGCAGAGGTATGTGCCATGTCTTGCACCTTAGCTGCAGTACACAGAAATGGCCGTTTGCTTACAGCTGTGTGTGGATGAGCCAAGCTACTCACCTTGCTGGAACGCAGTAAGTCATTGAACCTTTTCCTGTACTGAATCCCATGAAGGGTGATGGTCTCCTGCTGCGCCCACTGCAGCTGCTATTTGAATCCGGGCCTTTTGTTGTAGGGTGTGGATACCAATCAGTAGGTCTTAATGAAGTTATAGTCTTAAGTAGATTAACTGTATGTCTTTATTAACTACGAAAACGATGTACACATATATAGTAAGGGTTCAAGCTAAGAGCTGCCTCCACACTTGTGCACAAGGCTCTGTCCAACAATAGGCCTACCCCTAGGTGCTGGTCATGTGTTTTTTTACATGACTGTATGAGCGGATCTGAAGTCAGGCTTCATGTTAGCCCTGTATGTGCCAGACCCTTATGATACACCTCCTCAAGTCTTTATCCAATGTATGTCAAGTTATTCTAGTTTACCCCATGTATTTACATTGTTATTACTACCCCATCTCCCCACTTCAAGTCTCTTGAGTTCATAGGTTCAGGCACTCTAAGCATTATAACCCTTCTAGATCTCGCTCGCACTACTGCTGGAGGAGCGGGAGGTTCTGTCGTTGCAGCTAAACTCTGTTGATTCGGATGTTGTTCTGGCACCTGGGTACATTTTCATCCTCTTTTTCCATTCCTTGATATTTAACTGCTCTTTGTTGATTTGGCAGTTGGTGATAGGTGGTTGTTGTTTCATCTGGTTTCTTGCAGGGTGGACGATCATTGTGCTCTTCTTCATGTAGTTTAGTTCCTCTTCTTTTGTCATTTGGGTCATTGCGATGTCCTCTGTAATGGAAGATGGCCTTTTCTGTTATTAGGAAGTAGTTTTTTAGTAAGCTCACCTTTGTGTTTGGCTGTGTGATGTGCTGTCAGCAATGGATGGCTGCTACTTGGTTCCAACATCATCTATGGCCCTGTCATGCTGGCCGGGAGTTGCAGCGTTTGCTCTGTTAGCGCAGTATTGACCTCATCAATAGTCATCAGAGCCAGAAGTTGGAGCTCTTTCTTTTGGCTGTTGATTGCTCTCTTGTCTACCCTCCACTGGAAGCATTGTTGTAATCATCAGAGTGGTTGGCTGGTCTGACCAATGAGGGCTTTCCGCCACCTGTAACAAAAATGTACAAACCTGCTCTGAAAAGAGAGAAGACAGTTCAGAGCTGAAGTCCCAGTCAGGATACTCTTGTTTGAGCTCTTGGGAATTTGCAGTTCTGTATAATTTACGACAGTGGTTGTCTTGACATCTTCTGCCATTTTGAGGAGATTCAGGGCTACACAGGCATCTTTGCTCAAGAGAAGAAAAGGCTAATTATTGATGACGTACATCAACTCGAAGATTTATTTGCCGCCATACCTTAGTGGTTCCAGAATCCTGCCTATGAGCCAGAAGTCAGATTCCCCTGGGTCCACAGAGTGGTGTGTCTGTGTTCGAAGTTAGAGGACTCTCAGCCACGGTTCTTTGTCTGATAGGACCATGACACTGGCTCCCATGCATAATTTAAAGTTAGTGACATAGCTGCTAATTAAAATGTTCACATTCCAATTGAAAATCCTGGATCTTTGACCTCACCCAAGAAGCATGGCTGTGTGTCCTCTTGATATGCAGTATCATGAATCGGTCTCATGAATCATCTTTGGCTCTTCTGTGCATTTAGACGCTTTGAGCTTGCACAGTTTGCCGAAGTGTCCAATTTTGTTACATTGAAAGCACCAGGCTGAAATTGCAGGACACTGATCTCGCCTGTGGGGGCACTTTGCTCCACAGTGCTGGCATAATCGCTCTACTGGTCGGTTAGCGTATTGCTTTCCTTGGCCTGGAGTACTAACTGTTTAACTAACTGGACTGTGGGGTTTCCTTTGTACCATGGTTTATTTTCTCCTCTTAAAATCAACCAGTACTACATACGAAGTTCAGGCTGTCTAATAAACTGGATAGCTTTCTTGAGGATTAGATCTTCCTTCACTTGCATGTTTGAGAGCGTGTTGTCTGCTACTCCTACAACTATTCTATACCTGTTAAGTTCGGATTTTAGGTCTTCGTATTCACAGCCTTCAGCCATCCGTTACATATCATTAATAAATGAACCGACAGGTTCTCCTGGCTGCTGGACCATTACAAATGATCCTTTTTAAGGATTTTGTTATTCCTAAAGTTAAAATAAATATCAAATAATTTTAGCACTTCTTCAGTTTAGCAGATGATTCATTGATTCCTTATCTAGCAATAATGTCGTCCACTCTGGGGCCTACCCAATAAAGCAATGTGATAGCTTGTTGAGTTTATCTTTTTATCTAGACCTGAAGCAATCATGTATCAAGGAATCATTTTCTCCAAAGTCCCCAGTTATGTGATTGATCTGGGCCTTGATTAAGTCCAAATTATCTATGGATTTCTGATCCATAGTTTAAAATTTTGAAGTGTAGGTTTAGCTTTAAGAAGTTGCTGAAATTCAAGATGGCACTACTGTTCATTTGAAGACAAAGGGTTTTCCTAAGCTTGCCGATTTTGGCGGGCTCCTGTTGCAATGGTGCTCGCACTCAGCCTTGAAAAAATTTTAAACAATGGCTGTTTGGATCGACTAGCTGCAGACTTCGCTGTTTCAGCACTATGCTTTAAGGTTGCAAAAGCATCAAATCCTGGCCTTTAAAGCTGATTCTTTAGTTGCAATTCTTCCAAACTAACTAATTGACTACTTCCCCTCCACACCAGCCAAGAGCGAGCTCGGAGGCCATGTGTTTAGGCACCAACTTGGGAATCTGGTTTTTCCCACTGAGTTTTTGAACAGCAATTTCTGACCACTGAACTATTTAAAAGTTTCTCTTTTCTCCTTCTCGAACATACAAACAAGGAGCAGGAGTAGGCCATTCGGCCCCTCAAGCCTACTCTGCCATGGCTGGTCTGACAGTAACTTCAAATCTGCATCCTGCCGACTGCCGATAACCTATTATCCCCTTGGTTACCAAGAATCTATACACCTCTGCCTTAAAAATATTCAAAGCCTCTGCTTCCACTGTCTTTTCAGGAAGATGATTCCTCAAAGACTCACGACCCTTAGAAAAAATTTGCCTCATCTCCGTTTTAAATGGGTAACCTCTTGCTTTTAAACAGTGTACCCAAGGTCTATATCCTCCCACAAAAGAGGAAAGATCCTCTCCACATACACCCTGTCAAGACCCCGCAGCATCTTATATGTTTCAATCAAGTTGCTCCTTACTCTTGTAAACTCCAACTGATACAAGCCTAGCCTGTCCAACCTTTCCGCATAAGACAACCTGCTCGTTCCAGGTATTAGTTTGGTAAACCTTCTCTGAACTGCTTCCAACCATTTACACCCTTCCTTAAATAAGGTGACCAATACTGTACATAAGTACTCCAGATGTGGTCAAACTATTGCTTTGTATAACTGAAGCATAACCTCCCTGCTTTTGTATTCAATTCCCCTCACAATAAATGATAACATTCCATTAGCTTTCCTAATTACTTGTTGTACCTGCATATTAGCCTTTTGCGATTCATGCAAGAAGACAACCAGATCCTTTTGCATTTCAGAGCTCTGAAATCACGCACGATTTAGATAATGTTTCTCATTTATTCTTCCTACTAAAGTGGACAATTTCACATTTTCCCACATTATACTCCATTTGCCAGATCTTTGCCCACTCACTTAACCTATCTAAATTTTTTTGTAGCCTCCTTTTGTCCCCTTCACAACTTACTTTCCTACCTGTGTCATCAGCAAATTTGGCAACCATCCCATCCATCCTTTCATCCAAGTCATTTACATAAATTGTAAAGTGTTGAGATCACTGTGGCACACCACTTATTACATCTTGCCAACCTGAAAAAGACCCATTTATGCTCCCTGTTAGCCAGCCACTCTTCTACCCATACCAATATGTTACCCCCCAGTACTATGAACTTTTATTTTCCATAATAACCTTTGATGTGACACTTTATCAAATGCCTTCTGGAAATCTAAGTACAGTACATCCACTGGTTCCCCTTTATCCACAGCATGATTTCCCTTTCACAAAACCATGCTGACTCTGATTACCTTGAACTTATCCAAGTGCCCTGCTATGGCTTCTTTATTAATAGCTTCCAGCATTTTCCCTATGACAGGTGTTAGCTAACTGTCCTGTAGTTTCCCACGCTGTCTCCCTCCCTTTTTGAATAATGCTTTCTTTACATTTGCTATCTTCCAATCTTATGGGACCCTCTCTGAATCTAGGGAGTTTCGGAAAATTAAAACCGATGCATCAACCATTTCACTAGCCACTGCTTCTCAGACCCTAGGATGAAGTCCATCAGGACCCAGGCACTTGTCAGCACACAGCTTCAACAATTTACTCAGTACCACTTCTCTGGTGACTGTAATTTTCCTGAGTTCCTCCCTCCCTTCCATTTCCTGATTTTTAGCTGCCTCTGGGATGTTACTTGCATCTTCTTTAGTGAAGATTGGTGCAAAATACCTGTTCAATTCAACTGCCATTTCCTTGTTTTCCATTATCAATTCTCCAGACTCACTTTCTATAGGGCCAACGCTCACTTTGTTAACTCGTTCCTTTTTAAAATATTTATAGAACTCTTACTATCTGTTTTTATATTTCTGGCTAGTTTTCTCTCGTACTCTATTTTTTCCCTCCTTATTAACCTTTTGGACATCCTTTGCTGTTCCTTATATTCTGTCCAATCTTCTGGCCTTCCACCTATCTTTGTACAGTTATATACTTTTTCTTTAAGTTTGATACTAACTTTAACCTTTCTAGTTAACCACGGATGGTACGTCCGTCCCTTGGACTTTTTCTTACTCATCGGAATGTATCTATTCTGTGTATTCTGAAATATCGCCTTAAATGTTTACCACTGCATCTCTATTGACCTATCCGTTAATGTAATTTGCCAATTCACTTCAGCCAGCTCTTTCATGCCCTCATAATTGCCCTTATTAAAGTTTAAAATCATAGTCACGGACCCAGTGATGACTGATAAGGTGTGGTGGAGAAACTGGTTCTGTGCAAATGCTTGGTGCTATGTATGTTGAGTCTGCTGTAGCATGTTGTGCTCCACAGCCACTGACAGCCCAACTCGTTTCCTCCCTCTTAGTGACACTGTCATGCCATGATAGTGTGTAGCTATGAGGAACCTGGTCAAGGCTCAACAGTATGGGCACTTACTGATGGATAGGTGGCAAGAAAGCAAGTAGATAGGATAAGGAGCATGGCTGTGTTCATCATTCATCCACCTGCTGAGTCTTGGCAGCTAATTACATGACTGCAGTGTCTTGTGAATCCACTACGTGTTTTCAATGGCTCAGTAGAGTACACTCTGATTAAGCAGCAACAATGACAATTTCCCCATAGGGAAAGCCCATGATGGGACATCTGTTCCAGGGTCAGCTAACAGTTGGGCACTCACCTGACAAGGCAATGATGTATCCTCTGAGGCACAAGGACTTCACCATTGATGACCTACCTCTCAGATGGGCCTGTACCAGGCCTGCCTCCGACCAATCACAACTTCAGCGGGGCGGGGCAGCTTGCCCTGACTCCTACTCTAGCCTGCCACACCACCCCACATCCCCCCACCCCCGACCAAATATTGGGCAGACGTTTTTAAGAGGTTAGGTTCTCAGAGCCATGGATTCTTCTATCTCTCTGCACCAGACCCAGGAGAAAGAAATCTGGGCCTAATGGGATGAAAATTTATAAAATGAAAGAAGTTGACATTTTATTAGCCAAAAGTCCGAGGTGGTTCTGAATCTGCCAATCTTTGCTAGGTGAGAAGCAGCACAACATTACCCTCAGTGTTTCATGTGTAGGGAGAAAGAGATAAAAAAATGAAAAATCTAATCACATTTCCTGATTGGAAACTCTTTCTAGCCACCACTTTTAAAGGGGGATCTCAAATTTTTTCAGACACCTGACGTTTACTTTATTCTACACATTAGAAATACAACATACTACAAGGTAGGTTAAAAGTGAACTTATTTCATTCTGTTTTACACTGCAAGTAGTGCACATGTTTAATTTTTTGCTCCAGCATTTGGTACTTGTTGATTGATCTTATCTTGGATACATGCAAATTGACTTTATCTTGGTTACACCTTACAACTTAGTACTTGCCTAGTTTACAGAATGGTTATTTGCATAGCCAACTGGTGAGCTGCAGGGGTGCAGAGGCCCCTGCAGCTCACCAGTTGGCTATGCAAATATCCATATCGTCAACCAACTTCTAATGGCCCTGCAGCAGTGCCAAATGTGCCTGTTGTTGTATTTACTATGGCTCAGTGCCAGCTTCTGTTAGTTTTTCATGGCAACATGATGGCAGAGTACAGTTGAGAATACTAACTTGCTGGTTGTGAGCTGTAACATGCATGCCATTGGTAGAGGATATCTACTTACAATGTCAAACTGATTGATGCAAGAGGGCAACAATAACATTTATAGTTAAATTAAGTTTTTCTTTTCATCTGCTTTTCAACCCTTTTTAGCAAAAAATACACAGCTACATAAACAGACTTCCATTACTCATTAACTGCCCAAGTAGCATTAAAGTATCTTAACTGTAAGATAGTCATGATTAACATTTTTCATTACTGTATTAAAATCACATTCTCAGAGATCACACTTTTCAAAGGGGAACATTACTGTAATTTTGTTAGCTGGTCCATTAGATTAGAAAATAGCACAGTTGTTCTTTGAAATGGTGTCACGGGATCTGTTAAGTTCACCTGAGCACTCCTTCAGAACTGTACTGGAGTGTCAGCCTAAGTTCTTGTGCTCAAGTCTCTAAAGTGGAACTGAAATACACAACTTTTCAATCATACACATGAGAGCCATCAACTGAGCTATGACTAACACAGTGCACAACACTACCAGCAACCTCACATAACATACCTGACAGACATTTTCTTTCTTTGCAGCCCCTCCACCACGCTCCACTTGTGACTTCCTTGATGTTGATAAAAATATATCTAAGTCGTTTTCATCAGCAGAATCTGGCTGAGTATCATTCTGTATGATTGTATAGGATGATGACCATAAAAAATATAAAAAGGAACAATTAAGTGACTTTTTTTACTTCTCATTTACAAATGGTAGAATGACAACAATTTTTGCGCAAAACAGTTTGTTTCAATTCCTGAGGGAACAAAGGATCATTATGTGTTTGATTATAATCCAAACAGAAATCTCTCTATGGTACACATTACAATTAAATGAATGTCTTGTCCTTTTTGGAAGCTTATCAGCAAAGGACATGGAAACAATCAATTTGGAATTTTTCTTTTTAAGAATAAACATGGAGAGTTAATGCTGGTTAAAAAAAATAGTTAAATGCTTTCTTGATTCCAGTGGCAGGGCACAAACTAAAACCTTTAGATTTCTATTGACAGAATCGGTTGTTTTAAAGCCTGAAATGCAATACAGCACTGACAGGTAGGGAAAAATAGTCATTCAACGTAACAGAAAAGCAAGATTTGGTAGTAATTTTAAAAATAATATGGAGGTTGTTCATTATTGTAATGCACTCATATGCGGAGGCCAATAATGTGGAATAAGTATGTTTAGTAGTCTACATCTACATGCATGAAATCGCCAATCTTGCACAATAATGCACGGTTATTATTCAATGATACTATGGGCGCATCTCCTGACATTACCAGCCACAGGAGACAGCTGGAAGTAGGGAGAGAATAATCCATCTTTGCCTCCTCCTGAGGTCCCCAGCATTACTGATGCTGGTCTACATATAATTCAATTCACTTCATGTGATATCAGGAAACGGCTGAAGGCACTGGATACAGCTGAGGCTTTGAATGCTAACAACATCCTGGCTGTGGTACTGAAGACATGCACCAGAATGAGCTATGCTCCCAGCCAAGTTATTCCAGTACAGTTACAACTCTGTAAACTATCTGACAATGTGGAAAATTGCTGAGATATGTCCTGTACATAAAATAAAGGACAAATCTAATCTGGGCCACATACTGAACCATCAGTTTACTCTCATTAAAGTGATGAAAGGTGTTATCGACAGGGCTATCAAGGACAGGGTTTGAGCAAGTAGCTACATTTAAGTAAAGGAGTTGTGCATTGTACTTAACCTCCAGGATTATCCTGGAGTAGGAGAAGGATTTGGCCATAGAGAGAGAGAAACGTTAGCTGATGCATCACTGTGAAATAAAGAGGTAATGATCCCAAAGGGACCACATTCTCAGCCCAGGTCTCCAGGCTGCCCCCCCACCCCCCCTCTCTCTCTATACTATCTCATCCTATTCTAGTTACTCTCAATACTATTTGGATTCTTAATACTGCCACCTCTTAGGTCCTTGTCTTATCAGAATCATTAAAAGGGCTCCAACATTTGTAGCTGCTTGCCACAACTGAATGGCTTGCTAGGCCATTTCAGAGGACATATTTCTGTGGATCTGGTGTTGCATATTGGCCAGATTGGGTAAAGGCAGTAGATTTTCTTCCCTGGACAATCGTGAACCAGACGGGCTTTTATGACAATGCAATAGCTTCATGTTTACCATTACAGATACTAACTTTTTATTCCTCATTTACTCAACTAATAGAATTTAAATTCCCCAGCTGTTATGGTGGGATTTGACTTGTGACTCTAGATCAATAGTCCAGGCCTCTGGATTACTATTCAAGGAACATAATCACTTGTGCTACCCTACCCAATTCTCATTGAATATACTTCTAATGCTGCTCCTATACTCAAGGCTCCTCACCCCAAAGACCCAAGCTTCCCCTCTTTCTTTCATTGTGCTCCCACTCATTAACATTGCTTCTTGGTCCTAAATCCTAAGAAATTTTTCTACTTTCATTCCCATGTAATCCCTCTTCTCAGCTCTGCCACACACTGAAACCATTGTACCAGGCCCCTTATATCACAGGAACCAACTCCTCCCAAAGTTCAGCACTCACCCCACGATGAAATTACAGTGCCCTTCTGTTACTACACCCCTCGTAGTTCATCTATACCATGGGATCCCTACCCTTTCTCCATATTACAACCAATCCCCAGCATCCATATTACTGCCACAACCCAGTTTTCACAGTGCATAATCTTGTTCACAGTATTTCCACATTTGAAAACAACTCTACTACTCAAAAATCCAACACTAGGTACCATCTTCCCATGAGTGCCATGGCCTGTAGCACATCCCTACTTTCTACTCAGACCACAGAATGCCACTCTCATTACTCTTGAATCATGTGACCCCTCTCTAATTTTCTCTTAAGAACATGGGAATGTACAGGACTTGGTCAGATTATGATGGTCCAGGAAAATCATACACTGCAAAACCTCTCATTCAGTATTAGATTTTTGTCAAGGCATCTATCAAACTTTCTTACATTTTTTCAACTAAATATTCCCCACTGACTTTTTTAGAAAGTCATTCCATACATTCAGCACCCTTCAAATAGTTAAATCTTGAACCAGTTTTCTTTTAAAATTTCAGGCTATACCTAGTGATTGTAGAATGTATGATTGTGTTAAACATACTGGTTAATCGTGTCTTGGCCTTTCTCCCATGTAAGCATTCCCAGCTTATGCAGCCTCTCTTAATAAAAAGATGTCTAATCCCAGCTTTCTTCTGCAATCTCTCCAAAGTGTGATTTTTTTCCCCATATGCCAGAAAACCCTTCCTGACCTCTTACACCTATAAACTGCCCAACCAAATTCTCACATACAATTACCAAGATTTATCACCCTCATATTTCTTTTCCCTCACTATTTTCTCTTTAATATTCATCCCAACTCTCTGTATCTTGCTTGCATCACATCCCACTAATATGTTTGCTCTCACTTCTTAACTCTCTTCAAGTTACATCCTCTAATCTTTCATACATCTTTACCATGCATTAACTACCAATCATTTTCCTCCTCACCATTGTCATGCTCTCTGCCACTAATTCTTTCATCCTTAGTGTATTCCGTGTTCTACAGCTTCTGCGCTCACTTAAAGGTTCTCTGATTTTTATTTTTCCTGTCACTTACTGAGTAGGGTACAACGCTACTGAATTGTTTTTTTCCAAACAGAACAGATTGTGCTACTTTCTTATTTCCCCAAGTATTCTTTTTTTTAGAATTAAAGAATAACTGCTGCTTCTTCATGACTTCATTGTTTCCGGTATGCTTTTATTATAGAAAGCTGTTACGCAATTGCTTAGCCTTCCTGCTCTTTTAACTAAAGTCCATAGCGTTTATTATGTCTTTTCTTCCCTTTTTTAAAGTTTCCTTTCTTTCCATGATATAGACTAGATTAATAGCTAGATATTACAACTGTGCTTCAGGTCTTAATTCACCTGTAAGCAATGACACAGAAGATCTAGCTCCATTGTCACTTGGTAGTACAGAACTTGAGTAGTGCTGAAAAAAGAGACATGCTGTCAAAGCTTTTCATCTTGCACTCATCAGGACAGATGCAAGAATGGCAAATTTCAAAGGGCACAGCAATTTATACTACATGAGAAAAGGGTCCTTGATATGGTCAAGGTGTGCCATGGAGACAACACCTGCGAACTGTTGTTGCCCATGCTCTTGTTTAAGTCAAAAAAAGGGGCACTGCCTTAACATATTCCCCTTGCTTTGTTTAATTTACTTACCCTTGCAAGAGGCTGCATATACAGAAAGGAAAGGATCTGTCCTCTGTAGGCAAAAGGAATATGTCCGGGCATTGTGCCTTTTTTTGACTTAAACAAAAGCATGGGGAACAAAAGTTCCCTGGTGAATTCTCCATAGCATTCGCCATGGCAACAACTTGACCAATCAGTGTTGATTTGCCAATCAGCACCCTTTTCTCATGTAGTATAAATTGTTCTTCCCTTTGAACTAGCCTTCTTGCAGCTGTCCTGACGGGCTGAATTTTTCCGTCGGCGAGCAAAGGGTGGGGCCTGCTCGCTGACGCGAAAATGACGTGGGATGGCTTTGGGGGTTCCCCCAACGTCATCCCGCCCCATTTAAATCTTCAGGAAGGCCAGGGTACAGCGAGATTAGCTGTCCGCCCGCCGACCTGTCACTGGCCAATTGAGGCCATTGATAGGATAATTAAACCAATTAAAGGACATGCCCGTCCAACCTTGGATTGGTGGGCAGGCCAGGAGCCCCAATGGGCTTCTGAAAAAACATGAAACCTCATTCACCGGTGGGATGAGGTTGCATGTAGGGTTTAAAAAAGCTTATTAAAGTTTTTGTGAAATTTACTAACATGTCCCATCTCGTGTGACATTGTCACATGAGGGGGACATGTTAAGGATTTTTTTATTTTTCTATTTTTAAAATTTTTAAAATTGTCAGTGATCTGTTTCCTGCACTCTCGCTTTTGGGGAATCGTCCCCCGCCCACACAGGAAACGCATAGCGCTTCTGGCGGACGTCATGCTGGGTGGGCCTTAATTGGCCCGCCCACTTAAAATGGCAGCAGGGCCTGCTTCCCTGGTGGGGATCGGCTCCCCACCCGCCCGACAGGCAGAAAATTCTGCCCGATGAGTGCAAGATGAAAAGCTTCGACAGCATGTTTTTTTTGGCAATACTCAAGGTCTAGTCCTATTAAATAAAGAAATTACTTACATTTTATAATTCTTCATAACCAATTATTCCATTGCAGACACACAATAGTAATCAATCAAAATTAATCAACTTCTACTTAAATTATTGAATTTTGATACTGGTGTCTTTTGATTGTAAATTACATTGTTGCTTTTGCACCTGTTAGCATCTTGGAAATGAAATGGGTAATAAGTTCCATCTGTTGCTAATACTTTAATATGGGTTTTGTGCTCTATCCATTACTGACTGCTTAAAGATAACTCTACTACCATACTTTTTGTCATCTGTGCCAGAGATTCTACTAATGCTCCCATGTATGTCACCCCACCGCCTGCTTCAAAATTGCACCTAAAAATTACTGCTCTCTTCTCATAGGGCAGAATTTTCTGCCTGTCGGGCGGGCTCGACTCAATCACCGGTAGGCATGGAGCCGATCGCTGCTAGCGAAGCAGGCCACACTGCCATTTTACGTGGGCGGGCCAATTAAGGCCCACCCAGCGTGACGTCCGCTGGGAAGCGCTATGCGCTCCCTGTGTGGGGGGGGGGGGAAAGAATCCCTAAAATTGCGAGTGCAGTCTTTCGCACATGCGCACGAAAGAGCGCACATCTCCCTGAGGCTAAGTGCAGCCTCAGGGAGATCGCTTCAACTTTTAAAACTATTAAAAATAGAGAAAAGAAAAATCCCTTACATGCGAGTTGGGACGTATTCATAATTTACAGAACAACTTTATTATAATTTTTAAAACCCTACATGAAACCTCATCCTGCCGCTGGATGAGGTTTCATATATTCTCTATTTGCTGCTGGGACTCCTGGCTGACCCGCCAACCTTAAGGTTGGATACGTAGGTCCTTTAATTGGTTAAATGATCCTGTCAATGGCCTCAAATGACCACTGACAGGTTGGTGGGCCCGCAATTGATTTTGCTGCACCCCCGCCTTCCTGAAAATTTAAATGGAGCAGGGTGACATCGAGTGTTCCGCCCATCATTCCACATCGTTTTACATGTCGGTGAGCAGGCCCCATCCCCTGCTTGCCGACGGCAAAATTCTGCCCATAGTTTTTGTTGAAGCTATGTTACTCCCTTCTTGGAAATTACATTGTGTGTTCTATCTTTTTGTAACTCCATCTTAAAACTACATTAATGCTTCTCTCTCTTAGGCTCTCCACTCCTATTTATTTAGTCTTCTACACTGTAGTCTCTCTTCAGCAACCCCTTAGTATAGCTTTCTAATTCCCTCAGGCCAATTGAGCAATCTGTCTCCAGGAGCCAAGCATGTTGCACATTTGCATCCCCAATTCCGGGATAACAAATGTGGAAGAAATACCTTTTTATCATTTACAAGTCTGAGACGATTCCGGTCCCTATTGGATGCTGATGCTTGTGCAAATCTCTTCTCATTTCTACAAATTGTTCTTCTGCTTGGGATGCTGTTTTCACCTAAAAAAAGCCAAACTTGTATTAGAAAAAAAGAAACACATTCAAAATGAATGACAGCTTCAGACATAAATCAGGTGGAAGCAGATTTTTACGTATAAGTATTCTGTTAGCTTTCCTGGTCAAATTTTTCATTTCATCTGCTTTATGTTGGGTATAATGAATAAAGGGAGCATATATGTTTCATGAATGTAACCAATCTGGAGGGAATAAAAGACAAACCACAGAATTATATAAACTCTACATCACAGAAACAGGAGGCTACTTGGCACAACAAACATCCTCCTTACTCCAATCACCCCTTTCCACCTGGCCCCATACCCTTCAATTCCCTTTGTCTTTAAGAATGCATTAAATGTACCAAATTGATTTCAATAAGAAACTTGGTGAATTCATTTTGTTGTCACGAAAGATCATAAGATGATCAAACCTCCGGTTCAATGAGAAGTGTAGAAAAGCTTACTAAGTGCGCACCAAGAAGTCCTAGTAAAACTAAAGCCAATGGGAATCAGGAAAAACTCTGTAGTGGCTGAATTCAAACCTGGCACAAACAAAGATGGTGGTCATCACTGGATGCCAATCATCTCAGCTGCAGGACATAGAAGCAACAGTAGGCCATTCAGTCCATCGAGCCTGCTCTGCCGTTTAATACGATCATGGCTGATCATCTACTTCAATGCCTTTTTCCCACACTATCCCCATGTCCCTTTATGTTACTGGTATTTAGAAATGTGTCAATCTCTGCTTTAAACATACTCAATGACTGAGCTTCCACAGCTCTTTGGGGTAGAAAATTCCAAAGATTCACAGCCCTGTGAAGGATTCTCAAAATTCCCACATTTTTCATATCATCAACAAGGATATGACTTTTGGACTTTTATGGCAGAGGACCCAACTGCTGAGTTAAGTGTAGAACCCTGTAGACAGGAGGTTAGGCCCATGAAGGCCTGGGACTGGACATGCCCGGGCTTGTTGAGTGCAGTGCGCATTGTTACCTGAAACCAGATGAGAGGAGACAGAATACGCATTCTTCCCTTTAAAACAATCAACCCAGAGAAAGACTTCATCATACACAAAACTAAAGCCCATCAAAATCTTGTGTAAATAATCACTACTAACTACTAGGGTAGGAAGGCAGCAATCAATGCAATTATGCGAACCTATCAATACTCCACATATACAATGGCTTTCAGTTCAAGACTAGTTAGGGGGACAGGAAGACAACGATAAACATCATGCGAGCCCATTAAAAATGAGACAACAATCACCTGAAGAAGCCCACCAAAATCAGACAAAGAACTAAGCTTGATTTGGATTGAGATAAGAAATTCGGAAAAAAACAGTATAACAGGGTCACCAGTTACGAAGGAGAGGGGTCAGCAGTTTTGGAGCGGTTGAAGCAGAGTTTAAACAGGGAGAGGTAACTGAGCCAAGTGGAGGGAGGAGATCTGCAACTTTGCAGGCCCGCAGGCAACATCACACCAAGGGGCACGGGGTGGCAGGCTCAACTGAAGACAACCAGGCCGCAACCGCAGCCCTCCACGAAGATCAGCCACCCACAACTGCGCCCTCCACCCAACGGAAGAACTTTCGCGTATTCCACAGACAAGGACCATGTGGGGACAACAGGGCCCAGAGGACACAAAGAGCGTACCCCGAAACTGCAACTGGCTTACCTGGCTGGATTTCGAACTGTCAAGGAACCCTGGTTGGTGAGCATGATCCCTGACCTCTCCTAGTTCAATTTAGTTAGGTTTTGGGGGTGGGACAAGGGTTAGGGGATTAGTAGCATGATTTTCCCTCGTTATGTCATGTGTTCCCCATTCTTAACTAAGTGTACTTTGTAGGTCTGTGTAATCTCAGTGTAATCCTAATGTTATAAATTCATTTGTGACTTCAATACACCCAGTTTTTTTTCCTCTTGCACCAAAACCAGTTGTCTGCTGCACTTTGTTACAACCCCCAAATAAGTCCAAGGTCTAGAACCCAGGGAATGGGAGCAATTCGGACCGCAGAGGTCAGAGGTGAAGCTGACACACACCACCACCCCCTACACCTCCAAGTAAAAAAAAAAAATTCCCATTGCAGTCCTATGGGGCTTTCCCCTTATTTTGAAATTGTGTCCCTGGTCCTAGACTCCCCAACCTGTGAGGTTGACAGCTGTAAATCTGGCACATTTTGTATGTAGAATGCATATATACTTTAATGTCATATTCGTTGTAACTCCTTAAGGAGTAATGAGTTGGGGCCTGATTTTCTTCAATGCTGGATACAAGCTGGGATAAATAGTGTTGGTAAGCTGCTTAACGATGTTCAAGCAAGTAATCTGTTGCATCCATTGCCCACTGTGCGTCGGTGGTGAAGGGAATGAACATTTGTGGATGGGATGCCAAATAAATGGGATGCTTTGTCCTGGATGATGTCAAGCTTCTTGAGTGTTGTTGGAGCTGCAACCCATCAACTGTATCTTTTCCCATCAAATGAACAACATTCTTGGATGAGCCACTGGACACTAATTGGACTATACAGAATTTAGGATAATTAAGGTTTGATTTTAAGTTTCCAAATCTCATGTCCCCTTTTGTTTCTCGTCTAATATTTTAGCATCACTGCTTCTTTCACTATTTTTCACCAATTGTGACTTCTCAGATACTGAAGCAGTCGATGTCCAAATCCAGCAAGACTTGGACAATATCTAGGCTTGGGCTGACAAGTGGCACGTAACATTTGTGCCACACAAGTGCCAGGCAATGACCATCTCCAACAAGAGAGAATCTAACCATCGTCCCGTTCAGTGACATTACCATCGCTGTATTCCCCCACTATCAACATACTGTTGACCAGATATTGAACTGGGTTAGCCATATAAAACTGTGGCTACAAAAGCAGATCAGAGGCTAGGAATCTTGCAGTGAGTAACCCATCTCCTGACTCCCCAAAGCCTGTCCACCATCTACAAGGCACAGGTCAGGAATGTGACTGTGAATGTGACTCCACTTGCCTGGATGACTGCAACTCCAACAACACTCAAGAAGCTTGATACCATCCAGGACAAAACAGCCCGCTTGATTGGCACTGCAGGAACTCACCAAGCTTCCTTCGATAGTACCATCTAGAGGCTACCATCTAGAAGGACAAGGGCAGTAGGTATATGGGAACACCACCACCTGGAAGTTCTCCTCCAAGCCATTCATCATCCTGACTTGGAAATATATCGGTGTTCCTTCAACTTCACTGGGTCAAAATTCTAACAGCATTGTGGATGTACCTACACCACATGGACTGCAGCAGTTCAAGAAGGCAGTTCACTATCACCTACTCAAGGGCAATTAGGGATGGGCAATTAATGCTGGCCTAGCCAGTGAGGCCCACATCCCATGAATGAATTAAAAAAAAACATTTCCTTTTAAGGCCTCCAAAGCCATTATTTGGTCTTAAAATAAATAGAAGTGCCACAATTGCAGTCATATGTTCAAGGGAGTGAACATATAAAATGTTCGGTGTAGATCCGGGAATTATTCCAAGAGTCTTTGCTGTAGAAGTGAAGTATATTCCAATTTTAAGCTTCCCCCAGCAGTGAAAACTGCTCATATACAATGATCTCAACCTTGCAAAAGAAAGAACTATAATTTGGTAGCAAATGGTAAAATTCTTCCAAAGAGTTAAGTATTTGTTGGAAATTGAAAAGCCTAAAGCCTCAGCTCTGCAGAATAGATACACATGGGCTGATTTACAAATATCTCTAGTTCTGTAACACTGTAGGCCTTTTAACATTCACATATGAAAGTACTACTCTCCTTCAAACTGCTGAGGCATTAGACAAAATTAAAGAGCCATGATCACATCAGCCAGAAAGAACTACAAACAATATTATGGATAGGAAAGTGAGACAACAAAAGAGGATAGTATTGTAACATATAAGACAAGAGCTCATGGTGTTGGATTGATATATTAATGTGGATAGTGATTTGACTAACAGGAAAGAGTTGGGATAAATAGGTCATTTTCAACTTGACAAATTGTAACTAGCGGAGTGTGACGGGGTCAGTGCTAGGGCCTCAACTATTTACGGTCTTTATCAATGACTTGGATGAACGGACTGAGTTTAATGTAGCCAAATTTGCTAACAATATAAAGATAGTTAGGAAAGCAAGTTGTAAGGAGATACAAATAGTTTGCCAAGGGTTGCGGTTAAGTGAGCAGGCAAAAATTTGGCAGATGGAGTATAATGGGGGAAAATGTGAGGTTGTCCACTTTGGCAGGAAGCATTAAAAAGGAGGATAGAGAGAATGCAGAATGCTGCAGTACAGAGGTATCTAGGTGACTTTGTACTTGAATTGCAAGAAGATTATATGCAGAGGCAGCAAGTAATTAGGAAGGCAAATGGAATGTTGGACTTTATTGCAAAGGGGATGGATTATAAAAGTAGGAAAGTATTTCTACAACTGTACTGGACATTGGTGAGACCATACTTAAGAGTATTATGCACAGTTTTGGTCTCTTTACTTACTGAAGGATATACTTGCACTGGAAGCAGTTCAGAAGGCTCTCTAGGCTGATTCCTGGGACAAAGGAGTTGTCTTATGAGGAAAGGTTGAGCAGATTAGGCCTATACTCTTTGAAGTTTAGAAGAATGAAAGTTATATTATTGAAACATAAGATTGTGAGGGGGTTTGTCAGGGTAAATGCTGAGAGATTCGCTTCTCATTGGGGAATCTAGAACCTTGGGGCTCACATCTATGACAGAGATGACGAGAAATTTCTTCTCTGAAGGTCATTAGTTTTTGGAATTCCCTTCCCCAAAGAGCAGCATTGAATATAATTAAGTCTAATTTAGACAATTTTTTGATCTACTAGGGAATCAAGGGTTATGGGGGTCAGGCATGAAGTGGCATTAAGGCTAGAATCAGAACAGCTATGATCTTATTGAAAGGCAGAGCAGGCTTGAGAGGTCAGAAGGCTTACTCCTGCTCATATTTCTAATGATCTTATTATCTTCACGGCAAATGATGTGTGTGAACAACGTTTACTGACTTTTTTGAGAAAGATAATTATGTACTTCTAGAGTTCAAATTTTGGACAGCATTAAAACATTTCATAAACAACTCCAGCTGAAATTAAAATTGCTAAATAGTGGGAGATATTATTTTATTAAAGGCATTCTAAGACTATGTTAACCTTTGTCTTCCTAAAGCAACTATTCTACTGGTGCTGCCATAGCAAAAGAAATACTTGATGAAGCTTGAGGTTAGTTATTGTTCCATCAATGTAAACCAATATTCTATTTACATCTACAAAATAGTACTGAGACTCCATTTCAGGCTTGAGGTGGAGAGGATGAAAGGATCAGATTCACTTCTTCCTGTGGCATATATTTCAGATGCAATTTAAAGGTTGACTTTGTTAGCATACAAAACAGGATAAGTCTTAGTCCACTTATCTTTTCACTGAAATGAGCATGATTGGGAAAGCAATCTTTCAAGTTCAGGATTTCAGATTATAAGAATGTATAGATTCAGGAGTAGAAAAGGTTCAAAACCTAAGGAACAGTTGGAAGTACAGAACAGGATTGGTTTCCAAACCATTCATGAAACTGCATGTAAGTTAGCAATCCTCAAGTGAATCATTCGGAGAACAACTATTAATGCTGCAACATTTTTTGTGATAAGAAGAAGTTTTGAACATGGGTTTAAGGGATATTGAAGAAAACCCAAAATACAAAGGACACAAGAGATCACCATCAGGCAAAGTTCTTCCCATTAGTTTTCTAAATGTTACTTATGGGAGATTTCCACATGTCATTAAAGTATCTGTAGAGATGGCTTGGCCTATTGACAGCAATTCTTCCTTTCAGTAACTAAATAGATAAGATGACTCCTGATGGAAATGGAAAAACTAGTCCAACAATCAGGTTAGCAGATCTCTCCTACAGGGAAAAGAAGGTGTACCAGAAAGAAAGAGAACCTTGACCTCAAAGGTCAATATTTGTTATAAAATGAATAATATCTTCATTTCTAAATATTCTAGTGAAAATGGAGGGAACGCATATAGAACTTTATACCTATATTAACAATGACAGGCTATTAAGCTACCATCTATGTCACACCCTAGTTCTGAAGCAGTAACAAATTGTATGTTACTTAACATCATAAATAATCCAAACCAGACAGTCCCACTCCTGAAAATCATTTGTCACATCTCTGAATGGATTAGTCCAACAAGTGAATCATAAACTGATTTAGGAGGTTTGCTATGTTCTCTATACTGCCTAACTGTTGAATGAAAAGAGTGGTTCCAACACTAATGGTGATCAGTATTTTAACACTAGTGCTGTACAATTAACACATTTAAATTTATTCAGCCTGTTATCTGCTAGGAGATTGGCAGGGCGGGATGGACCAAAATACAGAGCCAAACAGGCTGAGAGTATTTTAGCAATAATGGTCTGAAAAAAAATTCTGTTTAGGGTGTATTGTCAGGAGGACCAACATTCCTAACTGCTAACTGGTAGTGTTTCAGAGATCTGTGAAAACACAAGTGATTAAGGATCCTCTTCTGTTACTATTTAAATGGCTTCTATCATGAGCAAAGGACAAGCAATGCTAAATTCATTAGAAATATGAACCTTTCCTCTGGGGGAACAAATTTTGTACTTTGGGAATGAGAATTGTTGGTAAGGAGATAATTTTCCAAAGTGATCCTTAAGTGAATGCCTATAAATAGGATCAAGTTCTGCTATGTCTAATTGAGAGCTTAGTTAGTTGTTCAGAAGTTAAGAAGCCAAAGACATTGACAGATGCACAGAGTATTTTTATGTGCTCACCCCTAACACAACACTCTATGGTGACAATATTTTAAAAGTGATCAGTGTACAGGTGAAGACATAGGCTGCAATGAAAAACAGGCACTTGATAAACACAGAGGTATGAAGGTGAAGCAAAGTATAGTCCATTTGTAGTTCCTATCCTGGACACAGAGCCTCAAACTTCTAATAATTGGGAAAAATTGTGTCATTGAGGTAAGCATCCTTGGCATTGATTGTGGCTAGTTAAAACTCCCAGGTATAGTATTTAAATAATATAAAGCAGAGTAAGAATGTTATATTTTTAGAGAATTTTGTTCCTTGCAAGGTCTAAGTTACAGAGGAATCCTTCCATCCCTACAGCAAATAAGAAAGTATCCTGTTTGTAAACAAAAGCAGAACATCACAGGGATGCTACCCAAACATCATACAGTAAGGATTGCAACTTATGCATAAATGCCTGTGGCAAGAAGGGGGAAAATTATTCCAGTAACAAGTTATCAAAATATTTTGAAGAGACTATTATCTTCACTAATTTTTCCTGGAGACCCAGTGATTACTTCTGCAATACATGTAGGATGCTAGAATGAAGAAAGGACAGACCAAAGATCTATGCGAGTAGAATAACATGTTAAAACTTTTGTAGTTCTCAAAAGTAACTTTGTTTTTATTTCTTGAAAGTCGCTGCACCTCAATTATTACTGTTAAATGCAATGTGATTACTACAGCCTACCTGAATGGGACTTGACAGATTGTGGCATAGGACCATTTACTGTGCTTTGAAGCTTCTTTACACATCTGGCTTCAGACTGTAGGGAGGGCTATAAAGAGAAACATCAATTCAGCCTCAGAGAATTTAGTAACATCAAATTCCAACAGTAAGTAATCAACTGTAGGAATCTTCAAACCAGTCTCAATTCAACATCAGTTTACTTTGACTTGAGCTAAAAAGTGCCCATCCAACCTAGAAACGAGCCTCATTCAACCAAAATGATCTTCCACTTGGATACTAAGCTGAAGTAGCTTGCATCCATACAACTTGGACCGAAACCTATAGATTTGAAGCATATTATTTGGACTGGTGTCATCCTCTTGTTTCTAGTTACAGAGCTTGAGTAAAAGCAACTGAGTAGAAGTATAATGCAAGTTATAGTCCAAGCTAAAAGAACAGTGCATCCCTGCTTACCTGCACAGTGCAATAAGAATCTAAGAATGAATAACGGATATGTGGAATAGCAAAAGTAAAGACTATCAACTAGCTCATTAAGAATTGACCATCTACTTATCAAAAGATAGAATCAGCACTAATCATCAAAGCCTGAGGCAAATGATGCTTCATGTCTTAATTATATTAAAGAACACTTGGTTAGGTTGAGAGGAAAGGCCAGAGGAATCCAACAGTACTAGATCGTGGTTAGTTAGACAATGGTACAGTACATTTTGATTATCCTTTGCAAAAACAATTCTACAAAGATGAAATTACCAAAGTAAGAGAAAAGGCAGGAATAGCTCTGGGTTGCAAGAGTAAAGTTAGACATCTGTTAGGACTGAGGTACCCAGTTAATCTAAGACGACAGTAGGGAATGATGTCAGCAAGGCATGAAGCATCATTTGCCTCAGTCTTTGACGATCAGTGCTGATTCCATCTGTTGATAAGTAGATGGTCAATTCTTAATGAGTTAATTGATGGTCCTTACTTTTGCTATTCCACATATCCATACAGAAGAAATATATCTTCTAATCTCAAGCATTAGTTAGTGGCAATTATAGCTGGAGTTGAATAATCTGCTTAGATTCACATTATTAAAAGTTTCAGGAGAAAGAATGAAGGTTAATTTCAGTGCTTGTGAACAAAGCTTATGAGAATGCTCACAGAACTGAAAATGTTTTCACTGGAGGAACAATAAAGATTCAGATGCAATATTGATCATGTTAAATCCTAACATGTTCCTCCACTCACAAGTTTCTTGATTATAGCTCCAAGTCAGGATGGTGTGTGGTTTAGGCAGGAACTTGCAGGTGGTGCTATTCCAATGCGTCAGCTGCCTTTATCCTCATGGATGGTAGAAGTCAAGGGTTTCAAAGGTGCTGACAAAGGAAGCTTGGCGAGTCGCTGCAACGTGTATTGCATATGGTACACACTGCTGCCACTGTGCACTGGTGGTGGAGGGAGTGAATGTTTAAAGTATTGGATGGGGTGCTGGTCAAGTGGACTGCTTTGTCCTGTGGCCACAGTCATCTAGGCAAGTGTAGAATACTCCATCACACTCCTGATTTGTGTCTTGTAGATTGTATGTAGCCCTTGGAGAGTCAGGAGGTGAGTTATTCACCACAGAATTCTCAGCCTTTGATCTGCCACAGTAGTTATGTGGCTCATCCAGTTAAGTTTCTGGTCAATGGTAATAGCTCCAAGGATGTGAATGGTTACACCCTCAACTCATCTAAAAGGTGTCTGCATCTGCATCTGCACCTCAAGTGCCGGAACCTGCAGGGCTCCAGGCCAAGTAAACGAATATATCGAATATGTATATATTTATGAAAGATATAGACCTAGAAATCACATTACATCTGAAATTGGGAGCAGAGGGGACAGGACAGACTGGGTGAACCACTTAATACCAATGGATGCAGCACGCGCTATCAATATCGATAACAAATGACAACAATTTACAAAGTACTATGATGTTGTCATACTCTTGTTTTTGCTGCTTTGCGACATGAGTTTTGGAAATGATAACCCGCCATTTAATGCAAAAATGTACTATAACAATGCAATTTACGTGATAGGTTTCACATGACCGTAGCCCACAAAATTCATAGTAAGAGCCTTGGGGATTTGAAGAATCTTGCCACACAGCCAAACTTATGATCTTTCCCAAATGCTCAATTTGTGAAACATTTAAAAAAATTTTTTTTAAAAGTCAGGCACATGCCTTTAACGAGCGACGATGGTCTTGTTTGAATTTCTTCTTTGGGATAAAAAGCTGATCAAAATCTTCTGTTGATTCTAACAGTTTCTTAGTTGGTTTTCTCTGACGTTTTCCTTCAGAATTTTCTGTAACAGAGTAAATAGGACACTAATAAATAACTTTTCTCTATCACCTTGAAACTGAGTGTTAAATAACTTTTCTCTATCACCTTGAAACTGAGTGAAACTTGAAAACTGACAGTACAAAAGGAGCCAATCGATTTAACTGTTGATAGGGAAAATATTAAAATTTACATATTTTCCAGTGTGAAAATTTGACATGATTATACCCAAAATGCTAGATTCTTGATAATTCATCATCCAAAAAACAAAACAGAATGTGGAAAAATTATTTAAATGCTTTGATTTACAATGAAAACAACAGGGTAATTCAGATATAGTGCTCTTGACATAACACAGCTTACCTTAGAGGAGGGTCACTTTACACTTGGGACAGTCCTGTAACTTATGACCCGATTGACCCCATGCTGGGAATACACTTTCCTGACTTTGCAAGATCATAGCTTTGACATTAGCAGAGATTGTATGTCAAATACCTATCTATAAATATAGATCAAGTACCTTTAAGTTTATCTTTCTTGCAAAAATATACCTCACATATGATGACTAAGATGAACTGAACAACTAGAAGAAAAGTTTATCCATAACAGGTTTTTCCAATTGCAATCCCTAATATTCACATTTTGCATCCCACAGAAATGATTCTTCAAAGAATGCAAAAGGTTTCAGGCATCTTCGCTAAGTCAGGAGAGCAAACGAAACCAGCACCAATATGGATTTTCATAATGCTTGGTGCTATTGCAGGATCTAAAGGTAGAATAGAGGTGGAAGCCAAACAGCTAGTTGTGATTGCAGCATTAGTCTACAAAATGTTTCAATTTCCAATTCTAATTCAAATTAGAAAATTTCTGGAAGCCAACAATATTATAACCTCCAAATGCTGAAATCCCTGCTTTCTAAATTGGTCGTCAACAGCCATACCATCAGTTAGAAACGCTGGGGGCGCTCACAATCTAGGTATTCAGCACAGGAACAAGTCATTTGGGTCATCTCGTCTGTGGTATTGCTGAACAAACAGACATGCTGGGGAAGCTTTTCATCTTGCACTCATCAGGGCAGATTTACAAGAATACCAAATCTCAAAAGGAACAACAATTTACACTGCATGAGTAGAGGGTACTGGTTGGTTGGCAAGTGGAATCTGATTGGTAGAGGCGTTGCCATGGAGAATGCACTATGGAGCAGTTAACTGCCAAGTTTTTGTTTAGATTCAAACCAGGGAGGTCGACTCCGATTTCGTCAATGGAACTGTCAAGGCGAATGGCTGTCCCCTAAGCTTTTGTTAGTGCAAAAAGGCACAATGCTTGGACATGTTCTTTCTGTTTGCAAAGGACAGGGCCCTGTGCGTGAATATAAGTAGCTTCTAGTATGATCAGCCGGGCTCACAGTCACACCGAGAGCCCGGCTGATCATCTTAAATTGGTTGTCAGTGTAATTCTTAGCACAATCAGGTTTTTTAGCAATAGTCGTTCACATCTAATGTTGAGCACTATGTTCTGAGTTTGAAAGCATGGGCTGGTTGAGTACGGTCAGTACTTTGCCTGTTGCAAACAACTGAAGCGACATGCTGTTTGATACAATCCTCCAGGTATTGGGATGTATGGCTTACATAGGACATCACAACTGCACTGAAACTCATGTACCACATTGCTAATTTCTGTGGTAGGCAGAAAGTCTTCTTGTTAGTGAAGAATACTATTTGTGTTGCCACTACATAGTAGCAGCATGAAATGGCTAGATTCACCTGCTGCTCAAATTTTTGAGATCCTTAACCTCCCAGGGTAATCTGAGGTAGGCACTTCTCAGGACTGAAAGTGGTAACCTTAGGCTCGTTCATAACTTTGCGCAATAAATAGCGAGCAATGATCTGATCGGGGTACACATCATTCCACAGCTTTGATGTTCCCTAATTCAGCACCAAGCTTGCACAGTAAGCAAATGGCTTAGGCCCTATTTATGAGATTGCTATTAAGCCCAATCTTATAGTGCATAGAACTGTAGGAAACCCAAAGCGTATATTAACCAGGGAAGGTAGGCTGCGGTAGACATTAGCAGAGAACCCATTGGAAGATTTCTCAACTAGCACATAGAGGAGAAGGAACTCATTTGACTGCTCCATTTGAAAAAGTAAATTTGAGCGCAGGACGGAGCCCATTAAGTTGTGCGAGGAAATTCTTACATGCAGTCACAGATTCAAACATAGCAAACGTATCATCTATGTTTCGGCAATACGCAAGGGGTAGGAGGTTAGGGGTCATTCTATCGAAGGCACGTTTCTTGTGGAAACCAACAAAGATGCCGGCGACAGCTGGGCCTACAGGTGATCCCAATGCAACATGGTGTGATGCCAGGTATGTAGGCCATACATCCAGAAGACTGGTAGGTCTTATCAAAAAGCATGTCCCTTTGGGTGCTCACAACAGGCAAGTGCTGATTGTAATCAATCAGCCCATGCTTGCAAAACTCAGAACATAGTCCAACATTAGACGTGATTCTGCAATTGAATGACTCTTACTAAACAATGCTGATTGTGCTCAGAATTACACTGACAGCCAATTTAAGATTATCAGTCGGGCTCGCAGTGTGGCCCACTTACGCATACTAGAAGCTACATATATTCATACACAAGGCCCTGTCCTCTGCGAACAAGAACATGCCCATGCACTGCATTTTTTTCAACTAAACAACAGCTTGGGAACAGCATTTTCCTGGTTCATTCGCCCTGGCAGTGCCTTGACAATCAGTCAACTTGCCTGTTTGAATTTACACAAAAGCTTAGTAATTAACTGCTCCCTATTGCATTCTTCATGGCACACTGCCTCTACCAAAGTCCACCTGCCAACCAATCAGCCCCCTCTTCTCATGCAGTATAAACTGTTGTTCCCTTTGAGATTTGGTATTCTTGCAAACCTGTCCTGATGATTACAAGACAAAAAGCTTTGATAGCATCTTTCTTTTTTTCAGCAATGCTCAAGTTCCGTACTATCAAGCAACAATTTGTATGTCTGAGACAGAGGTAAAACAAAGCCAATTTTGGGATATCAACAACATAGTTTGACTCTCAGATAACTTAAATACAGGTAAGCTATCTACTGAATTTCTTTGACAGCGTATTAGACTCAAGGTTGTGCTGGTGTTCACTTCCAGGTGTATTGATAATGCTAGAGTGAGAAACAGACCCGTGTTTTGAGTGAGCATTTATGCAGGATGAGACTGAACAGATTGGTAGTAGAATTACATATTTACACTGTGCCTTTCACTGCTTGGTCTGAGGTATGCAAATTTCTTTCATTTTTTGATTTGATCCATTTGTGTCACTGTATTGCCTCAATAGATGATTGCACCATAAACAATAAAATTTGAAAAATGCCCGCACAGCAAACTCACTTAAGTGTAAGCGGTTTGTCAGCACAATAAACGATGACATCAAACATTGCTCATGTACTCTCGAAAGTGAGGAGTTTGTTCTCATGCATGTCTTCAATTTTGGTGTGCCTTCATCCCAAATCAAGCAGCCAGAGGTATTTGCTGAGTTCGAACTCCTCGGTTCCCAGCTATCCCACTACAAACTAGGGTCCAATGAAGAGAGTGGGTCCCTGAATGCTCACCTAGCTGATCTAGCACACGCATATTGCAGGATATCCAACAACTTGGCTGATTTCCACATGCAGCACTAATGTCTGGTAGTGTTGCAAAGCCTCAAAGCAAACCCAGCCACACATATCTGTAAGCCCGACAAAAGGGACTGGAATAGTCATCCTTAACATGCGTGATTATATTGACAAAATGCACGCCGTTCTTAATGGCGGGTCCAACTTCGTATTGTTTGGACTTAAGGTATGACCACACAGACTTGCTCAAAAGCAAGCTACAAAAACGCTTGTTGGACTTGCGTAAGAGTAGTGAGCTGCTTAGTGGTGTGTATGATAGGATCCATCCTCCCAGCTCTGTGTCCATGTATATATGGGCTGCCAAGACACACAAATGATGCCCCTTTATGCCCTACCTTATTTATGACTGGTTCTGCAAAACATGAAATGGCCAAATGCTTCAGTGAGTTGCTACAACCAGTTCGGAGCAAGTTCCCACATACATAGTGAAAGATTCCTTCACTTTTGCAAAGGCCATACAGGACTTGCATATTGGTAGCAATGCCGTGTCCACGTGCTTGTTTGACATTGTTAGCCCATTCACTAAAGTACCACTCAAGGAAGCCATTGACATTTGCACCACGTCATTATATAATGGCGGTCCAGATGCCCTGCCATTATCTGAATCTGTATTCATTGAACTTATGAATTCAGCAACTCATGCAGTTGAAACACCACCATGTATGCCCACATGTTGCCATGGGATCCCCTCAAGCATCTCACTAACATCTTCATGGGTTTCCATGAGAAACGCATCTTCGATGAAATGACCTCCTACACTCTGCATATTTCCATTACATAGATGATACACATGGTATGTTTGAATCTGCAGCTACATGTATGAATTTCCTTACACAACTTAATGGGCTCCATCCTGTGCTGAAATTCAACCTGGAAATTGCCCCTGGGGCAACATCATTACTTTTCCTGTTGGCTATTAGGTTTGGAAATGCAAAAAAACTGATCCGTAATGCACTTAGAAAAAGTCTCTACGGTAAAGGAAATTTCTGTTGTTGGTGCTTTGCAAAATTAAATGAGAGTTCAAGGGGCACAAAATGTAGCTGGGCATGCAATTTGGGAAGGCAACTTTCTGTTTTTATTATTTTGTTTTAATTATGCACACAACCTTGAAAGCAGAGGAATATAATCTAATTTTAACTGGTGACTCTAAAATTTGAGAAATGCACAGTAACAATACCAATGAGGACATACTGACAGCTATGGGGAAAGTGTTTTTTTCAAGCCAGAGAAAGGGTAAATTTATAGATTTACAAATAAATCTATAGACTGTTTATATCTTCCAGATTTATGATTTTTAGAATGGTTTGAATTAATTTCACTCTAGAACTTGCACAGAATACAGTGAAAAATGTTCCTACCGGGTGAAGTGGACAGTTGTGTAAGCATTGTCTCTGCTTTATCCCCAAGTGCCAGTTGTGGAGTACGATAAATCTGTTGAGTATTCAGATAGTTCCTATGTTGCCATCTCTTCTTAACAATGCTGTCTGTTTTAAACTGCTGTGATCCTGCTTGTTGTGTTGAACTTTGTATGGCTACAGGCAGAGGGACTTCTACTGCTGGCATTGGCTGGTTAAATTCTATTGCTGGAGTAGACAGGGTCTCTGTTGCAGGCGAGAGCTGGAACCGTTCCTTTGCAGTTAAGAACTGAGACTGACTTTCTGCAGTCACAGAGTGGGACTGTTCTGCTGCAGACATGGACTGGCACTGCTCTGTCACATAAATGTACTGGGATTGTTTCCCTCCTGGTATGGACTGAGACTGTTCACCTGTTGGCATGTTTTGGAATTTCTCCATTGCAATCGTGGGCTGAGAATTTTCTGTTGATGGGATGGCCTGGGAATTTTGCATTGCAGGCGCTGAATGGGAATTTTCTGTTGGAGACGCAAACTGACATTTCTCCATTGCAAGCACGGACTGAGCTTTCTCCACCGCGGGCACGGAGAGAGCGTTCTCCACCGCGGGCACGGAGAGAGCGTTCTCCACCGGGGGCACGGAGAGAGCGTTCTCCACCGGGGGCACGGACAGAGCGTTCTCCACCGGGGGCACGGACAGAGCGTTCTCCACCGGGGGCACGGACAGAGCGTTCTCCACCGGGGGCACGGACAGAGCGTTCTCCACCGGGGGCACGGACAGAGCGTTCTCCACCGGGGGCACGGACAGAGCGTTCTCCACCGGGGGCACGGACAGAGCGTTCTCCACCGGGGGCACGGACAGAGCGTTCTCCACCGGGGGCACGGACAGAGCGTTCTCCACCGGGGGCACGGACAGAGCGTTCTCCACCGGGGGCACGGACAGAGCGTTCTCCACCGGGGGCACGGACAGAGCGTTCTCCACCGGGGGCACGGACAGAGCGTTCTCCACCGGGGGCACGGACAGAGCGTTCTCCACCGGGGGCACGGACAGAGCGTTCTCCACCGGGGGCACGGACAGAGCGTTCTCCACCGGGGGCACGGACAGAGCGTTCTCCACCGGGGGCACGGACAGAGCGTTCTCCACCGGGGGCACGGACAGAGCGTTCTCCACCGGGGGCACGGACAGAGCGTTCTCCACCGGGGGCACGGACAGAGCGTTCTCCACCGGGGGCACGGACAGAGCGTTCTCCACCGGGGGCACGGACAGAGCGTTCTCCACCGGGGGCACGGACAGAGCGTTCTCCACCGGGGGCACGGACAGAGCGTTCTCCACGGGGGGCACGGACAGAGCGTTCTCCACCGGGGGCACGGACAGAGCGTTCTCCATCGCAGACCTGGACTGGGACCTCTCCACTGCAGACCTGGACTGGGACCTCTCCACTGCAGACCTGGACTGGGACCTCTCCACTGCAGACCTGGACTGGGACCTCTCCACTGCAGACCTGGACTGGGACCTCTCCACTGCAGACCTGGACTGGGACCTCTCCACTGCAGACCTGGACTGGGACCTCTCCACTGCAGACCTGCACTGGGACCTCTCCACTGCAGACCTGCACTGGGACCTCTCCACTGCAGACCTGCACTGGGACCTCTCCACTGCAGACCTGCACTGGGACCTCTCCACTGCAGACCTGCACTGGGACCTCTCCACTGCAGACCTGCACTGGGACCTCTCCCCTGCAGACCTGCACGGGGGCTTCTCCACGGCAGACCTGCACGGGGGCTTCTCCACGGCAGACCTGCACTGGGGCTTCTCCACGGCAGACCTGCACTGGGGCTTCTCCACGGCAGACCTGCACTGGGATATCTGCACTGAAGCCATGGACTCGGATTTCTCCATTGCAGGCCTGGACTGGGATTTCTCCACTGCAGGCGGGAACTGGGATCTCTCCATTGCAAATATGGCCTGGGTTTTCTCCACCATAGGAGCAAACAAACTCTGTTTCACTGTAGGTGTGGAAATAGCTGGTTTTACTGCAGATGTAGAGAGAGCTAGTTGTGCCACAGGAGAGGAAAGACCTTGGACTGTTAAAGGCATGGGCATGGCTTGGCATATTATAGATCTTGATACGACAGAGTCCACTGTAGTCATAGATGGGGACATATCTTGTGCAAGGGCTATCTGCGGGTGATTAAAATTCTTTTTGCGCCGCCGCCGTCTCTTTGATTCAGTACTGCAGCTTCTAAACTCTTGCGATTCTGTTGCTTTATCTAAACAGTCTGTTGTGCCCTATGAAATAAAATGCAAAGAAATGGTTACTGTGTCGAAAGCATTAAAGAGATATAAAATTGCTTACAACATGTAAACAAAGTATAGATTTTATTGTGACTAGCAAACATGACTTTACTGTTTTTGCTCTACATATAACATCAACATTGTGCTGATCAGCTCTGCAACCAAGATTGTATTCAACCATCTCCTTTTCATACTTATAACTCCTCATTAAGGAACCCAAAATTAACACTCACTTATTTCTAACTATCTCATCTCTAGCCTTCTCTTTCTCTCCACATTCCTGTAAAATGTGTTAATGCTCTCCTACCGAGACTGTTCAACCTGGATTTTACTCCACACAGTTTTGGATGAGTTCAGGTTTATGAAGGGTGAAAGATGAGAGTCTGGCCAGAGAAGTGTTGGATAGTCAAGTCTAGATGCAACAAAGGCTTGAATGAGGGTTTCAGCAGCAGATAAGCTGAGGCAAGGGCTGTGTTTAGCAATGTTATGGAGCTGGATGTAGGTGATTTTAGTTGCGACAGAGATCTACGGCTGGAAGCTCACATTGGGATCAAATGTGACACCATGATTGTGATGATTCTGGTTCAGCCTTAGACAGTTGCCAGGTGAGGGATGGAGTGGTGTGGTTAGGTAATAGAGTTCATGGTGGGAACCAAAGACATTGGCTTTGGACTTCCCAAAATTTACTTGGGGGAAATTTCTGATCATTCAGCACTGAAGTCAAAGAAGCAGCCTGACAATTTAGAGACAGTGAAGGGATCGAGGGAGATGGTGGAAGGTAGAGTTGGGTGTCCTCAGCATGCATCTGGTACCTAACACTGTCTTTTCAAATTACTTTGCCAAGAGACAACATCTAGATAAGAAATAGGAGTGGGGGGGGGGGGGGGGGGGGGGGGGGGTTCGCGTGTGGTGGCAGAGGTGGAGAAAGGATAGATCCTTGGGGTAATGGTGCGGATGTGTGATGAGAAGCCATTCCTCATGATTCTCTCACTACAACTGCATAAATAAGCATGGAACCAGCTGATAAGAGTCCCACCCAGCTGGACGATGATAGAGAGGTATTGCAGGAGAATGGTGGGGGTCAACCATGTCAAAGGCTGCGAACAGACAGAATGATGAGGAGAGATTTACCACAGTCAGTCACATCAGATATAATTTGTGACTTTGATAAGATCAGTTTCAGCACTGTGGCAAGGACAAAAACTGGATTTGGGGAAGTTTAAACATGGAATTCTGGGAAAGATGAGCACAGATTTGGGAGGTGGCAGCATGTTCAAGGGCTCTGAAGAATATAGTTGATGAAAAATATTTTCATTTATATCCTGAGACAAATGACATGGAGTCAAAAGGTAGAAACAAGTCTATTCTAACTAACTAATAGAGGGTGTACTAATAACTAATAGACGGTGACTAGTAACTAGTTAGAATTTTTGTACAGAAGTAAAGGGACCATTACCCAAACAAGGAAAAATAATTAATTGCTTCCCATTTCTCTCCTGGTGTTTGACAAGGTGTTTACTAAAACTCGCTTTCACAGGCATATTTCCTTCCTCAGTGACCCTCTATCCAGCTCCACCTGTCCCACCTCCCTCAAACAGCTTATATTTCATCTTATTTCTATTTTTCTTTAGTTCTGATGAAGAGTCATACGAACTCAAAACGTTAATCTGTCTTCCTCTCCACAGATGCTGTCAGACCTGCTGAGTTTTTCCAGCTATTTTTGTTTTTGTTTCAAGAAAAAACAATCACCATCTCTTTAAAACATTCCCAAAATAGTCATGATTTCCCAGCCTGTGCAAGACCTTGTTGTGGATTTCCTATTCAGTTCCTTCAGTGAAGATACAGAGTGCTACTGGTGTTTTGGCAAAATACAATTCTCAAGCAACACCGTCAAAACAGATTGATTGTCATTTATCGCATTGAGTGTTGGCACAACTGGCAGTCACATTTTTCTGCATATCAGACATCCCGAGAACATGAAAGGTACAATATAAAGACAAGATCGTGCTTTTTAACATTAAGCTTTTTCTTATTCCTCAGTTCCATCTGTTCCGTCACTGATGGCCAGTTGTTTTGTCACCATAATCATTCCCGATGGAACTCCCTCTTGTTATGATTCCAGCTGTTGTTGCTGCTGGCCAACTCAGATCCCAGGTTGGAACCTGGCTTGATAGAGCCTAATTTTTATGTTTTGTTTGGAAATATGGGGGGCAGCTACTGAATAGAGTCACAGGAGTCAGCTAATGAACTGTTGACAAATGAATAAAATTTATTAAACAAGAAAAGATAAACAATATTACGATACTCCTTCACCCACAACTATACCTTTATAGATATATTCAGATTCGGAAGGATAACACAAGTTACAAAAGTGATCTTATACTTTCAAGTTCACCGAACCACACGGTCCATGTAAACCAACAGGTGACCTGTGGTCAGGCACACCACACTCCGAAACCAAGTGACAGGTACTATCCCAAACAGATGCTCTGGGTCTCTCAACTCCCCACAGATGCTAATCACACTGTAAACCAACGGGTCTCACCGAACACCGTCTTTCACATGAGGGTTTCCAATCCCCACTCTCGAAGAACCCACCTTGGAATCTCCGCCCAAACAACGCTTTCTTTCGGGCACCTTCCACAAAGGTCCACCTCCAGGGTTCGATTTCCCCTGGATCACCACATGCATTCAAGCTTCGCCTTCCACACACTCTCTCTCAGATACTCAAACGTGCCAACAGAACACCGCTGCTTCACAGGGCCGTAGTAAAGAGTTACAGACCTTCGGCTGTCTCCTTGGA
Organism: Carcharodon carcharias; assembly: GCF_017639515.1. NCBI lineage: Eukaryota > Metazoa > Chordata > Chondrichthyes > Lamniformes > Lamnidae > Carcharodon > Carcharodon carcharias. The sequence continues at coordinate 71,655,798 of NC_054474.1, read as the reverse complement.
TCTTCTGGGTTCTTGCAGGCCTATTTTGCTTCAAGTCTGTATCCTGCAGCTTTCTCTCTTTAAACTTGGAGTCTTCCTCTGCTCCTCACTCTTAACTCCACTCAACAGGGCCTTATCCAGATTCCTGTTCTTTTCCTTTGATAAGAAGGTTTTCTCGATACCCCCTTTCTGTTCTTTTAGGCAATCTGCTTCCCGCAGCTCTGTCCTGTCCAGGTTCTACTAGCTCCCGTTTCCAACTGAACTAAAAAACTGCTTTCTTCACTGTAAGAGCATAATCACTAACTGAACTCAATGCTTTCTGTTTCTCTGTGTCTGTGGGCCCCCTGTTGCTAGGCAACAGCATAGTTTTTTTTCTAATTCAAGAGGCATAAAACATCAAGAAAATGCAGGTATAGGAACAAACCTACAGACTTGCAGGCAACATTCTTTAAAATGAAATTAGACCCAGGTTTCACCCTTATAAACCACAAATAAAACATATAACTTAAACTTAAAGCTAAAATTTAAAGCTATAGCTTATGCATAACACCCACAAATACAACTTACTTAAACTATATCTAGTTCCTCACACTTCCCCCTTGAAAGAAAGCTTCACAACCGTGAAGGTTTCTTTACAATTGCCTTACATTCGCCACACAAACTTATCATAAACATTGAACAAAATAGCTTATTACATATCATATAAATAAACTTCTCATCTCCATAAGACCATAAGGCATAGGAGCAGAAGGTGGCCATTCAGCCCATCCAGTCTGCTCCAACATTCAATGAGATCATGGCTGATCTGATAATCCTCAACTCCACTTTCCTGCCTTTTCTCCATAGCCCTTGATACCCTTACTGATTGAAAATCTGCCTATCTCAGTCTTGAGTATACTTAACGACCCAGCCTCTACAGCCGTCTGTGGTAAAGAATTCCACAGATTGATTACTCTGACAAGAAATTCCTCCTCATCTCTGTTTTAAATGGGCGCCGCCTTACTCTGAGATTATGCCCTCTGGTCCTAGACTCTCCCGCAAGGGGAAACAACCTCTCAGCATCTACCCTGTCAAGCCCCCTAAGAATCTTGTATGTTTCAATAAGGTCGTCTCTCATTCTTCTAAACTCCAATGAGTACAGGCTCAACCTACTCAAAATCTCCTCATAAGAAAACCCCTCCATACCCAGGATCAACCTAATGAACTTTCTCTGGACTGCCTCCAATGCCAGTATATCTTTCCTTAAAGGAACCAAAATTGTTCACAGCATTCTAGATATGATCTAACTAGTGCCTTGTATCATTTTAGCAAGACTAACCTATTTTTATACTCCATTCCCTTTGAAATAAAGGCCAATATTCCATTTGCCTTCCCTATTACCTGTTGAACTTGTATGTTAGCTTTTTGTGATTCATGCACAAGGACTCCCAAATCCCTGTGCTGCAGCCTTCTGCAGTGTTTCTCCATTTAAATAATATTCAGCTCCTCTATTCTTCCTGCCAGTGCATAACCTCACATTTTCCCACATTATATTCCATCTTCCAAGTTTTTGCCCACTCACTTAACCTGTCTATATCCCTCTGCAGACTCCTTGTGTCATCCTCACCACTTGACTTCCCACCTATTTTTGTGTCATCTGCAAACCTGACGATAGTACTTTCACTTCCTTCAACTAAGTCATTAATATATATTGTAAGTAATTGAGGCCCCAGCACTAGTCCCTGCGGCACTCCTTTAGTTACAGGTTGCCATCCCGAAAATGACCCCCTTATCCCAACTCTGTCTCTATTAGTTAGCCAATCCTCTATGTTAGTATACTACCCCTAACACCATGGTCTCTTATCTATCTCGTTTCACAACTATGCATGTCATATTGTACAATTAGAGATTTAAGCAAAACAAAGTTAATAAATGTAATCAGATTAGCAGAATTTGTACACCATAGTATTACCATAACTCAACTCTTATGTTTCTATTTTCCCTTATTCCCAGTCTTTAACTCAGCAAAGAATGATTTATTTAAGTCCACAGCTAAATCATCCTTTTTGTTAATTGTAGGAGTAACTCCATCTTTTAGCTCATTTTCCGAACTCAAATGTGGTAAACTCTCATTTCAATTTAGTAAAGTTTGTGCATTAGCATCTCACTTCTCCTCTGGTCAAAACTGCTTTTCGCCGTTTCAAGGATGTTGCTGAGATGCTTTTTATGTTCACACAAAAGTGTTTTGTATTTCTGCTTGGGTATGATCTTTGAACTTTTTGTAATCTTGTTGTTTCGCCCAATCCCATTTCAAACAGGTTGTTTCCACTTATCTTTGAGCAGCATCAATTATTTTATCTCTTTGGGGTTGCATAGTTCGTTCCAACCCTTCAACTCTTTTGCATAATTTACAACTATATCAGTCCACTTCCTCAGCAGGTTTTGAATGGTCTTTTCGCAAACTGTCCACTTGCCTGGATTCCAACTACTGCATTTTGTGTAGTAGCACAGACAAGCATTTGTAAATCAGTAACAAAAATAAAAATAGCTGGAAAAACTCAGCAGATCTGACAGCATCTGCGGAGAGGAATACAGTTAACGTTTCGAGACCTTGTGACTCTTCATCAGAATTGAGGAAATATAGAAATGACATGAAATATAAGCTGGTTGGGGGGGTGGGGGGGGCTACAGATAGAGCTGGATAGAGGGCCAGTGGTAGGTGGAAGCAAAGAAGAGATTGCCAAAGGTGTCATAGACAAAAGGACAAAGGGGTTGTTGATGGTGATGATATTAGCTAAGGAATGTACTAATGGTGACATTAAGGGTAGAAAGCAGGATGAGCAAGTGACAGATGGCCCTAGTGGGGGTGGGGAGGGGGGAAGGGATTGAAATAGGCTAAAAGGTGGAGATGAAACAATAGATGGAAATACATTTAAAAGTAACGGAAATAGGTGGGAAAAGAAAAATATATTTTAAAAAATTATAAATTATTTGAAAAAGGGAGATCGAAAAGGGGGTGGGAATGGAGGAGAGAGTTCATGATCTTAAGTTGTTGAACTCAATGCTAAGTCTGGCAGTCTGTAAAGTGCTTAGTTGGAAGATGAGGTGCTGTTCCTCCAGTTTGCATTGAGCTTCACTGGAACATTGCAGCAGGCCAAGGATGAAAATGTGGGCATGTCTCTCGCCCCTTGTTCAGTCCATTCCCACCAAATCCACCATTTCTCTGACGCCCTACATCATATCAACAATTTCCAGTTCCTTGGCCCCAACCGCCTCCTCTTCACCATGGACGTCCAATCCCTCTACATCTCCATCCCCCACCGACATGGTCTGAGGGCTCTCCGCTTCTTCCTCAAACAGAGGCCCGAACAATTCCCATTCACCACTACTCTCCTCCGTCTGGCTGAACTTGTTCTCACACTGAACAATTTCCCCTTCCTCCAAATAAAAGGTGTGGCTATGGGTACCCGCATGGGCTCCAGTTATGCCTGTCTCTTCATGGGATATGTGGAACACTCCTTGTTGCAGTCCTACTCAGGCCCCCTCCCACAATTCTTTCTCCAGTACATTGATGACTGCTTCGGTGCTGCTTCATACTCTAATCTGGACCTGGAAAAATTTATTAATTTTGCTTCCAATTTCCACCCCTCCATCAATTTCACATGGTCCATCACTGACACTTCCCTTCCCTTCCTTGATCTCTCTTTCTCAATTTATGGTGATAGACTGTCCATCAATATTCATTACAAGCCTACCGACTCCCACAGCTACCTCGACTACAGCTCCTCACACCCCGCTTCCTGTAAGGACTCCATCCCATTCTCTCAGTTCCTTCGCCTCCATTGTATCTGTTCTGATGATGCTACTTTCCAAAACAGCTCCTCTGACATGTCTTCCTTCTTCCTTAACCAAGATTTCCCATCCACGGTGGTTGACAGGGCCCTCAGACGTGTCTGGCCCATCTCCTGCGCATCCGCCCTCACACCTTCCTCTCCCTCCCAGAACCATGATAGGGTCCCCCTTGTCCTCACTTATCACCCCATCAGCCACCGCATTCAAAGGATCATCCTTCGCCATTTCTGCCAACTCCAGCACGATGCCACCACCGAACACATCCTCCCTTCACCGCAACCCCCCCCACCCCGGCGCATTCCGCAGGGATCGTTCCCTCCGGGACACCCTGGTCCACTCCTCCATCACCCCCCTACACCTCAACCCCCTCCCACAACATCTTCCCATGCAACCGCAGAAGGTGCAACACCTGCCCCTTTGTTTCCCCCCTCCTCACCCGTCCAAGGGCCCAAGCACTCCTTTCAAGTGAAGCAGCACTTCACTTGCACTTCCCTCAATTTAGTCTACTGCATTCACTGCTCCCAATGCAGTCTCCTCTACATTGGAGAGACCAAATGCACACTGGGTGACTGCTTTGCTGAACACCTTCGGTCTGTCCGCATGACCCAGGCCTCCCTGTCACTTGCCATTTCAACACACCACCCTGCTCTCATGCCCACATGCCCGTCCTTAGCCTGCTGCAATGTTCCAGTGAAGCTCAATGCAACAGTACCTCATCTTCCGACTAAGCACTTTACAGCCTGCCGGACTTAACATTGTGTTCAACAAATGCAGATCATGAACTCTCTCCTCCATCCCCACCCTCTTTCCGATCCCCCTTTTTCCAATAATTTAACTTTTTTAAATATATTTTTCTTTTCCCATATATTTCCATTATTTTTTAAATGTATTTCCATCTATTGTTTCATCTCCACCTTTTAGCCTATTTCGATCCCTTCCCCCCACCCCTACAAGGGCCATCTGTCACTTGCTCATCCTGCTTTCTACCCTTAATGTCACCATAGGCACATTCCTTCGCTAATATCACCACCATCAACACCCCTTTGTTCTCTTGTCTATGACATCTTTGGCAATCTCTTCTTTGCCTCCACCTATAACTGCCCCTTTATCCAGCTCTACCTGTCCCAACCCCCTCAACCAGCTTATATTTCATGTCATTTCTATATTTCCTCAATTCTGATGAAGAGTCATACAGACTTGAAACGTTAACTCTATTGCTCTCCGCAGATGCTGTCAGGCCTGCTGAATTTTTCCAGCTATTTTTATTTTTGTTTCAGGTTTCTAGGGTCCACAGTATTTTGCTTTTATCTTATTTGTAAATCAGTGTCTCTAGTCATTGATCTTGAAGGGTTATTATGCACATTTAGTCCTTTTTTTGACAATTCTTAATTTCCAATTTTGCAGGCACTTCAGTTGCTTTCATATTGTCCATTACTGAAGTTGATACATCAATAATGTTACTTGGATCAGTTCTCTGCTCAACAGGACCACAATTCAACAAGGAATTTTTACTCACAAAAACAACTTTGAAACTGTGACACTCCAAGCCACACTCCTCCTCTTTCATTTTCTCCAGATTGCACTGAAGTTCGAAAATCTCAAAACTCTTTTCCCGACAAAGCTTTAATAGCTCATTAGTTTTGGCTTTTAATTCTGCATTCAACCAATTATCCTGATTTACCAAAAATTCCTTTTCCTGTTCAAGGCATTTTCCATGATAATTCGTCGAGACGACCGGTGCTTGAAGTTCATTAAGTTTTAACAGAAGATTGACCTTTGTTAAATTTGCTTCTACAAGTTTGTGGTCTAGACGTTTCAAGTCCTCAGTCAAGTATTCTACTTTGTGACTGATTCTCAATTGTTCTCACCAATTCTCATTTTTCAATAGTAACATCCTCTTTTACACATGGAATTTGGTTTTCTACATTAATCAATTTTCTACATAATCAATTGCTTGTTATCGATAATAAGTGCTTCATTTTTGGCCACAGTAATTTTCAGGAGCTGCTTAAGGTCAGTATGATCAACCGCCTGCTGCAATATAGTCGTCTCCACATTACTGTCTCTGTAGCCAAATCATTACCCAGAATAATATCTTCCCCTTCAATAGGTGACCTAGGAATAATTCCCACCGTAACAATTCCAGTTAAAAAGTGGCTTTGTAAGTTGGCTTTACACAAAGAAACAGGTTCATAAATTCCATTAATACCCCTTAGGCTCTCTGGTACTTTGCAATGATTGATTTGTATTGTGATTTCACCAAATCAGATTCTTTCAACACAGCCCACATTCACTGAATTTTTTCTAAACATGCTCCCTCTATTGACAGGATATCAATTCCAAGTAACATTTCAATTTATTCTGCAGGTCTCAATTTTTCCTCAACTTTTAGTTTCATATCTTTGGAATTTTTCAATTACCGTACTTAAAAACACTTCAACATCAAAATAGTTTTGCTTTCCTCAAAGCCAGTACATTTACAATCACAGGCTGTTGTACAGGATCAGTAAAAAGATAACATAACCTAATCCTAACACCAGGTTAATACCATATGTGGAAATCAGTAGTGTTGCATGGGTAAAATACATTAAAAAAGAGATTATAAAGAAGAAAAATAGATCTTGTCCTTAGAGTAACCTTCAGTGCGGTTTGAGTTGGGTGGTGAATTGCTAACGATCTTCAATTATTTATTATTTCTAGCATGTTTGTAATAAGACTGTAAATGTAGTGATGTAGCGTAGGATACAAAACTTCTGGGGAAAGAATGACCAAATTAGCCCTTAGGGCACAGTGATTTGTGTGGCTACAGGGATTCAATTTCAGAGCAATTCTAGTGGGTGGAAAATCATGCAATGTATGCTGACCTTTGCAACTAATTCCCGATATGTGCTCCTACATAATACATAGTATTTACAGCACATAAACAGGCCACTCTACCTAGCATTGTCAGTGTTTATGCTCCACATGAGCTTCCTCCCACTCTACTTCATCTAATTCCAAAAAAGCAATCTTCTATTTCTTTCATCTGCATGTGTTTATTGAGCTTCCCCAGAAATGAATGCACACTAGACGCCTGAACTACTCTGTGTAGCAAGTTCAACATTCTAATCACCCTCTGAGGAATGAACTTTTTCCTGAATTCCCTACTGGATATATTAGTGGCTATTTTTAATTTATCACTCCTACTCCTGATCTCCCCTGCAATTCCCTCATCATGGGGAATTTTCTTTTTGGAGGTGAGAGCTGGGGGCTTGGGAAAGCCTGGAAAAAAACTGTTGGGCTGTTATCCGAACATCTTCCCCCCTTCTTCCGTTGGTCCCTGGGGTGGATTGGGAGTCTTGTTGGCAACATGCACAGCAGCAGCAGGAAGGCAATTAAAATAACCAGAGAGGCAACTGAGTGAAATTTTGAGCCTGCAATTGCTATTTGGCAACAGTGAATGGGTTTCATGCAACATCCAGAACATGGCAGCTTAGAGGACACGAGTCACAGAAAGAAGTCATTAAAACCTGCAACTGACATTCACCGAGTACCACAAAGAAGAAAAGCAACAAGCTTGAGGTCAGCCATAGGCAAAAGCTTGCAATGACAGGAGCAGGTCATCGAGGCTGATATTCATAATAATGGTCTAACTAGATGACCAGCCAGATCCTGTAGATGACTTTCACAACTCAATCCCTTACTCCCTTCTAATTTCTTCAGAAGTAGTTCCTCCAAGCCACCATAGCACAAATCTCTGTGCAGCAACTGTGAATGCTTCACTAGCCTTTAAATCCTGCACTCTCAATCACGATCCACCCCAGTCATCCTGCCCACCAATCCTAATTGGACAGCAATCCCAAAAGTAGGTTCCTAATTGGATACCTTCCAGAAAGTTCAACCAAAAGGCCCACTACTCGTCTGCCCAGGTTTCCAACTGGAAATCGCCCCATTATTTGTGCAAAACTAAGGCGGCAAGATTCTACCCTTCATCATTATGTCTACCCTATCGAACCCTTCCGTATTCTTGAAGATTTCCATCAGGTTACCCATCAGTCTTCTCTTGTCAATGTTCAATCTTTCCTGATAGCTATATCCAATGAGTCCTGGTATCATTCTACTAAGTCTGTTTTGTACCTTTCCCGGTGCCTCTATGTCCTTTTTATAATAGGGACCAGGACTGTTCACAGTACTCCAAATGTAATCCATTCAAGGTTCTATAAAAGTTTAAAATAACTTCTCTATTATTCAATTCTATTCCTCTAGAAATGAGCCTCAATGCTTTTTCTTCGCTTTAAGGCCTTGTGAACTACTACTTTTAATGATTTTGCTCCTCTGCCCCATTTAAACACATGTTCCAAGCAATATGTGGCCTCCTACTCTCCCTACCAAATTGCACTGCCTCACAACTATCTAAATTGAACTGTACTTGCCAATTACATACCCATTTTGCAGTTTATTCAGGTCTTCCTGTATCTTGTCAGTCATAATCTGCATTCTCTACACCTTTCAATTTGGTATTGTGTGCAAATTTTCAAATTGTACTTCCTGATTACGGAGTTCAAATCACTTGTGCAAATGTTGCACAGCAGTGGGTCCAACATTGGCAAAAGGTGTTCCACAGTGATCAGTTGGAGCAAATACTATCAACCCTTATTCTCTGTTTTCTGGCCAGCATGCCATCCATTCTGCTACTTTTCTTCTCGTGTTTTGACCTTTGTCCAGTAGCACAAAGCTCTGTGCCAGGGTGATCAATTCCTAAAATCTACCCATGATACCAAAAGCTCAAAGATTACAAATAAAAACAGGAAATGCTGCAAAAACTCAGCAGGTCTGGCAGCATCTGTGGAGACAGAAACAGAGTTAACGTTTCGCGTCCATATGATTCTTCTTCAGGGAACCCAAAGATTACACATAGATCAGGGTGACAGTACCTGTTGTAAAGGTTGAAGGCATGTTTTCAGTTTCTTTTTAGAGATAAACAACTGGTCATAATCTTCTGTTGATTCCAGAAGTTTTTTACTGGGTTTCCTTTGGCGTTTACCTTCAGTAATAACTGTAATTATACAAATATGCATGAGTGTTATATTTATAGAAAAACACATGGACACATTGTTACCAAATTTCCAAAAATTGGGTATACAAATAATGTAGTATGACAGCAAACTAAAGTGCCCTGTAATAAAGCTCTTGACACAAGAGCGAGTACCTTGGTGCACTTTTCAGTTGTTATTTTCTTTTTACCTAAAGAGTTCCTTTTTACTTTTGTTGTATTTTTTAAGGCACATTTCCTTGCCACAGAAAGTATATATGTTCACAGATTTATTCCCACAATATTGTTAAGTTGTAGTTCGGAATCTACGTCTCTAGCTCTAGTTAGTTTTTCTTCTTTTCCACATTTCTTTTGCACTCATCTTTGATCAATAAATGTTGATCTCCGACGTAAAATATTAACACAGGGAAGTTTGCACTTAGCTCTAAATTCTAACTGGTGCTTAAAATATGGTAACAAATGAGGGAAAAAGGCTTCATTTCCTCTTTTCTAGAGGAAATGCTTATAGCAACAATCTTTGTACCCTATTTTACATGACTTCCTTTTGTATTCTCTTAGAAGCAATTTCATTTTGTGGCACTGGACATTAAACATTACATTAGTGGTTTTCAGTTAGGGATATGCTTATTTATTTTGTATATACTACTGCTTTCAATTCAAAATTTAGTTTGAAATACCTGCTTTGATTTTTTTTTTGCATTGAAAATATACCATTTTAATAAACTGCTTAATCTGAATTACTGGAAAATTCGATATTCCGTGCAAAAAATGGCCAATAGGAGTAGAATGTACTCAAAAAGTTCCTTTCATCATGTCCCTTAACAGATGGAAAATATTAAAGGATCATGTCCAAAGGGCAGGGGAATTTGTTTCATGTAGATGTCTTCATATTGCATCAAGAACAACCTTGGGCATAACTGAATAACAAGATATGGGGTCGATCTTTTCTTCAAGATCTGGGCAGTAATCACTGCTTATACAAGGCACAGAGAGGAAAACTGGGCAGAGAGGATCTTAATCAGAACCTGCTGGACTAATTTTGGGTGGAAGGGAAATCAGGCAGGACTGACCTGGAATTGACCAGGAATTCAACTGAACTTGGCACCTAAATGGCATGGGTACAAGAGGTCAGAGAGGCTGGGTATTCTGCAATGGGTGACTCAGCTCCTGTCTCCTACCCTACCACAGACCTTCCTTTGTCCTTGTCCAGCCACCCCTTGCTCAAAACCTACAACATCTCTAAATTTTCCCAGTTCTGATGAAAGGTCATTGACCTGAAACATTAACTCTTGTTTCTTTCTTAACAGACACTGCCTGATCTGCTGATTATTTCCAGCATTTTCTGTTTTTATTTCAGATTTCCAGCATCTGCAGTATTTTGCTTTTCGTTTGCCAAATTGGGAGAGATAGTCAACAAAAGAAAAGATATTAATGAGCTTGCAGGATGGGCATATATGAACAGCACATGAATTTCAACATAGACCTCATATGGTCTTGCTACTCCCATCTCATCAATTACAGATAAGGCCATTTTTGATTCTTTCCTTGTATCTTTTTCCACCCATATCCCCCCTTCCACGTTTCAGCTCTACCTCCTTTAGCCACCCCTGAGAAAACTTTCCCCAATTCACTTACAACTGCACTTTCAAAATCCCATCTAGCCTTTGCCCCTCTTTTCACCATAACATTTCTGCAGTTACAAGTTCAATCAACCAGACCCTCACTTGAACCTTTGATGTCGTAGTCTTCAGTAAAATAAATCCCTGCACCCCTACTATGACGTTCATCTCCAAGTCCAAGGGGCGCAGACTTGAAAGGATAAAGTGGACAACTGGTTTAGCCATCGGGTCTCGCTTCCCATATTAGTCAATATTGTAAACAATTCTCTCTTTTCAGATGTTGTCCTTCTGCCCTTTTAATCTGCCGTCATCACCCCACTCCTCAAAAACTATTCCTTAATGACAGTCCCATCTCCAATCTTCCATTTCTCTCCAAAGTCTTTGAACGTGTTGTCACCTCCGAAATCCCTGCCCATCTTTAAAAGAACTCTATGTTTGAATCCTTCCAAAGTTTATGTCCCTTGCCCAGTAAATAACTCTTATCAAAGTCACAAATTACATTCTATGTGAATGACTAAAGTAAACTTTCCCTGCTCATCTTTCTCAATGTTTCCAGCCTTCACCACAGCTGATCACACCACCTTCCTCCAACACTTCTCCACTGTCGTCTAGCTGGGTGAGGCTGCTTCCACACAATTCCATATCTAAAACTTTTTATTCCTTCACAGGATGTGGGCATTGCTGGCTATGCCAACATTTGTTGCCCATCACTAAGTGCCCTTGAGAAGGTGATGGTAAGCCTCCTTATTGACTTGGAGTGGAACTTGCAGGTGATGGTGGTCGCATGTTCTATCCTGTACACAATAGAGGTCGTGAGCTGCCAAACAAGCTTTAGCAAGTTGCTGCAGTACATCTTGCAGATTGTACACATTTCTGCCACTGTGCGCCAGTGGAAGAAGTGAAAGTTTAAGGTGGTGAATGGGATACCGATCGAGCAGTTTGCTTTGTTCTGGATGGTGTCAAGCTTTTTCAGTATTGTTGGAGTTACACTCATCCAGGCAAGTGGAGAGTATTCCATCACACTCTTGACTTACCTTTTGTGGATGGTGGGAAATCTTTGGGAAACAGAGGAGTTACTTGCTGCAGTATTCCCAGCCTCTGACTTGCTCTTGTAGCAACAGTATTTATATGACTGGTCTATTTACGATTCTAGCCAATGGTGATCTCAAAGAGTTTGACGGTGGCAGATTCAACAATGGCACTGCCATTGAACGTCAAAGGGAGATGGTTAGATTCTCTTTTGTTGGAGATAGTTATTGCCTGGCACTTGTGTGATGCAAATGTCACTTACCACTTACCGTGCAAGCCTAAAATGTTGTTCAGATCTTGCTGCATGAGGGCACAGATTGCTTCAGTATCGGAGCAGTTATGATTGTGAAATCATTGGCAAACAACACCACTTCAGAACTTATGTTTGAGGGTAGGCTGGAGCCAGTATAAGTGGAAGTGGAATGGGAACTTCAGGAGAGGCAGAATGGGAAAAGTGAGAGGAGAACAATGTTCCCTCTAAGGCACATGAATCATGTGGCAATCTGGAATGTACCATGCATTGAAATAATAGGCCACTCAAAACTCTGTAAAAGTTCCATGACTTTTAAAATGCAAGCTGCCCATGAACACAATAGTAGTGCTCAGAGGAGTTTGTAGCCTGTCCAGTACAAAGAAAAATGAGATGAAATACAGTAATTCCTCGCTTAACATTGTAGCTGCATTCCTGAAAAGTGCAACTTTAAATGAAACAACATTAGTGAATCAGATTTTCCCATTACAATCAATGTAAAAACTTTAATTAGGTCCTGTAGGACATTTCCAATCAGTAAAATTGCATTAAAACATTACACCCTGTAAACCTAAATACTGTACATTCCTAAATTATTATATTTGTAAACAAAATAACTTAAAATGTGTAGAAATATAAAAGAAATTTGCTAACTATTTCCACTTACCTCCCGTTCGCAGTCTCGCCCACTCACTGACTCTCCTGCCCACCATCACTCCTGCTTCCCAGCCATCCACTAGCTGACCTTCCTGCTATCAGATCCTCCCACTCCCAACTTAGGGAGTAGAGCAGCATCGAGTTGCAAGTTCATAGAGGCAAGTGGAGAGGCGGTGAGCAAGAGGGTTGGCCAGGGGGAGGGCCAGCAAGCGGGAGGATTGCATAGCAGGATGGTCGGGACTAGGAGGACTGGTCAGCAGGAGCGACTGGGAGGATTGACCAGTGGAAGGGTTGGCGAGTGGGAGGATCAGCAGTAAGTGTGAGGGTCAGGAATGGAAGGGTCAGGAGCAGGAGGGTCGGCAAGCAGGAAGATTGGTGCGACTGTGATGTAGTGGAGAGTGGGAGAGGCTGCTGGAAATCTTCAGCATTAAATGCAAATACCAGCCGCAATAAAAATACAACATTAAATCGAAAAAAAAAAATGTAAATGGCAACTTAAAAGCAAGGACTTAACTGGACTGACGTTGAACTCTCCTTACCTAATGAAAAAGATTGCTGTTTCTGTTCTGTAATATTGGGTTGAGTTTCTGTTCTTTTCCACTCTTTCAGTTTAGAACGACGGTCAATATTTTGCCCATCAACCTGCTGGCTACCTTCATCTGCGTCCTGTGACCTTATCTGTGATTAAAGATATTCAAAGTTTAGAAATAAAATATTAATATCACATAACTTGTTGACTACTTAGCACAAAGTGTACACAGAGCAGAGCAAAGTGCATCGCAAACAGTGCAAAAGTTGGGAATTTTATTCAACTGGCAGTCTCTGGTTGAATAGAACTGGGTGAGTAATGTCTAACTGAAATTTAGTTTGACTTTTCAAATTTAACTTGGAACTGTAAAATCTGTAAAACAAACTGCAAGTTAGTTAACACTTTGGTAGTTAACTGTTAGTCAGTTGTAAGTCATTCCCTGAATAGGTACCAATTACGCTGAGTAGGAAGCTTAGTCAACAATATAACTTCGGCTTATAATTTTTTAAAAAAGCGTACAGTAACTGCTGACATGCAGAGTAGTTGGCATAGAGTCCACCACAAATAGAGTGTAAATGTTGAAAGTTTGGTGCAGAGGGGGAAGATGATGCTGCTGTTTTTTCCTTCTAATACTTGCGGTTATTCTAAGCTTGAGGTGGTAAGTATTTAAAATTTTGTCTAGGTTTTCAGTGCTTAGTACACAAACAGGACCTCAACTTTAACTGTATAAAGTTGTCTACGGGTTGGGAGCACACATTACATAATGACACATAATATAAAGACACGTAACGTAGCCTTGTCAACTGTCTGGAGGTAGTGGGGGCCCTCATTGGGAGGCTCTCAGTAAGGCAATCCTCCCCTTTTCCATTGGGGATTTGGCGTGGAGGATGCTGCACATGCAACAGAGGATTAAGATGGTTCACAGACTCCCTGGCCACCTGTAATTTCTGTGGCCTTGAGGAGTCTAAGTTCCATGTTTATAGAGGGTGTCAGTGGTTGCAGCCCCTTTTTGATTATTTGAAGAACCTGTTCCTCAAATTTTGGTTGCATTTCAGCCCCACACTCTTGATCTTTGGTCACCTGATGTGGAGGGGGATGAGGTGGGAAGACGACCTCCTTGCATCCCTGCTCCTGGGCCTGGTCAAGGAGGCCATTAACAGGCCCAGGTAGCGGGCAGTCGATGGGGTCATTCGGCCTGACTGTCTGCTCCTCTTCCAAAGCTATGTTCACAGCCGGGTGTCCCTGGAGAGGGAACATGCAGTGCCTACCTGTATGTTTGAGGCCTTCTGCGACCAGTGAGCACCACAGGGTCTGGCATGCATAGTCAGCCCCGAGAATGACATTTTGGATTAATTAGATAAATTTCCTTTGAAAGTTTGGTTTTTATTACAGTGCCCCATCAAGGGCTGTCACCCCTTTTATTAGCTTATTTTTATTGATTTGTTGGTTTTCCAAAAAGAGCATATAAAGACAGGTAGCCTTGTCAACTATCCGGAGGCAACAGGGGCACCCGTTGGGAGGCTCTCCACGTGGCAGTCCTCTATTTTTCCATTGGGGATTTGGTGTGGAGGGTGCTGCATGCTGCAGTCCCATGCAATGGAAAAGATTAAGATGGTTCATGAACTCCCAGGCTGCATGCATTTTCTCTGGCCTGAGTCCATGTTCCACCTATATGTAGGGTGTCTGAGGTTGCACCCCTTTTTCTACTACTTGAGGGGGCTGCTCTTTAAGTTTTGCCTGCACTTCAGCTCCACGCTATTGATCTTTGGCCACCTAATGCAAAGGGCGGTGGGGGTGAACAGATTGGAGGGCCTCCTTGTTAGCCTCGTGGATCTAGCCAAGGTGGCAATTAACAGGTCCAGGCAGTGGGCGGCTAAGGGGGTCGTTCAACCTGACTCTCTTCCTCTCTTCCATGGCTACATTCGTCCCCGGGTGCCCCTGGAAAGGGAACATGCTGGTACACTTGAGGCCTTCTGTGACTGGTGAGTGCTGCAGTAGCTAGAGAGCATCATCAGTCCCAGAAGTAACATTTTCATTTAGTTTCCTTTGAAAGTTCTGTTTTTTGTTACAGTGCCCCTTTAAGGAGTTTTCAATTAGCTAATTAGTTTATATTTGTTTTACAGAAGAGTAAAGAGACACAAAGTTATCAAAAAAAAAAGAGCAGAGAGCTGTTGAGCCCTTGTCAGCCCTTCAGAGGCAGGCCCTATTCAGCCCCGGCAGGAGGCTATGTTACAGTCCTCCCCTTTTCCATTAGAGATTTGGCGGAGGATGCTGCACTCAGTAATAGCAGATTAAGGTGGTTCACAGACTCCCAGGCTGCATTTTCTGTGGCCTTGAGGAGTCTGTGTTCCATGTTCATGTAGGTTGTCCGAGGTTGCAGCCCGTCCCACTATTTGAGGGGATTGCTCCTCAAGTTTTGTTTGCACTTCTGATCTTTGACCACCCGGTGTGGACGGGGATGAGCAGGACAGAGGGCCTCTTCGTTAGCCTGTTCCTGAGCCTGGCTAAGCTGGCCATTAACAGATCCAGGCAGTGGGCAGTAGAGGGGGCATTCAACCTGACTGTTTGCCTCTCTTCCACAGATACATTTGCCTCTAAATATCTCTAGAGAGGGTGCACATGATGTCTGCAGCATGCTTGAGGCCTTCCACGATGGGCACTGCAGGGGTTGGAATGCATCATTGCCCCGCCCCCAAAATATAACTTTAATTTAAATTTTATAAGTTCCTTTAGAGATTTGTTTTTTGTTACAGTGCTCCTTTAAGGGCCTGTCAATTAGTTACAATAATTAATCTGTTTAATAAATTATTTGATTTTACTCAAGAATATAGAGACACTTATTGACACTGGGGGTGGGTTGTAGAGTTGGCAGCCATACATTTGTAAAGTCTCACTTTGAATAAACCTAATACTTAAGACTGCCTTCTGGTCCCCTCCATCACCAACTGGCTGCAGGAGGTTTAACATAGTAGCAGAGAATCGTTGCCTAAAGGTGAAGGTTGCTGCATAGATGGGTTTGTATGGAAAAGGTTTTTGCAGCAAGGCTAAAGCAAGACCAGTTGCTTGGGTCTTTGAAGAGCAACAGGGTGAGAAATGTTAGGGTGGATGCTCCCATGGCAGGAAAAGTAATCCTAATAGTTTTTTTTTTAAGCTCTTTTGACCACATATTCGT
This sequence comes from Carcharodon carcharias, assembly GCF_017639515.1. Classification (NCBI taxonomy): domain Eukaryota; kingdom Metazoa; phylum Chordata; class Chondrichthyes; order Lamniformes; family Lamnidae; genus Carcharodon; species Carcharodon carcharias. Next base: position 71,639,700 of record NC_054474.1, on the reverse strand, counting down.
GGGAGTGTAGACCAATTGACATAAAAGCTGTTCTTCTGCAGGGTGAAACATTTCAGGTGTTTCTGAAACCACCTAAAGAGGTGAATGATGCGAAGAGGTGAAACTATACAATTATGTTTATGGCCTGAATGATGTTGTGAGGGTGTGGTATTTTTTGGTGAGATGTATTTTGCTGAAAGTAGGCTGTGTTCAACTAAAAGCAGATCCTGCAATGTTTTATAGGTATCAAAAAGAAAAACTTGCAGGCAGCTTCATGATGCATATTGATGATTTCTTATGGGGCTGTATTGTGGAATTTGAGAAATGTTATTAATAAAGATTAAAATGAAATTTAAGGTTGGAAGTCAGGCTTCAGGAGCTTTTAAATATATTTGTTTAGGCATTAAAGCAGAATAGATGTGGAGCAATTTTGAATAAGCAATCCTACTTAGTGAGTGTTACTCTCATCCTGGTTATTTGTGCTAGGTCATCACAGAAAGATAATGTCACATCTAAAGAAGAATCAAAGTAGTTGTAAAACTTGATTGGTGAGCTGAATTAATTATGTATTCCAACAAGACCTGATGCTAGTTTTGATGTATTGAAACTACATAATATAATGAATCACCCTAAAGTTGAGGATGTTTTAAAGGTAAATAAGACATTTTAAAAAATTAAATATGGAGAGATCTGTACTAAAGTGTCCATCCTTGGGTGATCCAAAGAACAGGAAATTAGTTATTTTAGTGATGCTTCTCATTTCAACCTGCCTGATGGGTATTCAAGTACAGTGGGTTTCATGATATTTTTGGTAGGCGAAAATGGGAAATATTGCCCTTTAGCCTGGGAAGCTAAGAAAATAAAATAGGGTTGTTAAAAATACTTTAGCTGCTGAAATATGGGCTCTTGGGGAAGCAGTGGTCATGAGATTCTATTTGTCAAATAGTTTAGGGGAAATTCCATACAAGGCCTGTACTGAAAATACTTTGCCTATTGAATGCGAGATAGGTAATCATTCTTTGTGGGGTAACATTTACTCAACAGGAAGTGACGAAAGATCAAGGATTGACCTTGCGTGAAACAAAGGCTAGAAAAAAAGGAAATCTCTAAGATCATGCGTTGATGCAAGTCATCAATTATCTGATTGTTTCACAAAAAAGATTGCTTGTAATAAATTATTGGGGGTCATAGAAGAGGGGGTGTCTTGTAATGTAATGCTTTATAAAGAATATTGAAATTAATTTTTTTCTATTTATTTTGAAATATTGTTTGCGAATATTATTTAAATCTTGTTTAAAAAGGAATCAGTTAATTTATATCATTTAAGGTTAAGCATCTACCGAAGAGAGGCATCTATTGGATAATGACCTATAAAGAGACACCTATTGACACAGTTACAATCGCCGTAGCGATCAATAACTTTAAAAAGGAAATTTGAACTTGTAGTCGATAGCTGAAAAGAACAACAAAATTTCACGTTTTAGGACTTTGACTTGAACAAACAGACTAAAAACATTACTGACTGTGGCCCTTTGCAGCCTTTGACATGGTTGACCATACTAACCTTCCCCAATGCCTCTCCACTGTCATCCAGTTGGGTGGTACTGGACTCACTTACTCTCATATTCCTATTTACACAGACATAGCCAGAGAACCACATGCAATGGCTTCTCTTTCTGCATCTGCACCATTACCTCCCGTGTCCCCCAAGAATCTACCTTATATCTAATGAGAAAAAGTTGAGCAGATTGGGCCTATAGTCACTGGAGTTTAAGAATGAGTGGTTATCTTATTGAAACATAAGATTCCGAGGGGGCTTGGCTGGGTAGATGCTCAGAGCAGGTTTCCCCCTCATGGGGGAATCTAGAACTCAGGAGCACGTTTTAAAATAAGGGGGTCTCCTATTTAAGACAGGGATCAGGAGAAATTTCTTCTCGCAGAGGGTTATTAGTCTTTGGAATTATCTTACCCAGAGAACAGTGGAGACTGGGTCATTGAATACACTCAAGGCTGACTTAGACAGATTTTTGATCTACAAGGTAGTCAAGGGTTATGTGGGGGCCAGCAGGAAAATGGAGTGAAGGCCACAATCGCATGAACCATGATCTTATTGAATAGAGGAGCAGGATTGAGGGGCTGAGTAGCCAACTCCTACTCTCTCCCCCCATATTTCTCATCTAGATATTGCATCTTGGCAACATTATCAGGCTCCACATGTATGCTGAGCACACCCAGCTCTATGTCACCACAACCTCTATCACCCCTTGCACTAATTTGTCAGAGTGCTTGTCTGATATCCAGCACTGGATGATTAGAAATGACCTCCTGCTAAATACTGGAAAGACTGAAGCTGTTGTCTTCAGTCCCCACCACAAAGTTCACTCACTAGTCACTGACTTCATCCCTCTCCCTAGCCATTAATTATCTGAGGTTGAACCAGATTGTTTGCAATCTTGGTGTCATATTTGATCCCAGGATGACTTCTGACCACATATTCATGCCATCCAAGAATGTTTTATTTCAGTACACTTTATGGATTTGTTCTGGTTGATATAAAAACAAAGTTGAAAATCCAGTCAAAAATGTTTCAAGGTAGAAGAACTCCTGGGAAGTAATTGCAAATACATGTTCTTGAAGTAAGCCACTACAGTCAAGAACATCCATGATACCTACTTCTCACTGCCCATGATAACCTGAGAAAAATAGCTGGACTGTAAAGATTTTTGTAGTTGTCAACTTGTTTTCTGTATAGTTGGCAAACTGCCATTTAACATGGTAAAGCACTTGCTACAAACTCATATACGAGTTGGAGATCTTTTGGCAATAACTATCATGTAGTGCAAGATTCTCAGTGCTTCAATGTTTGGAGTAACTGGCTGTATCCAGTTCTGCAAATATTTTTGACAGAGCGTCACACAAATTGGAAGAAGTGAGTAGTTTATGACCTGCAATTATAATCCATTAGTTTGTCTCTGCTGCAATACTTTGCTTTGACCCAAATCCAAAGTTAAAGTTTGTTGCTTCATTTGATGTCTGCTCCAATCAGCAGAAACTTGTGCCCTCCCCCACAGCAAGGTAGTGGAGTGGAGACCCCACTGACTTCCCGCTTCCATCCTAATTAAGTCCATGCCTGGAAAGCTTGTCAATGGCCACGTAAGGACTTCATCCCCCTGTCGCTGATATTAACCCAGCAGGGGACATGCCGTGTGGGGCACACAACAAGCAAACCCAAGATTGTTTGCTTGTAGGCTCCCAGGTTGGGAGTTGAGGTGCGGCGCATTCAAAGCCACTCGCTGCCTGATGGACAGACTCTGACATCAGGAGGGGGGCCCGCTGCACAGCCACCTCCCTGCCTTTGCTGCAGACTGGGTCCCTTCTCGATCGGGGCCTTGGGTGAGTGTACTACTGGCAGCAGCCACAGCCTCCCCTGTGGCACTGCTGAGTACGGAAGAACTGCTGGCCTCCTTTTGGCTGACTGCTCTTGGCGAGTGAGACCTCTGTTCCCGGGGTCCTTGATCCCGAAGGAGGCCTGCTGCTGGACTGTTAAATGCCTAATGGGCACAAGATAAGGCAGGCCTTCCTGAAAAGAGGTCATGCTGGCTCTCCAGGTAGCAACTGAAACTCCACAAGGTTTCACTCATTTTGCTGATTCTGGTCTTAATAGTTAAAGTCAAATTCAATGATTTGTAGTAAGAATTCTCCAATAATCCAATTAAGAAACAAATTGTACCAATATCACGAAGTTTAAAAGATATCTTTGGCTGGTGATCACATTTAGATTTGCATACCATACTTCAACATGATCATAATGTGGTTGACTCTTAAATGCCCTCTGAAATGGCCTAACAAGCCACTGAGTTGTATCCAACCCCTGAAAAGTCAATAAAAAGGAATGAAACTGGATGACCATCTGGCCATCAACCTAGGCACCGAGAACCACAACGGCACACCCAGCCCTGTCGACCCTGCAAAAATCCTCCTTACTAACATCTGGGGGCTAGTGCCAAAATTGGGAGAGCTGTCTCACAGCCTAGTCAAGCAACAGCCTGTCATACTCATGGAATCATACCTTACAGATAACGTTCCAGACACCACCATCACCATCTCTGGATATGTCCTGTCCTACCAGGACAGAGCCAGCAGAGTTGGTGGCACAGTGGTGTACAGTTGGGAGGGAGTTGCCCAGGGAGTCCTCAACAATCGACTCTGGACCCCATGATGTCTCACAGCATCAGGTCAAAAATGGACAAGGAAACCTCCTGCTGATTATCATCATGTACCGCCCTCCCTCAGCTGATGAATCAATGCTCCTCCATGTTGAAAACCACTTGGAGCAAGCACTGAGGGTGGCAAGTGTGCAGAATGTACTCTCAGAGCTATACAGCACAGAAACAGGCCTGTCGACTCATCGTGTCCATGCCGACCATCAAGCACCTATCTATTCTAATCCCATTTTCCAGCACATGGCCCATGGCCCTGTATGCTATGGTGTTTCAAGTATTCATCTAAATACTTCTTAAATGTTGAGAGTTCCTGCCTCCAGGTAGTGTTCCAGATTCCAACCTCCTTCTGGGTGAAAAGATTTTTCCTCAAATCTCCTCTAAACCTCCTGCACCTTACCTTAAATCTACGGCCCCTGGCTATTGACACCTCAGCTAAGGGGAAAAATTTCTTCCTACCTATGCCCCTCATAATTTTGTATACCTCTATCAGGTCCCCCCTCAGCTTTCTCTGCTGTAAGGAAAACAATCCTAGCCTATCCAGTCTCTCTTCATAGCTGAAACGCTCCAGCCTAAGCAACATCCTGATAAATCTACTCTGCACCCTCTCCAGTGCAAACACATCCTTCCTATAGTGTGGCGACCAGAACTGCACAGTGCTCCAGCTGTGGCCTAATTAGTGTTTTATACAGTTCCAACATAACCTCCCTGCTCTCCTATTCTGGGTGGGGGACTTCAATGTCCATTACCAAGAATGGCTCGGTAGCACCACAGACTGAGCTGGCTGAATCCTAAACGACATAGCTACTGGATTGGGTATGTGGCAGGTGGCGATGGAACCAAAAGGGAAAAACATGCTTGACCTCATCCCCGCCAACGTGCCTGACGCAGATGCATCTGTCCGTGACAGTATCAGTAGGGGTCCTGTCTTCGCATTGAGAATGCCCTCCATGCTGTTGTGTGGCACTACCACAACGCGAAATGGGACAGATTTTGAACAGGTCTAGCAACTCAAAACTGAGCAACCATGAAGCACTGTGAGCCATCAGCAGCAGTAGAATTGTACTCAACCACAATCTGTCACCTCACGGCCCGACATATCTCCCACTCCACCATTAACACCAAGCCAGGGGATCAACCCTGGTTCAATGAAGAATGCAGGGGAGCATGCCACGAGCAGCACCATGTATATCTAAAAATAAGGTGTCAACCTGGTGAAGCTGCAGCACAGGACTATCTGCGTGCCAAACAGCATAAGCAGCAAGTGACAGAAAGAGCTAAGTGAATCAGATCAAAGCTCTGCATTCCTATCACATCCAGCCATGAATGGTGATGGACAATTAAACAACTCGCTGGAGGAGGTGGTTCCACATCCTCAATGATGGGGGAGCCCAGTGCATCAGTGCAAAAGGCTAATGCATCAGCAACAATCTTCAGCCAGACGTGTCAAGTGGATTATCCATCTCAGCCTCCTCCGGAGGACCCCAGCATCGCAGATGCTGATCTTCAGCCAATTCAACTCACTCAACGTGATATCAAGAAATGGCTGAAGACACTGCATAGGCTATAGGCCCTGACAATTTTCCAGAATTGTACAGAAGACATGTGCTCAAGAATTTGCCACGCCCCCACCTACCCGGCAATGTGGAAAAATGCCTGGGTATGTCTTATACACAAAAGATAGGACAAATTCAACCCAGCCAATTACTACCCCATCAGTGCACCCTCCATCATCAATAAAGGGATGGAAGGGGTCATCAACAGTCCTAATACACGGCACTTGCTTAGCAATAACCTGAGCACTAACGCCAAGTTTGGGTTTAGCCAGGGTCACTCAACTCCCAGCCTCATTACAGCCTTGGCCTAGACATGGACAGAAGAGCTGAACTAATGAGGTGAGATAAGAGTAACCGCCCTTGACATCAAGGCAGCATTTGACCATGTGGCATCAAGGAGCCCTAGCAAAACTGGAGTCAATGGGAGTCAGGGGTAAACTCTCTATTGGTTGGAGTCATACCTAGCACAAAGGAAAATAGTTGGGGTGGTTGGAGGTCAATCATCTCAGTTCTAGGACATCACTGCAGGAGTTCCTCAGTAGTGTCCTCAGCCCAACCGTCTACAGCTGATTCGTCAATGACCTGCCTTCCATCATAAGGTCAGAAATGGGGATGTTCGCTAATGATTGCACAATGTTCAGCATCATTCGCAACTCCTCAGACACTGAAGCAGTCCATGTCTAAATGCAGCAAGACCTGGAAAATATCCAGGCTTGGGTTTTTTAAAAATTCATTTATGGGATATGGGCATCGCTGGCTAGGCCAGCATTTATTGTCCATCCCTAATTGCCTTTGACAAGTGGCAAGTAACATTTGCATCACACAATGACCATCTCCAACAAAAGGGAATCTAACCATCACCCCATGACATTCAATGGCATTATCACTGCTGAATCCCCCACTATCAACATCCTGGGGGTTACCACTGACCAGAAACTGAACTGCACTAACTATATAAATACTGTGGCTACAAGAGGTCAGAGGCTAGGAATTCTGCGATGAGTAACTCACCTCCTGACTCCCCAAAGCCTGCCCAACATCATCTCACTAGATCGACGGAGATTGAGGGGCGACTTGATAGAAGTTTACAAAACTATAGAGGAGATGTGCGGAGCAAGTTTTTTTACGCAGAGAGTAGAGAGTGTCTGGAATTTGCTGCTAGAGGAGGTGGTGGAAGCAGGTACGATAGTGATGTTTAAGAGGCAGCTTGACAAGTACATGAATAGGATGGGAATAGAGGATACGGACCCTGGAAGTGCAAAATGTTTTAGCTGACGGGCAATATGGTCGGTGCAGGCTTGGAGGGCTGAAGGGCCTGTTCCTGTGCTGTACTTTTCTTTGTTCTTTGTACAAGGCACAATGGAATACCCTCTACTAGCTTGGATGAGTGCAAATCCAACACTCAAGAAGCTCAACACCATCCAGGACAATGCACCCCCCACTTGATTAGCACACCTTCCATAAACATTCACTGCCTCCACCACTAATGAACAGTGGCATGTGTGTGCCACATCTAGAAGACGCACTGTAGGAATTCACCAAGGCTCCTCAGGCAGCACCTTCCAAACCCACGACCGCGACCATCTATTAGGGCATAGGCAGCAGACACATGGGAACACCACCACCTGGAAGTTCCCCTCCAAGCCACTCACTATCCTGACTTGGAATTGTATCATCTTTCCTTCAGTGCTGCTGGGTCAAAATCTTGGAAATCCTTCCCTAACAGCACTGTAGAGGTGCACCTACACCACAGAGACTGCAGCATTTAAAAAAATGCAGCTCACCGCCACCTTCTCAAGGGCAATAAATGCTGCCATAGCCAGCAATGCCCACATCCTGTAAATTAATAAAAAGAATCTGGATGTGTTCTGGCATGGCAGTGAGCAAACAGAGGGGAAAACTTGCAATTTAGTTAAAGCTACCTTTACCATTCCATCCCTGGTATATTAATTTCCCACATTAAAATCCACCCATTTGCCAGAGCCAACAGAAGAGGTTAAACCTAGCTCTACTATTGCATTAGCAATTTTCAAAACTACCCCTGTGACTTTGAGAAAAGTGGTAATTGTAAATTAACATTGTGATTTGTATCTGCTTAGAATGGATGTGAAGTTATGCAATAAATAGTAGTAAAAACTTTTTGTCATCAGAAGTTACACTTATTGCAATGGTTGTGTAAAACTTGATCTCTCAAACTATTTGTTACAACATGTGCCAAAGTCAAATCTTAGTGGATTTGAAGTGCCAGATAAGGAACTCAAAAGAGAAAAAAGTACAAAGGTGTAAGTGGTCATTTCTGTCAACAATATCACAGACAGCCATGTTTATAACAGGTAGATTGAATAGGTTACTTAACTTCCCTTTAAAAATTGGCAAATATTTACATGCAGAGATCCATCAGATCAGAACTCCTTTCCCCCATTTAAAAATCAATGAAGGAAAGACTTTTGATTTGCAAACCTCTCTTAAGAATCCAATCATGCAGAAAACTGCTGCAGCTGGATAATAAGAGATATCTGAATAGATATGTAGATTTTAAAAAAGGGCCAATGCACTCAAAATCAGGTCCCAGGATGTTCTAAAGTCATGTTCCCCATTATTTTCCACAGAGCTGCTCCAGTAGGTTCCTGTTGGTGTTATGGTGTTGTCTAGTAGAAAAGTAATAAAAGCAAGAAATGCTGGAACTACTTGGCAGGTCAGCATTCACAATAATTTGCTTTTGTTTTAATAGAATCAGATGATTTCTAAGAAAGCAAATTACTAACTTTATTCTTGTTAAAGAAAAGTCAAACGTTATGACTGAGGCAGGGGGAAATGTGGGACAGGCTTTGAATAGAACATGATCCAGTTAGGCCTCCTTCATTATTCTGCTAACTGAATTGCTGTGGAGCACCCACTATTATTTCTATTGCTAAAAAAAAACATGCTGTTGAAGCTTTTTGTCTTGCACTCGTCAGGACAATTTGCAAGTATACCAAATTGCAAAGGGAACAACATTTTATTCCACATGAGAAGAGTGCAAGAGAAGGATGGCAAATGGACTCCGGCTGATAGAGGCATTGCCAAGTAGAATACACCAGTTAACTGATAACTGACAGTTCACTGCCAGGTTTGCTTCAATTCAAACCAAACAGGCTGATTCTGATTGGTCAAGGCATTGTCGTAGGGAATGAACCAGGGAATTGCTGTTGCCTATATTGTTTAGAAAGAGGTACATGCTACTTCTGCCTGGAAAGGACACAGCCCTGTGTATTAATATATCTAACTTCCAGCACGTGTAAGTGAGCCACAACTGATAATCTTAAATTGGTTGTCAGTGTAATTCTTGGGACATTCAGGATTGGTTTAGCAAATCGTGTCCAACTTTAGATATGATTCCACGATTGAACAATGTGTTTTGAGTTACGCAAGCATGGGCTGACTGGGTACAGTCAGTACTTTGCCTGTTGCAAATAGCCAAAAGGACATACTATTTGACACGATCCGTCAGTCTTTGGGATGTACAGCCTATGTACCTAGCATCACACCAGCACTGAAATTTATATATCACATAGCTCATTGGTGCAACAGGCGAAACATCTTTTTGGCTTGACGGCAATATCCTGTTAGTGGCAAATGCTACTTGTGATGCTACTGCATAGTTGCAGTGTGAAACGGCTAGCTTCACCTGCTGGTCAAATTTTTAAGATACCTTACCCTTCCAGGGTCATCCGAGGTGGACTGGACACTTTTCAGGACCAAAAGTGGTGGTCTTAGGCTCTATGTAATTCATTCACAATTCTTTCAAAATGTTTCAGTAAAATCATATTTACCTTAGTGTTTAAATTTCAGTTACTCATTAAAGCAAACATTTTGTATTTTTTAAAAACAAGTGAAGTGACTAAGTTGAACATCAGTGCAAAAGACAAGGCTGAAACATTTGCTATAATCTTCAGCCAGAAGTGCCAAGTGGATGATCCATCTCGACCTCTTCTGGAGGTCCCCAGCATCACGGATAACAGTGTCCAGCCAATTTGATTCACTCCACATGATATCACAAAACGGCTGAAGGCACTGGATACAAAGGCTATGGGCCCTGACAATATTCCGGCAACAGTACTGAAGACTTGTGTTCCAGAACTTGCCATGCCTCTAGCCAAGCTGTTCCAGTACAGCTACAAGACTGGCATCTACCCAGTTATGTGGAAATTGCCCAGGCATATCCTGTACACAAAAAGCAGGACAAATTCAACCCAGCCAATTACTGTCCCAACAGCCTACTCTCGATCATCAGTAAGTAACAGTGCTATCAAGCAGCACTTGCTTATCAATAACCTGCTCAATGGCACCCAGTTTGGGTTCCGCCAGGGCCATTCAGCTCCTGACCACATTACAGCCTTGGTTCAAACATGGACAAAAGAGCTGAACTCCTGAGGCGAGGTGAGAACACCTGCCCTTGACATCAAGGCTGCATTTGATCGAGTGTGGCATCCAGGAACCCTAGCAAAACTGGAATCAATTGGAATCAGGGGGAAAACTCTCCGCTGGGTGGAGTCATACCTAGCACAAAGGAAGATGGTTGTGGTGTTTGGAGATCAGTCATCTCAGCTTCAGGACATCACTGCAGGAGTTCCTCAGGGTAGTGTCCTTGGTCCAACCATTTTCAACTTCATTAACGACCTTCCTTCCATCACAAGGTCAGAAGTAGGGATGTTCGTTGATGATTGCACAATGTTCAGCACCATTCACGACTCCTCAGATACTGAAGCAGTCCATGCCCAAATGCTGCAAGATGTGGACAATATCCAGGCTTGGGCTGATAAGTGGCAAGTAACATTCATGTCATACAAATGCCAGGCAATGATCATCACCAACAAGAGAGAATCTAACCATCGCCCCTTGCTTTTCAATGGCATCACCATCATCGAATCCCCCACTATCAACATCCTGTGGGTTACCATTGACCAGAAACTGAACTGGACTAGCCTTATGAACACTGTAGCTACAAGAGCAGGTCAGAGGCTAGGAATCTTGCGACAAGTAACTCACCTGACTCCCCAAAGCCTGTCCACCATCTACAAGGCACAAGTCAGGAGTGTGATGGAATACTTCCCCCCACCCTTGCTTGGATGAGTGCAGCTCCAATAACACTCGAGAAACTTGACACCATCCAGGACAAAGCAGCTGACTTGATTGGCACCATATCCACAAACACTCATTCCCTCCACCACCAACACACAGTAGCAGCAGTGTGTACCACCCACAAGATGCACTGCAGGAATTCACCAAGGCTCCAAACTCAACCGTAACCATCTAGAAGGGCAAGGGCAGCAGACAGATGAGGCCACCACCACCATCTGGAAGTTCCCCTCCAAGTCACTCACCATCCTTAGAAAGATATCGCCGTTCCTTCATTGTCGCTAGGTCAAAATCCTGGAACTCCCTCCCTAACAGCACTGTGGGTTTACCTACACCATATGGACTGCAGCCGTTCAAGGCAGCAGCTCACCACCACCTTCTCAAGGGCAATTAGAGAAGGGCAATAAATGCTGGCCCAGCCAGCAAAGTCCACATCCCATGAATGAAAAAGTAATAACTTGAGGGCCAAGGCAAAGTAATGAAGGAGCAATATCAGGAAGTGGGGTCAAAATAATTTGTTTGTCCATCCTTCCCCCAAGAGCTCTTCTTGAGAGTTTCGAGGGCTACTTTTTGGTTTTCAGGGATTCCTTTTTCCTATTCTCACTAACTCCAGGTGATGCAGTCATGTAGTATGATTATCTTCTGTAACTGCATTGACATGGTGTTTTTGGCGTCACATAGAAGCAGAATTAGAAGAATTAGTCAATATCCTTTTGCTCAGGGCTGGAGAAGAACTTAGTGGGAGGGAGAGGATCCAGTTGTCGTGGTCCATGTAGGTACCAATGACATAGGCAGGATGAGGAAGGAGGTTCTGCATAGTCAGTATGAGGGGCTATGCATCAAATTAAGAAGCAGAACCACAAAGGTAATAATTGAGCTACATGTAAATTGGAATAGGGCAAAAGGGATTAGAGAAACAAATGTGTAGCTCAAAGACTGACGTGGGAGGAGTGGGTTCCGGTACGTGGGGAACTGGCACCAGTACTGGGGAAAGTGGGGCTGTACCACTGGGTTGATCTACACCTGAATTATGCTGGGGCTGGTGTTTTAGTGAGCCACATAACTAGGGAAGTAGAGGGGGTTTTAAACTAAATAGTTGTGGCAAGGGATCAAATTTGGGAAGATGCAGTAAACAGAAAAGTAGAGACAAGCCAAGACAGAAAGGTACCAAAACGGCAAATGATAAACAAACTGATAGGGAGGGGCAGAAAGTACAAATCAAAGACTAAATCTGCAAATAAGGCTAGAGGTTACAAAGATAATAAAAAGACAAAACTAAAAGCTCTGTATCTGAATGCATGTAGCATTCGAAACAACACATGAACTGAGAACGCAAACAGAAATAAATAAGTACGATCTAATAACTATTAGAGACATAATTACAGGGTGACAAGGATTGGGACCTGAATATTGAAGGGTACATGACACTTAGGAAGGACAGGAAGTAAGGAAAAGGTAGAGGGATGGCTCTGTTAATTAATGATGGTATTAACAAATTAGACAGGGATTACCCAAGTTCAGGAATACAGGATGTAGAAGCGGATGTGGTTGAAATGAGAAATGATTAAGGCAAGAAGTCACTGTGGGAGTGGTGTACAGGCCCCCGAATTGTAACTACATGGTAGGGCAGAGTGTAAAGGAAGAGATAATGGGAGCTTGTCAAAAAGGTACAGCGATAATCATGGGGGATTTTAATCTACATATAGACTGGAAAAATCAGATGGGGAAAAGTAGTGTGAGTTAAGAGTTCATACAATGTTTTCAGGAGAGTTTCTTAGACCAGCACGTTCTGGAGCCAACCAGAGAGCTGGCTATACTAGACCTGGTATGGTGCATAGAGTTGGATTAAGTCATAACCTCATAGTGAAGGTGCCCCTAGGTAGCACCAACCATAATATGGTTGAACTTTACATTTGGTTTGAGGGAGAAACAAGTAGGTCCAAGACTAGTATTTTAACTCTAAATAAGGGCAATATGAGGGCATGAAAGCAGAGGCTAGCTAAAATGATCTGGCAAATGAGGTGAAGGGATAGGTCAATGGAAATGCAGTAGCGGACATTTAAAGGGATGTTTCAGAATACACAGAATAGATACAATCCAATGAGAAAGAAAAATTCCAAGGGGAAACCCACCATCCACGGTTAACTAAAAAGTTAAAGACAGGATCAAGCTTAAAGAAAAAGCATATAATTGTGCAAAAAACGGGTGGCAGGTCAGAAGATTGAACAGAAAATAAAGAACAGCAAAGAATGACAAAAAGAATGAGGAGGGAAAAAATGGAGCACAAAAAGCTAGCTTCCAATATAGATATTCAAATAAGAAAAAGAGAATTAACAAAGTGAGTGTTGGTCCTATAGAAAGTGAGTCTGGGAATTAATAATGGAAAGTAAGGAGATGGTAGATGAACTGAACAGGTATTTTGCATCAGTCTTCGCTATAGACGATACAAGTAACATCCCAGAAATAGCTGTAAATCAGGAATCGGAAGGGAGGAACTCGGGAAGATTACAGCCACCAGGGAAGTGCTATTTAGCAAATTATTAGGCTGCTGGCTGACAAATCCCCAGGTCCTGCTGACTTTCTCCTAGCGTCTTAAAAGAAGTGGCTAGTGAGGTAGTTGATGTGTTGGTTTTAATTTTCTAAAATTTTCTAGATTTGGGGAAGGTTCATTAGATTGGAAAATAGCAAATGTAACTCCTTTATTCCAAAAGGACTAAAGGACAAAGGACAGAAAGCAGGAAACTACAGGCTAGTTAGCTTGACATCTGTCGTAGGGAAAATGTTGGAAGCTATTATTAAAATGTTATAGCAGGGCACTTTGAAAAATTCAAAGTAATCAGGCAGAGTCAACATGGTTTTGTGAAAGGGAAATCATGTTTAGCCAATTTATTGGAGTTCTTTGGAGATATAACATGTGCTGTGGATAAAGGGGAACCAGTGGATGTACATTAGATTTCCAGAAAGCATTTGATAAGGCATCACATCAAAGGTTACTGCAGAAAATAAAAGCTCATGGTGTAGGGGGTAACATATTGGCATGGATAGAAGATTGACAAGCTAAGAGAAAACAGCTGGCATAAATAGGTCTTTTTCTGATTAGTAGGATGTAACGAGTGGTGTCCCACAGGGATCAGTGCTGGGGCCTCAACATTTTACAATTTATGTAAATGATTTTGATGAAGGGACCAATGGTATGGTTGCTAGTGCATGGATCACAAAAGGCTAGTATGCAGGTACAAAAATTAATTAGGAAAGCGAATAGAATGTTCTTGTTTATTGTGAGGAGAATTGATTACAAAAATAGGGGGATTATTTTTCAGTTGTACAGAACATAAAAGATAGGAGTGGGCCATTCGGCCCCTCAAGCCTGCCCTGCCATTCAATAAGATTATGGCTGATCTGCCCCAGGCTTCAATTCCTCTTTCATGCCAGCTCCTCAAAGCCCTTAACTCCCTGATGTTTCAAAAATCTATCTATCTCCTCTTTAAATACTTTGTGATCTAGCCTCTACAACTCTCTGGGGTAGAGAATTCCAGACAGACATTCACTGCCCTCAGAGAAGAAAGTCCTTCGCACCTCAGTCTTAAATGGGTGTCCACTTATTCTGTAACTATGTCCCCTAGTTCGAGACTCCCCCACTAGTGGAAACATCTTCTCAACATCTACCCTGTCAAGCCCTCTCAGAATCTTGTACATTTCAATAAGATCACCCCTCATTCTTCAAAACTATAATGAATAAAGGCCTAACCTGTTTAGCCATTCTTGATAGGTCAATCTCTTCATCCCAGGAATCAGCCTAGTGAATCTCTTTTTGAATCGCCTCCAATGCCAATATATCCTTTCTTAAATATGGGGAACAAAACTGTACACAGTACTCCAGGTGCAGCCTCACCAACGCCCTATACAGTTGTAACAAGACTTCCCTATTTTTAAACTCCCAACTCCCTCGCAATACAAGCCAAATTCCAATTGCCTTCTTAATTACTTGCTGCACCTGCATGCTGACTTTTTGTGTTTCATGCACAAGAACACCCAGATCCCTCTGTGCTGTACTTTGTTGAAGTCTCTCTCCATTTAAATAATAGTCTGCCTTTTGATTCTTCCTACCAAAGTGCATGATCTCACACTTTCCTACATTAAACTCTATCTGCCAAGTTTGAGGCCGCTCACTCAACCTATCTATATCCCCTTGCAAATTCCTTATGCCCTCATTTCAACATGCCCTCCCAACTGTTTCTGTATCATCAGCAAATTTGGATACATTACACTCTGTCCCCTCCTCCAAGTCATTAATATAGATAGTAAGTAATTGACGCCGAGGACTGATCCTTGTGGCATTTCACTAGTTACGTCTTTCCAATCTGAAAAAGATCCATTAATTACGACTCTGTCTTCTGTGTGTTAACTAGTTTTCAGTCCATGCTAATACATTACCCCCAATACCGTGAGCTCCTAACATGTGCAATAACCTTTTGTGTGGCACTTTATCGAATGCCTTCTGGAAATCCAAATACCCTACATCTACCGGTTCCCCTTTATCAACTCTGCTTCTTGTATCCTCAAAGAACTCTAGCTAATTTGTCAAACATGATTTCCCTTTCATAAAGCCAAGCTGACTCCATTTGATTGTGTTAAGCTTATCTAAATGTCCCGCTATTTCTTCCTTAATAATGGATGCTAGCATTTTCCCAATGACAGATGTTAGGCTGACTGGTCAATAGTTTCCTGCTTTGAATATGGGTGTCGCATTAGCAGTTTTCCAACCTACTGGGACCCTCCCGGAATCCAGTGAGTTCTGGAATATGTCGACCAATGCCTCCACTATCTCTGCAGCCACTTCCTTTAAAACCCTTGGATGCAGACCATCAGGTCCTGGCATCTCATCTGCCTTTAGTGCCATTAGTTTGTCAGGTACCTCACCTGGGAACTGGTGAGACAACATCTGGAGTACTGTGTACAGTATTGGTCTCCTTATTTAAGGAAGGGTTTAATGTGTTAGAAGCAGTTCAGAAAAGATTTACTATACTAATACCAAGAAGGGGTGGGTTGTCTCATGAAGAAAGGTTGGACAGGTTAGGCTTGTATCCACTTGAGTTTAAAAGAGTAAGAGGCGACCTGATTGATTCATAATATCCTGAGGGATCTTGACAGGGTGGATGTGGAGGGCAAGTTTCCTCTAGTGGGAGAATCAAGAACTAAGGGTCACTGTTTAAAAATAAGGGGTCGCTCATTTAAGACAGAGATGAGGAGAATCTTTCTCTCTGAGGGTCATGAGTCTTTGGAACTCTCTTCCTCACAAGGCAGTGGAAGCAGAGTCTTTGTACATTTTTAAGGCAGAGCTAGATAGACTCTAGATAAGCAAGGTTATTGGAGGTAGGCGGGAATGTGGAGTTGAGGTTACAACCAGATCAGCCATGATCTCACTGAATAGCGGAGAAGGCTCGAGGGGCCGAATAGCCTACCCCTGCTCCTAATTTGTATGTTCGTCAATAATCATCATCCCTCCATTAAACTTAAAGTCACAATACACAAGGAAAGCATTAATTTCTTAGGCAGAACAGTATTTAAGCTGACAATAGGCATAAGCTAGCAACAAAGTATTTTTTCAAAATAATTGTACGTACAAAAAGTTATCACCCTAAACACATCTTCCAGAAACTTGCTAGGTCACAGCTAATGCGATTTTATTGCATATGCAAAAAGCTGGAAGATCATGACCAGGCAGTTACTACCCATTTTACTGCAACTCAGATTTAAATTTAACAATTGATATAGCATTGCTATTGATCTAGCATCAATGGCTGTTTGTTGAAGAGAGTTCCAAATTTCTACCACCCTTTGTGCACAAGTGTTTCCTAATTTCACTCCTGAAAGATATAGTTGTAATTTTTAGATTAAAAAATCCCTAGTCCTGGATACGCCTAAATTAATTGACCGTTTACATAATTTCAACAGGGAGATGGTGATGTAATGGTAATGTCAATAGACCAGAGACCCAGGATAATGCTCTGAGGACATGGCTTCAAATCCCACGATGCCAGCTAGTGGAATTTAAATTCAATTAATAAATCTAGAATTATAAAGTCAGTCTTGACCACAAAGCTATCATAAATTGTTGTAAAAACTCATCTGGTTCACTAATGCCCTTCAGGGAAGGCAATCTGCCATCCTTACTCAGTCTGCCCTACAAGTGACCAGGCCCACAGCAAGATGGCTGAGTCTTAACTGAAATGTCCCAGCAAGCCACTCAGTTCAAGGGCAAATAGGTAGGGCACCAAATGCTGGCCTTGCCAGTAATACCCACATCCCAAAAAATAATTAAAAAAATTAGATTTCCTTCATTATAACAGTGGCTACACTTCCAAAGTACATTATTTGGGGTGCCCTAAGAACATAAAAAGCACTGTAAAAATGCAAGTTGTTCAGTACTGTTTGGGTTCACCGTATATGCAAAATGGTTGCACGTTTATCTCTAACATAGTCACTGTATCTCAAATAATTCACAGTACTTGAAACACTTTTGAGACACGCTTGTGTCAAGGCATAAATGCAAATCTTTATGAAATAAAACTATTCAGTATTAAATTATCAAATTAACCATGTTCATTACAGTAGCATCAACTACATTTTCCCCCCACACAATAGCTCCTGAACTTAAGTAGCCTCATGTTCGCTTATTTCTCACACCCGTGACTGAATTTTCCTCAGCTTTTTTGGGGCTTTCAAGGGAGAATTCGCCCACTGCCCACCCCCTTCCCCCACTGTTTATTTTGAACCCTGATCAGGACATCCACAGGCTTAAGAGCAGCAAGAGATGAACTCATATCAGGAGAGAAAGCAGCACAAGCAACAGCTATATAGTGAGAAAAAGCAGCATGAGTAGAGAACATGCCATTCAGTGCAGAACTGAAGAGTTGCCTTACCTCCAAAACAATGCCTATATACATCAATCTTTCCATTTGGTGCTTTGACAGACATTAAAATAAAATAAAATGGCCATAACTAATGTGTCAAAAGTGCACAAACTAGTTTATTCATTTACAATCAGGATGTGATACGGTCCCTCTCATTTCTCCTAAATCAGTTATGTACAGGACACCGGAAAACAACCATTTTGTCTAATATCTATGCCAAAGAATCCATGAATGCTGCACAAAGCAACATCTACATACAACGTAAATACACCAATTTTTTTCTGAATGGCTGGAAAGTACCTCTCAAAAAAAGTACATTAGAGCACTACAATGTTGCTTATAGTAGCAATATCAACGACTGAGGTGTGGGAAATGGCAACCGTCAGAAGCAGTGAAGTAATGGAGCAGTTGGACGGGTCTTGGTGGGAGATGGAGGGAGCAAAGGCTAGGCAAAAGGGTTAAAATGCCTGAGGGGTGGGAGGGAGTGGGGTGGTGACAAGGAAAGGCAAAGAAGATACAGGGAACCATTATGGTAACTGACAACATGCTAAATTTATACTCTTCTGCCACGGTGATGCTGGCCTGTGGTGTCCATTTGTCAGCATAGGCTAATGCTAGGATCTGACATATATATCTTCTCTCAGAGGGTAATTTTGTCTTTGGAATTCTTTTCCACAGACAACAGCGGAGGCTGGATTATTGAGTATATTCAAGGCTGAGCCGGACAGATTTTTGATCTACAAGGGAGTGAGGGAGGATGGGGGGTGGAGGTGTATGGCGAAGAGCAGGGGAAGGCAGTCAGGCAAGTAGAATTAAGAGCACAATCGGATCAGCCATTATCTTACTGAACGGCAGAGCAGGCTTGAATACTGAAAGGCCTGGATAGAGTGGACATGGGGAAGATGTTTCCATTAGTAGGAGAGACTATTATTAGGAGAGCTTAGGACCCGAGGGCACAGACTCAGAGTAAAGGGAAGACCTTTTAGAACAGAGATGAGGAGAAACTTCTTTAGCCAGAGAGTGGTGAATCTATGGAATTCATTGCCACAGAAGGCTGTGGAGGTCAGGTCATTGAGTGTATTTAAGACCAAGATAGATAGATTCTTGATTGGTAAGGGGATCAAAGGTTACGGGGTGAAGGCAGGAGAATAGTGTTGAGAAACTTATCAGCCATGATTGAATGGCGGAGCAGACTCGATGGGCCGAATGGCCTAATTTCTGCTCCTATGTCTTATGGTCTTATAGCCTACTCCTGCTCCTATTTCTTATGATCCCCTGTGGTATTCCTGCTCAATGTGCCCAATGCTACAGGCTCACTACTACAGACAATAAATAGAGATAAATATATTGCTCAGACTCTTTTGAAGAGGTCAATACAAATATCCCTTTAAAGAAACACTAAGATAAAAGCAAAATACTGCGATGCTGGAAATCTGAAACAAAAACAAAAATACCTGGAAAAACTCAGCAGGTCTGACAGCATCTATGGAGAGGAATACAGTTAACATTTCGAGTCCATATGACTCTTCATCAGAATTGAGGGAATAAGAAATTAACTGAAGTATAAGCTGGTTGAGGGGGGTGGGACAGGTACAGCTGGGTAGAGGGCCAGTGATAGGTGGAGACAAAGGAGAGATTGCCAAAGATGTCATAGACAAAAGGACAAAGGGGTGTTAACAGTATTGATATTAGCAAAGAAATGTGCTAATGGTGACATTAAGGGTAGAAAGCAGGACGAGCAAGTAACAGATAGCCCTAGTGGGGGTGGGGTGGGGGGAAGGGATCAAAATAGGTTAAAGGATGGAGATGAAACAATGGATGGAAATACATTTAAAAATAATGGAAATAGGTGGGAAAAGAAAAATATATTTAAAAAATATAAATTATTGGAAAAAGGGGGATTGGAAAGGGGGTGGAGATGGAGGAGAGAGTTCATGATCTGAAATTGTTGAACTCAATGTTAAATCTGGAAGGCTGCAAAGTGCCTAGTCGGAAGATGAGGTGCTGTTCCTCCAGTTTGCGTTGAGCTTCACTGGAACATTGCAGCAGGCTAAGGACAGACATGTGGGCATGAGAGCAGGGTGGTGTGTTGAAATGGCAAGCAACAGGGAGGTCTGGGTCATGTTTGCGGACAGACCAAAGGTGTTCCACAAAGCGGTCACCCAGTCTCCTCTACATTGGAGAGACCAAACGCAGACTGAGTGACCGCTTTGCCCGTGGATGAGGTTTCATGTTTTTTCTGAAGCCTGCCAGGGCTCCCAGCCTGCCCACCAACCTTAAGCAGGTCCATTAACGATTTTAATTAGTTTCTCAATGGCTTCAATAGGCCATTGACAGGGCGGCAGGCGCGCAGCTGACTTGGCTGTGCCCCTGCCGACCTGAAAATGGAAATGATGCAGGGTGACTCCGGAGTTCCACCCGACATCATCCCGCGTCATTTTACGCGTTGGCGAGTGGGCCCCGTCCCCACCCACTGACCGGAAGATTCCGTCCTTAGTGTTCAATTTGTAGACACCAAAAGTACCAAATTTAGGAAAGACAGAATATAGTTATTGTTTATAGTGGAATTTACGCTATTGAATAGTTCAATGACAAACTAAATTTAATATGGAAGTAAGGAAACTGTTGCATTTTGGAAGAACAAAATGAAGACACAAGTATTCAATGAAAGGAGCATGATTAGCAGAGAGACTGTGAAAGGAATCTTCAATGTCAAGACTGGAATGAGAATTTTAAAAAGTCAATAAAATGTTGGAATCTCTAATCGGAATAATAGCATACAAATCCAGAGAGATTATGCAAAGGTTTTATAATGCATTGGTCAGACTTCAATTGGAACACTTTGTGCAGTTCTGGTGTACAAAAGGGATACATAGTTGAATGCAAAAAACAAAGATGATTCCCACATATGAAAGATATGTGTTACAAGGAAAGTTTAGGGAAGCAAAAATTCCACAGATTAACTAGAAGGATCTATAAAAGTATTAAAATGACAGATAAAAGTAAATGAGGATCAGTCAAACCTGATAGAATAAAATGCCAAAAATTTAACTTGGTGAAAATTTAAAATTAAATTTACTAATTAACCATCTCAGAAAATAAATCATTTACTAAGTATGACATTGGGAATAGTCTACCCGGCTAGGTACCCGGTTACTGCATGCTCGGTTGTGCGGGGTGAAATATCAGAGTCTGAGTTTAATAGACCAAATGCTTTTCTCATCCTCAACTTGTACGTTTAAGGGTCCAAAAGCAAGTTCCACCGCCCCCCCGCCCTTTTTAAAATTTAATTACAATAATAACTGGCTCATCCATTCCTCACCTTCTAAAGTGGTTCTCAAGCATGCACACAGGACTCCTTGCAAATACTGAAAGGGCACCCTTTTAAAGAGTCCTGTTGTAACTTGTCCAAGAAAATTATTTAACCACTGCAGAAAATGATTAGCATGCAACAATGTAAAGAATATGTCAGCAAATTAAAACCTGGAACAAATATAGAATCCACAGCTCTCAAGAAAATATACTATGTGGTATGACCAGCACCAGGCAAACAGGAATCTAATGACCTGCAGATCTCTATCAGATCCCTATTGTCCATGGGCAAATTCTGAAAATCTGTTTTGCGATATCTTTTCTATAATGGAAATTAGGGCGAAAGTCAGAAATTTCTAATTCCGGAAAGTTTCTTTTTAGGATATCAAGAGCTACAGCTCTGTTGTTCAATTTCCTCCAGCAAAAATTCCCCAAGATCTATTTATGGATAGCCACATTTGCCAAAAGAATAAACAAGCTGATTCAGAATGTATAGCCAACATGCTAAGTTTAATCACTGCAGAGTACTTGCTCTGCACCTGGTCACAATACTGAAAGAGGCCTGTAATATTCCAGTGGTGGGGTCAAATGGAGAAAGCATGATGACGACCATATTGGAATCTTTCTATGGTAGAAAATAATCCACTGACACAGTACCTCAGGATGCCTTGCATATCCTTCAATGAAACAAAGTGAGGGGGGGGGGGGTGCAGATTTTAAAGCCAGGGTATCTCTGTACAACAGGATTAAAGCTGATACTAACCCAGGAATAAAAGCTTCAGAAAAAGCAAAAGTAGGTGATTAAAACTGAACAAATTAAAAGGTTTTGATACATCAATGCCTTTCGATATTTGCATAGGCAGCATTAAGCAACACCAAATGAATTGCAGAATCCAGACGCTCATTAGTACCATGGATATTGATGGCATGGTATTCAGTAATGATATTGCCACTAGATGTCAAGGGAGGACCTTCTACAAGTAAATAAAAATGAAAACTGTAGCAAAATGAAAAATTGGGCCTTTTGAGGCTGAGAAAGAAGAAATTGTAATGGGGAATATAGAAATGGCAAAAGTGTTGAACAAATATTTTGTATGCCTTCACAGTAAACACAAGTGGGGCCTAAGGAGCTAATGAGAGTGAGGACGAGGAGAGAAGTACTAAGAAAGTAATGGGATTAAAACAAATACCCTGGACCTGAAAGCCTACATCCTAGGTTTCTAAAAGAAATAGCTGCAGAAATAGTGAATGTTTTGGTTGTAATTTTCCAACACTGAAGTCCTCTACTCAGAGCACATTCTGTTCGCTTGCTTCCCTCAGTGCTGCTTCCAAGTGATTTTTAATAAGGAAGAGCACTAATTAATCAGATGTGGGAGGGCAGTAGGTAGTAATCAATAGGAGGTATCCTTGACAGTGTTTACTCTGATATTGTGAAACTTCATGGAGTCCATAGTCAATGTTGAGGACTCCCTGGGCCAATCCTTCCCAATTGTATGATACTGGGCTGCCATCTCCGGCGGATCTTCCCTACTGCTGGGTCAAGACATTGTGATGGAGGAGTCTAGGATATTGGCAGTAAGATATGATTATACAAGTATGACTCACATGTGAGGATGCTACTTGACTAATCTATGAAAGAGCTCTCCAAATTTTGGCACAAGTCTCCAGATGAAAGAGAAAAGAATTTTGCAGTCAAGTTGGCAAAGTGTGCCTTTGTCTTTTCTGGTGGCGAGGTCAATGCTGTGTGGTCCGTCTGGTTCTATTCTTTTTTAAACTTTTCTGTAGTGCTTTGATGCAACTGGGTGGCTTGCTAGCCCATCTGAGAGAGCAGTTAAGAATCGACCACATTGCTGTGGGCAGCAGTGAACCAGAAAGATTTTTACAACAGTCTGGTAGTTTCATAATCAGCATTAAATACTAGCTTTTTAAAAATATTCCAGGTTTACCACTTAATTGAATTTAAACTCGTGCCTCTAGAGCATGAGTCCAGGACTCTGGATTACTAGCCCAGCAAAGTTACTGCCCCCCCCCCACAAAATGAACTACTATTAACAAGGTTACAAGGCCCTTAGAAAATCATATGATTAGGCAGTCAAAGAAGGTTTATGAAGTATTGACAAACGTATTAGATCTTTTGAGTATGTAACCAGCTGGGTAGCTAAAGATCAACCAATGGACTTCCAAAAAGCATAAGATAAAAGTGTATGGAGTTGGGCCAATTTATTACAATCGATATAAATGACTTAGATGAAGAAACCCAGAATAATGCGTGCAAGTTTTCTTATGTTCCAAAGTTAGGTGCGATAGTAAGCTGTGAGGAAGACACAAAGAGGCTGCAAAGGGAAATACATTAGGTCAGTGGGTAAGAACATGGCAGATGGAGCGTAATGTGGAGAAATGTGAGGTTATTCACCTAGTACGAAGAATAAAAAAACTTTTTTTTAACAAGTGAGAAACTTTCAAATGTTGATGTTTAGAGTGAGTTGGGTGTCCTCGTACAAGAAGTGAGCATGTAGTTACTCTACAAGCAATTAGGAAAACAAATGCAATGGGGTTAGCGTACAAGAGTAAAGGAAGCCTTGCTACAATTGTACAGGGCTTTAGTGAGAACAGATCTGGAGTACTGTTCACTAGATTGATTCCTGGGATGCAGGGCTGTTCTATGATAAGACATTGATTAGAGTGAGCCTATACTTTCTGGAATTCAGAAAGATGAGAAATTGTTTCAATGAAACATACAGGATTCCAAGGGAGCTGGACAGGGAAATTGCTGAGAGGCCATTTCACTTAGCTGGAGAGTCTAGAACAAGGGGGCATAGTCTCAGGATATGGGGGTCAATCATATAGAACTGAGATGAGGAGGAATGTTATCATTCATTGTGAATCTTTGGAGTTCCCCACCCTAGGGGGCCATGTATGCTCACTGAGTATATTCAGTTCCAAGACAGATTTTTGATTTCTAGGGGAATTAAAGAGATATGGTGATTGAGCAGGGAAGTGCAATTGAGGTTGATGATCAGCCATGATCTTATTGAAAGTAATGCAGCTATATGGCCTACTCCTGTTCCCATTTCTTATGTTCTTGTGAAAGTGGTCAGGCTCTTTCTTGGTGTGAAATGAAGAGTTAGGTATTGATCAGGCAAAAGTAGACCTCAATGGGACAGTACTAAGGCATAGCAGGCAGTGACATTTCTGACTGTATGTTGAAGGGAAAGTACTTGGGACTAGAATGCTGCATGAGGAACTCATGCAGCGATATCCTGAGGCTGAAATTATTGGCCTCCAACAACCACAGCCATCTTCCTTTGTGCCAGGTAGGATTCCAGCGAATGGAATGTTTTCCCCTATTTAATGACTTCACTTCCATTAGAGCTCCTTGATTCCATGTTCAGTCAATGCTGCCTTGATGTCAAAGGCAGTCACTCACCTTAACTCTGGAATTCAGCTCTTTTGTCTATATTTGGACCAAGGCTGAAATGAAGTCCGGAGCCAAGTAGTCCTAGCAGAACCCAAACCACACAGATTGTCGAGTGAGTCAGTGCAGCTTGACAGACCTAATCACAACTCCTTCCCTCACATTGCTGATGATTGAGAGTAGCTGAATAGATTGTAAGTAGCTGGGTTATACTGTCCTGCTTTTTGTGGACAAGACATGCCAGGTCAATTTTCTACATTATTGGGCAAATGCAAGTGTTAAAGCTGCCCTAGAATAGTTCATGTGCAAGTCTACACAATGAGTGAGTGTGAGGCTGTTCAACTAAAACAGCCTTACAGTTAACCTTATCCTCACCCATGTCCATATTTCTGACAGACATAGCTATTTGTTGATAAGGAACAACAACCAGGGACAATTTGCTTTCTTTAATCCAGGGTGTTGGAGCACAATTGTAGTACCCTTATTATTGCTTTAGCTGAGAATAGCAGACTGAACAAACTTTGTACTCAAACTGGAAGAAAATGACTTGAAAGGATCTATGTTGGAGCCTCAACTATCACTGTATATGTTAATGACTTAGAAAACACAACACCAAGTCATATATCCAAGTTTACCAATGACACAAAGGTTGTGGCATAGTCAGTAGCGCAGATAGGAGCATAAGGTGACAAAGTGACATGAGCCAAATGGTCGTCTTCTACACTGTAAATTATTCTATGACACTGATAGAGGGGTGAAAACTGTGGTAGACTGATTTCATTGGAGTCAAGGATGAGGTCATCCACTCTAGATCAAAAAATTATTTTTGCTCAAGAGTTTTTTGCTACAGGAGCACAAAGGCCTGGTTTCACCAAATCTGAAGTACTCTCTGGGCACCTCATCTCAAAGGAAGGAATGCAGCACAGATTCTTCAGAATCTTACCAAGGCTCCAAGTATTAAATTATGAGAAGAGATTACATAAACCCAGTTGGTATTCCCTGAAATATAAGTGGTTAAGTGGGAATTTGATTGAGGTTTTTGGATTTTGAAAGCAATTCATCGAGTAGACAGGGAAAAACTTATTGCACTTGTAGGGGTGCCTAGAAGGGAACATAACCCTAACATCAGAGACAGGACTTTGAAGACAGGAGTTAGGAAACATTTGATGCAAAGGGTTTTAGAAACGTGGAATACTCTGCCACAAAAAGCAGTAGATGCTAGCTCAATTAAAAGCATTTAAACCCAAGGTTGATAGATCTTTACTAGCCAAGGGTACTAAGGATTATGAAGCCAAGGCAGGTGGATGGAGATAATACAAACCAGGTCATGATTTTGTGAATGGTAGAATATGCCTGAAAGGCTTTGTGGTCTAGTATTACTAGGACAAGTTATTAAAGTTGGAATTTTCAAGGCCTGTATAGCACACCCAGAAAATGAGGGGACTGGTTTGCAGAAATGCTCAAAGAGATAAATGTGTTAAAATTACTTAACTAGTACTGTACTAATGTTTAAATGTTGCACAAACCTGTGTGTTCTGGCAGTTGACTTCAAACTGAGTTCCAGTCCCATTACAGACACCATAATGTTCAGAACTAGCTTTTGTCTTGTATTCAACTGAAGTTGGACCATTTCCTACATTAAATGGTTCTTTAGAAATTCCTTCATCTGACCAATTTAGTACAGCAGTTGCAGCTGAAACAATCTCTGACGTACTTATGACATTATTATACACTGAAGAACTTTCAACTATACAGTTAGATTTCGGGGTTGAACTGTCTATTCCAGTGATGATTTCATTCGATGTCTCTACAAAACCATTTATAAGGGTTGGAGAATTCACCTGCACATTATTCACTGTACTGTTTGTGTTGTATGCGCAGTGTGCAGATTCTTTGATAGGAACTCTGGGCTTTAAGAGCTTATTTCTCACTCTTCTTCTTGTTTCACAGTCAGAAGAACAACTAGTTGAGGAGTTGGTACTCATCTTGTTTTCCCTGTTTGCAGACATGGCGTGACAGTCTTCAAACTCACTGGAGTGATTGTTGGAGTTAGCTGAAGGGTTTAGCTCCTTGGGTTTTGAAGTAAATTGAATGTCAAGCTTTTCTTTCCCAGACATTTGAAGAAAGCTTTCTTCGCTAATTAGGCAATATTTGGATATTCTGTCCTCAAGAGACATGGAAAGCGCTTCTTCTGCCTGAACAATACCAGCGTCCCACTGAGTGTGCACTTTAACAGAAATCTAGATCAAAGAAAAGGGAGTCTTTCAGTCACCATAAAGCCTACATCATAAAGAAAACAATTACTCTAATTTATAGATGGAATGGAGTGAAATGCTTATTATAATACCTTCAATCAGCATCTGAATTAACTACTGTATAAGCAGTGTCACAATAATCACTGTGGAATCTATAACCACTGTTTTGCACAGTAGATTAAGATTTCACCATATCAATTATTAGACCATAGATTTCACACACGCAAAGTACCTTGTGCAAAGATACTGACTCTGAATTTGAAGCTATAACTTATACTTGCACGTGGCACATTTAATAATTCAGCAAATCTGGAGTTACCAGGTAAGAACAGTAAAGGTACCAGTGTACCAGTGACCCCGCTAGGAATCTGAGAATTTCAGAATGAACCTTGGCAAAACATATTAGATATCAATTAAGTGAGATTAAAAGACCTATTTTCTTGTTTCACAAATAAACTCAATTTTTAAATAAATTAAAATCACAGTTAATTATTTACATCTCAACAGTTCATCAGATGCCCGCCATGGGTGGGACAGCATTTGCCTGGTTCCATTCTTATTCAATTACAGCCAGAGAAACACTACCAATAAGCCATTTCCAGTTACCACTGGTGTCTTCCATGGATCTACCTTTGGACCCCTGCAAGATCTCATCTATATACCACACCTTGGTGACAACATACATCAGTTTCCACATGCACACTGAAACATCTAGCTCTTCCTCACCACAATCTCTTTCGATCCCTTCATTGCCTCAATTGTGAGAGCACTTATCCAACATCCCGGATGAGCAGAAATTTTCTCCAATTAAATACTCGGAAGATTGAAGACATTTTCTTCAGTCCTCGACACAAACTTCCAACTCTTGCCATCAGTTCCACCCTTCTCCTTGGCAACTGCTCGAGGCTCAACCAGGCTGTTGTTAACCTCAGTGCTTTTCAACCGTTCAACATATCTCTGTCATAACTAAGAATGCCCTTTTCCATTTATGTTAGATCGCCCATCTCCACTCTTCAGCTGCCAAAACCCTCATCCATGCCTTTGTTACCACAAACTTTGACCAGCCTAATGGACTCCTGTCTTGAAGCCATGCAAAACTCTCCAACTGTGTCCTAACCTGCATCAAATGCCATTAACCCACCACCTGTGCTTGTTGATCTGGTCTGGCTTCCTGTTAAACAGCACTTTAATTTTAAAATTCTCATCCTTGTTTTCAAATCCATCCAAGACCTGGCTCCTCCCTATCGCTGCATTCTCCTTTAGCCCTACAAACCTCAAAGCTATCCATATTCCTCCAATTCTAGCCTCTACTTTAATTGCTCCACTCTTGGTTGAGAAGCCTTCAGCTGCCTGGACCTTAAGCTCAAGAATTCTGTCCCTAAACCACTCTGCCTCTCCACTTTCCTCCTTTAAGACACTCCTTAAAATCCATTTCTTTGACCAAGCTATTAGTCATCTTCCTTAAAATCTCCCTACTTGGATTGATGTCAAATTTTGTTTTCTGTTAGAAATGCTATACAAATGTAAATTACTATTAGTTGCAGCTTTTGAAACTTTCCATTGTGGAGAATAAAGAGTTTAACTATAGAATTAGTTCATCAACAGCATATTAATTATTCTTCAGTTTCAGAGTTTATCTAAAGCCTTTCAATCTTTATTATTAAGGTTTGACTTAAGTGAGATAACATGGAAAAACTGATTTAGTATATAGAGCACCTTGTTTCTTTGCACATCGGTTTCCACATTTTTGGCATTCCTTTGAACCAGCAGTTCATACTGATGTCTTCCTTCAAATGGCTCAACCACTGCAGACGCAACCCAGGCATGCTCGACAACGATGCCAAAAAACTGAACGTAATATTGTCGGCAGGGCCTCCTGCTAGGCTCTAATAAAAATAGACATCAAAACAGTCAACAAAAAGAAATACAAGTAAACAGCATTATTGAAGGTTCCTTCCAGTTAGTCTCACTCTGTTGCTATGTACTTGATTTTAAATGTTGTAGCATTAAGCAGATCCAACAAAATGTCACATTTCAAAAAGAATAACTAAAACTTCCCTAATGAGTACGTTTCCCCAAATGGCAAGTTTCTGATCTCAGTTGGCGCACCACAAGTTGATGGATAGACAGAGCTTAGGTAAATCAAAAGGATCACATGCAGCTAATCTACACCATAAGGTCACTTATTCAGCAGTGGCAGGAGCAAGGAGGTAGATCATTTGGCATCCTTAATTGTGGAATAACCATTAAGGAAAATAGATATATCTTTTTAAAATTAATTCACAGAATTTTCATTTAAAATATTTCTTTACAAGAAGTAAGTGCCACCAGTAAGGCCAGCAAATGTTGCCCAACTCATGAGCTGCTTTCTTGAATTACCATAGTTCATGTGGTGTAGGTACATCCACAGTATTGTTATGGAGGATTCCAGGATTTTGACCCAGCAACAGTGGCATGCAACTTGGAAAGGAACTTGCACTAGTGGTGTTCCAATGCATCTATTGCCCTTGCCCTTCTAGGTGGTACAGGTCAAAGGTTTAGAGGGTGTTACTGAAGGAGCCTTGGTGAGTCGCTACAGTGCATCTTGTAGATGGTACACACTGCTGCTATTGTACTCCTGTGGTGGATGGAGTAAATGTACAACATGGTGAATCGAGTGCTAATCAAGCCAACTGCTTTGTCCTGGATGGTATCCAGCTTCTTGAGTGTTGCTGAAGCTGCACTGATCCAGGCAAGTTTAGAGTATTCCATCACACTCAAGAATTATGCCTTGCAGATGGTGGACAGGCTTTGGGGAGACAGGAGGTGAGTTGTTCGCTGCTAATTCCCAGCGTCGGACCTGCTCTTGTAGCCACAATATTTATATAGCTTGTCCAGTTAAGTTTCTGGTCAGTAGTTGATTGGACCTCAGGCACTATTCTGCGGAATTCCTGCAGCGGTGTCCTCAGATGCCTGGCCTCCAGCCAGGGGAGGAGTTCCCCCCAATTCCTATCAACTTTAATTTTGCTAAGCACCTTGATGCCACACTTAACCAAATGCAGTCTTGATGTCAAGGACAGTCACTCCCACCTCACTGCTCGAGTTGAGCTCTTTTGTTCATGTTAGGACTAAGGCTGTAATGAAGTCAGGAGCAGTGGTCCTAGAACCCAAGCTAAGCATCAATGAGCAGGTTAATGCTGTGTGAGTGCCATTTGATAACAATGTTGTTGATACCTTCCTGATTATGGAGAGTGGACTGATGGAGTGGTAACTGACCTGATTGGAATTGTCCTGCTTTTATAGACAGGACATATTTGTGCAATTTTTCAATTGCCAGGTAGAAGATGCTTTGGCCTGAACGTTGTCTAGCTTCTCAAATGTAACTGGAGATGTACTCATCCAAGTGGAGAGTATTCAATCACAATCTGTACTTGCGCATTGTAGATAGTGGATAGGTTTTCACAAATCAGGAGGCGAGTCCTTACCACAGAATAACCAACTTTTCTGATGCTCTTGCAGCCACAATATTTCTGTGGCTGGTCCAGTTAAGTTCCTGCAGTGGTGAACCACAAGCTGTTGATGGTGGGGAAATGTCCAATGACAGAATGTCAAGGCAATAGCCTCTCTCTTGTTGAAGACGGTATTGTTGGCACTTGTGTAGCACAATGTTACTTGCCACTTATCAGCCCAAATCTGGGTAATGTCCACATCTTGCAGCACAGGAGGGCAGGCCGCTTTATCACCAAAGGAACTGCAAATGGAACTGTACACTGCAATTATCTGCGAACATCCCCACTTATTATGGAGAGTATTATCATTGATGTAGCAGCTGAAGATAGCTGGGGCTAGAACACTGCTCTAAGGAACTCCTCCAGCAATTGAGGAAGTGGGGGAAATAATTTGGCACAACATGCACGCAAGGCACTGTCTAGCAGCAGCTGTGAAATCAGTCAGGTTTTTAAAACAGAAAGCTACTAGGACAGGCTGAGAAGAATATAGGAGAACATGTAGGTCCTCAAAAAGTTCAGGAGGCACACAGTCTACTGCTTCTGATCATAGTCTATTAACAGTGCATGGAGCATATAGCTAAGCAACAACCAGCTTCACATTTCTTTCTCAAAATATTTTGTATTCAAATACCTACCTTTCATCTTCGAATGAATCTTCAACAGAGGATCAAGACAGACAGCACTAGGCCACCAAGGACGTCTACTAAACTTCACCCAAACCAGGTCTCCAACCTCAAACCTCACTGGAATCACCTTCTTTCGTCTTCCAGCACACTGAAACCAAAATGACTTGGTCAGAACAAATTGTTTCTCATTAATATCACCATACAGGTTTAAATTATCAGGGACAAGCTAGCTAAATGATTTCATTCAAAACCCAAATACTGCTTTACAAGGTGTCTATTATAAATTCATAAAGACAAATGAGTAGTTGTGTTATTGAGTGTGTTGTTGAGGGATAATCGCCTACATTATTGAGATTCTACATCAAACTTACATATCTTTAGTTTGTGGAAAATTATCCAACATTTCTTACGATGCAAATCATGCCTAGTGATTCAAACTTCAATGAAAATAGAAAAACGTTCACAAAATAAAGAATCACACCCTTGACAAAGAAAAAGAGAAACCTTTGGCTGCAAAGACAGCTTCCTCCATTTCCAACCACTATTTTAAGAACACCTGTGTGGACTCAGGTCCTTACCCCATTAGTCATGTTTCTGCAAAAGCTCACTCATGCTTTTACACATTAATAAATAAAAATGTATGACAACATGTATAACCCTGCATTTTATCTATTTTGGAATATCCTATGGAGAGGAAAAGCACATATCATTGCAAAATGAAAATTAATACCACTTGAGCTGCAGATAGGATTTAAAAAGAGTTGCCTTTAAATTCTAAAGAAAGGTTCTTCACACAAGTTTTTTCAAAACATCAAAATGAAAGGTGATTAATATAATAGACATTTTGAAGTCATTTTCTCCAAAGTCTGTACACAGTCAACAAAGTTAGCCTGTCTCAGTAATTGGTAAATACCTCTCACCCATTGGGTTGGGAAGTCTTCAGGCCTGGGTACCTGGTTGAAATTGTTTGGCAGACTTTCCCTTCTAGTTGACAACATGGGAGGTAAAAACATAATTAGAAAGAAAACACTCACTGACACCCATGTCTAAACAGCTGTGAAATCAGTCAGCTTTTTAAACAAAAAAGTACAAAGGGCAAACTTCAACCAGGCAGAATAGACTGTAAGAGAACACTTGATGGTTATTTTGTTTATGCCAAGTGCCACTTCTTTTATTTTGCACTGCATGAAGGCAAGTCGTACCAATTAAAATAAGCAAGTCCAATCATGACTGTTAAACCTACTGTGAATAAAGCCACTTAACCTAGTCACATCTGGCTTCTGAGTTACCAGGCTTTTTATTTGATCTGCCTTCAACTTGAAAAGAGGGCCATGATGGACTTGTGCAAACAGCTATATATTCAGTTCACCTCACAATAGGGTACTATTGTTACACACCTGAGTTAAGCTGCTGTACAGTAGATTTTGAGCTGTGTAAGTCTGTTCCGGAATGAAAGGGGTATAGGACACACCTACAGGAATAAGTAATACCACTAAGCTCAAGAGGCATCTACAGGAGACCCAAATTTGCAATAGCATTTCATAAAAGTAAGTTCCTTCTTTACTTGTATAGCAATAATAGCAGCAAAAATAGCACAAGAGGAGTGACTGTAGCAGCAGTGGGTTAAGTGTTAGGAGTGGTAACCATAAACAAGATACGAACTGCAATGCTAAGATAAAAGCAAAATACTGTGGATGCTGGAAATCTAAAACAAAAACAGAAAATGCTGGAAAAACTCAGCAGGTCTAGCAGCATCTGTGGAGAGAGAAACAGAGTTAATGTTTCAAGTTTGTATGACCCTTCTTCAGAACTCTGAAGGGTCATACGGACTCGAAACATTAACTCTGTTTCTTTCTCCACAGATGCTGCTGGACCTGCTGAGTTTTTCCAGCATTTTCTGTTTTTGTTTCATGATCTGTAATGCACTGCCTAAAAGGTGGTAGAAGCAATTTCAATTGTAATAACTGTCAGCTATGGCTCAGTGGTAGCACTCTCAATTCAGACCCAGAAGGTTGTAAATTCAAGCCCCTCACCAGAAACTTGAGCATACTTGACACTTTAATGCAGTATTGAGACATTACTATACTGTCAGATGTGATATTAAAGCAACGCGCTGTCTGATCTATTGCAAAAGACCCAACGACAGTATTCAAAAAAAGGAGAGTTTTCCCAGCGTCTTGATCAATTATTATCCCTCAACCAACGCATACAATGTTGTTTATGGGAGCTTGGCATGCACAAATTAGCTACTGTGTTTCCTTAATTACAATGACTACAATTCAAAAGTACTTCAAAGAACCAATATCAACATGATGGGCTGATGACCTCATTGTGTTGCATGATTGTATGAGAACAAGGTTGAGTAAGTTAAGTTTGAGGAGGCTCTTGAAGTAGGGGATGGTTGGAAGATTAAAGGAAATCACTCCAAGACAACAAAAGATTCTACTGCTGAAGGTCAAACCAGAGGACATAGTGGTGTGTTTTTTAGCTACTAGAATTTGTGAATAGCAATCACGTTTGTGGTGTCTATGGCACGATTAAAGACCTGCTCTCTCTAATCAGCCTCGGCCATGTCACTCCATTTCCAGTGATCCCACAATATTAAACCTTCTTTGAGTTAGTGTGTGTATTATTTTCTGTGCTGCACACATGCATGTTTTTCTCCAAGTCAATAGGGGGAAACTGTTCCCATGGGTAGAAGGATTGAGAACCAGAGAACATTGATTTCAGGTGATTGACAGAAAAAGTGATGGTGATATGAGGATAACATTTTTTTTAAAGCAGCAAGTAGTTAAGATCTGGATGCACTGCCCGAGAGTGTGATAGAGGCAGATTCAATTGTGGCTTTCAAGAGGGAATTAGATAATTGCGTAAAGGGAAAAAACATGCAGGACTGCAGGAAAAAGTGACTAGGTGAATTGTCCTTGCAAAGTGTCAGCCCGGACACAACGGGCTGAATTTCCTCCTTCCGTGCTGTAACCATTCCATGTACTTTTAAAAAATTCTTTCATGGGACGTGGAGTCACTGGCTTGGCCAGCATTTTTACTGCCCATTCCCAATTGCGCTAGAGAAGGTGGTGGTGAGCCGTCGCCTTCGCCTTGAACCGCTGCAGTAAATTTGGAGTAGGTACACCCACAGTACTGTTTGGGAGAGTGTTCCAGGATTTTGACCCAGCGACAGTGAAAGAACGGCGATATAGTTCCAAGTCAGGATGGTGTGTGGCTTGGAGGAGAACTTGCAGGTGGTGGTGTTCCCATGCATCTGCTGCCCTTGTCTTTCGAGGTGGTAGAGGTCGCGGGTTTGGAAGGTGCTGTCGAGGAACATTGGTGAGTTGCTATAATGCATCTTGTAGATGGTACATTGTGCATCGGTGGTGGACAGAACTGATGGGGTGCCATTCATGCAGGCTGCCTTTTCCTGGATGGCGTAGAGCTTCAAATATTGGTGGAGCTGCACTCATCCAGGCAAGTGGACAGTATTCTATCACACTCCTGGCTTGTGTCTTGTAGATGGTGGACAGGCTCTGGGGAGTCAGAAGGTGCGTTCTTCGCTGCAGAATTCCCAGCCTCTTACCTGCTTTTGTAGCCACAGTATTTATATGGCTAGTTCAGTTCAGTTTCTGATCAATGGCAATTCCTAGGGCGTTGATAGTGGGGCACTTAGCAATGGAAATGCCATTGAATGTCAATAGGCGGTGGTTAGAAGCACTCTTGTTGGAAATGGTCATTGCTTGGCATTTGTGTGGCACAAATATTACTTGCCACTTGTCAGCCCAGCCTGGATATTGCCCAGGTCTTGCTGGATTTGGATGTGGACTGCTTCAGTATCTGAGGAGTTACGAATGGCGAACATCCCACTTGTGACCTAATTCTAAAAAAGTGGAGGAGTCAAGAAGACAATCAGGTCATGGACCAAAAAAGAAAATCTAACTGGTAGGATTGAATAGAGAAGGAACAAGGTGACAGGAGGCCTAAATAACTGAAAGGAAATGTAGAAATCATAAATGAGTTCAAAGTTTTAAAAACAAACTAAAAACAGTTTAGAAAAAAAACCTGATGTACAGTACCATGCTGAACCCAAAAAGAAAAAACAATCAACCAAACGGAAGACAAAACTAAAGTGCCGATGGTTAAGAGTAGTGAGCAGTAGAATGAGAAGTCAAATGCAAGGTTGCACTAAGGAAGACATGGACAGGAGTAGGCTATTTAGATCCTCGTGACTGTTCTGCCATTCAATGGATCATGGCTGATCTGTAACATAGTCCATATACCCAACTTTGCCCCATATCCCTAAAGGCACTTGGCCAATAACAGTTTATCAATTTCAAATTTAAATTAACAATTGATATCGCATCAATTGCTGTTTGTGGAAGAGGGTTCCAAACTTCTACCAAACCTGTGTAAGAAAGTGTTTCCTAATTTCACTTGAAATGTTTGGCTGTACCATTTTGATTATACTCCCCAAGTCCTAGACTTCCTAACTGGTGGAAATAGTTTCTCCCAATCTACCCTATCTGTTCCACTTAATAACTTGAAAAATTCGATCAGATCACCCCTTGACCTCCTAAATTCCAATTACAGAACCCTAATTTGATTAATCTCTTGGTAATTTAACCCATTCTTGTAAATCTACACTGCAGTCCTGGCAAGGCTAATATATCCTTCCTAAGGTGCAGTGCCCAGAACTGCTCACAGTACTCCGGGTGTGATCTAACCAAGGTTTGTACAGCTGAAGCATAACTCTCACTCCCATGTAATTTGTTCTCTAGATACAAAGGCTAGTACTCAAAACCTTGTTTGATTATTTTCTGGACTTGTTTGTGATATTTTAATGAACTGTGCACCTGGATCCCAAGGTCTCTTTGAATGGCACTGTTCTTAACATTTTACATTTATAAAATACCCTGTTCCATCCTTTTTAGGTTCAAAGTAGATGAGCTCAAATTTGCTTACATTGAAATCCATTTGTCACAGTTTTGTCCTTTCACTTAATCTATTAACATCTTTTGTAGTTTTATGCTTCTTCTACACAGATTTATACCACCTATCTTTGTATCACTGACAAATATGGATATGTGGCTTTCTATCACATCA
The DNA here is from genome assembly GCF_017639515.1 of Carcharodon carcharias. Lineage (NCBI taxonomy): Eukaryota > Metazoa > Chordata > Chondrichthyes > Lamniformes > Lamnidae > Carcharodon > Carcharodon carcharias. Next base: position 71,603,723 of record NC_054474.1, on the reverse strand, counting down.
TCCAAGCTCTTAATAAGATGAATAGTTGAAAGAAAGATTTGCATTTATATAGTACCTTTCATAGCCTTAGGATGCTCCAAACACTTCTCAGCTCAGAACTATTGAAGTGTAGTCACCATTGCAATGTAAGAACCATAGTAGCCAATTTGCACACTGGAAGTTACCACAAGCAGCAATATGATAATTTTTTTTTTAATTTGAGTGCAGGACTAACTTTGGCTAGGACAGGGATTGGCAACTTGCAGTTGCACATCTTAATGCAGTTTTCAAATATTGACTGAATCAGTTTTCAGAGAACTCTCCTCCAATGTGCTCCCAATGCAAAAAAATCAGCCAAAAAATTTTTGTCTATTAAAGACTTCACCAGGACAAGCATCATAGTTTGCTATTGTGAGATCTGAACTCTTGATCTTGGGGTTACAAACGCAGTACCATAACCACTTGGCTATTTAGGCCAAGCTAGGACAAGCATCATTGTTTCATAGTTTGCCATTGTGAGATTTGAACTCTTGATAATCTTTTAAACGAAAACCAAATCAACAAAATTGGGATAAATCAGGCACAGCCCCTAATTCAGGTCAGCTGTAAAACCAAGGACAAAGTTTAAAGGAACCTTACAAACTTTAAATCAAAATGTGATTAAAGGGGTCAACAAAACACCCCAGTCCCCGCTGTGCCCACCGAGCACGGAAGGCCTCGAGCGTGTCAGCAGACACCGCGTGCTCCCTCTCCAGGGACATCCGGCAGCGAACGTAGCCGCGGAAGAGGGACAAACAATCGGGCGGGACTCCCCCGTCGATCGCCCGCTGCCTGGACCTGTTAATGGCCAACTTGGCCAGGCCCAGGAGCAGATTCACGAGGAGGTCCTCCTCCTTCCCGATCCCCTTCCGCACCGGGTGCCCATAGATCAGGAGCGTGGGGCTGAAGTGCAAACAAAACATCAATAAAAGGTTTTTCAAATAACTAAAAAGGGAGTGCAGCCTACAACACCCTATGTATACATGGTCCACGGACTCCACAAGACCGCAAAAAGGGCACGTGTCCTGAGAGTCCGTGAACCTATGCATCCTCTTATTATACGGGACTGCTGCATGCAACACCCTCAACCCAGGTCCCCGATAGAAAGGGGGAGGACACCTCCGTAGAGGGCCTCCCATCGGGGGCCTCCGCCACCGGACGGCAACAAGGCATGCCAGGGCGTGTCCGGGCGGCGGACAAGGGCGAGAAAATGGAAGGTGTGCAGCAGCAGTCCATACAAAAAGCCCCTCTTTGCCGTGTCAAAAGGCACGGAGGGCATGTCCCCGAGGCGGCTCATATTGCGGGGCACCAGCACCCGAGGGAGGGTTCGGGGCTTGAGGCCAATGTGGAATTCTGTCCGAACAGGGGAACGTTCAGATGGAAAACCACCGCGCACCTGGGCCACCTCAAGACCCAAAATAACGTCGGGTCCGAGCACGACCGTTCTCAGGTCTTGGATGGCATCGGCTGCGACCTGGACACTCACAGACGCGCGTCGCGCCAACTCCTGCGGGAGCATCCAGCCCAGTCCTCCACCACCCAGCACGTCCCCGATCCTGGTCACCCCTGCGGCCACAGCCCTCCTCTCCGCCAACCACTGAAAAGGACGGAGGGGCGGATTCCTGAGCAGCGGCTCTCTGACGATAGCCTCTACTCCTGACGGGGGAGAGCTGCGTCGCGAGGCGACTACTTTCCAGACTTTGATCAGGTCCTGGTAAAAGACGGGCAACGCCTGCAAGGAGCCACCGAGGCCCATCTGTTCTATAAACAGGAGCTGCACGTCATAATTCAGGCCGTGCACCTGACAGAAGAAATACGTCGTCAGGGCACACCATCTAGGAGGAGGCTCGACATAGAGGTATCGCTGCAGGGTCTGAAGGCGTTAAGTCGCCACCTGTGTGCGTAGGCACACTAGCGCCTGACCACCCTCCCTAAGCGGGAGACTCAGAACCTCAGCAGCGACCCAGTGCAATCTTTTGTCCCAGAAGAAGTCGACTAACAATTTCTGAATTCTTGTGACAAAGTCCGGGGGAGGGGTCAAAGTGACCAGTCGATACCACAACATGGCGGCGATCAGCTGGTTTATAAAGAGCAGGTGCTTTACTGTTTCAAGTACAAACCCGTTTCCATCTGTTTCAGATGAAGTTACATTGTTTCATAGTTTGCCATTGTGAGATTTGAACTCTTGATTTTTTAGCATCTCTTTCTTTTGTAACTCTTTCGAGTACAAACCCGTTTCCATCTGTTTCAGATGAAGTTACATTGTTTCATAGTTTGCCATTGTGAGATTTGAACTCTTGATCTTGGAGTTAAATAGCCAAGTGGTTATGGTACTGGGTTTGTAACCCCAAGATCAAGAGTTCAAATCTCACAATGGCAAACTATGAAACAATGTAACTTCATCTGAATAGGAACAGATGGAAATGTGTTTGTACTCGAAAGAGTTACATCTTCAGGCTTGGCCTAAATAGCCAAGTGGTTATGGTACTGGGTTTGTAACCCCAAGATCAAGAGTTCAAATCTCACAATGGCAAACTATGAAACAATGTAACTTCATCTGAAACAGATGGAAACGTGTTTGTACTCAAAAGAGTTACAAACCCAGTACCATAACCACTTAGCTATTTAGGCCAAGCAAAGTTGTAACTCTTTCGAGTACAAACCCATTTCCATCTGTTTCAGATGAAGTTACATTGTTTCATAGTTTGCCATTGTGAGATTTGAACTCTTGATAATCTTTTAAATTAACTCTTTCGAGTACAAACCCATTTCCATCTGTTTCAGATGAAGGTACATTGTTTTGCCATTGTGAGATTTGAACTCTTGATACTCTTTTGAGTAAACCTGTTTCCATCTGTTTCAGATGAAGTTACATTGTTTCATAGTTTGCCATTGTGAGATTTGAACTCTTGATCTCTTAATCTTAGGGTTACAAACCCAGTACCATAACCACTTGGCTATTTAGGCCAAGCTAGGACAAGCATCATGCTGCACTATTACCTGGCATCCAATCATGTGGATCACATGCAGGTTAATCAATAAAACATTGCACTCACTCTGACCCTGGTTGGTCCACCTAAAAAACCTGCTCAAAATGGTGCACTGATTGATTGCCATATTCAGAACCTGATTGATTGGTATTAATGGGTTAGTGTCCTTGACTGGGTGGATGCATAACAAGTAGGGTGCTGATTAGCCAATTGCCTTGCTTTGAGGCTGCTTTGGAAATGGTTCCAAAGAAGAGAATTAAAGAGGAAGATCAAGAATTTCAAGATGAATGGACTGGTTCATTTGCATTCATCTGAAATTTGGCTGGCCTCCTGTGTGTTTTATTTACAATGAAAAATTTGCCAATAAGAAATCAAATCGAGAGGCTTTCTACTAAAAATCACAGTGCCTTAGCCAAAAGTTATTCATCTGGAGAAGCCCAAATGAAAGGTTGCAGGAACCAAAAGAACAAAACAAAGAAACCTAGGAACATGTTCGTTATTGGGTGAAATCATCAGGTAGCTCAATTATTACTAGTTTTGTGGCAGCTCAAGAGATTGTGAAACAAGGAAGGGATTGTTGTTAATGAAACGGCTCGTTTCATCTTTTATTAAAATTGTACTTTTGGGAAGTGTCAATTAGCAATTTCTCATCAAAATCTTTAAAATGTTGTTGGTGATCAAATGGCTTTTTCATTGATGTTCATACATGTGCATTTATGAGCATTATGCTGCATAGAAATTGAGGTGTATTGGTCTTATTTTTCATTATTGGCATGTGAGTAATAGCATTGTGGCTCTTAAGATAGTGTTTTTGACTAATTTTTTTTTTAAATTACTGTTATATTTGCAGACCCCTGGACTAGAACAGGGAGATTAATATCAATCAACACTTGTGGAAAAGCCACATTCCAAGTGAACTTCAGCCTTCTCTTCATGTTCTAATGCTTATCTTGAAATCATATCTTGGTGTAATCTATTTTTATTTTTTTGAACCTCTAGCAAAGTCCTCCCTTCCATTTAGAAGAGCAGGACAATTATCCTCAGTGTTCTGCCCTATATTTAATCGCTCAATCAGCATCACAAAAACAGATTTCCTGATCATCGTCACATTGGCCATTTGTGAGAGCTTGCTGTTCTCAAATTGGTTGCAGTGTTTCCTACATTACAACAATGACTGCATTTCAAAAGTACTTCATTGGCTGTAAAACACTTTAGGATGATCTGACAAAGTGCTATGCAAATACAAGTCTTTTTCTTAATTAGACAACTTCAATATCAATTGCTTTATGTCCAGACTCAATCTTCATATAGTTAAATAAAAGTATTGTGAAAATAAACTCAATGCATTCCTTCAAAAACAAAACTTCTGCACAGCCTACCCAATTATCCCACCCGGCCTCATCCCCCACCATTTCACCTGAAGATTTCACTTGGACAGAGAAATGACTTATCTATTAAAAATTTTACTTATGCCATGCATACTCCATTCACCTTTACCCTCACGACCTATTGCCTAAATTATTTCATACTTTTGTCAATGATATAATGCAAAACCAAATCTCATTTACATATCATGCTGCAGTTGCCAGTTTCCTGCCACAAGGAAGCATTGTTGCAACTTCTAATTGAGTCATCACTAATGGATCTCTGCCACACCACAAATATACTTGGTACACCTATGCTATGCCACATACAAAATAAAGAAACAAATGCCACATTTTTAATTTTATAGTCTCTTTCTCTTCTCCTTTTCTCAATTTCAATTGGGTTGGATGGTTCTCAAATGTTGCTTTGCTTTCCTGAGAATGTTTGTCAACTGAACCACCCTCCCTTCATTATCCAAAACTTCCTGGTCTGCTCCAAATTTGAACTGCTTCCCAAGTTTGTTTCTATTGTTACCAAATTCCTTGCTTTTTCTGCTGTTGTCTTTGAATTTCAAACCGATTATAAAGCTTTACTTTTCTTCAAATTACTTGCCACAGAGGCTTCTCAAACTTTGTTGAACCTTCTGGGCTGGCTTCATCAAGGCTATGATTTATTTATTTTTAAACCCAAGCTCCCACAATTTAACTTTGACAAGAGTGACAATATTGAGGTTTTCTAGCACATTTCTGAATTTGACCCCAAGATTTCCTGTAGAATTTTAATTACTTTTACCTTGGTGCATGTGGTGTACAGATTTGTATTTTGCAGGCTAGTAGAAAGAATGTGAATAGGTGCAGTTTTCCTTGCAAATGATCCCTTTTCATTTTTCTAACAGTACCTCTCCTACACTCCTTAAACTGAAGTAATAACCCAGGAATTGTACAGTGAAACAAAAGCAAAATAGTGCTTTTGCTGGAAATCCAAAGTAAAAACAGAAAATGCTGGAAATACTCAACATAATAGGCAGCATCTGTGGAGACAGAAACACAATTAAAGTTTCAGGTCAACGATCTGGAATGTGCTGCCTGAAGGGGCGGTGGAAGCACATTTATAGTAACTTTCAAAAGGGAATTTCATTAACACCTGATGGAGAAATGTTGCAGGGCTACGGGGAAAGAGCAAAGGAGTAAGATTAATTGGATAGCTCTACCAACAAGATAGTGCAGGCATGATAGGTCGCATGGTCTTCTTCTGTGCTCCATCATACTAAAAACCCAAATTATGGAGATATCCTTTTCCAATGTGTGGTTAGGATGTGGACTTTTCTACCGCATAGCGGCTAATGCAAGGAGCATATATACCTTCAAAGGGAAGCTAGATAAGTACATAAGTGAGAAATGAATAAACGTTTACACATATGATAGATGATGCAGAGTGGGAGGAGGTTCATGTGGAGCACCAATACCAGCTCAAACCTGCTGGGTCAAATCACCTGTGTCTCTGCAGCAAATTCTGCTAATTAAATAAATAGCATGCCCAGTTACACTATGTACATAAAATGAGTTCCAAAATATGAAAATTGGAGTTGGTGCACAGGATAACCGGTGCAATACAAATTACAGGGCTGCAGTCTCACCTAAAAATGTTCATATTAGAAAATATAGCACTTTTAAGATGTATTTTATTTAATTGGGAAATCCTCAAAACCTTTATCTACTTTCCTGGTGAAATTAGGAAGAGGAAAAACAAAATCAATGTCACAATGAACCCAAAACATTGCACACTTATTCCATTTTATTCCTTTAAAATCTATACCAATACTTAAGAAGGGAGACAGAACAAGTTTAGAAAACTCTAGACCAATCAGCTTAGTCCTAGTAATGGGGAGATTGGAAAAACATCTGGAGCTAATATACTAAAGAGTAGTCAGCTTGGCTTTCAAAAGGGGAAGGCTTGCTTGACCAAGAGGTAACAGAAGTAGACAATGGTTAATGCAGTGGATACAATTTAACTAGATTTTCCAAAGACCTTTGATAAGGTACCACATAAGACTAATAAATAAAGTCAGAATGCCGGGTAGGGGACAAGTAGCACAATGGATATAGTTGACTTCAAGAAAGACAGCACACATGCACAGAGTATGGGTAAAGGGTAGTTATTCAGAGTCACAAAAGGTGAGAGATGGTTCCACAAGAATCAGTCTAGGGACCATTATTGTTCACAATTTTATATTAATGATTTAAACTTTGGAATCAAAATCACAAGTTCTAAACTTGAGCACGATGCCAAACTGGGAGCTTGGGTGGGGGAAAAAGAGAAGATGGTCAATAGGGAGGAGGACTACAACAAATTACAACAGGAAACCATTACAATTAGCGATAAAAATATGGTACCATATTAGTTATGAAAGAAGAATCTAAATGAGGTAGAGGAGCAAAGGGATCTGAAAGTAAAAAATACACAAATCACAGAACTAACTACACAGGTCAACAAGGCTATTATAAAAAGCAAACCAGACACTAGGTATTCTTATTCCATTTAGCCAGGCAGTGAAGGACAGAACTGGAGTCAATGTACCTTCTAAAGTTTGGTTTCAGTGTGGAGGTGATTTGTTTGTGTGTGTGGGCCTGCACTGAAACTTTCAGGTTGCAGCTGTGCAGCATAGAGGGAACACTATAATATTAATTAATTAACACTAGGTTTTATTTCAAGAGCGTTAGAATTGAAAATGTTAAAGTTGCATTGTGTTTGGTTAGACCATACCTAGATTGCAGCATACAATTCTAGTTGACACATAATAAAAAAGATAGAGACCGAAGAGCATGCAAAAACCATTTACCAGAAATGAACAGCCTGGATTTTTTTTCTCTTGAAAAAAAGGCTGAGGGGGTGATTTAATAGTTCTTGAAAATTATGAAAGATTTTGATGAGGTAAATACAGACAGAAGATTACCTCTAATTTTGAGTTATGCCCTTCCCCACAAGAGACCACGAATATAAGAAAGTCACCAAGAAATCGAATAGGGAATTCAGAAGAAGCTTCTTTATCTAAGAGTAGTGAAAATGTGGAACTTGCTACCACAGGAAATGGCTGAAGCAAATAGGCCAGGTGCATTTTTGCAGCAGCTAGATAAGCATGAGGGAGAAGAGAACAGAGGATTATGTTGATACTTAGATGAGGAAAGAAGAGAGGAGACTCCAGTGGGACATTAACATTGGTATGAGCAGGTAGGGCCGAACGGTCTGTTCCTGTGTTGTATTTCCTAAGTAATCCAGCGTAGAATCCTTCTAAAATCCGCACATCTTTGACTCTACTTAGGAACTGATTTTTCTCACACCTCTAATGTAGAAAATGGGCCAAGGTACCCAAAAGGCATTATGTAAAAAGCAAATTTTGGAGGGTAGAGCAAAACTGACACTGACAGAGACTGGGGTCCATAGACCCTGTTGAGACCAGGGCTAGTCCAATAGCAATGAAATAGATTATAAAGATGTAAATATCAGAGCCTACTGGTCAATGTCAATTCTACAACCTACATTGCCTACAAATCCTCTCGCTTGTTAAGTAAATTATAGCTTTCATTTCACAAAACTGGTCTTGGTGTACGTAGTTCCTTAAATATAATTAACACACCAGAGCAATGTAAGAAACCCAACCACTCAATGGCTATGAACAATAATATTTGGACTACAGTCCTCAAATCAAAGCCATGTTTCCCCAGAAAACACTACTACAAACAAAAATCCCTAAAGCATAAATAGAGAAATATTTCCATTCATTGTGATTTTGTTCTGCCTCAGGAATGATGTCACAGCAGACAGTGGCTGACCAGTAGTTCCTATTTGTGCTTCATGTAATTAGGCCAGAATCTTTCCTAAATGGATCCCACACTCCCCCAGGGGACTGCTTGACATGGGCAGGGGTGGGGGGTGTTAACAATGCAGTTGTGCATTATGTCTAGATGAGAAGGGCTAGGTGATCTTTTCCTATCCTTATGTCTATGGTTGTACATCAGGATTTATTTTAAATTTAATACAGGGTATTACAATAATTTTCGCAAACACAATAAATTCTATCAGCACTTCACATACTCCATTGTCAGAAAAATTGTATTGCTGTCGAACCACTCCAGTAATGTTGTTAACTTCCAGATCTGAAGTTGCTCTCATTTGTTATCTTGGCTATTAGCTGAAAGAGGAATGTGGCCAAAAGTTCTGGTGAATGGTTTTGTAACATTGTGATTCAGTAAATAGTACCTGTACATTTTATGGAATTCCAAATCAGTGAGAGAATCTCAATTACAATGACATAAAAACTAAAATTTTGCTTGTTACTGTTTAGGGAAAGGGTCTGCAATTTGCATCTTTGGAGCCGCAGCTGGTTCTTTAACACCTCATTTGTGGGCTCCCATGCTTTTCCATTTGGTTTGTAGTAACATGAAAAATACCTTTAAAAAATAAATAATTGAAGAAAAGGAAGAGCCATGTTTTTATTTTGGGGATGAAATAATCATAATGCCACATTTTACAGTTTCAAATAATTATTTTAAAAACAAAACATTGTGAACATGCAAAATAGGAGAAGTAAGCCACTCGGCCCTTCGAGCTCCCTCCACCATTCAATACGATCATGGCTGACCTGCTCGTGTTTCAAATTCCACATTCCCATCTGTCCCAATAATATTAAGATTCTTGTTAGGCAAGGGAATCAATCTACCTCTGCTTTAAAAGTAATCAATGACTCACCTCCTCCACCTTCTGAGGCAGAGTGTTCCAAAGTCGTACAATCCTCTCATGATGCTCTAAATAAACTTGTTTGAGTGGCACACCTACACCAAAATTATAGATAAACTTGTTCTTTCCGCCAAAGGCATTATGATTGTGACCATTATTGTTTCTAATATAGCCAAGACAATAAATTATTTCCAATGTGGTATTAGAAGCTTTATTTGATAAATCGAGACTCAATAGCAGGAAAAACCTTTAATTCAGTGTATCTCAAGTTTGTTTTAAAGACTACTTTATTGGCAAAATTTATAGTTTAAGAAATCAAAAAAATTATAATTGCGTTAGGTCCATTTTAATTTTGGTTTTTTTCTATTGATACATAATCTCAACATACTTTAATGATATGTAAATTATACGTTCTACCAGACACACTTGTCAATTTGCCGGTTGTTTGGTTTAAAAGTGCCGAATTTTCATCTTGCGGCTCCCAAAAGTCTTTATTTTAGATTTTTTTTAGGAAGGTGCTTCAAGTTTTAAAAAAAAAGGTTCATGATCGTTGGCTAAGGGAGTCAACTTTTTTTCTCCCTCCTTCCCTTCAGAGCTACTTTCCTACATTGAAGATTTACTTAGGTAGTTGCAGTATTCATCTTATTGCAGGGGGCAAAGAAACTATTAAATTTTCTGTCAAATGCACTACCACAGATAGTGATTAAAGCAGTCAATCTTAGTATTTACAGAATTGTTACAGCACGGGAGACCATCTGACCCATTGTATCTGCATCACTCCCCGAATGAATAATTCGCCAAGTGCCATTCCCCTGCCTTCTCAACTTAACCCTGCACATTCTCTCTTTCCAGATAACAGTCTAATTTCCTTGTGAGTGCCTCAATTGAAACTGCCTCCATCACACTCTCAGGCAGTGCATTCCAGGCATTAACCACTGCTGTGTGAAAATGTATTTCCTTAGGACACTTTTGCCAGTCATTTTAAATCTGTGCCCTCTTGTGCCAAAAAACCCCAAAACCAAGATCCTCATTCAAAAGTGGCTGTGCAATAGAATGAATAATTAAAATGGAACATGGAGTTCAGTGAATCTTCTAAAGATATCAGTGCACACTGCCTCCTTTTTTTAGTAATCATCTTTTCTTCTGCCTATGTCTTGTGTGAACAAGGAGTGGGTGTTGTGGCGGTTACATTTCGGCTGTTAAGAAAATAAACATTTATTCTCTCTTCTAATTTAAACTTGCAAGAAAGACCGTCTTGTGTCCATTCTTGAGTCACAGCACTGAAGGGGTTAAAACACCCATTCTCTAAAATACATCTTGTTGCAGTCGGTCGAGAGGTGGGAAAGGGGAAAAATTATTCCACATCTCTCCCCTGTCTGAAACAAAAGTAATTATTGGAGCTTGCAGCAAAGGCAATGTAATAATTGTGGGAGACTTTAATCTTCACATAGACTGGATCAATCAAATTGGCAAAGGTGGTCTGAAAAGTAAATTTGTAGAATGCTTTCATGATAAGTTTCCTGAATAATCATTGTGGAACCAACTAGGGACAAAGCTATTTTAGATCTAGCACTGTGTAATGATGCAGGATTAATTAGTAATCTCATTGTGAAAGATCCACTGGGAAATAGTGATCATGTTACAACTGAATTTCATAACTTTATTGGAGTATATTGTTATTTTAAAATTTAAGCAAAGCCAATTACATTGATATGAGGGGATAACTGACTTAGGTTGATTGGGTAAATAGACTAAACGGTATGGTGATTAAAAAAAAATAGGAAATATATTGAAGAAACAATCCAAAATGTTCAAAAATACATTCAAGTGAAAGGAAAATTCAAGAAGAAAGATCCATTGTGGCTTCCTAAAGTTAAGGATAGAATTAGATTAAAAGAGTCTTAGATTAGATAGAAAAAGGGATATGGGATTAGGACAACTACTTGCATGGAGTACAGACATTAACAAGGACTGATTAGGCCAAATGCCTGTTTCCACATTGTAATGTTTATTATGGCCAAGGATAGACTAGACTGTCAACTGATTCCAGCCATAATATCCATTTTGAACATTTAAAACACTACGTACACCCTCCTTTGACCCCATCATAAACATTAACAATTACATTTCATTTATCTAAAATCTTAAGTGGAAAACTATCCCAACACACAAAAAGCCCTTCATTTTAACCTTGTTCGGTCAGAATTTATAATTAATTGTTAGAGTTATGCTTCCCTCGACATGTGGACGACACTTCTGGTCTCGACTACACAGCAAGATCCAACTTCTGTCTCTGACAGAAATCTGACAGCGATTTAAAGCCACTTTGATCAGTTTACTATCCTTCCCCCCACCACCACTGCTGTGACCAAGAGACTTCAAACTTCTGCTGAGCCTGCGACTGGCCACTCAGAACCACAGAAAAAAGTTAGTGCAGAAAGAGGCCATTCAGCCCATCAAGTCTGCACCCACCATAAAAAGAGAAAAAAGCTACCTGCTCATTTTAAATCCCACTTTCCGACACCTAGTCCATAGCCTTGCAGGTTACAGCACTGCAGGTGCAGATCCAGGTACCTTTTAAATGAATTGTGAGTTTCAGTCTCAATCACTAATTTAGGCAGTGAATTCCAGATGCCCACCACCCTCTGGAAGGAAGTTTTCCTCATGTCCCCTCTAATCCTTCTACCAATCATCTTAAATCTATGCCCCTTGTAATTGACCCCTCAGCCAGGGGAAACAGATCTTTCCCTGGCCCCTCAATCTTGTACACCCCAATTAGTTCACCCCTCAGCCTCCTCTGTTCTAAGGAAAACAACCCTAGCCTATCCAATCTTTCTTCATAGCTGCAATTTACAAGCCCTGGCAACATTGTAAGTCTCTTCTGCACTCGCTCCAGGGCAATTATGTCCTTCCTTTAATGTGGTGACTAGAACTGCACACAAAATTCCAGCTGTGGCCTAACCAGCGTTTTATACAGTTCCAACATTACATCCCTACTTGTGCTCAATACCTCGTCCAATAAAGGATAGCATTCCATATGCTTTCTTTATCACCTTATCCACCTTTCCTGCCACCTTCCGGGGTCTGTGGACATACATTCCAAGGTCTCTCTCTTCCTCAATAAAATGGGAGGATATTGTTAGGGGTCATGTATTCTCTTGCTTTGTTTGCCCTCCCCAAATGCATTACCTCTCACTTCTCTGGACTGAGTTCCATTTGCCACTTTTCTGTCCACTCAACGAAACCACAGATGTCATTCTGGAGACAATAGCTTCCATCTTCACTGTTAACTGCACAGCCAATTTGTGTGTCATCTACAAATTTCCCAATCATTTAAATCCAAATCATTAATATATACGGCAACAACAAAGGCCCCAACAATGAGCCCTGTGGAACACCAATGGAAACCACTTTCCACTCGCAAAAACATCCATCGACTATTACCCTTTGTTTCCAGTCACTGAGCCAATTTTGGATCCAACTTGTCATCTTCCTCTGTATCTCATGGGATCTCACTTTTCTGACCAGTCTGCCATGTGGGACCTTGTCAAATGTCTTCTAAAATCCATGTAGACAATATCCGCTACATTACCCTCATCAATGCTCCTTGTTACTTTCTCAAAAAATTCTATTAAGTTACTTAGACATGATCTCCCCCTACAAAACCATGCTGACTATCCCTGATCAATCTGTGCCTAAGTGACAATTTATCCTGTCTCTCAATTGATTCCAATAATTTGCCCAACACCAAAGTTAGGCTGACCAGCCTACAATTTTCTGTCCTATTCCTCCTTTTTAAATATTGGTACAACGTTCACAGATCTCCAATCCTCTGTTACCTTGCCTGTATCTACTGAGGATCAGAAAATGATCCTCAGAGCATCCATCCACCCCCTGCCCCCTCCGCCCCCGGCTTTCTTTAAAAACCTGGGATATAATCCATCCGTCCCAGTGATTTATTCACCTTCAATGATGTCAGTCCCTCCAATACGTCCTCTCTCATTATACTTATTGTATCTAATATTTTGCATTCTTCCTCTTTAACTAGAATGTCTGCATCATCATTCTCCTTAGTGAAGGCATGGACAGGGTATTCATTGAGACCCCTACCCACATTTTCAGCATCAATGCACAAGATACCAATGCACATCTCTGCTGGGCCCCACCCTTTCCTTTGTTATCCTCTTGCTCTTAATGTCCTGGTTAAAGATCTTTGGGTTTTCTTCAATTTTACCTGCCAATATTTTTTTCATATCCTCTCTTTGCTTTCCTAGTTTCCTTTTTTACTTCACCCATGTACTTTCTATACTCCTCTAGGCTTTCTACGGTATTAAGCCTTTTGTGGCTGTCATAAGCTCCCTTTTTCTGCTTTATCTTACCCTGTATGCTTCTGGATAACCAAGGGGCTCTAGATCTGGCAGCACCACCCTTTTTCTTTGTGGGGACATGTCTACACAGTGCCATAGAATCTCGTTTTTGAATATCTCCCGCTGATTTGACATTGTTTTCCCTTCTAGTGGCTGTATCCAGTCCACTTTCCTGTTCCCCTCTCAGCACCCCCACCGCCTCATTGGGCTTGTTACATGCTGGCTGAAAAAGTTTTCTAATGCAGTTCAAGAATTTTGTGCCCTTCACACTGTTCATATCCCAACTGATATTAGGGTAGTTGAAGTCTCTATTACTACCCTGTTGTTTCTGTACTCAAATTTGCCTACATATTTGCTTCCCAACTCCCTTCCACAATTTGGGGGTCTTGGTACATTGGTTTTTAAACTTCAGTCTGCTCCTGGCCCAGAAAATCACTGCCTGAGCTGAAGAACAAACCTCTTCTACTTCTGGATTTCATGGTGTCCTCCAACTTCATCAACTTTCACTGACTTAGTTAACCTCCTGCATCTACATTCCTACGAAAATGCCTACATCAGTGAATCCTCTGACACTCTACCCTCAAATAGCTTCTGCGACTTCATTCACTACACCTGCCTTCGAACTCTGACAACAGCTCGATACTCTACCCTAAGTCATCATTATCCCACGATGAGACCTCTGATTTTAACCCTGGGCCCCTTCCTATTATCTCCTGTCTATTTGCTATTTCCCGTTTACTATCAGGTTTTTATGTATCCTGATTTTTCTGTGACCAGACCTATGCAAATAATCATTTGTGTGCATAGTTTGGCTGCCACTCTGGATCTGAGCCCATCAATCGATTTCCACTTTTTCTCTTCCTTGTTAACTTCTTTTCTCTTTACCCCTCCATGCCACCTTTCACTTTTCCATTCTCAGGTACTTTGCCCCCCACAATTCTCAATTCAAACTCTTCAAGTGCTCCTGTAACTTCATGCAGCCATCCTAGGCTTGAATCCTTTATAAATAATTCTACAGCTCCCCCCTGTGCCTATCTTGGCATTCTCCGAAAGATTCATTGAGACACTCAGCGCTGGCTCATCATGAGCAAAGCAACTGCCCTATTCCACACTCGTCAGCCTTCCCACTAATCTCACTTTGTCCAACTCATCCTTCCCACTGCTGACATAGTGGACTCTGCCAGCAGATCGAATGTCACCGCTCCTCTAAGTATCTCCCTCCAGAATGTTCGTTCACTTGCGAACACGACCCTTAGGTACTTAGGAAAATTGCACTTTGGAGCAGCAGTAGGTCATTCAGCCCTTCGAGCCTGCTCTGCCATTCAATAAGGTCATGGCAGATCCAATTATGATCTCAACTCCTTTCCTGTCTTGCCCCCCCCACCCCCCACAAAACCCTGGACTCCATTCTCTATCAAAAATCTATCCATCTCTGCCTTGAACAAATTCAATGATCCAAATTCCATTGCTTTCTGGGGAAGAGAATTCCACAGACTAACGACCCTCAGGAAAAAAAATTATTTCCATCTTGGGAGACCCCTCATTTTTAAACTGTGTTCCCTAGTTCTTGTCTCCTCCACAAGGGGAAACATCCTCCTGGTATCCTCCCTATCAAGTCCCCACAGAATCTTATGTTCCAATAAGATCACCTCTCATTCTTCTAAACTTCAATGAGTAGGCCCAACCAGTTCAATCTTTCCTCATAAGATAAGCCTTTCATCCCAGCTATCTGTTGAGTGAACCTTCTCTGAACTGCTTCTAATGCATTTAAATCCTTTTTCAAATTAGACCAAAACTGCACACTGTACTCCAGATGTGGTTTCACCAATGCCCAATGCAGCTGCATGAAAAATTTCCCTACTTTAATATTCCATTCCCCTTGCAATAAACATCAACATTCCATTTGCCTTCTTAATCACTTGCTGTACCTGCATATGAGCTTTTTGATTCATGTACCAGGACACCCACATCCCACTATAACAGAGTGTTCTGCAATCTTTCTCTATTTAAATATTATACTGCTTTTCTATTCTTCCTGCCAAGGTGGACAAGTTCACGTTTCCACACAGACTCCATCTGCCAATTTTTTGCCTACTCATTTAACCTATCTATATCCATTTGTCGTCTCTTTAATTCCCCTTGACAACTTACTTTCCTACCTATCTTTGAATCGTCAGCAAATTTAGCTACCCTACATTCGGTCCCCTCATCCAAGTCACTTATAAAGATTGCAAATAGTTGAGGCCACAACACTGATCCCTCTGGCACTCCACTAGTTAGTTTGCCAAACCAAAAATGGCCCATTTATCCCTACTGTTTCCTGTTAGCTAACCAATCCTCTAACCGTGCCAATATGTTACCCCTTATATCATGACCTCTTTGCGTAGCAACCTTGGTGGCACCTTATCAAATGCCTTTAAGTACACCATATCTACAGGTTCTCCTTCATCCACGTTGCATGTTACTTCCTCAAAGAACTCCAATAAATTAAACATGATTTCCCTTTCACAAAACCATGTTGACTCTGCCAGACCCCATTAAGATTTTTTTTTAAGCATCTTGTTATAACCTCCTTAATTAAGGATTCTAGCAATTTCCCCAAGACAGATGATAGGCTAATTGGCCTATAGTTTTCAGCTCTCTATTTCCCTCATTTCTTAAATGAAGGTATTACATTTGCTATTTTCCAATCTGCTGGACCCTTCCAGAATTAGGAAATTTTAGGAGATTATAACCTCTACTAAACTACAGCCATTTTTTCTCCTTGCCGTTCATGAACTTATTGTGGATAATTACATCATGGCCTCATTAGAAACCTGGCTGAGGGGGTGAAGATAGCCTTCCCCTGATATAACTGCTAAATGTTATTAGATGATTTATGTTTTAGACTGTCTCTTTAAGTCAAGGTAAAAACAAAGTAATGAACTGGGCCATGTGACCTACTACGAGTTCTACCCGACAATAAGCTGTGTGGCCTGGTTAACGTGGGGGCAACAAGAGAGACAGCAAGACTGCGGGAATGTGACTGACAAAAGCAAACATTCTCTCCTCATCCTTTGGCCTATCTGCAGCCTTCGACATGGCTGACCACACCATCCTCCTTCAACTTCTCTCTTCTGTCGTCCAGCTGAGTGGAATTGCTCTCACCTGGTTCCATTCTTAATTATATACATAGTTTCACATGCAATAGCATCTTGCCCTGCTCCTACATTATCTCCGGTGTCACTTAGGATCCATCTGTGGCCCCCTCCTAGTTGTTATCGACATGCTGCCCTTCAGCAGCATCATCCGAAAGCACAGCATTAATTTTCACATGTGATGACACCCAGTGCTATCACACCACCACCACCACCTCTCGATGACTCCACTGTTGCTAAATTACCAGACTGTTTATCTGACATCCAGTACTGGATAAAGAGATTTTCCTCCGATTAAATCTAGGGAAGACTCAAGCCATTGTTTTTGGTCCTGCTCTAAAATCCATCTCTTTCCTTAGCAACAGTCTGAGATTAAACCAGTCTGTTCTGAACACTGGTATCACAAGAGATGAGCTTCTGACCTCATAGCTGCACCATTACCAAGACTCCTTGTTTTCTCCTTCATTACATTACCCAAGTTCATCCGTCGCATCTCATCTGCTGCTGAAATCCTCATTCAAACCTTTGTTACCTCTAGACTTGACAATTCCAATGCACTCCTGCCTGGTCTATAACATTTTACCCCATGTAAGCTTGAGGTCATCCAAAGCTTTGCTGCCAGTGTCTTCACCCCTACCATGTCCCGTTCACCTATCATCTGTACTCACTGACCCACACTGGATCCTGGTTAAGTAATGTCTTGATTTTTAAGTTCTCATCCTGGTTTTCAAATCTTTCCATGGCCTTACCCCTCCCTAACTCTGCAATCTCCTCCAGTCCCATATCTCTCAAGCATATAAGCGCTTCTCTAATTCTGATCTCGAGCATACACAATTTTAATCATTCCACCACTGGTTGCCATGCCTTCACCTCCCTACGCCCTAAGCTCTAGAATTCCTTCCTGACACGTCCACACTTCTCTGCTTTCCTCCTTTCAAAACACTTCTCTTTGACCAAGCTTTTGGCTATCTGACACAATTCTTTGAGGAGGTAACGAATAGGTTAGACAAAAGAGAGCCAATGGATGTTATCTACTCGGACTTCCAGAAGGCCTTTGACAAGGTGCCGCACAGCAGGCTGCTCAGTAAGATAAGAACCCATGGTGTTAGAGGCAAGGTACTAGCATGGATAGAAGATTGGCCGTCTGGCAGGAGGCAGAGAGTGGGGATAAGGGAGTCCTTCTCAGGATGGCGGTCGGTGACTAGTGGAGTTCCGCAGGGGTCAGTGTTGGGACCTCAACTTTTCACTTTATACATTAATGATCTAGATGAAGGAACTGAGGGCATCCTGGCTAAGTTTGCAGATGATACAAAGATAGGTGGAGGGACAGGTAGTATTGAGGAGGCAGGGAGGCTGGAGAAGGATTTGGACAGGTTAGGAGAATGGGAAAAAAAGTGGCAGATGGAACACACGTGGGTAAGTGTGAGGTCATGCACTTTGGTAGGAAGAAAAGAGGCATAGACTATTTTCTAAATGGGGAGAGAATTCAGAAATCTGGATTGCAAAGGGACTTGGGAGTCCTAGTCCAGGATTCTCTTAAGGTTAACTTGCAGGTTGAGTCGGTAGTTAGGAAGGCAAATGCAATGTTGGCATTTATTTCGAGAGGACTAGGGTATAAAAGTAGGGATGTGCTGCTGAGGCTTTATAAGGCTCTGGTCAGACCACATTTAGAATATTGTAAACAATTTTGGGCCCCGAATCTCAGGAAGGATGTGCTGGCCCTGGAGAGAGTCCAGAGGATGTTCACGAGAACAATCCCAGGAACGATAGGCTTAACATATAAGGAATGTTTCAGGACTCCGGGTCTATTCTCGATGGAGCTTAGAGGGGGGATCTGATTGAAACTTACAGAATACTGAAAGGCCTGGATAGAGTGGACGTGGGGAAGATGTTTCCATTAGTAGGAGAGACTAGGACCCGAGGGCACAGCCTCAGAGTAAAGGGAAGACCTTTTAGAACAGAGATGAGGAGAAACTTCTTTAGCCAGAGAGTGGTGAATCTATGGAATTCATTGCCACAGAAGGCTGTGGAGGTCAGGTCATTGAGTGTATTTAAGACCGAGATAGCTAGGTTCTTGATTGGTGAGGGGATCAAAGATTACGGGGAGAAGGCAGGAGAATGGGGTTGAGAAACTTATCAGCCATGATTGAATGGCGGAGCAGACTCGATGCGCCGAATGGCCTAATTTCTGCTCCTATGTCTTATGATCTTATAATATCTTATGTGGCTCAGTGTCACATTTTGTTTTATAATGCTCCTGTGAAGCTCCTTGGCACATCTAATTAAGCTAAAGGCACTAAATAAACCGTTGATAACTATCACCGTATACTCTGGATATGGTAGTTCAACAGGTGAAAAAGTGAAAACCACAACTCCCAGGGAGGACCTCTCTCATTCACAACAGGAGCTCCAACTCCCCACACTATTTCTACACAATTCTTTTGTCACATGAATTTCCATGCAGCAGTCCAGCATTTTTTATACCACAGGAGCAGGGTGAAAGCAATTCATGTCATATATTAAGCAACATTTGGTTTAGTTTGCAAAAAAGCCTCTAGATATATATGCAATGCATACCATAATAAATATATGATAAGAAATTCATCCAGTCAAACCTAGGCTATGTATATAAACAACACTCACGTTTTTTCTTCCTTCTATTGGAGCTGGGGGATAAAAGGCCATTGTGTTGTCCACTTTCTGTTCAGATTCATGCGAAGGACTGTATTTAACACTTTTCTTTCTCATTCTTTTTGCTCTGTGAGATACTGGTATTTCTACTTCTTTGATGACTGGAGGTTGCTCTTCAGAATCCTTTGCATCCTCTGTTTCCACCTCACTGCAGATTGATGATTCAAACATCATCTTTCCATTCATAACCATCTTAGTTATCTTTAACTTTAATTCTGGAGAACCATTTTGTGTAGAATCAGATACTGGAGAAGTGCGTCTGCCTTCATCAACTGCACAACAATCCTGGGTAGGGGAGCCCTCAGGGGATTCAGACCACTGTTTTGACTCTGGGGACTCAGAAAACCGAGTAGGAATCATAGAAGCCAGATCTTGAAGTCTGCGCAATGGAATATAGGGTGGTGCTGAAATATGTCCATTAAATGCAGGCTGTGCACCACCCTGTGAATCAGTGGACAACTGAACAGCACTTCTGTCCTGCAGATTACAGCACTCTTGTTCACAGATATTCTGTCCTGACCTGCAGCCTGTATCATTGCTCTCAGAAACACTGAAACCCAATGAATTTGAAAACTGTTGTGGATTAGCAAAAGGCAATCCACTGCCCACCGTTAGTTCATATCCACAGGCATGATCCATCTTGCCCTAGAGTCAACCTAATAGAGAAGAAAAAATAACTGGTTATAGAACAGTCAAACCAAAAAAGCTTTAATGTTAAAGATATCAGTGCACACAAAACAATAATTACCAAGCCTCAAAGGTTATTTAGAAGACTTCACAAGACTAAGAAATAGAAGCAGCAGTAGGTCATTTGGCCCCTCAAACTTATTCTGCCATTCAACAAGATTATGCCTGATCTGACTGTGGCCTTCACTCCACTTTCCAGCCTGCCCCTCATAACCCTTAACTAACTTGCAGAAAAAAATCTGAATATATTTGAGGCTGAGAGAGACAATGACCCAACCACCATGCTTCTCCAGGGCAGAGAATTCTAAAGACTAATGGCTCAGAAGAAATTCCTTCTCATCTCAGTCTTATAATGGGAGACCCCCTATTTTTAAACTGTGCCCCATAGATTCCTCTCAGCATTGACACTGTCAAGCATCTCAGAATCTCATACTTCAATATCATCTCTCATTCTTCTAAACTCCAATAAGTATAGATCTAACCTTTCCTCATAAAGCAACCCCTTCATCCCAGAAATCCACCTATTCAACTTTCTCTAAATTCTTCCAACACAAGCAAGGAGACGAAAACTGTACACAGGACTCGATGTGAGCTCACCAATGCCCTGTATTGCTTTAGCAAGACATCCCTACTTTTATACTCCATCCCCCTTGCAATAATGATGGCTACAAAAGGTGTGTCCAATTTGCCTTCCTAATTACTTGCTGTACCTGCATGTTAAGTTTCTGTGATTCGTGTACAATCCCTAAAATGGCAAGAATTCAAAATCACTTTCGGCACTGATGAGCTGACCATATACCATCACAAAACCATATTCTGACACCTCACACTTAAGAATCCATAAATCAGCAAAATACAGTTCCAAAGGACAATTCTTACCATAGCATGATTCTAGAAAAGCAACACAGTCACAATGCACTGCATCCAGTGTCACTGGACAATGACAAAAGAATTAATCCCATCATTTATTCTAAATTGAGTTATAGAATTTACCACAATTTATGTATTCTCTGGCAAAAACATATAAGATGGATTAGTAAAGTGCATTAATGAAACCCAACAGTAATGTCAATTCCAGGTAAATGTTCCAAAGTCCAGACTGTTGTAAATTATTTTGATATATATGGATCATAATTTGGGAAAAAAAATAGACAATACTTAAAAGTCTCAATTTCTGATCTCATAAACCTTAAATAACTTATTTTAACAAAAATCAAATGAAACACTCTGTTTCTTGAGAAACAATAGGTCCCAATCTCATGTCCTTTCAAACTACTTGAGACAATGTACATTTCCAACCAGGCTCACTTTACCAACGCTGGCCTATTTTATCTACAGAATTTAAAGCACAATTTGCCAAGGTTTCTTCAGAGCACTTCCCAAAACAGTAACCTTCGTCACCGAGGAGGACAAGAGCAGCAGGTGCAAGTGAACATCACCACTGCAAGTGAACATCACCACCTCCAAGCTCCTTAAATCACACACCATTCTGACTTGGCATATAGCCATTCCCTCACTGTTGCTGAGGGAAAATCCTGGAACTTCCTACCCAACAGCATTGTGGGAACACTTCAATAGCTGTTCAAGAAAGGCCGCCATCGTCTCAAGGCAACTAGGAATGGGCAACGAATGCTGGTTTTGCCAGTGAAACTTCCATCCTTAAAACAAATTCAAAACAGTCTGAAGGATATTGATGTGGAATGGATAATTACTCTAAGGCATGCTTTATGCTACAATCTACAAATTACTTAAAGATTTTGCAGGGAATATCCCATTTGGAGATGACATCAAAATACATCTTTCCTAGTACTAATTGGGAGGTCTTGTGGTGAGTGGGTAGTGCCCCTGCCTCACAACCAGAAGTTCTGGATCCGAGACCCACTCCAGGATTTGATGGCCACAAAAGATGTGTCCATATTGTGGTCAAACAGGTTGATTATCGACCTAGAATCCTTTCAATAAACTTATGGCAGACAGTAAGAGTGAGAGAATCTCTTGGTCAGCCATACTTGAAGCGGAGTGGCACCCCTCAAGCTTTAGCCTCTGGTGACAGGCTAGAGACGGGTCCCAGGAAAACCTAGCTACGGAAACAGATGTAAGATGTGCTTCATCTGTTTCATGCATCTCTAGATGCGGAAAGAAAAGAAGAAATGGTACTGATTGCCTGACAGATTTCCACTCCAGTGTAACAAATGTAAATACATAATTTGCCCTTTAACTGGACAGTGTAACCTTATGATCACTTCCTCAAGTCAAACCCTGGATCAACCCAAGGCAAATCCTCCAGGAGACTACCTGTTATGCCAGATACACATCAGCTGTCTTTAAGGGAGACACATACATTTACATCAATATTTTCTTCTTAAAATGTTAAGTGTTTTGGCTTAATGATAACATCCTCATCTTTGAGGTAGAGGTTATGGGTTCAAATCTCACTCCACGAAGGCTGATATTTCAGTAAAGTACCAAGTTACTGTTGCATTGCTAGAAGTGCCATCTTTGGATAAGGTGCTAAGCCCAGTGCCCATATGACTAGACATAAAAAGTCCCATGCCACTATTCAGAGAAGGGCAGCATAAGTCTCTTGGTGTCCTGGTCAACAATTATCCCTGAAGACCTTTGAAAACCAGTTATACTAGTCACATATTTCATTGCAGTTGAGGAACATTGCTGTGTCTGAATTGCCGCTACATTTCCCTACATTACAAGTGTTTACACTTAAAAGTACCTTCAATGTTTAAAGGATGATACACGCTGCCGTAGCAAGATGAAAAGCTTTGGCAACATGTCTCTCTTTTCAGCAATATTCAAGCTCTGTACTACCAAATGAATGTTTAAAAGTACTTCACTGGTTGTGAAATACTTTGGAAAATCCAGAAGTCATGAATGACACCATGTAAAATCTTTATTATAGATTAGCAGGGACCCACAAAATATATGCAGTCAAATCAATATCCTTATTGCAACAGTACTCCTTTAAATTCAGGATTTCTAGTTGTTCTTTCACCAAAGACCAACAGATTCAGAACTTTTCATTCTAGAAAAAGCTACATAAAACTGCCTGCATGTAAAAACAGGCCCAGGAATACAAGTACAAACTTTGTCAAGACTCTTGCTTTTGGGAACTTTTGAAAAGACAGGTTTATATATGATGGGTTCAATTTATTCAACACTATTTTCTTGAAATATGCCCATTATAACTTCAGCATCTATCATTGAAGTAATCAGCTTCCTGCCTGCCAATCTTGTTCATGACAAAGTCCTTGTTTAGATTTCAAGTTTTGTGGCAACATTATAACAGCTCCTTCCTCGAGTCCAAGTTTGTGCGGTGGCATGTCCATTGGAGATAGATTGTGTAGAACCAAAACAAAAACAAAATTACCTGGAAAGACTCAGCAGGTCTGGCAGCGTTGGCGGAGAAGAAAAGAGTTGACGTTTCGAGTCCTCATGACCCTTCAACAGAACTAGGTGAATCCAAGGAAGGAGTGAAATATAAGCTGGTTTAAGGTGTGTGTGTGTGTGTGTGTGTGTGTGTGTGTGTGTGTGTGTGTGTGTGGGGGGGGGGGGGGGGGGGAAGAAGAGAAGTGGAGGGGGGTGGTGTGGTTGTAGGGACAAACAAGCAGTGATAGAAGTAGATCATCAAAAGATGTCACAAACAACAGAATAAAAGAACACATAGGTGTTGGTGATAGTATATACTATCATCTTTGCCTATAGAATCAATGCTGATATATTCTTTTAATTCATCTGACAGCTTTTCTAAAACTTTTTCACCCAAACCTAGTGAATTTTCATTTTTAACTTTTGAACAACAAGTTATATAAAATAACTGGCCTGCCATTTTGCCACACTTAACCAATTCCATCATTTCATCCACTCCTTCCATCTTCCAATGACATCCCCACTCCATTCTTTCCATCCTCAGGGGAACACTTTCTCCAGCCAGCGTAACTTTGTTGTTGGGCACTCATTACCTTCCATTTTCTTTGTTCTCAACCAACCACTGCCACCACCTACTGGCAGCTGTACATGTGCCACTCCTTAAACTGACTAATCAAAACAGTTCAGACAGATAAAAACTGAGCATTATTTTGGATGGCTTCTGTGTTGCCTATGCTGTTCCAGAATAAATACTAAATTTTAGTAACTTATCACATCTAAGAGCATTTTATTGGATGACAGACGGCATAATAGTCACCTTAGCCCAACAAATCTAGGAAGCTTCATCAATCCAGCAGTATAGAACAGAATTTGCACACATGCATGCACATTTACTGGAAACTTGCTGTACTGCTATCTTTTGAGCAGCTCGTCAATGCCCAAAGCAACCAATTGCCAATTTTCAAAAGGAAATTGAATAGAAAAGGAGCTTGAAGGGATTAAAAAAGTGGGGCTATGGGGAATGAGCAGGAGAGTGGGATCAATAGGATAGCTCTTTCAAGGAGCCAATACAGGCAAAATGGACTAAGTGCCATCCTGTACTATTATGATTCCATGAAAATATGCAGCCCTATATTACAAAAACAGGTTTTTTTTTAACAACTCCACTTATCCCAAACATGAGTCCCAGAAGATATGGGCTAAATTACTTTCTAAAACCTGCAGCAGAGAAGGCAGAAAATGACCTAACACTGAATAACTTCAGCACAAAATGAAGTATTTAAGGCACAATTTAGAATGATTCATTTCCATGACATGTTTCCACCCACTCATGATTGAATTTCCCACTCTGTCACATACCTTTAAAGCAAAGAGTTACCAGTGAAACAAATATCAACTACTAAGGCTAAACAAGGGAACACTTGCAGAAAGTTCAGGCTAAATCTAGACACACATTAAAGGAGCACATTGATGGCAAACAATTTATTTCTTAATAACAAGATGCAAACAAAAAATACTCTGTAAAATGATGATTCAGACCCAGGCTCGTAAAAAAAATCAAACGAAAAGCTCATTATGCTCAAAAAGCTCATATTTTTTTAAAAAAGCAAATTCAGTATATCCTTTGACAATAACTTCCAAACCTGTGATCTCTACTGCTGAGAAGGACAAGGACAGCAGATGCATAGGAACACCACAACCCTCAAGTTTTCCTCCAATCCACACACCACCTCGACTTGGAACCATATTGCCTTTCCTTGAATGTTATTGGGTCAGAATCCTGGAACTCCCTCCCTAACAGCACTGTGGTTGTACCTACACCACATGCAGCGGCTCAAGAAGGCGGCTGATCAATCTCCTTCTCATGGGCAACTTGGGATGGACAATAAATGCTGGCCTAGCCAACAACGGCCACATATCGTGAAAGAATAAAAAACAGTAAGTATTCACAAACCATTCACATTCAGTCAATTCACAGGATTCCATGAAGATGGATTTTGGCTCAGATCAGGAAGTAGAATCAGTTTGGATGGAGATTAAGAATAGCAAGGGTCAGAAAACACTGGGGGAGAAGTTAGTTGTCCCCCATTGGACACAGCATTAAACAAGTGTTACCCCTGCATCATATGCCTGTAAATTTGAGGAAGATGGGCATTTTTACTTTTAAAAGGCAATATGGAGTATGGCCATGTCATGAAGAGATGTTAATATCTATAATGTTATAGGAATTTTTTTAATAGAGTTTAGTGGTGTTTGTCTATGTGTCTTAATTGGATTAAAGCCAGCTAGTCTGGGTGCTTTGATGAATAGTAGTTTGAGATGTTAATTAGATAAACGCAAGGAGAAGATGATAAAGTGTAAATTTGCATTTGTTAAATAAACTATTCAAAAGGATGGGTAAAATCTTGCACCTATCCGGGAGATGCTAAGCAATGTGTTTATATTACTAATAAAATTAGTGGGATGAAAATGTTGTTAGATGTGCCATTAAAAGCCTAGGATACCATGAAAAATTTACATTCAAAGGAAAAGCTAGGTATAAACAGAAAGAAGTGTGTGTGTCAGAGGCATTTAAGATCTGACCAGCCTGTAAGCCTACACTGTATGGGCAAAGGAACCAAACTGCAAAGAAGTTCATTTTGAATTAAGGTCAAATGTGTTTTGCCTGGTGTCTGTTTAAAGTCTATGGGTTATTGTTGCCTTGGTGAAGATTTACCTGGGAATGATTAATTTGGGGATTTGTTTGAAAGTTATTATAGTAGTAATTTGTAAACATGTGCATGTATTTAATTTGTTGTTAAATAAATAAATGTTTAATTTAGTTTTATATTAAAAAACCTTTGGAGGCTCGGTTTTATTCCTGAATTCAGAGTTGCACCTCAAACATACCAATTGAAAATATAGGTTATGACAGCTGTTCAAGTTTCCCCCTGGGACTTAAACAATTCAGCCTTTACCAACTGCTGTCAATTTAACTTGGCAAGATGTACTCCGAGGTGATGGGGGTGGGGGATGATGGGGGGTTGACTCATGTCTGGGCATGCCTCTGGGAAGTCACTAAAAAGAAAAGCACCGTTTGAGGACGTTCCATTGAAGTGACATCAGAATGCAACAAATCAATTCTGGAGTCAACAGTTACTAGTATTTACATGTTTACTGAAGCTATTTACAATAGCTGCCCAAACTATGGTATTTCAATTTGCAGACACGAAGGTGGGTATGAAGGAAACCACTTTAGCAGAAGGTGCAAATGGCCAACATTCATTCCTACTGTATGGGCAATGGAAACATCGATACTGTGGTCACATCACAGAAATTGGTTCATGATAGGGAATACCTTACAAATTCACAAGGACAGCCCATAGCAGTCAGTCTGGGATTGGGAGATTTCAGAACGAAGTCATCTCACCCTGCAAAAAGAAGAACCCTGCCTAGAAAAGCCACCACAACTAGAGAAGTAAGGTCAATTCATTTTGCCTGCAAGATCATATTTATCAATACAGGGGCTCAACCACAACTTCAACTGGAAAAGCCAGAAACCTGCTGTTGCTTGGAATAAATGATTGCGAGTTCACCACCAGAAACCTCTAGTCTCCATTTTTTATTCAGCGAACTACAAGAGAATTCTCAGGCATGCAACATTTCCAAATGCCATCTTGAACTAAGTAATAGAGATTTCTCAGACTCTTCACAGCACAGGAGACCATTCAGCCCATAGTATCTACATCTGCTCTCCAAATGAGCAATTCGCCTAGATCCATTCCCCTGCCTTCTCAACTTAACCCTGCACATTCTCTCTTTCCAGATAACAGTCTAATTTCCTTTTGAGTGCCTCAACTGAAACTGCCTCCACCACGCTCTCAGGCAGTACATTCCAGACATTAACCACTGCTGCACAAAAAAGTTTTTCCTCATGGAGCTTTTGCCAATCTGTGCCCTCTCGTGCCAAAGACCCCCAAAGCCAAGATCCTCGAAAGTGGCTATGCAACAAAATGGGTAATTAAAATGGAACAGGAAGTTAATTAACACTTCTAAAGATATCAGTGCATGCTGCCTCTTTTTTTGTAATCACCTTTTCTTCTGTCTATATCGTGTGTGAATGAGGAGTGGGTGTTGTGACAGTTACATTTCGGGTGTTGAGAACATAAACACTTATTCTTTCCTCTAATTTAAACTTGCAAGAAAGACCGTCGTGTCCGTTCTTGAGTCACAGCACTGAAGGGGTTAAAACACCCCCTTCTCTAAAATACATCTTGTTGCAGTCATTCGAGAGGTGGGAAAGGGGAAAAATTATTCCACATCTCTCTCCTGTCTGAAATGGAAGTAATTATTGGAGCTTGCAACAAAGGCAATGAAATAACTATGGAGGACTTTAATCGTCATGTAGACTGGGTCAATCAAATTGGCAAAGGTGGCCAATGTTTTCGTGATAAGTTTCCTGGAACAATACATTGTGGAACCAACTAGGGATAAAGCAATTTTAGATCTAGCATTGTTGAGGCAGGATTAATTAGCAATCCCATTGTAAAAGATCCACTGGGAAATAGTGACCATATTACAACTGAATTTCATATTAAGTTTTAAAATAACATACTCTAATCACAAGAATCTTAAAGTTAAACAAAGCCAATTATACTGGTGTGAGGGAACAGCTGACTAAGGTTGACTGGGTAAATAGACTAAAGGTACAGCAATTTAAAAAAAATAGGAAACATTTAAAGAAACAATTTAAAACGTTCAAAAATATATTAGGAAGAAAGATCTGTTGTGGCTTCCTATAGAAGTTAAGGATAGTATTAGATTAAAAGAAGAGACTTATACTGTTGCAAAACATAAGGATTAGAAATGCTTAAGAAACCAAAAGGCGGCTAAAAGTTGATAATTAAAAAGGAAAAAGTAGAATGAGGGTAAACTAGCCAGGAATATAAAACCAGATTTGCAAGTGTATAAAAAGGAAGATAGCTAAAGTAAATGGTCCATTGGCAGGAGAAATTAGCACAAGGAATAAGGAAACGGCAGAGTCAAAGGCACAAAATATTTGTTCAGTCTTCACAGCATAAGACATACTGGAAATACAGGGTAAGCTAGGGGCTAATAGGAGTGAAGAAATTAAAGGTAATTAAAATCAGAAAAAACGTACTGAAGAACTTAAGGGACTAAAATCCAACAAATCCCCTAGGTCCCAATGGCCGACATTCTCAGGTTCTAAAAATAAAAAGAGATAGCTACAGAGATAGTGAAGGCACTACGATTTTTCAAAACTCCCCAGATTCTGGAAATGGTCCCAGCAGATTGGAAGCTAGTAAACGTAACACCAACGTTCAAGAAAGGAAGAAGAGAGAAAACGGGACTACAGGCCAATTAGCCTGACATCAGCCATCAGGAAAATGCTGAAGTCTATTAAGGAAGTCCTAACAATGCACTTAGAAAACTATAGTATGATGATTAGACAAAGCCAATATGGTTTTATGAAAGGGTTCATAAAGGGTTCATGCTTGACAAATTTGAGGTTTTTTAAAGAAAATAACTAGCAGGGCAGATAGAAGGGAATCAGTAGATTAACGTTCCTGGATTTCCAAAAGGCATGAGATAAGGTGCCAAGCAAATGGTTAATACACATTTCAAGGAGTTGGGGTTAATATATTAGCATGGATAAAGGATTGGTTAATGGACAGGAAGCAAAGAGTAAGGATAAACAGGACATTTTCAAGTTGGCAGGCTGCAACTAGTAAAAATGCGCAAGAATCGGTGCTGGGGCCTCAGCTATTTATTTACACTCTTGTCTCCAAGTCATTAATATAATGTATCCAGGTTAGCTGATGATACCAAGCTGATGGGAATTCAAGCTATGAGGAGGACACAGGGGCTGGAAAGATAGACAGATTAAATGAGTGGGCAATAAGATAGCAGATAAGAGTACAACGTGGAGAAGTGAGAGATTATTCACTCATATAGCAAGAATAAAAAAGCAGAGATTTTTTTTAAAGCCATGAAACTTATAAATGTTGATGCTCAGAGGGACCTGGGTCTACTTGCACAAGGAACACATGTTAGCATGTAAGTACAGCAAGCAATTAGGAAGGCAAATGGAATGTTGGCCTTTATTGCAAGGGGATTGGAGTACAATAAAGAAGAATTGATACAGTTGTACTAGGGAAATCACACCTGGAATACTGTGTGCAGTTTTGGTCTCTATAGTTAAGGATGGACAAGCTTTCATTGGAGGTGGTACTGCAAAGGTTCACTAGGTTGGTCCCTGGGATGAGAGGCTGGGTAAATTGGGTCTGTTTTCTAGCATTTAAAAGAATGAGGTGATCTTATTGAACCGTACAAGATTCTGAAGGGTTTGACAGGGAGACACAGATTGTTTCCTCTGGCTGGGGAATCTAGAACATTGGGGGCATAGGCTCAGTATAAGGGGCTGATCATTTAAGTCTGCAGGAGAAAAAATTTCATTCACCAAAGTGCTTTGAATCTTTGGAATAGTCTACCCCAGAGGGTAAATGTGGACGCAACATTTTTAAAACATATTTAAGGCTGAGAAAAACCGATTTTTGTGTCTCTCTCAGGGAATCAAAGAATATTGGTAGTGGGCAGGAAAGTAGGGTTGAAGCCAAAGATCAGCCATGATCACACTGAACCACGGAACAGGTTCGATGGGCCATATGGTCTACTCCTGCTCCTATTTCTTATGTTCTTATGGTTGCAGGCTTGCTCCATTTACCAAGTAACAAATCTTGGACTTAGAATCAGAATGGTTACAGCACAGAAGGAGACCACTTAGCCCATCATGTCCATGTCAGCTCTCTGTAGTTAGTCCCACTCCCCTGCCATTTCCTGATTTCCTTAAACCATAATTGTTCCTAGCCCCACAATTACGCAGTGCATTTCAAATCCTAACCACTTGCCAAGTAAAAAAGAGATTTTCCCCATGCCGCTTTTGTTTCTTTTGCCGAACATATTAAATCAGCGTCCTTCGGTTCACAACCCCTCCATCAATGGAAGCAGTTTCTCCCTATACAATCTGACCAGACTCCTTATGATTTTGAACACCTATTAAATCTCCTCTTAACCTCCTCACCTCCAAAGAAAACAGTCACAGCATCTCTAATCTGTCCTCATAACTGGAGTCCCTCATCCGTTGAACCACTCTCAAATCTTTTCTGCACCCTCTCCAATGCCATCACAGCATTTAGAAATTGCGGTGCCCAGAATTGGTCACAATACTCCAACTGAGGTTGAACTAGTTTTATATACAAGTTCGCTATAACTTCCTTGTTTTTGTATTCTAAGCCTCTATTTATAAAGCCAGAACCCTGTATGCTTCATTAGCCACTTTCAAAGATTTGTGCACTTTTAACCTCAGACCTCTCTGCTCCCATACCAACTTTAGAATTCTATCCTTTATTTTATATGGCTTTTCCTTATTCTTCCAACCAAAGCAGCACTTCACACATCTCCACACTAAATTTCCTTTGCCACATGCCTGCCATTTTACCAGCATGTTTATGTCCTCTTGAAGTGTATCACTATCCTTCTCACTATTCAAATGCTTCCAAGTTTTGTGCCATCTGAAAATGTTAAAATTGCACCCTACACATCTGTCTAGCTCAACTGCCTCCTCTTTCACTAAGACTTTGGCACCAGCTTCTTCTTTAAAGACAGGTGCATGTATATCATTGGTACCTCATTCTTTATGTACCTTGTTTCTCCTCAATAATGTTCCATCTTGGTTCCCACTCCCTGCCAAGTTAGTTTAAACCCTTCCCAATAGCACTAGCAAACTGCCCCGGAAGGACATTGGTCCTGGTACTATTGGAGTGCAACCCGTCTAGCCTGTACAGGTCCCATCTTCCCCAGAAGCGGTTCCAAAGTCCCTGGAATTTATAGTCTTCCATCCTGCACCAATTCTTCAGCCATACACTCATCTGCACCATCCTGTCACTTCTATACTCACTAACATGTGGCACAGGCATAATCCTGAAATTAGTACCTTTTTGAGGTCCTGCTTGCTAATCTCCTTCCTCGCGTCCCTAAATTCTAGCTATTACGCTGATAGGTCGTGGTCCATATCTCTCTGGCTGTTTGCCCTCCCCCTCAGTGTTTTGCAGCTGCTCAGTGACATCACTGGCTCTGGCACCAGGGAACCATCATGGACTTTGCCAGCAGCCACAAACACCTGAATGTTTGCCTAACTATGGAATCCTGGCGCTGTTGCTTTCCCAATCTTCCTCCTGCCTCCTTAAAGAGCTGAGCTCCGTGACATCATAGACTTGGCTCCGGCTGCACTCCCCCACAGGAACTATTATGTTCGCCAGTATTCCAAATTGAATGGTGGGCAATGAGGTGCACTCAAGGGACTCATGCACTACCTGACTGTCCTCATACATCCCTTCCCTCTCTGTCTGCACACCCTTAAGCAACAGGGTAAAAACAGGAAAAAAAAGCAGACAATAAACACAAGTTTCAGAAAGGCAGACTAAGATTGGAAACAGAAAGCCTCGCTAATGTTGTATGTCTTTAGTTAACCAGACACAGATAACAAAGCACTTATGCAGACTTACATTATCTCACCCAACAAAAATCCAATACATTTTGTATTTAACATTTAACTGCAAGGACTGTTTAAATTCAAAGACTCATCCAGGGGCCTAAGCAGGGAGATAGAAGCTAGCCACTGGTAGCTGCTGAAGATACTTAAGGAAACTAGCTCAAAATGTTTTATTCTGTACCTGGACTCAGTTAGCCCCTTTGTTTCAGAACTTATAAATTCAAACATTCTCAGTGCAACCTAGCACTGAGTATGACCTCAACAGAGTGCTAGGAGTTTGGTGAGCTGAGGGAATTCGGTGAGGAGAGGAGGGAGGTACTCCTTTGCTTTTTCTAACTTTTTCACCCTGGAGGAATTGGTTCTGCCTCTGCTACAGGAGAAAAAGTTAGTTGTTTGGCAAGTATCTGGTGAGTGATTAAGGTTTATTCTATTCCCAAGGTTTAAAATTGTACAGGAATTTATGGTCAGATTAATAATATACAAATTTATATTTAACTAAATGAATTAAATAATTAAGTAATGTATTAAAACAGAAGGAAGGCAGGACAGGTGATGTGTCATGGCTGTAGCATATGAGAGTTCCTGGATACTAGTGTAATCCAAGGTAAACATGTCTGAGTGTCTGCGGCTTGAGGAGCATCAGCTTAGGATCACTAAGCTGGAGGCTGAGCTGTGGACACTGTGGCACATAAAGAAAGGGGAAGTCACCTGGACGCTATATACCAGGAGGCAGTCACACTCCTTAGGATAGGGTCTTCTGATTTGGAAGGTAAGTATAGGACAAGAGGGTGTGACTGCAGCCGAGGCAGGAAAGGGGACCCAGAGGGCAAGAGTGCAGGGGTGTCAGCCTCTGCAATTATCCAGCAGGTTCAAGGTTCTTTCAACTTGTTTGGATGAGAGTGGGGGCTGCAAGGCGGACAAATGGACTGACCATGGCACTGTGCCATTCAAGTGGGGGGACTAAGAGGAATGTAGTGGTAGCAGGGGACAGTATAGTGGGGGTTTGATACTGTTCTTTGTAGCAAAGAGTGAGACTCCAGGCAGCTATGTTGCCTGCCCAGTGCCAGGGATCGGGACATTTGCTCAGGGCTGGAGTGGACTTAGTGAGAGGGGAGAATCCAGTTGGTATGCTCCATGTAGGTACCAACAGCATAGGCAGAATGAGGAAGGAGGTCCTGCATACTCAGTATGAGGAGCTGGGCAGCAAATTAAAAAGCAGAACCTCAAAAAGGTAATAATCTCTGGATTAAGTCACGTGCAAATGAATGATTAGTGAGGGAAAAGTGGGTTCCAGTTCATGGGGCACTGGCACCAGTACTAGGAAGCGGTGGCTGTACCGTTGGGACGCTCTACAACTGAACGCTGCTGTGGCTGGTGTTCTAGCGAGCCGCATAACTATGGAAGAAGAAATGGTTTTAAACTAATAGTGGGGGCAAGGGTGTGGGAAGATGTGGTAAAACAAAGAGCAGAGACAAGTGTGAGGAACCCGTTTTTGAAAAACAATTGAAGGACATTGAATTTTGGACATTCTTCCTCCCAAGTTATTTTTAAAAGTTTGCAATATTAATTCCATTCTTCAAGAAACCATGGGTCAAGATAGGTGTCCAGCAGGGAACACCTGGAGAGGGAAAGAGATACTTTGTATATCCAAATTAACAAAGTACTGCTGTTGTGAGGCTAAAGACTCTTGCTGATTGGTTAAAAACACCCGGCCTAAGAGAAGTATTCTTTGAACGTAGTCTCTAAAATTCTGTGTGCCTTAGAAGCAGGCTGCAAGAAAAATATTCTTTCCCACCTTTGTGTTTAACCTTCCTCAGAAACATCTCTTCGGGTTAACTCAACTGCTTTTGTCACAGTTTGCAAAGTTGTGATAAGAAAGAGTTATCAAGGACAGTTTCACCAAAAAATGCAACTGAAAGAACTTCCAGATCTATTGTGACCAGAATTCTCATCAACACCGTCGAAATCTTTTCACATTTTATCCTTTTAAAAGTAACATTCCCATACTCTAGCCTCTGCAGGGGATTGTGTTTGTTTTGTCCTGTTTTTGTGTTTGTGTGAGAGTGTATAGGGGTTTGAATATCTGTTTTTATAAAAAGGGGAAAATCATTACATTTCTAAACTACAGCTTGTAAGTTAACCAGTTTATTAACTTGTTTTTAAAAAGCATTTGTTTTTATAATAAATCCTTTTTTTTAACTGAAAGAAGCCTGGTTAGTGCCCTTTTATGCTGGGAACAACAGTGTGAAAGGTAACAAGTGGCCAGCTTTGTGAGCAAATTAAACATTTAAACTATTGTTACAGCCTGTGGAGAAGTAGGGCTAGAATTGACCATACACCACTCCTATCACAGTCCGTAACACAAGGCAAGAGAGAAAGGTACTGAAATGGGAAGTGATAAACACACCGTGATAGGAAGGGACAGAGTACAAATCTAAGAATAAATCAGCAGATAAGGCTATACGTTACAAAAATAATAAAACAACAAAGCTAAAGGCTCTGTATCTGAATGCACAGAGTATTTGAAACAAAATAGATGAACTAAGAGTTCAAACAGAAATAAATATGTACCATCAGATAATCATTACAGAGACATGGTTTCAGGATGACATAGATTGGGACCTGAATATTGAATGGTACATGACATTTAGGGAGGACAGGAAGTTAGGAAAAGGTGGAGGGGTGGTTCTGTTAATTGATGATAGTATGAGCACATTAGAGACTGTGACCTAAGTTCAGGAATGTAGAAGCAGTATGGGTTCAGATATGTTTAAGGCAAGAAGTCACTTGTGGGAGTAGTGTACAGGCCCCCTAAATGTAACCACACATTAGGATAGAGTATAAAGGAAGAGATAATGGCAGCTTGTCAGAAAGGTACAGCAATAATCATGGGAGACTTTAATCTATACATATGTATATATATATATATATATATATATATATACTGGATATACTGGGGCGTGGATGAGCTCATAGAATGCTTTCAGGATAGTTTCTTAGAACGGCACATTCTGGAGCCAACCAGGTAGCAGGCTATAACAGACCTGGTATTGTGCAACGGGATAGGATTAATTAATAACCTTAGTAAAGGCAGCCCTAGCTAGCAGCGATCATAAAATGATTTGAATTTTACATTCAGTTTGAGGGAGAGATAAGTGGGTCCAAGATAAGTAATTATGAGGGCATGAAAGTAGAGCTAGCTAAAGTAAACAGGCAAATGAGGTTAAGGGATAGGTCGAAACAGATGCATTGGCAAACATTTAAATGGATATTTCATAATACACAGAAGATGCATTCCAATAAGAAAGAAAAATTCCAACCATCTGTGGTTAACCAAAAAAGTTAAAGATAGTATCAACTTTAAAGAAAAAGCATATAATTGCACAAAGAGAGGTGACAAGTCAGAAGATTGGACAGAATATAAAGAACAAAAGGATTAATAGGGAGGGAAAAACTGGAGTACGAGAATAAGCTAGCTAAAAAGGTAACGACCGATAGTAAGAGTTTCTATAGATATTTAAATAAGAGTTAACAAAGTGAGCGTTGATCCTATAGAAAGGGAGTGTGCGGAACTAATAATGGAAATCAACGAGATGGTATATGAACTAAACACGTATTTTGCATCAGTCTTCACGATAGATGATACAAGTAACATCCCAGGAATAGCTATTCCATCAGAAATAGAAGGGAGAGAGGAACTCAGGAAAATTACAATCGCCAGAGAAGTGGTATTGTGCAAACTGTGGAGCTGCAGGCTGACAAATCCTCGGGTGCTAATGGACTGCATCCCAGGATCTTGAAAGAAGTAACTAGCAAGATAGTTGATGCACTGGTTTTAATCTTCCAAAACTCCCTAGATTCAGGGAAGGTTCCATTACATTGGAAAATAGCAAATGTAACTCTTTTATTCAAAAAGGAAGGGATACAGGAAGTAGGAAGGTACAGGCCAATTAGCCTAACATCTGCCATATGAAAGATGTTAGAACAGGGCACTTAGAAAAATTCAAGACAATCAGGCAGAGTCAACAAGGTTTCATGAAAGGGAAATCATGTTAAACCTATTTATTGAAGTTCTCTGTAATAGTAACATGTGCTGTGGATAAAGGGGAACTGGTGGATGTACTGTACTTAAATTTCCTGAGGGCATTTGATAAGGTGCCACATCAAAGGTTATTACAAAAAGTAAAAGCTCATGGTGTAGGGAGTAACATATCAGCATGGATAGAAGATTGGCTAGCTGACAGGAAACAGAGGGTAGGCATAAATGGGTCTTTTTTCTGGTTGGCAGGATGTAATGAGTGGTGTGCCACAGGGATCAGTGCTGGGACCTCAACTTTTTACAATTTGTACAAATGACGCAGATGAAGGGACTGAAGGTATGGTTGCTAAATTTGCTGATGATACAAAGATAGGTTGGAAAGTAAGTTGTGAAGAGGAGGCAAGGAGGCTATAAAAGGACACAGGTTAGTGAGTGGGCAAAGATATGGCAAATGGAGTATAATGTAGGAAAACGTGAAATTGTCCATTTTGGCAGGAAGAATAAAAAAAGCATATTTTCTAAATAGTGAGAGATTGCAGAGCTCTGAGATTGAGGGATCTAGGTGCCATAGCGCATGAATCACAAGAGGCTAGTATGCAGGTACAGCAAGTAATTAGGAAAGTTAATAGAATTTTATTGTTTATTGTGAGGGGAATTGAATACAAAAGTAGGGACGTTATGCTTCAGGTGTACACGGCACTGGTGAAGCCACACCTGGAGTATTGTGTACATATTGGTCTCCTTATTTAAGGAAGGATGCATTTGCATTAGAAGCAGTTCAGAGAAGATTTATTAGACCCATACCAAGAATGGGCGGATTGTCTTATGAGAAATGGTTTGACAGGTTAGGCTTCTATCAGCTGGAACTTAGAGTAAGAAGAGACCTGACCGAAACATAAGATCCAGAGGGGTCTTGAGAGGGTGGATGTGGAGAGGATGTTCCTTCTTTTGGGAGAATCTAGAACTAAGGATCACTGTTTAAAAATAAGAGTCGCTCATTTAAGACAGACATAAGCAGAACTTTTTTCTCTCAGAGGGTCGAGTGTCTTTGGAACTTTCTGCTTCAAAAGGCAATGGAAGCAGAGTCTTTGAATA
Organism: Carcharodon carcharias; assembly: GCF_017639515.1. Classification (NCBI taxonomy): domain Eukaryota; kingdom Metazoa; phylum Chordata; class Chondrichthyes; order Lamniformes; family Lamnidae; genus Carcharodon; species Carcharodon carcharias. The sequence continues at coordinate 71,566,668 of NC_054474.1, read as the reverse complement.
TTTTTTTAAGGCAGAGCTCGATAGATTTTTCATAAGCAAGGAGTGAAAGGTTATCCGGGGTAGGCAGGTATATGGAATTGAGGTTACAATCAGATCAGCCATGATCTTATTCAATGGCAAAACAGGCTCACGGACCAAGTGGCCTACTCTTGTTTCTAATTCTTATTTTCATATGACAAAATTAAGTAATATTTGGTGCTCAAGATTTCTTCCAAAGAAAACATTAACGTCTTAAAAATTTTAGCCCAACTTCTGGAATTTAAAAACAAAATCCTGCCCACTGGCTTTAAGAGTTAGCTGAGACAATGACCTAAATTTTGCAGTTAGGTGTACACTGGAACTTGGTGATTGGAACCCAAAAAAGCACCACACTCTTTAGAGGATCTGGGACCAGTGTGAACAGGGTAAATAACTGCATCTCCACAACCGGATTGAAGAATCCTTCCAGAGGTATGCAGAGTTTGAACAAGGTAGTATAAATTAGAAGTTAATTTAATGCCAAGACAGCTACAGGAAGCAAAATATAGAGGGAAAGACAGGATTGAAAGTGAGTAAACAAGGGAGACATAAAAGGGAGAAAAAAAAACATTCTATTTTCTAAATCTCCAATAATTAGGAACTAAAGGAATGGGAATCCATATTTGTAGAAGTTCATTTTCTGTGGCAGAGAGATTGCTTGGTAGTTTGAGGAGAGGCATAATGGTAATGTCACTGGATTAATAATCCAGAGGCCCAGGCTAATGCTCTGAGTACACTGCTTCAAATCCCACCACGGCAGCTGGTGGAATTTAAATTCAATACATAAATCTGCAATTAAAAAGCTCAGTCGCATGGTGACCATAAAATCGTTGTTGATTGTTATAAAGACACATCTGTTTCACTATGGTCCTTTAAGGAAGGAAATCTACTGCCCTTACCTGGTCTGGCCTAGATGTGATTCCAGATCCAAGCTATATGGTTGACTCTTAAATGTCTACTGAAATGGCCTGGCAAAGTACTCAAATGTATCAAATCGCTATAAAAATGAACAAAACCAGACTGATCGTCCAGCATCAACCTTGGCAACCACAAACAATGGCAACCTTGGCACCAGAAACAAATGCAAAATCAGTCTTGTCAATCCTGCAAACATGTGGGGGCTTGAGCCCAAATTGGGAGAGCTGTCCCACAGACCAGTCAAGCAACAGCCTGACACTCTCTGTAAGGTATGATTCCATGAATATGACTAACTCCCAGACCTCACCATCACCATCCCTGTCTGTGCATGTCTTGTCCCACCAGCAGGGCAGACCCACTAGAGGTAGTGGCACAATGGGAAATAGCTGGGAAGGAGTGACCCTGAGAGTCGTCAATTTTTGACTCCAGAGCCCATGAGGTCTCATGACATCAAAGCAAACATGGGCAAGGAAGCTTCCTGCTAATTACCACCTACCTCCAACCACCTCCCTTGGCCCTCAACTGATGAATCAGTACTCCATATTAAACAGCACTTGGATGAAGCACCAAGGGTAACAAGGGCACAGAAGGGGGAACCTCAATGTCCATCACTAAGTGTGGCTCAGTGGCACCACGACTGACCGAGCTGGCTGAGTCCTAAACGATATAACTGATGGACTAGGGCTTGCAGCAGGTGGTGAGGGAGCCAAGAGAGCAAAACCTACTTGACCTTGTCCACTCCAATCTACCTGTTGCAGGATGCATCAGTGACAGTCCTTGCAGAGACAAAGTCCTGGCTTCATACTGAGGATACCGTCCATTGTGTTGTGTGGCACTACCACTGTGCTAAATGGGATAGACTGAACAGATCTAGCAACTCAAGACTGGGCAACCAAGAGGCAATGTGGGCCATCATCATTGTATTCATTGACCTCATTACAGCCTAGGTCCAAACATGGACAAAAGAGCTAAACTCCAGCAGGTGAGGCAAGAGTGACTGCCCTTGACATCAAGGAGCTCTAACAAAACTGGAGGCAATGAGAATCAGGGACAAAATTCTCCACTGGATGGAATCATACCTAGCACAAAGGAAGATGGTTGTGGTTGTTGGAGGTCAAGCATCCCAGTTCCAGGACATCACTGCAGGAGTTCCTCAGGGTAGCGTCCCAGGCCAAAATATCTTCAGCTGCTCCATCTATGACCTTCCCTTCATCATAAGGTCAGAAGTGGGGATAATCGCTGATGATTTCACAATATTCAGCACCATTCACGACTCCTCAGATAACGAAGCAGTCCGTGTCCATACTTAGTAAGACCTGGGCAACATTCAGCTTCGGCAGATAAGTGGCAAGTTACATTTGCGCCACACAAGTAGGCAATGACCATCTCCAACAACAGAGAATCTAACCATCTATTCCTGACATTCAATGGCATTACCATCATTGAATCCCCCACCATCAACATCTTGGGGGTAACCATTGACCAGAAACTGAACTGAACCAGCCACATAAATACTGTAACTACAAAAGCAGGTCAAAGGTTAGGAATTCTGTCGTAAGTGATACACTTCCTGACTCCCCAAAGCCTGCTTACATCTACAAAGCACAAGTCAGGAGTGTGATGGGTGGAATACATATGGAGGAGCTGGATTAGGTTATTCACTGAAGGATTGTTTCCATTGGCCAGGGAGTCTAAAACACAGGGACCCTGTCTCAGGCTAAGGGACAATCATTTAGGACTGAGATGAAGAGCAATTACTTCATTCATGTTTGCGAATCTTTGGAATTCTCTACCCCAAATGGTTGTGGATGCTCCATCATTGGCTGAGACAGACGGATTTTGGGCCTTGCAGGGAATTAAGAGATATGGGGAGTGGATGGGAAAATAGGAGTTGAAGCCCAAGATCAGCCATGATCGTATTGAATAGCGGAGCAGGCTCAACGGGCCATGTGGTCTAATCCTACTCCTACTTATGTTACTCTCCAATTATCTGAATGAATGCAGTTCCAACAACACTCAAGCAGCTCTATCATCCAGGAAAAAACAGCTTGGTTGATTGGCATCCAGCACCTTAAACATTCACTCCATTCACCACTGACGAACAGTGGCAGTAGTGTGCATCATCTACAAGATGCACTGTAGCAACTCACAAAGGCTCTACCCAGTGACGCCAACATCTCGCGAATGAATAAAAGCATTAAGACTTGATGGATTCTCCCATTGCTTTGACAGATCAGTGTTCTGGAAGGAGACCAATTGCTCACTGTCTAGCATGGTGTTGTCTCATGTGTTGTTAAGCCAAATCTTGATTTGCAGATCCAACAGCAAATATTACACATGAAGTCACTGTTGGAGGGATGGGTGAAGACGTTGGCTTTGTGGCATGCTCGCTTGTTCTGTAGGGACTGGACTCTGTTCTCAAATGTTGATATTGCTTGATAACAGATTTCTCCATTTGAAACTGTCCAGAGCTGTTTTTCCCTCATGTAGTTGGGTTCAAATTACTGGCTCAGAGATTGGCTTTCAAGGTGTTTTTATATGAGTTTAGGGCGGCCTATGGTGCTCAGCTGACTGTTAAATACTACCTTTGGCATGAAGGAATCCTCCATGTGTACCACATGGCCAACCCAGTGAAACTGAGCTCCCTTGAGCATAAACCTTGATACCAGGTATGCAGTACCTTGCAAGAACTGGTGTTAGGGATTTTCTCACGCTACTTATGTTGCAGACAAATCTTAAGCAGAAAAGGTGCAATGCATCAAGCTGCTTCATGTGATGCCAGTAGATTGTCCATGCCTCACAGCTATAGAAAATGAGATGCGTGAACATTGCTTGACAGACTTTGATCTTTGTTTTGAGACAAAATCCATACTCTCTCTAAAGCCTATGTTTGAGCATGCTGAATGTTGAGCTTGCTTTTGCCAGGTGATGGGCGACTTCATCATCCAACATGGTGTTGTTGGATAGGACACTCCCAAGTTAGCAGATCTTCTTAAGAGTTGAGGGGTATATTGTTGATTGTGACTATGGTGTCTCGGAGTTTTTAGGCCCGGAGTTGGTTCGTACAAAATCTGTCTTTTCAGAGTTATTGAAAGGCTGAAATGTTCTGAGGCTTGGGCAAAATGGTCCACAAGTAGCTGGATGTCTCCACTGGAGTGTATGCTATTACAGTAGTTAGTCATTGACAAACAGGAGTTAATTTAGTAGCTGATCTGTGAACTTTATGCGAGCCTTTGCCATCTGTCCCAAGCCAAACGTGTACTCTCATGTTGAGATCTTTGAGTGCATGCAAAAGCATGCACAAAAAGGTAGATGTCAAACAGAACTGGATCCATTAAGTGGCCTTCCTTGGTGCTACTGGTGTCAGGAAAGGCACCTGGTGAGGCAACCATTCTGCAACACACTGGCCATTGTGCATCATAAAATGAGTGGATGACCCCAATCATCTTTTCAGGATAGTCATGTTTATACAACACCTTCCACTGGCCTTCACAGTTTACTGTATTGAAGGCCTTGGTCAGTTCAATGGACACTTAGTAGAGATTCTTGTTCTGTTTATAGGACTTTTCTTGAATTTGACACACTGCAAATATCATGTTGACTGTTCCTCATCCAGCACGAACGTTGCACAGATTCCAGGTGTGCCAAATCTCTAAGATGAGTGACAACCCTGTTGACAATAGACCATGGAAAAACTTTTCCTGCTGTGGAAGAAGTGAAATACCACGATGATCGTCACAGATGGATTTCTTCCCTTCCATTCATATAGGCAAGTTATAGAAGCACCCTTTGTAATCTTAGGCACAACATCCTGGTTCCAGATTAAGCAAAAGAGACTCGTGAGTTTCCAAACCATGTGAGCTCCTCCATACTCAACGCTTCAGGTAGAACATTGGTGTTTCCACTTGATGAGTCCAAAGACATCAGATGCCAAGTGATGAGTCACATCCCTCAACTTCTTCCAAAAATCTTTGATATTTGTTATTTTCTGAGATACCAGCATTTTTTTTCCAGTTTCTGACATTTGGCTGAGCCTTTACGATAGTTATGTCAAGCTTCCTCTGTGGTCCTCGTGTGTCATAGTGCTTTAGGCATTAGCTTAAAGGACAAGCTGATGGTCTGACCAGCATTCTTCAGATTGAGGTCATCGAGTAGTGCACACATCTTGAGATCTCACTGTCGTACAATAATGTAGTCCAACATGTGCCAATGTTTGGATTTGGGGTGCATCGTGTTGCTTTCATAAGTCTTTTTGGACTGATGGCAGCATTCTGTTAGTGGAAAATACCACTCACGTAGCCACTGCAACATTGTGCATGAATTTCAGCGCTGGTGCAATGTCAGGCACGTGGGCCATATATCCCAGCAACTGGCTGATCGAAACAAGTAGCATGTTCCTTCCGTTATTCATAGAAGGCAGAGTATTCAACCAACCAGTGTTTGCAAAACCCAAAATGTCTATTGTTAGATGTGATTCCACGATTCGGCAGCACACAGCACTTGAACATTCTCAAGTGCACTAATAGCTATACTAATAGTTAATTTAAGATAAATCAGTTGAACTCATAATGTGGTTCACTTACATGTGCTAGAAACAGCATACATTCATACGCAGGGACCTGTGCTCTACAAAAGGAATATATGTTCAAGCCTTGTGTCTTTTTTGAATTACCTGGGCATCCTATAGTTCCCAGTTGCTTTCTCCATGGCAACACCTCGGCCAATCAGAGTCGACTTGCCAATCAATCAGTACCCTTTCCTCCTGCAGTATAAATTGTTGTGATCATTTGAAATTGGACATTCTCACATTTGTCCCGATGAATGCAAGACAAAAAGCTTTGGCAATATGTCTCTCTCTTTTCAACTACACTTATGTAGTGCCTTTCATATAAAAGGACATCCCAAGGCATTTCACAGGAGCAACATAATGGAAAATATGACACTGAGCCACATAAGATATTAGGTGAGATGACTAAAACATTGTCAAATTAAGTCCATGGAAATTTTTTGCAACTTGGTCTATTATTTCTCCAGTACTATTTCTTTAATTGTATGGATTTAAGTTCCTCATCCTTGCTAGGCCTTTGGTTCCCCATAAAAAGTGTTTGTGTAATGACTGTTATTTTCCATTATATGTTCTATATACTTAGAAATATATTATATACACACCAACTTAATAGGCCTTTGTTACTTCCTGTCCATTCTTGACTTAATTACCCGAATGTAGACTGGGACAGTGGTCGTGTAAAGGGCAGAGAGGGACAAAAGTTCCTAGATTGTGTTCAGAAGAATTTTCTACAATCTTGGTGTTTCCGCATCCAAGAAAAGACGCACTGTTGGACCAGATTCTTGGAAATGAGGTGAGCCAAGTAGATCAAGTGTCAGTGGGGGGACATTTAGGAGACAGTGATCATTGTATTGTACGTTTTAGGATGATGATAGAAAAGGACAATAGGCAATCCAGAGTAAGAATAATTAACCGACTTCGATGGGGCAAGAACGGAGCTGGGTCAGATAGACTGGGATGAAAAATTGGCAGGAAAAACTATAGCTGAACAATGGGCTACCTTCAAAACAAAAATTGGTTCGGACACAGTCAAAATATATTCCCTTGAAAGGGAAAGGTAGGGCAAACAAATCCAGAGCTCCCAGGATGAAAAAGGGCATAGAAATTAAGATAAAGAAGGAAAAGTGCACTTGTGACAGGTGTCAGGTAGAAAACACAATTGAGAACCAAGAGAACCAATACAGAAGGTTCAGACAGGAGGTGAAAAAGCATATAAGAGAGCGAAGGGGGATTATGAGAAAAGACTGGCAGCCAACACAAAGGGGTATCCCAAAATCTTCTACAGGCATATAAATAGTAAAAGGGTGGTAAAAGGAGGAGGATTAGGCCGATTAGGGACCTAAAAGGGAATTTACACATGGGCGAAGAGGCCATGGCTGAGGTAGTAAATGAATATTTTGTATTAGTGTTTACCAAGGAGGTAGATGCTACCCAAGCCATGGTGACAGACAAGGAAACTGTCACTAGAAGGGCTCAAAATTGATAAGGATTGAGTGTTGAATAGACAGTCGGTATTTAAAGTTGACAAGGTACCGGGACTGGACAAGATGCATCCAAGGATATTGAAGGAAGTGAGGAGAAATTGCAGGGGCACTGGCCATAATCTTTGTGTTCTCTAGACTTAGGGGTGGTGCCAGAAGGCTAGAGAATTGAAAACATTACACCCTTGTTCAAAAAAGGATGCAAGGATAAGCCCAGCAACTACAGACTTGTCAATTTAACTTCAGTGTTGGGCAAGATTCTAGAAAGAATTATTTGGGATAGAATTAGTAGTCACATGGAAAAATATGGGTTGATAAGGAAGAGCCAGCATGGATTTCTAAAAGGGAAATCGTGTTTAACTAACTTGGGAGTTTTTTGAAGAAGTTACAGAAAAGGTCAATGAAGGTAATGCTGTTGATGTCGTTTACATGGACTTTCAAAAGGCATTTGATACAGTGCCACATAACAGACTTGTGAGAAAAGTTATAGCTCATGGAATAAAAGGGACAGTAGCAATGTGGATACAAAACTGGCTGAAAAATAGGAAGCAGGAGTAGTGGTCAATGTATATTTTTCAGGCTGCAGCAAGGTTTGTACTGGAGTTCCCCAAGGGTCGGTATTGGGACTCTTGCTTTTCCTGATATATATTAATGATCTAGATCTTGGTGTGCAGGGAACAATTTCAAAGTTTGCAGATGATATGAAGCTTGGGAATGTTGTGAACTGCAAGGACGATGGTGTGGAACTTCAAGAGGACACAGACAAGTTGGTGGAGTGGGCAGATAGGTGGCAGATGATGTTCAATGTGGAGAAGTATAAGGTGATCCATTTTAGTAGTGAGAACATGGACAGACAATATAAAATGAGTGAAATTTTGAAGGGGGTGCAAGAGCAGAAAGACCTGGGTATATGCGTGCATAGATCATTGAAGGTGGTAGGACAGGTGGAGAGAGCATTAACAAAGCATATAGTATCTTGGGGTTTATTAATAGGGGCGTAGAGTGCAAGAGCAAGGAGGTTATGCTGAATTTATATAAGGTACTCATTAGACCTCAGCTGGAGTTTGTGTATGGTTCTGGATACCACACTATAGAAAGGGTGTGAACACATTGGAGAGAGTGCAGAAGAGGTTTACAAGAATGGTTTCAGGGATGAGAAACTTCAGCTATTAGATTGGAGAGGTTGAGACTGTTCTCCTTGGAGAGAAGAAGGCTAAGAGGAGATGCGATAGATGTTCAAAATCATGACAGAGTAGGGAGAAACTGTTCCCACTCATAAAAAGGATCACAAACGAGAGGGCACAGATTTAAAGTGATTTGGAAAAGAAGTGGACGTGACCCGAGAAAAAACTTTTTACACAACGAGTGATTCGGATCTGGAATGCAATGCCTGGAAGCATGATGGAGGTAGGTTCAATCAAGACATTCAAGAGGGCATTAGATGATTGTTTCTATTCAAATAACATGTGGGATATTGGGAAAAGGCAGGGCAATGGCACTAGGTCATAATGCTCATTTGGAGAGCTGGTGCAAACACAATGGGCTGAATGGCCTCCTTCTGTGCCATTAAAATTCTGTGATTCATTCTGCTCATTTTTACCCCAAACTCCATTCTGTTCTATAACCTTGACCTTTCCCTTACTACTTTTGATTTTTCCCTTTCCTGAATTCACCACCACCCTCCCCCATTTATTAGTTTAAAGCCTCATCTATTCATCTTGACATTGGTCTCAGCCCAGTTTAAATGGAGTCCACCCCAATGGAACATCTCTCTTTTGCTAGTCCTGGTGCCAGTGGCCGATGAAGTGAAACCCCTATCTCTGTCACAAAGCTATCATATTTTTCACAATATTATTGTGGGATATCGTAAAGTAGGCTTATGTTTGTGTGTGTATGGATGGTTCTTTGTGGCTGATTTAATTAAATTAGAGATAGAAAGACTGCAAGGTTGAAACTATCAAAAGTGTTAGGTGTAAAAGGTGAAATGCTAATAAGTGAATTAGGGTAAAGTGTCAGCAAATGAAATTTACACTTTAAAATAAGTGGAGAGGTGTTTGGTTTTCAAAGAAACATGTTAGGATGTCTACAGCTAACAAGATAAATAAGGTAGGTTATGACATTGATTTTTTTCCCCAAAAGTGCTGGCCATAATGACAACAGATTTTTATATTATGGGAAAAGTAAATTTCAAAGACATGTGGGAATAATGGGATTTAGAAATTAAAGAAGGAAAAATATGTATAAAGAGGGATGGAAGGCTGTATGAGGGATGGCCTTGTTATATCTGAAAGGTACACTGCGTGAAACAGACTTGGGGAAAAGCCTCCAGCCATTTTGCAGAAGTCTGCTGTTCCAGTAACCAAAGTTGTTTTAAAAGCTTTTGGAATTTCACTGTTGAATGGATGCTTGTGGTAACCTGTTGGATTGTTGCTATAAATTTAAAATCTATTTTGAACTGTTGCCTTAAAGGGGGTGTGTAGTTGGGAATCTGATATTTTGGGAATTGTTCTTATATTAAGTAACTGTGTAATGTGTAAGCTTGTATATGTGTTTTATCTCTTTTGTTAATAAATGTTTTAATTTAATTTTTAAAATCGCTAAAGGTGTTAGTGGACTCTACTTCTGAACTCAGTGCACAAATCTTCTCATAATAAATAAATTGCAAAACCGTTGTGATAGCGTGGCCAAGTTTTCCTTGTGGATTTGGTCAGCCAGGCAAACATCACCTGCCGTATCATAAAACCACCTAAACCACGCTTTCAGCCACATATTTAACCTAATGTTTAGCCCTATGCCAACTGACGGGTGGCTCAGGTTACAATGCAGAGATTCCTACCTTTTGAGGTTCTGCTTTTTAAATTTGCACTTTATATTTAACTCAAACTCTTGCAGCAGGACATAATTCCGAGTTCTACCTTTGTTGAAAATATAAATTTAAGTTCCTTCTTTCTGTAAATTATTGCATTTTACTGTTGACTTGACTAATTCACAAATCAAATTACAAAATCTGCCACAGGACATTGACTTAAGCACTTACATCCCCACCCAGATTTCAAAGGCACCCCACTTACCTCCTGAACGCCAAAGGAGGACGGTCACTCATTGCTAATTATTTAGCAAGCGTCCCAAACCCTAATGATGTAAAAGCTACAGAAAAATTTAAAAGAGTCTAACTTACACATAATTAAATCAACAAAGGCATAAGTGCATAAAGTTGTTCAAGGTCACACCACATCAATCATTGCTACATCTAGCATTACAAAGGTAATCATTTTATAGAATTAAAAACTTTAGGAACTTCCCAACAGCTCAGTGAGTTTAATCCAATGAGAACCCAGGCCAAACTATGGCAGCCTCAAGATCAATTTGCAGTCTGCACAGAATTAGCCATATCATTTAAAATGATTATATATTTAACCCCAGAACCATCATGTTAGGGAAGCATACATTGACTTGGGATCAAAACAAGATTAGGGAAGACTGACATCTCTCCAGTCCCACTACATGCAAAAAATAGATAAAGTTCATCTGGACAAGATCTAGAGGACACCTTGCAACATGCAAGGAGTTAATACCTATAGGAGGAAATGTTTGGCAGAGCAAAAAAAGGTGCCCCTTTAAATAGGTTGAAGTTGGTTGCAAAATATCAAGTACCAACTTGTATTTTGTATTATCTACAGAAATTATTACATTAAAATTTTGAACTTTAATATACTAGTTATTGGAAGTATTACAAAGTGGCAGAGACATGCGGAAGAAACTTAATGTATGAGTCATTTTGGACTCAAAATTTCCACATCATGACAAAAACAAGTGAAAATGCATTTACTTTGCAAAGGGCTTATTGGATAGCATTGCCAGTCACAAATGTTTTTCCTCCTCCTATAGCTTTCCCTCTTATTTACTCCTCTTGCTCATATTCAGAAGGTAATAACAATTAGTGCAATATAATTTCACAACCTCTCAGGCCCGTGGTAGCATCTATAAATAACAATGTAAACAAACTATTCAACCATGGAACCATGACATCTCAGCAGGATCATGTCTTACCCAACATTAATGTGTGTATTCCCAGGAGGAAGAATGGCAGCTAACATTTCCCTTGCCTAAGTCAGAAACCCAATTTTAGTATCTCCACACTGCACTGGCTAACTCAGAAAAGACCAGATGTCAGAACTAAGGAATTACCAGTTTGAATGAATCAGTAAAACAGCATAGCCCACTGACCAACTGAGAAAAATCAAACCAGTAAATATCTTGGAATAGCAGAAACAAACAGTTTAGTCCCAGCAAAACTGAATATGAAAGTAAGTCAATCTCATCTAGAAATACATGCTTTGCCCAGTCACATTACCCAAACAGCCCTTATGAAACTCAGAAATTACATCCTCTGCAACGGGTCTTATTCAAGATGGCTCTGTGGTAGTCAGTTCCTTAGGAAACTCCTCGCTGTGAAACTCTCCACCCTTGACAATCCAAAACCATCCTTTGCCCTTTCACCCTTAATCTCCTCTCTTCTACTGTTCTAAGTTTCCTGGCTCTAACAGCAGGTTAACTACAATTTAACTGCTAGTTTAAACTCCCAATCCATGATGACACTCTGATCTTTGTAAGCTCTGGATCTTCTCTCAAACTTTACTTGAAAATTCCTGGGTTTCTCTGGACATCAAGATCTCACTACTGTACTGGAATAACCCTAACAAGATTCAGCTGCTGTCCATTATCTGCTGTTTAAATTTACAAGTCATTCTGCTCAGTTTACAGCTCTTTCCCGCTGCTGCTGTAACTGACAGACTGAGGTAGCCAAAACCCTACTGAGCTTGTTATTGGTTTTCAGCTTCAGTTATAAACTGTTCCTGTCTAGGACAAAGTAAATGAAGAATATAAAGAAAGTAGGAAGAAACTTAAGCAAGGAGTCAGGAGGGCTAATAGGGGTCATGAAAAGTCATTGGCAACCAGGATTAAGGAAAATCCCAAGGCCTTTTATACATATGTAAAAATCAAGAGGGTAGCCAGGGAAAGGGTAGGCCAACTCAGGGACAGAAGTGGGAATATCTGTGTGGAGCCAGAAGAAATGAGAGAGATATTAAATGAATACTTCTCATCAATATTCACCAAAGAGAAGGACTTAGCGGTTGATTTGTCTTGGGAAGAGTGTGTAGATAGCCTGGATCATGTTGAGATCAAAAAAGAGGTGTTAGGCGTCTTGAAGAATATTAAGGTGGATAAATCCCCAGGGCCTGATGGGATCTACCCCAGAGTACTGAGGGAGGCAAGGGAGGAGATTGCTGGGGCCTTGACAGAAATCTTCGTATCCTCACTGGTTATGGATGAGGTCTCAGAGAACTGGAGAATGGCCAATGTTAGTCCATTGTTTAAGAAGGGTAGCAGGGATAATCCAGGAAATTACAGGCCGGTGAGCCTTACATCAGTGGTAGGGAAATTATTGGAGAAGATTCTTCGTGACAGGAATTACTACCATTTGGAAGCAAATGGGAGTATTAGTGAAAGGCAGCATGGTTTTGTGAAAGGGAGTTTTTCGAGGAAGTGACAAGATGATCGACGATGGAAGGGCTGTGGATGTTGTCTACATGGATTTCAGTAAGGCCTTTGACAAGATCCCTCATGGCAGACTGGTACAAAAGGTAAAGTCGCACGGGATCAGAGGTGAGCTGGCAAGATGGATACAGAATTGGCTTGGTCATAGAAGACAGAGGTAGCAGTGGAAGCGTGCTTTTCTGAATGGAGAGCTGTGACTAGTGGTGTTCCGCAGGGATCAGTGCTGGGACCTTTGTTTGTAGTATACGTAATTAATTTGGAGGAAAATGTAACTGGGCTAATTAGTAAGTTTGCAGACCACACTAAGGTTGGAGTACTTGCAGATAGTGAAGGGGATTGTCAAAGGATACAACGGGATATAGATCAGTTGGGGACTTGGGCGGAGAAATGGCAGATGGAGTTTAATCCGGACAAATGCAAGGTAATGCATTTTGGAAGGTCTAATACAGGTAGAAATTATACAGTAAATGGCAGAACCCTTAATTGCATCGCCGGGCAGAGGGACCTGGGTGTACAGGTCCATAGGTCACTGAAAGTGGCAACACAGGTGGATAAGATAGTCAGGAAGGCATAAGGCATGCTTGCCTTCATCGGCAGGGGTATTGAGTATAAAAGCTGGGAAGTCATGCTGCAGCTGTATAGAACCTTGGTTAGGCCACACTTGGAATTCTGCGTGCAATTCTGGTCACCACATTACCAGAAGGATATGGAGGTGTTGCAGAGGAGGTTTACCAGGATGCTGCCTGGTCTGGAGGTTATTAGCTATGAGGAGAGGTTGGAGAAACTTGGGTTGTTCTCACCAGAGTGACGGAGATTGAGGGGCGACTTGATAGAAGTTTATAAGATTATGAGTGGCATGGACAGAGTAGATAGTCAGAAGCTTTTTCCCAGGGTGGGAGAGTCATTTACTAGGGGACATAGATTTAAGGTGAGAGGAGAAAACTTTAGAGGAGATGTGCGGGACAAGTTTTTTTTTTACACAGAAGGTAGTGAGTGTCTGGAATTCGCTGCCAGAGGTGGTGGTGGAAGCAGGTACAATAGTGGTGTTTAAGAGGCAGCTTGACAAATACATGAATAGGATGGGAATAGAGGGATATGGACCCCGGAAGTGCAAAATGTTTTAGTTTGACAGGCAATATGATCAGCGCAGAATTGGAGGGCTGAAGGGCCTGTTCCTGTGCTGTACTTTTCTTTGTTTTTTAAACCTCTCCACCATTTCTGGATCTTATGGTCACCTCCATTTTCTTCTCTATCCTTCTGTCCCACAACAGAATCTATTCGCCTCCTGGACCTTCATTCCCAAGTAAATACTCCATTAGTGCATACTTGATGCTTATTCTCAAGTAGCTTTTCGACTTCACTTGCCCACCATGCCATCTCCGAACTTGGACAACAGGTAATGTTAACTCCATCCCGCTAAGTTTTTAAAAATTAGTCATGGCTTGCAGGCATCACTGGTGAGACCTGCATTCCTCACAAATCTCCAATTGCCCTCATGAAGATGGCAGCAAGTTGGCTTCTTGAACCACTGCAGTCCACTTGGTTTAGGTACACCCACAGTGCTGTTAGGGAGGTGTTTCAGGTTTTTGATCCCGTGACAGTGAAGGAACAATGATATATTTCCAAGACAGGATGGTATGTGACTTGGAGGGAACTTGCAGATGGTGGCATTCTCATGCACATGATGGCCTTGTTCTTCTAGGTGGTAGTGGTCACTGGTGTGTAAGGTGTTGGCGATGGACACTGCAACTAAACCAACTTTATCCACACAGGGCCTCTGAACTTGACTCTGGATTCAATCCTATGGTCCCCTATCTATTCACATTTCTACTATCAGGTTTTTATGCATCCTAAATTGCTACGTAACCAGGCCTGTATAAACATCTCTTCCATTTGTCCAAATGCATGCATATTTTGGCTGCCACTCCAGACTCAAGCCCATCACTTCTCTTGCCACTTTTCCTCCCCTTTTTCTTTATATTTATTTTTTCTTCACCTTTTCTAGGCTCTCTTCAAGCCTCCTTTCATTTCTGCCCTCAGGTACTCTCAAACGTCTACCCCAACCTTTTATTTATCCTTGACCTTCCTGCTCTCCTGCCACCATTCCAAGGTTGACTCCCTCTTAGTTAAGCCTACAGCTTCCCTCTTGGTATCCTCAAACGAACAATCAAAGTGCTCACTACTGATTCATTACTAGCAGCAACCCCAACCGTCCCATCCTACTCTCTCACCAACCTGCCTATCCATTGGGTCTGCTGTGGGCTAATCTTGCCAATCTCCTCCTCACCTGACCCAAGGAGACAGATGGTCTACTCCTCCTCATATTTCTTATCCAACTCATCCTTCTTACCACTAACCGTGTGAATTCTGTCAATGGATCAGCTACCACCAGAACCCTCTCCACCTCCCTCCAGAATGTCTATTCACTTGTGAACAAGGCCCATGAGGTTACTGTGGATGACTGCGCCGACAAGGTGTCCTTGATATAGGGTGATGACATCTTTCTCCAAAATGAACCCTCCCCCCCTGGCTACACCTTCCAACTCTTGCCCTATAGCAACAGTTACAGTGGCACTGTGGCAAATCACACCTTGGCTTCACTTCTCCTGCTTTGAGCATCTCACCTTGACCCACCCACTCACCTCTCACTTAAAATTCACATTCTTTTCCGCCATCAAAGGTTATTGTGGAAAATAAAAGCTCATAGTATGGGGGTAACATATTGATATGGATACAAGATTGGCTGGCTAACAGGAAGCAGAGGGTCAGTATAAATGGGTCATTTTCAGGTTGGCAAGATGTAACAAGTGATGTTCCACAGAGATCAGTGCTGGGACCTCAACTGTTCATATCGATTTATATAAATGACTTGGATGAAGGAAGGGGTGGATGGGATGGTTGCTAAATTTGCTGATGCCACAAAGACAGGTAGGAAAGTAAGCTGTGAAGAGGACATAAGGAGGCTGCAAAAAGATATAGATAAGTTAAATGAGTGGACAAAGATCTGACAAATGGAGTATAATGTGGGAAAATGAGAAATTGTCCATTTTGGCAAGAAGAATAAAAGAGAAGCATATTACAAAATGCTGAATGATTGCAGAGCTCTTGAGATGCAGAAGGATCTTGGTGTCTTAGTGCATGAATCATAAAAGGCTAGTATGCAGGTACAGCAAGTAATTAAGAAAGCTAACAATGTTATCATTTATTACAAGGGGAATTGAATACAAAAGTAGGGTGGTTACACTTCGCTTATACAGAGCACTAGTGAGACCACATCTAGAGTACTGTGCACAGTATTGATCACTTTAAGGAAGGATGTAAACGTGTTGGAAACAATTCAGAGGAGGTTTACCAGGCCAATACCTGGAATGGGCAGGTTGTCTTATAAGGAAAGGTTGGACAGGGTAGGCTTCTATCTATCCACTGGAATTTAGAACAGTAGGAGGCAATTTGATTGAAACATAAAAGATCCTCAGGGGTCTTGACAGGGTGGATGAAGAGGGTGTTTCCTCTTGTGGTAGAATCTAGAACTAAGGGTCACTGTTTAAAAATAAAGGGTCGACCATTTAAAATGGAGATGAGGCGAATTTTTTTTCTCTGAGGGTCGTGAGTCTTTGGAACTCTTCCTGAAAAGGTGGTGGAAGCAGAGTCTTTGAATATTTTTAATGCAAAGGTGGATAGATTCTTGGTAACTAAGGGGGTGATAGGTGATCGGTGGTAGGTGGGATGCAGATTTGAGGTTACTAGCAGATCAGTCAATATCTTATTAAATGGCAGAGCAGGCATGAGGGGTCGAATGGCCTACTCCTGCTCCTTGTTCGTATATTCACCCACCCAAGTAGCATAAAAATATTCTCAGCAAGATATCTTCATTGCTTTCCTCCCTCAGCCTCTGTACTAAGCAGCTTCTCATCCCTGATGATTTCAACCTCCATCTCAACTCATCATACGCTCTCTCCTGAGCTTATTTATCCTCCTTTAACCTCTCCCTCCATATAAACCTCCCCAACACATATTCATGGCCATCCCCTTGACCTTGCCATCTCATGTGGCCTTACTACTCCCACGATATAATCACCAATAAGCCCATTTCTGAAATCACTCTCCATCCACATCCCCCTTCCATGCCCCAACCCTACCTCCTTCTGTATCAATCTCTGGAAAGAAAAACTATGTTCCCAATTCACTTTCAAAATCCCAATTGTCTAGCCTTCGGCACTCCATTTACCATGACATTTGTGCAACTATTGATTTGCTCAAATCACCCTCACCTCCACCTTTGATGCCCTAGGCCCCAGTAAAACCATTAAATTTCTCTCACCCCAGCATGGTCTTCAATTCTGCACCATTATGTCCAAGGGAAGCAAGCTTGAGTGGATATGGCAGACAACTGGTTTAGCCAATCACCATCAGATCTAGCTGAACAACATAAAGCATTATTGGGTCCTGCTCTCACCTGCCAAACTGCTCATATTCCAGGATCATTCTGGAATGCAAAGGTAACACTCAGAATCTTATCTTTGCTGCCGTCTTCTTAAGCACCTCTCTTGACATCCTCAACTCTCACCTCCAACAACTGCGGGGAACTCAGACTTGTCATTATGATTGAGACCATCCAATCAACTACCCCTGCCACTTCCCTTCCCTCATCCACCACACCCAGCCCTGAACACTGATCCTTCTCCAGTTTCCCTTGTATTCCCTCCTCATGCCCTTCCCAAGCTTATCCCAACCATGAGATCCACTTCCTGCCCCCTCGTTCCTATTGTCACTAAACTGCTGCTCAACCAATTTTGCTTCCTGGTTTCCATGTTAGCTGATGGTTAACAGCTCTCTCTTCTACTGCCCCTCTTCAAATCTGTTGTAATCACCACTCTCTTCAAAAGACAACCCTTGATCCACAATCTTTGCAAACTACTGCTCCAACTCCAACCTCCCTTTGCACTCCAAAGATCTTGAATGTGTTAATACCTTCCAAATTTCTGCCCATTTTTGCCAGAACTCCATGTGTGAATCTCTCCATTCAGGCTTCTGCCCCACCTCAGTACTTGATCAAGGTCACAAATAACATCCTATGTGACTGTGACAAAAGTAAACTATTCGTACTCGTCTTTCTTCACCCATATGCAACCTTTGAAACAGTTGTCTGGACAACCCTCCTCCAATACCTCCCAACCATCATCCATCTGGGTGAGAATGTACTCGCTTCATTCCATTCTTGACTATCTAACAATAGCCAGAGAATCAGTTGCAATTGTTTCTCTTTCACTCCATT
Organism: Carcharodon carcharias; assembly: GCF_017639515.1. Taxonomy (NCBI): domain Eukaryota; kingdom Metazoa; phylum Chordata; class Chondrichthyes; order Lamniformes; family Lamnidae; genus Carcharodon; species Carcharodon carcharias. The sequence goes on along the minus strand of NC_054474.1, from coordinate 71,548,850 downwards.
ACCTCTGGTATCCTCCATGATCTATTCTTGACCCACTCCTATTTCACATCTACATGCTGCCTCTCAGTGACATCATCCCCAAATGCAACATCATTTTTCACATGAAACAAAAAGACATGCATTCATGTAGCTCTTTTCATGACCACTGGACATCTCAAAAGTGCTTTACAGCCAATTAAATACTTTTGAAGTGTAAATACTGTTGTAATGTAGGAAACACAGCAGTCAGTTTTGTGCGCATCATAGTCCCACAAATAGCAATGTGATAATAACCAGATAATCAACATCACAAAACCTGATTTGAGGGATAACTACTGGCAAGGACACTAGGGATAACTTTCCTGCTCTTCGTCAAATATGCTCTGATAGTGTCATGGAATCTTTTACATCCATCCGAGTAGGCAGATAGGACTTCAGTTTAAAATCTCACCTGAAAGACAGCACTTCCGAACATTACGGCACTCCCTCACTACTGCACCGGAGCGTCAGCTGGACTTTTGCGTTGAAGTCTTAGAGTGGGGCTTGAACCCAGAACCTTGTAACTCAAGAGATGAAAGGGCTACCTACTGAGCCACAGCTCACAATAAATGTATGCTGAACACTCAACTCTACGTCACTACCACTTCTCTCAGCCCCATCATGACTAAATTGTCAAACAGCTTGTAGTGGATGAGCAGAAATTTCCTCCTATTAAATATTGGGAAGACTAAAGCCACAGTCTTCATTCCCTGCTACAAACTCAATACCTCCTCCTGTCAACTGTATGAGGTTAAACCAGACCATTCATATAAACATAAGAATTAGGAGCAAGGCCATTTGGCCCCTCAAGCCTGCTCTGCCATTCAATATCATAGCTCATCTGATTGTGGCCTCCACTCCACATCCCACCTACCCTCCCATTAGTCAAGAATCTACCTCTGCCTTAAAAATATTCAATGTCCCTGTCTCCACCACTCTCCAGGGAAGAGAGTTCCAAAGCCTCAAGACCCTGAGAGAAAAACATTTTTCCATCTCTGTCTTAAATGGGAGGCTCCTTATTTTGAAATTGTGTCCCCTAGTACTGATATTTTTTAACTCCAAAGGTTAAATTATAAGGAGGGATTGTATAAACCAGGCTTGTATTCCCTGGAATATAGAAGTTTAAGAGACAACTTGATTGAAATTTTTAACATTTTGAAGGAAATTGATCAGTTAGAGAGAGAATCCTTTCATGCGGTTGAAGGGTCTTGGCAAGGGGACATAACCTTCAAATCAAAGACAGGTGATTCAGGAGAGAAATTAGGAAACATTTCTTCTTGCAAAGGGCGATAGAAGTGTAGAATTCTCTCCTACAAAAAGCACTAAATGCTAGTTCAATTAATTTTAAATCTGAGATTGATAAGACTTTTCTAGTCAAGGATAAGAACATAAGACATAGGAGCCGGAGTAGATGTTTTGAACTCTTGAGCCTATTCTGCTATTCAAGAGGGTCATGGCTGATCTTCAACTTCACCTTCCCACACAATCTCCATATCCCTTACCCAAAAACATATTTAAGACAGCAATCCATATATAGTCAAAACAGAGCATTCACAGCCCTCTCAACTCTGAACGAACAAATTCCTCCTCATCTTATTCTGAAACTGTGGGCTCTATTCTAGACTCAGCAGCCTGGGGGAATACCCTTGCAGAGTCCACCCTATCAAGCCCCTTAACAAATTTTACATGCTTAAACTTCCCATTCTTCTAAATTCTAGGAAACATAGACCTAGTCAACTCAATCACTTCGCAGTGGACAATCCCCTCATGCCAAGAATCTGTTTAGTGAACCTTCATTGCACTCCCTCTAGGGCAAGAATATTCTTCCTTGGGGAAGTCCAACAAAATTGTGCACAGCATCTCACCTGTGGCCTCATCAGTACTTGCAGTAAGGCTTCTTTACTCAGTCGTTTGGTAGTAGAGACTTGAGTATTGCTGTAAAAAGACATTTTGTCAAAGCTTTTTGTCTTACACTCATCAGGACAATCACAAGAATATCAATGTCAGGTGAAGCAACAACTCTATACTGTATGAGAGTAGAGTGTTGATTCGTTGGCAAGTGGAATCTGATAGAGGCGTTGCCATAGAGAATGCACCAGTTAATGGTGACTGACAGTTAACTGCGAAGCATTGTTTGAAATTTAAATCAGGCAGCTCGACTCTGGCGGTCAAGCATTGCTCTGAGGAATGAACCAGCAAACGGCTATCACTTATTTTGTTTAGCTGAAACAGGCACAATATATGTATGTGTTCTGGCTACAAAGAACAGGGCCCCGTGTATTAATATATGTAGCTTCCATGGTCGACTACACAAGCCAACCTTCACTGATTAATGCTCACGCTGGGATTCTTACAGCTCCACACGCTATAAGATTGGCCTTATCAACAAACTCATAAATAAGTCCCAAGCCATCTATTCACCATGCAAGCTTGATGCTGAAATAGGGCCCATCAAAGACATCCTGTGGGATAATGGCTACCCTGATCAGATCATTTCGAGCTGTTTATTGCAAACTCATTGTCAGGCCTAAGGCCGTCACTTTCAGCCCTGAAAGTGCCCAATTTACTTACCTGGAAGGGTAAGGTTTCTCAAAAAAATGAGCAACAGGTGAAGCTAGCTGTTTCACGCTGCTACTATTCAGTAGCAACACGAGTGGTATTCGCCACTAACAAGATGCTGCCATGAAGTCAAAAAGACGTTTTGCCTATCACACAAATGAGTGATGTGGTATATGAATTTCATTGCTAGTGTGATGCTAGGTATGTAGGCCGTATGTCCCAAAGACTGGCGAATCACATCTAAGGTATGTCCCAGCCGCTGTTCGCAACAGGTACTGTACAGACAGTACCCAACCAGTTCGTGCTTGCAAAACTCAAATCACAGTGTTCAACATTAGATGTGATTCCGCAATTGGACATTTACTTAATAATCCTCAGTGTGCTGACAACCGTTTAAGATTGTGAGTCGGGCTTACAGTGTGGCACATTTGCGTGTATTGGAAGCTACATATATTAATATGCAGGGCCCTGCTCTTTGCAGACAGAAAGAACATGTACACACATTGCACCTGTTTCAGCTAAACAAAATAAGTGACAGCCATTCGCTGGTTCATTCCTCAGGGCAATGCCTTGACCAATCAGGGTCAAGTTGCCAGGTTAAAATTTCAAACAATGCTTGGCATTTAACTGTCAGTCACCTTTAACTGGTACCTTCTCCATAGCCATGCCTCGACCAGAGTCCATTTGCCAACCATTAAGTACTCTCTTCTCATACAGTATAAAGTTGTTGCTTCCTCTGACACTGGTTTGCTTACAATTGTCCTGACGAGTGCAAAGTAAAAGGCTTCGACAACATTTCTTTTTTCAACGATACTCCAGTCCCCTTTGTAATAAAGACTAACATGCTATTTGTGTTCTTAATTGCTTGCTGTATCTGCATGTTAATTTTCTGTGAATCATATTCAAGGGCTCCCAGATTCCTCTGAATGCCAATATTTCCTAGTCTCAACCATATAAACATATTCTGCTTTACTACTTTTCGTTTCAAAGTGGATAGCTCCACACTTTCCCATATTGTATTCCATCTGCCAACTTGCTGCCCACTCACTTTACCCGTCTATATGCCTTTGAAGCCTCTTTGCATCCTCCTGTGTACTTTCCCACCTAGCTTTGTACTGTCAACAAGATTGGATACATTACGCTCAAACCTCTCATCTCACTTTCACTATTATCATCTTTTTTACATAAGGAAGCTCAATTAATAAATGCATAAAAAGATATGAAGCCAAAGAAGTGGATGAAGTAGAAATGCAGATCAACCATTGAATGGCAGAGCAGGGACAATGGGCAGAATAGCTTAATCCTGTTACAATAATTTACAAAACTTCAAATCGAAGTTATTCCAACCATATAGAAGTAAATTATCTATGGACAATAGTACTTTTAAGGCCTGTAGACATTTAAAGCTATCTCACCTGGACTAAAACTAACCAAAACAGCAACAACAGTACACCATCTACCAGCTTAAACATCACTCCCTCTACCACTGAGACACAGTAGCAGCAGTGTGCACTATATACACGCTCTTCAGCAACTCATCAAAGCACTTTTGACAGTACCTTCCAAATCCGTGACCTCTATCATCTAGAAGAATAAGGGCAGAAGGTGCATGGGACCACCACTTGCAAGTTGCCCTTCAAGTCACACACCACCCTGACTTGGAACTGTATCACCATTCTCTCACCTGGGTCAAAAAACTGGAATTCCCTTCCTAACAGCACTGTGGATTTACCTATACCAGATGGAGTGTAGCAGCTCAAGAAGGCAGTTCACCATCACCTCAAGGGAAATTAGGGATGGGTACCAAATGTTGGCCTTACCAGCGATAGTCACAACCTATGAAAGAATAAAAATGTACTATTCCATCCTTAAATAGGTATACCCACTCTTACTTTGTACAAACTACCATGCTAATTTTCGTCATCCTAAGGAAATGAACTGAGGTACCATTCCAGTCACCCTACTGTACTTTACTAACTTGACCATTATTCATACATGAGCCTTTGAGCATCATCAGGCTTTTTAACTGTTGGGGCATAACAAATAAGCTCCTTTCTCTCCTCATCTGACATTGATAGATGTTTGCTTCCAAAAAGGGCCAAGAGCGGTTACACAATGAAAAGCTGACCAATTTTCCTCTTCTACGTCAGGAGGTGAAATGTAGTGCCTCCTACTGCTATCCTAAGAGATCAGCTAATGCTGCACAGTCCACATAATGAGCCTAGGACTTTTATTGCTTGTATGGCTCAGTTTATCACTTGATAAACTTGCTGAACCACTGGGGAAATTGCAGATTATTGTATTGTAAATAAATTAAACTTTTATCAAATGCAGATCACTGTATAGTTTAATTCCGGATAAGGTCCAGAAGACTCAATTTCCTAATATCAACCAGACCATATATGGTCCAGGCCCTGAAAAAGATAGGCAACCAAAGCAATCATAATTTTGAGTTTTAAACCATCCTATTTCAACAGCTTAAAAGGGAAAACAACTTATATGAAATATTAAGTTAAATAGTTTGATGATGCTCAAAGGCTCATGTGGGAAATACATTATCCCAAGTAGGCATTTATGAAACATTGTAAAACATGAAATTACAAGTTAGCATGAATCTACATCCAAAGACAATTTCTATTAAAGCAATGCTTACATAGTCATGTCTTTCAAAACGGTCTCTATTTTTTTATCCACCATTTATACATTTGGAACTCATACAATTTAGGTGATTGAGGGAGAAGTAAGAGAACTTGTTCCATACAAAATGGATTTACATTGTGGAAGTCACTGATAATTAGAAAGTATCCAAGTCAAAATTCATGTATCCTAACACTTGAACACAAAAACAGATATGGCAGAATAGCTGGATGGAAAAATGTTTAATTAGTAAAGAAAAATTACTAAAAAAAAGTTCACATTTACGTTGGTAGAATATATCTTTATAGAGTTTTAGCTTTAAATATAAATATACCTACTCCAAAGAAAAGAGCAGAACCATCATTCTATTCAAATGCTTCTTGACTACCTTGTGCTGTCCACATATGCTAACTTGAAACCCCATCAAAACTGGTATTCAGTCAATTGTAATTTTGCTTCATGCCTTCCGAAAGGTGGTCTTTTTTGAGGAATAAGGAGGTGGGGGAAGAAATTCTATTTTCTTCCCTTTTTCCAATAAGCAGTAGTCATGTATGAGCCTAAATTCTACCCAATGTAGGCAGGCCTTCTAAGGAAATGTATCTTTAAATGTAAATTTAAGGAAATATCACCAGAGCAAAAAGCAAAAAAATGACATTTCTTAAAATTGTTGCATGCATTACATCCCACAAGATAAACTTCAGTATTTAAAATACTGTAACTCCACTGCATTGTACATTATGACCACTGTTGCTCTTCCTCTTGAATAACCTTCTAGAAATGTTAATATCTCGATCTTGAAGAGTCCAATAAGATCTGCAATGAAACAACATCGTCTTACCTGTCTATTCATTAAATAAACCTCAAATTTCACTCTGATTTGAAACTCGATTTACAGTCTGTGTACAGTGTTAACCCTCCTGACGTCAGTCTTGGGCTCCAACTCACCTTAACCTTTCTTCCTCTTGATTGCCTTCGGGTCCCGTGCTCCTTCCTTTTGCAATGACAGTTCATTTAAATTAACGACATTTTACCTTATATTGTTTAAAGATCCTATACGTCTGTCCTTCCCCACAAAAAAAGAAACAAAAATCACACCCGATTTGAATTAAGCTCTTGCATGAAAAGTTCCTGATGCAACATGGCTGCCCTTCATCCTCAGCTATCCTAGCACACTTGCACTACGATAAATGGTGGCGGGTGAGAACGTAGGGGACAGATTGATAAAAGAGAGCAGACACCAAACGTGACCACTTCTTTGGTTTTTTTTCCCCCACCCGAAAACCCCAAATGCGGCTCAATACCCCCAAGCCCTCCCCAAATATCTCAATACCCCTGCATTTCCATGCTGCTCCACAACACTATTGGCTGGCTGTCCTAGGCCTAGGCTGGTGGGCAGTACCTCCTTCCTCCACCAACAAATCACCACCCCCCAAACACACAAAAAACCGGACCCTTTTTTTGCCAGAAGTATTTTTTTTAAAGCACAATGCAAAGATAATGTAGTAGCAGCCGCCGGCCTTGATATCAATATTGACCGTGCGGGTTCGGCATGTTTTTTTTATCCTTCCCCTCGCGCTCTCTCTCTCTCTCTCTCTCTCTCTCCGTGTGTGTCTGTGCACTTACCGACTTGTCTTGTTGTTGGTGACAGCCCGGCCGCTCTCAGCCAATCAACGCTCGCTCCTCTCCTACCCCCCCCCCTCCCGCCCCCCAGCGGCCGGCAGCAGGCGCGAGGAGCCGCCGCCGCGAGCCCCCTCCACGAGCCCGAGCTGCACCGCCGCCCAACGGTCACCAGCTCCTCACCGCCTCCCTCCAGCCACCACAGCATCTACACCCTACACAACCACCGCTCTCTATGCATTGAAAGCAAATCATGTTAAAATAGTTCTTTTCATTCCCCCCACCACTGACTTACTTTCTTGCTTTACCCCCAACTCCGCGCCATTCTGCGTCACTTCCGCCATCTTAGGTTTCACCAAGACCCTGATCACTGTAATTTTTTAATATAGTGAGCCAAATACGATCATGTTAACTGTTTTTCTATTGTGATTGATATCCTGGGCCATCGTGTTACACGATGGAGGGAGTTAAAAAAATGGAGTACCCTTTTATAACAGGGGCTTGCCTGCCATTGTGGGTTCTGACATGTTTTTGCGCCTCCATTTTCCCCGTGATCACATTTAAAAACGTGCATGTCACTTTTGACTTTCATTAGCCGCACATCTTTTAAAAGCCTAATGTCTGTTAGTTCCTGTTTGCAGGAGGCTCTAACAAGCCTGCCTCTTCGTTTGCAGAAGGACCAAAATCATGCAAAAGGGCTCGACTAGAGAGGAATACAAATGGCACCCTGAGGGACTGAGCCCATTTTATTTGGCTTGATCTCTGCTCCTTTAAACTCAAAACAATCCAGCCACAATGACATTTGAAGTGCCGACTGAGGCGTCAGGTCGCCTCAGAGTTTGGGAAGGACATAACCTGGTTATGAGTGTCCACGGGTTACAACACGATATGTGAAAAAGCAAAAATGAGATGGGGTATAGAGAGATCTCATTTGTCTCTAAAGAAGTTCGAGGGTTAGTTTTCGAGAGGATGTTGGGCGGTTACAGGGGTTGAGAAGTGCGGGGACTCTATAAATCAAGACTTCAGGTCTGAACGAAACAAAATGGATGAGTTAAGCTATTCTTCCTGGTTTAAACATAGTCCGTGCTAGAACAAAATAACTGCCAATGAGAATAAAACAAATACATTTATTTCATCACTGAACCTTGATGGACTCAATTTCCCCATTATTTGTTTCATCGGTACTTTATGTTTAGAAATAGCGAGTTCTTGAGAGAATCAGAAACCCATTTTCGATTTTGAAGATCTATACTTTGCAACTAATTAATCTTTGTGTGTCTTTTTAACGCGCGTTTGGTATCTTGTCTTCCTTTGGTTATATAAAACGAGAGACAACCCATCAAGAGACAGTCCCCGACTGCGCAAAACCAGCGTTTTATATTTTAAACATATGCTACGTAAAATAAATATTTTCTCCCTCTCCCACTCTCTCTCTCTCTGAATCAGCCCCTAATCTTCCAGTCCCGGTGCACAGTTTAGCTATTTTGTACTCGGCCAGGACGGGCACCATCACTCGACTCACGTTAGGTACATTTAATTTTCATAAGAATTAACTTTTTTACGCAGAAATTTTTTTAAAGTTTGCCCTTGACAAATATAAAAATGATGGAGGTTTAGAATGCAGTCATTTTTCTGAAACATCATGATGTGTTATAACGTAACATTTCGTTAAGTCGCAGGATATATAGTTTTATCCCGTCATAAGTTAACTGTAGCCTGGTTGACAAAATGGTGAAAAGGAACGACCAATACGTCTGAATGTACAAATTCAGGTCAAACATCCCTGTTTGTAACCTTGGGTGATGCAGATCCACGTATATTTTACGATTATTTCAACATGTCCTTATTTCTGCACAATTAACTATATATTAATACATTAGTTAATTGGTACTGTGCCGTACGTGTCAAACAACAACAACACCTTGCATTCATATAGCCCCTTGAACAATAAAACGTGCCAAGGGGCTTCATGGGAGAATTATCAAATAAGCTTTGACACCAAAGCAATAAAAAAAATTGTGAGAACCCACAAAACTGGGGACTGAATTCAACATCCCTGAATCTTCTGCACATATGGACACAGTTTGCACAGGTGGTATATGACTGAATCTTCACCCTAACAAAATTTCCTCAGGTTAGAAATATTGTGTGTAAAATTATCCTCATGAACCCCTATTTTGTCCTCTGTAAAATGATGTTAAACTGCAGCTATAAAACATCGACTGAAGGAGGGACGTGGAGATCTTGGTAATCTAAGGTCTGAGGAGCAAATGGCTGCTAAACTTGGTATAGGAGTAAGAACTTTCAAGAAACTTATCAAGATATATTTATATTTATATATTTATCCCACAATGAAGTATTATGCTCATATTTTGCTTCTTCCAAAGCCATTAATATCAATTAGGGACCGATAGCATAGCAGTCTTATCACTGAACTAGTAATCCAAAGGCCTGGACTAATGCTCTGAGTCAAATCCCACCATGACAGCTGGGGGAATTTAAGTTCAATTAATCAATAAATCTGGAATAAAATGCTAGTCTAATTAATAATGATCATGAAACTACTGGATTGTTGTAAAAATCTGCTCCACTAATCTCCTTGAGGGAAGGAAATCTGCCATTCAAACATGGTCTGGCCTACATGTGACTGCAGATCTCCAAGGAGTGCTACCCACTGAGCCATGGATAGCACATGTACCAGGATCACTAAGGGTCAATGGCATAGCAGCTGAAACTCAACTAATTTAGCACAGAAACTGAATTGGACCATCCATATAAATACTGTGGCTACAAGAGCAGGTCAGAGGCTAGAAATTCTGCACAAAGTAACTCACCTCCTTACACCATCCAGGACAAAGCAGCCTGTTATTTTGACAAACCAGTCAACACCTTCAACATGCACTCCCTCCACCACAACGCACAGTGACAGCAGTGTGCACCATCTACAAGATGTACTGCAACAACTCATCAAGGCTCCTTTGACATGACCTTCCAAACCCACAACCGCTATCACCTAGAAGAACAAGGGCAGTAGATGCATGGGAACACCACCATCTGCAAGTTCCCCACCAAGCCACACACCATCCTGACTTGGATCTATATCGCCGCTCCCTCGCTGTTGCTGGGTCAAGATCCTGGAACTCCCTCCCTAACAGCACAGTGGGTGTACCTACACCCCATGGACTGCAGCAGTTCAAGAAGACAGCTGCCCTCCAACTTCTCAAGGGCAATTAGGGATGGGCAATATAAATTCCAGCCTAGCTAGTGACACCCACATCCCATGAAAGAATAGTTTTTTTTTAAAGACTGGGGATTAAAAGTAGGGCCTTCCTGGTCTGCCCAGCAGTGCACTTACCAAATGAGTCATCAGCAAGCCATTCTAAAAACAAAATATCATGAGGGTTTTTTCGGGTTAAATAATGAAAATCTTTAGCTGGTTAGGGGGTCAGTAACCAGAGAACACAACTTTAAGACAATTGTCAAAACAACTGGAAATGAGATGAGACATTCTTTTATGCAATGAGTTGTTGTATTCTAGAAAGCGTGGCAGAAGCAGATTCAACCGTTGCTTTAAAAGGGGAATTGGATAAATGCTTGAAGAGGAGAAATTTTCAGGGCCCTGAGGAAAGAGCAGGAGATTGGGACTGGTCAGATAGCATGATGGGCCAAATGACCTCATTCTCTTCTGTGCTGCATGATTCCATGATTGTGTAGCAGGCTTAAATAAGTGACTAATGTAGTTAACGCTTAACTGCTCTCTGAAATGGCATATTGTATTTTGATTGTACCACCACTTTTTCAAGGGTATTTAGGGAAAAGAAATAAATGCTGGCCTTGTTTTTGAGGCTCACATCTCAAGAAAAATTGTATGAAAAAAGCTGACCTAGATTATCAATCCTGCACAATATTGAGGCAATAAGGTATCTATCACTTTCCAGCATGATAGGAGATGCACATAAGTTGCTTACACCTAATCCAGAATTCCATGTTTATGCCATGAGCACAAACATTGCTGCTGATATGTTTCCAGCATCTCGTCAATTCAAATTGTCAGTATAAAATATAAGTTACTAAGCTTTGTGTACCTTACTGTGGAGCTCTGTTGCAGACAGCATTCCTACCTGTATCATTATGGTTTGGGGAATAGGTGAATTTATAACATGGGAAATATATTTCTGAATGATAAAGCATTAAAACTTTGTAGAGGAGGAGGATCTAAATATTCATGACAAAAATATATCAGTGATGGCAGAGATTGACTAAGAAAAATGGCCTAACAAATAAAGGGCACCATCTCAGAGAGGTAATTCTTCATCATCTTAAAGTTAAATGACTTTTTCCTCCCACTCATTGTGACTAAAACAGTTTCCCAGTTCCACAGAACTTGCAATCTAATCCAGGTAGCTACTTTTTCTGTGCAAACCTGTGCATGTCAATGGGGTCTCAATAGCTATATCTGACAATGTCGTCATCCATCATCTTTCTGCAGATACTTTCAACAAGTCATTGGGTAGCAATCAAGAGCATTAGGCCAGATTGATCTCTACTGTGCCCACACAACACCTGCCAGCCCCTCATAGCTTGGGAACATTGAGGCAATTGTAAAGTGTCCACCACCACTGCATCTGAAATAATTTTAACTTAACCTTGATACCATCCTTATCTGCATACCCAAACACCATGTCAACTCAGAGATTTAAGTGACTTCTATTTACTTTGATCCAGGCCCACCTTATCCTCTCTTAGAAATAAATGCCCCCACCATTGCTGTGGCGCTAATTGGAAGGGGAGCAGACATTGCAAAGACTGCTATGATAACATGTAACTGACGCCTCCACAGCAGCCTAATAGGGAGAAAAGAACATACAGCAAAAGATGTAATTCTTTCAAAACTCTGGCCTATTGTTCTCAGTCTTTTTCTGGCTCTGTACAATGCTAACAACATTGGAAAATGTCAAGACTGTTGTTTGTGATTAGAAAAAAAAATGACAAAGCACAAAACTAACAAACATGTGGAACTATATATTTTTTTTTCCTCCAATTTTCTGCCCCTCTCTTTTGAAGGCCTTGGTTTATGCTTCTGTACAGAACACCGCTCAATTGGGTCTCATCCCTCCTGTGTTCTTTAATAATTGAAAATAATTGCTGAGATAATCAATCCTTTTCAATCATTAAAATGTGAATGGTGGCTCCACTTTACCTACTGGGTAAATGCATTATCTAGTTCAGTCTTTTGGATGAAACATTAAACCAAGGTTTAATTAAACATTAAACCTGCCCTCTCTAGTGGACGTAAAAGACTCAAGGCAGTATTTTAAAAAAGAGTAGGGAAGTTCCTGCTGGTGTCCTTCTGCTAACATTTATCCCCTTACTAGCTGTTGTATAATATGCTAAGCCAGGATTCTAACTGTAGGCATATCAGGGTCCTTACTTTAAAGCTAGTTTATTTACACTTTTTACATTGTGTACATTTCACTCTGTGTCTGGTATTGTACCATTGGCTTTGTTTTTCCGAGAAGTTCAACTCCTTCACTGTCATTATGGTCAGCAGGGATGATATGAGCTGAAGGCTCACAAGCAATAGGGAAACATGCATTTTTAAACAGCGGCCCATAAGGAATTCAGCCAGAGAGAACCTGTTGGTTAGGGGTGTGGCCTGATACTGTGTGAGAGCTGAAGGCCAATTCGAATTCTTGCACATCAGATCCTTACTGGTCCAGATTACTCACTCAGCCTCCCAATTGGCTTACAGGTGAATAGGTGAGTTGGTAATGTGGGAGACCCCATTATTAACGATGAACTGCTGAAAATGGTTGTTTGCAAATCGGACCATTATCTGAAATAATTTTGCCTGGGAACCAATGGGTGTAAAAGATGCTCTGTAGCGCTCTGATGACAGACTCTGATGTGGTTTTATGAAGCCTGATTATCTCTAATCATCGAGAATAATAATCAATAACTATGAGGTATGTCTTGCTGTGGAAGTCAAAGAGTATAGCCCTAAATTTTGCTAATGACGGTGAGGAAAGACAGATGGTACCGGGGTTCTGTTGGTGTTGGAGTATCAGTGCAGCAGATGTGGCAGGATAGGACAAAATCCTGGACTGCTTGTGTGATGCCCAGTCACTACATCGATTGGAGGGGTCTCATTCTGCATTTAACAATACCTAGGTGACCCCGTGGAGGCTGAATATCTTGTCACATGAGAATAACCAAATGATGGTCATCCACAACGGTCAAATGGGCTCACCGCTTATAGTATTTGCAGATAAGACGGCGGGTAGGGCTGTATTTAGACCATTCTTGGAGGCAGAATTCCCCTACTTGAATGCATTCGGTCATACTGAACATCCCCTGGTGTGGGAGAAATGGGTTTTGATTCCTGGGGCACTGACACCAGTACTGGGGAAAGTGGGAGCTGTTCTGTCTTCACCTGAACCATGCTGGGATGAGTGTTCTGGCAAGTTGTAGAGAGGGCTTTAAATTAAATAGTGGAGGCAAGGGATCAAGTTTGGGAGGATGTGATAAATTAAATAGAGAAGACAAGGCAAAAGAGCAAGGTAGAAAGAAGGAAAATGATGATCAGCACGTGTCAGGAAGAGACCTAAGAGTGCACCAGCAGATAAGGCTACTGATTACAAAAAAAAGTAAAAAGACAGAACTAAAGGCTCTTTATCTGAATGCACATAGCCTCCACTATTTAGTTTAAAGCCCTCTCTACTGCCCTAGTTATACAACTCTCCAGAATGTAGCATTTAATACAAAACAGATTAGTTGACAGCACAAATAGAAATAGGTATGTATGGTCTGATAGTCATTACATAGTCATGTTTGCACGATGGCAAAGACTTGGACCTGAATATTCAAGGGTACATTGATCACATTGGTACAATAGAGAGTAATGAGTTTAGGTCTGGAATGAAGATGTAGAATTAGTTTGGGTAGAGATGAGAAATAGTAAAGGTTGCAAGTCACTTGTGGGTGTGGTTTATAGGCTCCCTAGTAGTAACCACACTGTAGGACAGGGTATACAGGAAGAAATAATGTGGGCTTGTGAGAAAGGTATGGCAATTGTCATGGGTGATTTTAATCTACAGATTAAAATATAGATTGGTCATGTTTTCATCATCACCATCACATACCTCAATGTAAACATCATTGACCGTGGCACCTCCCGTCTCACTTACTCAGTTAGAACACCCAGGACAATAAGGAAGAGGAAGGGCCTCGGTATCCTTAGCATAACCCAACTTTGACTTCGAAACTCTCACACCCCCACACTGCTTCTTACTCTTGTCTGCAACTCTTTGTACATGTCCCGTAATAGTCAGACATACTTCTCAGAGACTCCACGAATTCTAGCACATCTTCAGACTTCCTCCCTAAGCATCTGGCTGTAAGTCTTCTCTAGATCGATTAATACAATTTTCATGTTCCCTTGGCCATCCTGATATTTCTTTATCATTTGTCTCAAAAGATAAATGGTATTGGTGGTGAGAGAGGCTCATGAGAGGGAACAGGAAAGGGAAAAAGAATTCCAGCTCTGAAAATTGGAAATAGGGCTAGCAACTCAAAGGGAGAGAGAAACCAGACAGCTGGAAGCTGTGGGGGAAAATCTCTCTCTATCTGGTAGCAACCCCTATCTCCCTACCCTAGAATCACTACCTGAGGCCCTCAAGAACGCCAAATCCATTCCAGAATTCAAAGGAGTGACCTGGAGTCATTTTTTACCGCTTTTGAGAAAGTAGCAGGACAGCTAAAATGGCCATCAGATATCTGGACATTTTTAATTCAAGGGCAGTTGTCAGGGTGAGCCCAAGAGGCTCACTCCATGCTGACTCCTAATGAATTATGAGCAGACTAAGGCTGCCACCCTAAGTGCCTACAAGTTAGTCCTGGAAACATGCCACCAACAATTTCAGAACGCTCATAAGAAACCCACACAAACCTACATCAAGTTTGAACAGCTGAAGCAAATCACATTTGACCGATCGGTAAGGTCCTTAAAAGTCCCACGCACCTATGAGGGATTGTGTGAGTTGAATTTGTAGGAGGAATTCAAAATTGCTTACCCTGCAACCTGTGGATGAACTTAAAGGAGCAGAGAATCCTCACAGCCAGGGATGCAGCAGTCACAGCAGACAGCTATGATCTCACCGATAGGCCTGGAAACTCAGTCAGACCTTTTCCAAGCCATTCCCATGAACATTGGAAAGATAGGCAGGGTGACCTAGGCAGAAAAGGCCCTCCACCCAGAAAAGAAAACATAAAGGAGGGGGTGCGAGGAGTCCTCGTGCAACCCAAAAGGAGAACACTTGGAAACTGGTATGTTCTCATTTTAATAAAATAGGCCATTCCAGACATTAGTGCTGGAAATTGTGAGGAAAGACTGTAGGTCTAATAGGGCTGCACAAATAGTGCCCCGAAGGACATCCCAGTGGGTAGTGTGGCAAAGCAGGCAGAGACTCTCGCTACAGAAACTTACCCCTTGGAGGACATGGCATTATGTATGTGAGCCAGACAAACTCCCAGACAGCTTGCGAGTGTTTTGTCCCTTCAGGAACTGTCTCTCCATATCCGTCCCAAAATGTGAGCGAGTCAGTTGTACTGCTCCGGGACACAGGGGCAACTTAGTCCTTAATGTTGGAGGGAAGCCTAAACCTACACCCCACCCCGCCTACCGAGTCCTCCCTAAAGGCCAAAGCCCTTTTCAGTGGAGTGGGAGGAGGATCTATGTTTGTATCCCTCTATAGGATCCAACTAGAGTGTGACCGTTTCTTGGCCCTGTCACTGTAGGAATTGCCCCAGAACAACCAGTGGCAGGAATCAATTTCCTCCTCTGAAACAATTTGGCTGGCAGCAAAATATTAGCCAGCAAAAGAAAAGAGGCCAATGTCAGCCAGCAGAAATCTGCAGGAATGCAGAAAACTGGGGAACGATCAGAGGCTCAAAAGGGTGAAATAAAACGCATAACCATTGGGCGAGAGCTGTTTGAATGTAACAAGGCCAAAGCCAGGCCAGTAGAATTAAAAGAGGTCTATGAAGACCAATAGAATGTAAAATAGACATCCAGAATATCCCAGAATTAAACAGGGACCAGAGAAGCCCCAGAGCGGGAAAGACATAGTGAGGGAGATGCCCCACATAGTTGGAGAGCCTGAAGGAAGACAAGTTATTAAACCAGGAAAGGAAATGATTAAGGAATTGCTGGAAATATGGCTGGCAGAAACATTCTTTCCAAATTTAAATGGGGATCAGGTAAGTTCCCAACCAAAAAGAGTGATGGTGATGCCTCACTTAGTTGAAAAGCCACAGGGAGGTACAGCAAGAGCTGACCATCCACCAGAGGGCAGTAGTTTTTCAAAAGGAATGGCACCGACTACCCTACTGACCAGCAGAGAGATTCCAACCAGATTGGATCCCATCGTAAGGCAACATGACAGAGCTGCCCACTGCATTTAAAATGGCCTATACCAGCCCACCAGGCTACATCACAGTAGTCCTACTCAGTATGGATTGAGGAGAGACCCCTTTCAGAAAGCAGACTTCCTATCATCCAGGCCCTGGAATGTTGGCCCAGGTCAGAAGAATATTTCCCACCTGTTGCACTGCCAACCCCTAGCGCCAAGCAACAGTAACTGGAATACCCCAGTTGAGCTCATGCCTGAGCTGGATACTGAACCAGTCTCCCTGAAAGAGGCCAAAGTCCCATTAAAGAGCCCCAATCTCCTGACAATTAGCTCAACTACAGAGTCTGGGTTGGGACAACCGAACCCACAGGTTACCAAGGTTGATAGGGAGGAGCTAAACTGGATAAGGGCCACTCGACCCTATGATCAAAAGATCTGGCACTCAGGGAGTGAGATGCCCAGCATTCCCCTGCAGATAGCCCCAAGCAGCTTGACCATCACTCACCCAAGTGCTAACCACCATGTAAAACTCCCAGATCCTTTAGGATATATATACTCAAGATTTGGACAGGCATAGAGTTCTGAAAACCATGGCTTTGCTTATGCCTGATACCTGACAGAGAAAAAGTCAGAACTCTAACCCTGAATAGACTTCCCCTTAAAGACAGATTTCAAACCTTCCCAGGACATCTAAACATTCCACAACTTAGAAAAGGACACTGTCCTTGCTGATGCACAAACCCAGGTATAAACCTCAAAAAATGCAGCAGGGACCTGCTATTGACCCTACTAGCTATATGTTTGACTTTCCACTGTAAACTTACAAACATACGAAATAGGAGTAGAAGTAGGCCATTTGGCCCCTTGAGCCTGCTCCGTCATTCAATAAGATCATGGCTGATCTATTTGTATTTCTACTTCCACATTCCGATCCAGCCCCGATAACCTTTGATTCCTTTGCCTAACAAGAATCTATCTACTGCGGATGCTGGAAATCTGCAACAAAAACAAAAAATGCTGCAAAAACTCAGCAGGTCTAAAAGCACCTGTAGAGAGAAAGACAGAGTTAAAATTTCGACTCCAAATGACGAGTCCATATGGATTTGAGGAAGTGTCATACAGACTCGAAACGTTAACAAGAATCTATCTACCTCCGCCTTAAAGATATTCAATGACCACCTCCTGAGGCAGAGTTCCAAGTTCGCACAACCATCTGAGAGAAATAAATTCTCCTCATCTTCATCCTAAAATGGCATCCCCTAATTTTAAACTAGTGTCCCCTAGTCCTGTCTCACCCACAAGAGGAAAGATCATTTCTGCATCCAGCTTTGTCAAGGCTATTCAGGATCTTATATACATCAATCAAGTCATCCCTCACTCTTCTAAACTCCAGTGGAAACAAGCCCAGTCCGACCAAACTATCTTCATAAGACAGCACACTTATTCCAGTTCAAGTAAACCTCCTCTGAACTGCCTCTAAGGCATTTACATCCTTTGTTAAATAAGGAGACCAAAACTGTACACAGTATTTGTGATGTAATCTCACCAATAACTGAAGCATAACATCCTTACTTTTATGTTCAATTCCTCTCATAATAAAGGATGGTATTCCATTAGCCTTCTTAATTACTTGCTGTACCTGCATAGTAACTTTTTGTGACTCATGCACTAGAGCAGTTAGATCCCTTTGCACCTTGGAATTTTGCAGTCATTCTCCATTGAAGTAATATTCTGCTTTTTTATTCTTCCTGCCAAAGTGAACAACTTCACATTTTCCCACATTATACTCCATCTGCCAGATTTTTACCCACTCGGTCAACCTATCTATATCTGTCTGCAAACTCCTTATATCCTCTTCACAACACACTTTCCTAACTGTCTTTGTGTCATCTGCAAATTTAGCTACCATGCCTTCGCTCCCCTCATCTAAGTCATTGATATAAATTATAAAAAGTTGAGGCCCCAGCACAGATCCCTGTGGGACTCCACTTGTTACATCCTGCCAATCAGAAAATGACCCATTTATGCTGTTTTCTACTAGCCAGCCAATCTTCTATCCATGCTAATATGTTACTCCCTACACCATAAGCCTTTATTTTCTGCAATAACCTTTGATGTGGCACCTTATCGAATGCCCTCTGGAAATCCGAGAATAGCATGTCTACAGACTCTCCTTTATCCACGGCGTAAGTTACTCTTTCAAAGAACTCCAATAAATTGGTTAAACATGACTCCCCTTTCACAAAACGAGGCTGACTCTTCCCAATTACCTTGAGTTTTTTTAAGTGCCCAGCTATAACCTCCTTAATGATCAATTCTAGCACCTTCCCCATGACAGACTTCAGGCTAACTGATCAATAGGCCTGAAATTTTCCCAAGTCAGATGGGCTTGGCGGGAGTGGGAGGGGGCAGTCGTGGAGCTGCCCGCCAACCGCGATCAGCTCTGCACCACCATTTTACGCGGGCTGGCCAATTAAGGCCCGCCTAGAATAATATGCGAGCAGCTACCTGTGTGGGTAGAGGGAAGAGGGGGAGTCGGGGCCAGTGCTCTTTCACACAGGCATGCAAAAGAGCACTTCAATCTCCCTGAGGCACGGAGCTGGCTCAGGGAAACTGAAGCACTTTTGAAATAAATAAATGGAATAAAGATTTAATGAAACATGTCCCCTCATATGACTGTCACATGAGATGGGACATGTTTTTATATTTTGGAAAAAATTTTTATTCAATTTGTTAAAGCTTTAGGCAACCTCATCCTGCTCGCGAATGAGGTTTCCTAAAAAACATAAAGGCCACTTTTCGCCTGCCCGCCAACCATTAGTTTGGACGGGCAGCGTACATTTCCAATTAATTAGTTCCTTAATGGCCTTAATGGGCCATGTAATGATCAGCAGGTGTGCAACCGACCCCAGCGCATGCCTGCCGAACGAAACATCGCGAGACAGTGCGATGACATCGGGACACATGCCGGACATCATCGCATGTCATTATATGTGCCGGCATGTCGGGCCCGCCCCCGTGCGTGACTGAAAAACCCTGGCCATGGTTTCCTATTTTCTGCCTCCCTCCCTTCTTGAATAAATGGGTTACATTTGCTACTATTCAGGTCTGAGAGAATCGTCCCAGAATCTAGCAAACGGATATTGTCTCTCCGTCTCTCTCTTTCCCCGGACCCCCTTCCCTCAATCGCGTGATATGATAGTCGGCAGGCGCGTGTGAGTGTTGGCAGCGCGCCCACCGACGATTAAGAGGCCTTTTAAGGCCCTAAATCAATTCATTTAAAGCTATTTATCATTGCCTTACAGTTGGTAGGTGGGCAAATCAGCCTGATGGCCTTTGGATTTTTTAGGAAACCTCATCTGCGGGCAGGATGAGGTTTCCAACATTAATTTTAAAAAATTAAAAATTTTTGATATAATTTTTATTACGTTCATGTGAGTGTGAGTGAGTTTTTCACATTTTCATAATCTTTATTGTTGATTTTACTATTCTCCAGCTCCCTAAGGTAGCTCCCTGCCTTCAGGGCGCTTTCAGTGCACGCTACCCTGCGCATGCGCAGGCTTTTGCCCTTGCATTCCTCCCACCCCCACCCTGGCAGCACTGAGTTTCTCAGTGCACCTTTCACGCTGGCTGGCCATTAATTGGCCAGCCAGTGTGAAATCGTAGTCAGGGGCCAATTGTGCGTGGCAGGCCATTTCCCAGCCGCTCCCAGGCCCACCCAACGACCTGAAAATCCTGCCCTTGGATCTGCAGGCTGACAAGTCTCAGGTGTTGATTGACTTCATCCTAGGTTCTTGAAAGAAGTGGCTAATGAGGAAATAGATGCTTTGGTGTTAATTTTCCAAAATTTGCTATTTTATACCTGACCTGGTAGGGCGCACACCTGCCCATGGGACGTAAAATCCTGCCCCAACAGTTTGCTCAGTAAGGCTTCCCTAGTGAGTGCAATATCCTCAAATTCCACACTTCCTTCCACCTCTTGATTTATGGCTATTACTAGAATGTTTTTTGTATCCTCTGTAGTGAAGACAGAAACAAAATATTTGTTCATTTCATCTGTCATTTCCTTATTATCTATGATTAAGTTCCCATTCTCACTCTGTAGAGGATCAACACTCACTTTACTTAGTCTTTTCCTTTTTAAATACCTGAAGAAGCTCTTGCTATCCGTTTTTACATTTATAGCTAGCTTCCTCTCATACGCTAATTTCTTTCTCCTGACCAACCTTTTAGTCATTCTCTGCCGTTCATTATATCCTACCAATCATCTGACCTGCCACTCATCTTTGTGTAGTTATATGCTTTTGCCTTAAGTTTGATGCTTTCCTTAACTTCTTTAGTTAACCAAGGATGGTAGGTCCTCCCCTTAGAATATTTCTTTAGCATAGAAATACTTATTCTGAATATTCTAAAATATCCCCTTAAATTACTCCCACTACTTCTCTATTGATCTATCCCCTAGCCTAGTATCCCAGTTCACTTCAGCTAGCTCAGCTATCATGCCCATATAGTTGCCCTTATTTAAGTTTAAAATATTAGTCTTATACCCGCTCTTCTCTCCTTCAAACTGGATGCAAAATTTAATCATATTGAAGGGTTTGTTCTGTTGAAGGATCATGAGGACTCGAAACGTCAACTGTGCTCTTCTCCACTGATGCTGCCAGACCTGCTGAGTTTTTCCAGGTATTTCTGTTTTTGTTTTTGTTTTCAATCATAATGTGGTTGCTGCTATCTAGGGATGCCTTTACTCTGAGATCATTAATTAATCCAGTCAAATTACACAATACCATGATAAAAACAAAAAACTGTGGATGCTGGAAATCCAAAACAAAAACAGAAATACCTGGAAAAATACCAATACCATGTTTAATATAACCTGTTCTCTGGTTGAATATGAATGCATACTTCATTACTTCCTAAACAAAAACAGAATTAGCTGGAAAAATTCAGCAGGTCTGGCAGCATTGGCGGAGAAGAAAAGAGTTGACGTTTTGAGTCCTCATGACCCTTCAACAGAGGACTCGAAATGTCAACTCTTTTCTTCTCCGCCGATGCTGCCAAACCTGCTGAGTTTTTCCAGGTAATTCTGTTTTTGTTTTGGATTTCCAGCATCCGCAGTTTTTTGTTTTTATATTTTACTTCTTTACTTCCTGTTTTACTTTCATCCTTAAAATGGCTGAACCTATGTCTGCCTGCGACCCCAGAACAAAAAGAATCCACTTTGGAGTCTCGGGGAAACTCACACCTTGTTATTCTGAGGAACCACTAAGGATCAGCTGGGGACTGCACAGCCCAACTTTAAAGAGCACTGTACAAATGATATTTGCATTTGATAACCCAGATCGCCAGCAGGAAACACAGGGTCTGCTAAGACAAAGGCCCCTCAAATGTTCCTTTCAACTCATAATGGCTTGGATGTTTAGCAGTCTTTAAGACCCAGCCAAATTATACACGCCACTGCTTATAAAGAGGGATAAAAATCAAAAACACCTGTTTACAGATGAGCAATTAGAGGAGGAATTAGTGCTGTTTAAATTAACCGCTCTTGCCATAACACTTCACTGTTTTTCTTGCCGTTCAGTACTGTTCTAATTTCCTGCAGAGTGATGCTAGTTTCCATTCTTTGATTTGCAGCTACTTCTTCCGTCTTTGCTCTCAGGTTTTCTTCATTCATAAGCCAGTTAAAGAATTGGCACCACCTTGCTTTGATTTCCTTCTCTTTCACTAAGTACTCCATCTGCATCCTTTAATCTATGTATATTTCTGACATCTTTTGTTAATCTACCTCCAGTAGCTGTTATTCTGAAGGGAGCTGTTGTCCCTCTTTGGTATCCAGACTTTCATATGTTTCTTCCATGGCCACGGATCTTCCTCTAGCAATCGCTTTCTTTGCATCCTTTTTGCCTTCTTGTACTGTTCTTTATCTTTTTTGTGCCCTGACTGCTTCCACTTCTTTAACAGTTCCTCCTTTTACTATACTTTTCAAGTTTTCATTCCCCTACCAAGTTTCTTTTCTAGTGTCTCTCCTCCCTGACATATTTCTTCACCCGTTATCCTAATCTAATCTGCCATTGAGTTCCAGCAGCCTTCCACGATGTCTGCCATAACTTCTTCTATTTCTCTTGGCTCTCCAAATTCCTCTTCACTTGTGGACCTTTGAACTTCTACCACCTGATGTCCTGTCCATCTCTAATTTACTGCTTTTTTTAAATTGTAATCAGCTCTACCATCAACATTCTATGCTGGGTGGTCAGTGCTTCACTTGAGAAGACTTTGCAGTTCTTTGATTCCTCTGCATATTCTTTTCTAACCATGATGTAATCCAGCTGTGTTTCTCTACCACTACTGTTGTACGTTATAAAGTGAGTTATGTGTTTTTGGTACCAGGTGTTTAGTATTACCAGTTGGTATGACACAACAAATTCCAGAACCTTGGCTCCTTCTTCATTCGCTTCTCCAAAACTGTATCCACCGTGGATAACCTTGTATTTTACTCTTTCTCTCCCCACATGTCCATTTAGGTCACCTCCCACCATTATCCTGTCACTGCTTGGTATTGTTTGAATTGCGTTGTCCATCTCTTCTCAGAATTCTTCTTTCTCCTCTGGTCCGCATCCACTCTGGGATGCATAACAATGGACTGAGTTGCGTATCTCGCCCCCAATTTCTAGCTTCACTTTAATGATTCTGTTACTGATTCTGTCCACTGTCCTTCATTTCCTTGCTTAGCACTATTCTAAAACCATTTCTTCTCCCACCCTGTCCATGGTAGTAAAGTTTATATCAACTACCAATTTCTCTCGCTTTGCTGCCCTTCCACTTTGTTTCCTGGAGGCCCATATTTGCATTCCTTTTCTCACCACCAAGTCAGTTAGACTTGCTAATTTGAGTTTGGTCATCCTTCCACCCTACCTTCGGGCTGTCTTCTTTAGCCATCTTTGTCCATTGGATGATAACTTTTGCCCATCCCCCACAGGGTTTGGGCAGTGACAATGCGTGTCACTTGCAGGGTAAGCATTAACATGGGTGCCATTTCCATTCATACCAACCATCATTTGGATTTGGCTGGTGGTTTTACAGGCAGATGCCCTTCCTTCAGACCATGGACTATGCAGTGATAATAGGTACAGCAGCATGTAATTTCTACAATTCCTATAAGATGTAGCATACCTGGAGGTAACTTGCGAATCACTGTGAATGAAACAGAATGATTAATTTAACCCAGAGTGCTAACTGAGTAAAAAGGTATCATCTTGACACAAGCCTGATTATGTTTATTGTTATGATGATGCACAGCATGGAATGCCGGAGCTGTTTGTGCTATGGTCTGGGCTATAAATGAATGAACAATAATTTTCCCTTTGTCCAAATCAACTGATACTTTTGTGTCCAGTACTCCACTTGATTTTTTTTAAACAGTTAAAAGGCTGTCCTTAATTTGATGCAGAATAGCGACAATGATAGAAAACCTCTTTCTCCCTATGGTGAAGGAAAATGCTGATATTTTTTCCTTGGGTCATTGGCCTCTCCCTCTGTCCTCGCAGATATTTTTTCTGTTCTCTTCTGGGATAGAACTATAATGCGCTAGCACTGAGACCTAGCGCTTGATTTTTAGCCCTGGAATGAGGGCAAGTGGATGTGGAATTTTGTGCCACTAGTGTGGGTTGTGGCAGGATTACTCACCCACAAATAGTGGGTAGCCAATTGAGCTGTTTAAGAGCGTATGTTCCAGTCAGCCTCGAGGTCCCTATAGGTGGTGGGGGACAGTGCAGCTGACTCTATGCGTCCTCTGGCTCTTCAAACAGGCTTGGAGGTCTGGGTTTCCTGCTTGGGTTCTGGATTCAGCAGTAGCAGCAGCAGGCTGCTTTACCTCCCCAACCCCCCACCACCCACCAACAATGGAGGCCCAGTTGCAAAGGCCTTTTCTTATTTTAAATTTGAAAAAGTTGGAGAGAGGGGACTCCATTTTAGGGCACCTTCTCCCTCACTTAGCTGCCATGCCATCCTGCTGCTGCTTTCAGGCTGAGAGCCTCCTAATCTTTCTTAAATGTGGAACAAGCACATTCAAGCAAAAAATTGGTGGTAGTATAACTATTTCAACACATTGTCCGGAATTTTCCGGCCTCACCGTGGCTGGGACAGGGTCATAAAATGCAGTGAACCGTTCTAAACTCCATTGACTTTGATGGGAACGTAAAATCCCACTGCTGTAAAAATCCGCCCCTGTCTCAATGTGACCATTCTGCCTGCTGAACTGACATTCAGAAAGAGGATGAGAGCAGAGTAATACCGCAGCTAGCTTATAATTATATTGTAGGCAAGTCGAGCCAATTTTAAATATATCAGTCTGAAGCCAGCAAGACAGAACAGAAAACTACAACAACAACTTGCATTCATATAGTGACTTTAATGTAATAAAACATCCTAAGCCATTCCACATGGGTGTTATCAAACAAAATGTGACACTGAGTCACATAAGGAGATTTTAGGACAAGCGACTAAAAATTTGATCAAAGTGATTGGTGTTAAAGAGGAGCTTAAAGGAGGAGAGGGAATCAGAGAGGCAGATAGTTTGAAAGAAGCAATTCCAGAGCTTAGGGCCTAAGCAGCTAAAAGTACTCATACCAATGACAAAACGATTAATATCGGGGATGTTCAGAAGACCCGAGATCTTGTAGAACTGGAAAAGGTTACAGAGATAGGATGGGGTGATGGCATGGGATTTGAAAACAAGGGTGAGAATTTTAAATTTGAGGTATTGCCGGGCTGGAAGCCAATAAAGGTCAGCAATCACAGGGGTGATAGTTGAACATGACTTGAGGTGAGACAGGGTCAGCTGCTGAGTTTTGGGTAAGCTTAACTCCCTTGAGGGTGGAGGATGGGAGGCTGGCCTTGGCAGCATTGCAGCATTGCAATAATCAAGTCTAGAGGTAGCAAAGACATGGATGAGAATTTCATGTAGAATAGGCTGACACAGGAGAGGTAACAGGTAATGTTACTGGGTTTGAAGTAGGTGGTGATGGTGTAGATATAGAATTAAAACTCAGCTTACGCTCAAAGAAGAAGCCAAGTTTGCAAATGATCTGATTCAGCCTCTGACAATGTGCTGGGAGAGGAATGGAGTTGATGGCAAGGGAACAAAGTTTGAAGGTGGAGACCCAGGACAGAAAATAGCTTTGGGCTTCTCAATACCCTAGTTTGAGGAAATTTCTGCTTATTCAGTATAGCATGGCAAATCAGGATAGCATGATAAATCAGAAGTAGTAGGGGAGTTGAGAGAGCTGGTGAGGTAGAGGTGGGTGCCATCAGCAAAAATGTGGAGCCCGGCTGGTTTTTGAATGAAGTTATCAAGAGACAGCATGTAGATTAGAAACATGGTGGGGCCAAGGATAAATCCTCTGGGGATTCCAGAGTTAATGGTGCTGGAGCAGAAAGAGACACCATTGCAGGTGATTCTCTGGCTATGACTGGATAGATAGGAATGGAACCAAGTAAGGGCAGTCCCACCCAACTGGACATGAGAGGAGAGGTGTTGGAAAATGATAGTGTGATCAACAGTATCAATACCTGCAGACAGGTTGAGACAGATGAGAATGAATCATTAACCATGATCACAGTCACATATGCTGTCATTTGTGACTTTGATAATGGCCGTTTCAGTGCTATGACATGGAGCTGTGGGAAAGGTGGCCATGGATTTGAGAGACAACAACATATGTGTTGACTCTTAAATCTCTCTGAAGTGGCCCAGCAAGCCACTCAGTTTATCAAACCACTACAAATAAATTGAAGAATAAAGCTGGATGAACAACCCTAAATCAACTCAGGCACTGAGCATGACAAAGGGAAATCCAGCCCAGTCAACCCTGCAAAGTGTTCTTCAATAACACCTGGAGGACTTGTGAAAAAAATAGGAGGGCTGTCCCACAGACTAATCACATCCTGACATAGTCATACTTGCAGAATCATACCTTTTAGCCAATGTCCCAAACGAGAGGTAGTGGCATAGAACAGCTGGGAGGGAGTGGCTCTGTCCTCTCCTGGGAGCAGACCTCATGAAATCTCATGACATCAGGTCAAACATGGACAATGAAACCTCCTGCTGATTACAACCTATCACCCTCCCTCAGCTGATGAATCAGTACTTATTTCTGGAAGGCATTTCATAAGGTGCCGCATCAAAGGTTATTGCGAAAAATAAAAGCTCATGCTGTAGTGGGTTATATATTGGCATGGATAGAAGATTGGCTAGCTAACAGGAAACAGAGGGTAGGCATGAATGGGTCTTTTTCCGGTTGACAAGATGTGATGAGTGGTATGCCACAAGGATCAGTGCTGGGGCCTTAACTTTTTACAATTTATACAAATGACTTGGATGAAGGGAGAAAAGGTTTGGTTTCTAAATTTGCTGATGGCACAAAGATAGGTATGATAGTAAGATGTGAAGAGGACATAAAGAGGCTACAAAGGGACATAGTTAAAGTAAGTGAGTGGGCAAAGATCTGGCAAATGAAGTATAATGTGGGGAAGTGTGAAATTGTCCATTTTGGCAGGAAAAATAAGAAAGAAGTATATTATCTAATTGGTGAGAGGTTGCAGAGCTCGGAGATGCAGAGGTTTCTAGGACTCCTAGTGCATGAACCGCAAAAGGCTGGTATGCAGATACAGAAAGTAATTAGAAAGCTAATAGAACGTTCTCATTTATTGCCGGGAATTGAATGCAAAAGTAGGGAGGTTATGGTTATACGGAGCGCTAACGTGTCCACATCTGGAGTACAGAGGAGGTTATACTCAACCAATACCTCGTTTGGGCAGGTTGTCTTATGAGGAAAGTTTGGACAGGCTAGGCTTGTATCCACTGGAGCTTAGAAGAGTAAGAGGTGGCTTGAAACATATAAGGTGTTGAGGGGTCTTGACATGTTCGATGTGGAAAGGATGTTTCCTCTTGTAGGGGAATCTAGTACTAGGGGCCACTGTTTAAAAATAAGGGGTCACCCATTAGGACAGAGATGAGGAGAAATTTTTTCTGTCAGAGGGTTATGAGTCTTTGGAGCTCTCTTCCTCAAAAGACAACGGAAGCCAAGTCTTTGAATATTTTTAAGGCAGAGGTAAATAGACTCTTGATGAGCAAGGGGGTGAAAGGTTATCGAGGGTAAGCGGGAATGTGGAGCTGAGGTTAAAATTAGATCAGCCATTATCTCATTGAGTGGCGGAGCAGGTTTGAAGGGCCGAATGGCCTACTCCTGCTCCTAATTTGTATTTTCGTATGCTTCCCCATGTTGAGCACTACTTGGAAGAAGCACTGAAAGTCGCAGAGGCACAGAATGTACTCTGGCGGGGAACTTTAATGCCCATCATCAAG
Organism: Carcharodon carcharias; assembly: GCF_017639515.1. Taxonomy (NCBI): domain Eukaryota; kingdom Metazoa; phylum Chordata; class Chondrichthyes; order Lamniformes; family Lamnidae; genus Carcharodon; species Carcharodon carcharias. The sequence continues at coordinate 71,521,247 of NC_054474.1, read as the reverse complement.
AGTGGCTCGGTAGCACCAATACCTACCGATCTGGCCGAGTCCTGAAGGACATACAGGTGGTGACAGAAGCAATGAGGGAAAAAAAACTCCCTGGCCTCATTGTCACCAATCTATTTGTCACAAATGCATCTGTCCAAGACAGTATTGATAGGAGTTACCATGCACAGTCCTTGTGCAGACAAGGTAAATTCTTCACACCAAGGACACCTTCCATTGTGCAGATTGAAATTGGCAGGTATGATGTGGTGGGCATCACAGAGACATGCAAGGGGATCAGGACTGGGAGTGAAATATCCAAGGATAAACATCCTATCGAAAAGATAGGCAGGTTGGCAGAGGGGGTGGGGTTGTTTTGTTAGGAAGAAATGAAATTAAATCGATAGCAAGAAATGACGTAGGGTCAGATGATGTAGAATCTGTGTGGGTAGAGTTGAGGAACTGCAAAGGTATAAAAAACCATAATGGGAGTTATGTAAAGGCCTCCGAACAGAGGTCAGGATGTGGGGCACAAGATCACCAGGATATAGAAAAGGCGTGTAAGAAAGGCAAGGTTACAGTGATCATGGGGGATTTCAATATGCAGGTAGACTGGGAAAATCAGGTTGGTAGTGGATCCCAAGAAAAGGAATTTGTGGAATGTCTAAGATATGGCTTTTTGGAGCAGCTTGTGGTGGAGCCCACTAGGGAACAGGCAATTCTAGATTTAGTGATGTGTAATGAGGCAGATTTGATAAGGGAGTTTAAGGTGAAGGAACCCTTAAGAGGAAGTGACCATAATATGATAGAATTTACCCTGCAATTTAAGAGGAAAAAGCTGGAATCAGATGTAACGGTATTACAGTTGAATAAAGGTAACTACAGAGGCATGAGGGAGGAGCTGGCCAGAACTGACTGGGAGATGAGCCCAGCAGGAAAGACAGTGGAACAGCAATGGCAGGAATTTCTGGGAGTAATTTGGGAGACACAGCAAAAATTCATCTCTAGGAAGAAGAAGCATACTAAAGGGAGGACGAGGCAACCATGGCTAACAAGGGAAGTCAGGGACAGCATAAAAGCTACAGAGAAAGCATACAATGCAGCAAAGAGCAGTGGGAAACCAGGGGATTGGGAAGCCTACAATGACCAACAGAGGACAACTAAAAAAGAAATAAGGAGGGAGAAAATTAAATATGAAGGTAAACTAGCCAGTAATATAAAAGAAGATTGCAAGAGTATTTTTTAGATATATAAAGGGTAAGAGAGAGGCAAAAATGGACATTGGGCCGTTGGAAAATGACACTGGTGAAGTAATAGCGGGGAACAAAGAAATGGCAGAGGGATTGAATAGGTACTTTGCGTCAGTCTTCATGGTGGAAGACACGAGTAACATCCCCAAAGTTCAAGAGAGTTGGGGAGCAGAGGTGAGTATGGTGGCCATTACCAAGGAGAAAGTGCTAGGAAAACTGAAAGGTCTGAAGGTGGATAAATCGCCTGGACCAGATGGATTACACCCCAGAGTTCTGAAGGAGATAGCTGAAAAGATAGTGGAGGCATTAGTGGTGATCTTTCAGGAATCACTGGAGTCAGGCGAGGTCCCAGAGGACTGGAAAATCGCTAAAGTAACCCCCCTGTTTAAGAAGAGAGTGAGACAAAAGATGGGAAATTACAGGTCGATTAGCCTGACCTCAGTCATTGGTAAGATTTTAGAGTCCATTATTAAGGATGAGATTTCAGAATACTTGGAAGTGCATGGTAAAATAGGGCAAAGTCAGCATGGTTTCATCAAGGGGAGGTCATGCCTGACAAATCTGTTAGAATTCTTTGAGGAGGTAACAAGTAGGTTAGACAAAGGAGAGCCAATGGATGTTATCTACTTGGACTTCCAGAAGGCCTTTGACAAGGTGCCGCACAGGAGGTTGCTAGGTAAGATAAGATCTCATGGTGTTAGAGGCAACGTACTAGCATGGATAGAAGATTGGCTGTCTGGCAGGAGGCAGAGAGTGGGGATAAGGGAGTCCTTCTCAGGATGGCGGTCGGTGACTAGTGGAGTTCCGCAGGGGTCAGTGTTGGAACCTCAACTTTTCACTTTATACATTAATGATCTAGATGAAGGAACTGAGGGCATCCTGGCTAAGTTTGCAGATGATACAAAGATAGATGGAGGGACAGGTAGTATTGAGGAGGCAGGGAGGCTGGAGAAGGATTTGGACAGGTTAGGAGAATGGGAAAAGAAGTGGCAGATGGAATACAACGTGGGTAAGTGTGAGGTCATGCACTTTGGTAGGAAGAATAGAGGCATAGACTATTTTCTAAATGGGGAGAGAATTCAGAAATCTGGATTGCAAAGGGACTTGGGAGTCCTAGTCCAGGATTCTCTTAAGGTTAACTTGCAGGTTGAGTCGGTAGTTAGGAAGGCAAATGCAATGTTGGCATTTATTTCGAGAGGACTATAATATAAAAGTAGGGATGTGCTGCTGAGGCTTTATAAGGCTCTGGTCAGACCACATTTAGAATATTGTGAGCAATTTTGGGCCCCGTATCTCAGGAAGGATGTGCTGGCCCTGGAGAGAGTCCAGAGGATGTTCACGAGAACGATCCCAAGAATGAAAGGCTTAACATATGAGGAATGTTTGAGGACTCTGGGTCTATTCTCGATGGAGTTTAGAAGGATGAGGGGGGATCTGATTGAAACTTACAGAATACTGAAAGGCCTGGATAGAGTGGACATGGGGAAGGTGTTTCCATTAGTAGGAGAGACTAGGACCCGAGGACACAGCCTCAGAGTAAAGGGAAGACCTTTTAGAACAGAGATGAAGAGAAACTTCTTTAGCCAGAAAGTGGTGAATCTATGGAATTCATTGCCACAGAAGGCTGTGGAGGCCAGGTCATTGAGTGGATTTAAGACCGAGATAGGTAGATTCTTGATAGGTAAGGGGATCAAAGGTTACGGGGTGAAGGTGGGAGAATGGGATTGAGAAACTTAACAGCCATGATTGAATGGTGGAGCAGACTCGATGGGCTGGTCTAATTTCTGCTCCTATGTCTTATGGTCTTATGATGTGGCACTGTTGGTGGTGGTGTGTTACAGTTCATTCATGGATCTGTGTCACAACATGTATTTTTACATGCATTTTGTAGTCTGGAGCTATGGATTGTGATGATAGGGGCTCCAACTTTCTTTCCATCACATGGGTAACCAGAAATCTCTCCCACTCCTTATCGCCTGCCATTGGTTTGTGTGCAAAAATATTTTAGGTTGATACGCTACCTGTTTGGCCACATTATGAGTGCACCTTCCTTGCAAGTATTTTCAGCCAGAAGTGGTCAAGAGGACGATCCAGAGGACCCCACCATTATATTTGCCACTCTTCATCCAATTTGCTTCATTCCACATGATATCAAGAAATGGCTGAGTGCACCAGATACTCAAAGGCAATGAGCCAAATGTGCAACGGTGCTCTTTGTAGAAACAGATCAGCTATAAACACCAAGGGCAGTAATGATTGTTTGTATTTGCCACAAATTAATCCAGAGACATCACGTGAGGCAGACTAACAGATAAATTTGCGAAAAGCTGACAGTTGAGATATTATTAGATTGCATCTTAAAAGCGGGAGTTTCTGTGAAACAATTACAAATTACTCTGTGGTATCATAGCACCCTCTATAGTATTGTCTTTGTTACTACAGGCATTGTCCACATGCCGATTTAACAACCAGCTTTCAAATAGACCTGGAAGCAAGACTTCTGTGGACCTGACACAAACCATTTAATCAACAAAGGCACTCAATAAGGCCTTTAATCCCAAGACCCTTCACACTGGAGAAACAGACGCTGAGCTTAAGTATGAGAGTTAGGAGAGATGACTAGAATTATAATCAAAGAAGTATTGTGATGGTTTTTAATAATGGGGACAGAAGTTTAGGGAAAAGCAGAGAAGTCTAAGAATTAAGTAAGGAAAGATGGCAGAATGGAAGAAGAGAGAAATGTGTAGAAGATCAGAATGGGAGGGCTGAAGTGCATGGGTTGGGAGGTATGATAAGTGTGAGGAAATGGAGGGATTTATAAACAAGAATGAGAAAGAACTTGTATTTATGTAACACTTTTCACAACCTCAGAAGGTCCCAAAGCACTTATAGCCAATGACTTACTTTTGAAGTTAAGCCACTTTTCTATGTAGGAAATCTAACTGCTAATTTGCACACACATCAATATGATAATGGCCACATTAATTGTTTTAGTGATGGTGGGTGAGGGATCAATATTCTCCAGGATAGACGGAGCCTTAGATTAATGTCTTATCCAAAAGATAGTGCAGATCTCCTTCTGTACTGCATGGGAGTGTCAGCCTAGATTTTGCACTCAAGTCCCTGAAGTCTCCCTTTGAATTCATGACCTCCCGATTCAGAGATGAGGATGCCATAACTGAGCAGTGGCTGATAAATGCACTGAGGATAGGGGGCCAGTGGATGTCAGTAGGATGAGGGTAATGAATTAGTGAAATCTAGTGTGGGCTATGACATGAGTGGCAGATATTAGGTCAATTTGGAGGAGCACATTGATTGATGTCAACCCTGCAGATAACAAAGGCTTGATAGCAATGGTGTTAAGCAGTGGTGGGGTGAGGTAAGGGCAAACAAATATACTTTTGTGGAGTTGAAAGTAAACAATTTTGGGAATAGATCGAATTCGAGCTTTGAAGTTCAGCTTGAGGTTCAACAGCTTACTCATGTTGCATGCCATCAGGTTTAGATAGTTCTGCAGTCCCAAAAAGTCTGATGTCATCAGCATACATGTTTCAATTCAATGGAAAAGCAATTCTCAGACACCTGCAGCTGCACTGAAGCTGATCACCTCTAGCACAGGCAAACAACTTAAATTGCACTAAAGGCAGATTAATCGAACAGCCTGGGCAGAATCATCCTAGATTTGCACTAAGTGCAGAAGTGGGCAGGTTAAAATGACGTTTTACCCAGCGATGGTGGGTTTTCACGCTGTATCGTCCCAAACCCACTGCATTAATTATGCTCTCCCGGGAAACATGGCGTTTCCATGGCAGGTGGGCTCTCATTCACCCGCCGCGCTATCACCTCGCTGCTTCAGCACCCTGGGTGCCATATTTAAATTCCAGCCACATGCATACATCTCAATGCTTCTAGCCCACGACTGCTGCAGGGAAGATTTCTATGAAAGGCAAAAAGACTGCAGTCCCCAGCTTTAACGTTGTGTCACTGGAACACCTTTTGAATGCCGTGGAGGCCCGTCATGATGTCCTCTACCCCGGCTCTGGCCGCAGGATGGGCCGTGGCATGACCAACCAGGCTTGGAAGGGAGTGGCAGTATTGTGGTCAGCACCAGCGCCCTTCAAAAGAGGACAGCCACCCAGTGTTGCAAGTGGATGAACGATGTCCTCCGTTCCACCAGGGTAAGTCATTCTTCTCACACTTTCAAATCATACAGTCACAAACCCATCACATATTCCCAGTGATCTCACTTACTGCTGGTTCAAGGGACATTACCATTCACTCTCACACACACACCTTCATTGTCATCATCCCCATCCATGGGACCACCCACACATGCCAGGCATACTTATCATCTGGGCTGGCAGGTGTTCTGCCTACATTCTCTCCATCTCTATTCATGCAGGACAAGCTGGCACACAACAAGAGGGAGATATTGGCAGTACTCTACCAAGTGAGGGTCCAGTAGTGAACATACATCAGACAACCAACCTGTAACTGATGTGTCCTGTTTCACAGGCCACTGCCATGCACTAATTATCTCTTTTTGCTTCCACAGGCACATCTGGGAAACAGCTGACAGAGTCCATGACCCAGGACCTTCAGTCAAGCTCCGAAGAGACCCCTGAAGAGGGATCTGAAGGTACCCTCCTTGAAGTCCTGTCACAGTGCTCACCCACACCCTCCACCAGTGCAGAGACACACACCTTGGTGGGACCTAGCTTTGGAATCGTCTTGGGATCACAATCTTGTGAGCACATCACACTGCCTGATCCACAGCAGGCAGTGGCAGGGACTTCCCTGACACTCAGAGGAGGCCAAAAATTTCTGCAGGAGGCCAGAAATTTGCTGAGTCTGAGTCAGATGACGAGCCTCTGGACTCGGTCATGTCGCAGTTGCTGGAGCTGCAAAGGCAAGCTAGGGAACATCAGGAAGGGATGTCCACTGCACTCCTCAGATTACAAGTCACGATGGAGGAGTCCATTTACTTTCAGACTGAGGTGATAGCACCACCATTGCAATGCAATGGTATGATGGCTGCCACGGAGACCTTGGATGTTGCTCCTGCACAGCTTCATTGGCTCGACTCCATCGCTGAGACCATAGTTGGTCTCCAACAGTGTGTACGTGAGAGGGGTGCCGGGCAGCTCCATCTCACTCCAGCTTTCTCTGCTCCTCAAGGAGTCACCTGGGGCCCTCAGGCACCCATAGGGAGGAGGATTAGCAGCTGCACTCCCAGGGCCATCCATCCAAGCGACTCCGAGAGTGTCCGGCCCATCCAAATCCCCTCTTCCTGTGACCTCAGCAGGTCCAGCTCCACAGGCCGAGGAGGGCGCCACTGCCACACAGCAGGACCCATAAAGCAGGCCGGAGCCCTCCCAGTCTCGGCCCTCCAGAGGATGCCTGCCAATACTGTTCTGATGAGCAGTATTCATGTCACTCAGATGTAAAACCTTTCTGTATGAGATAAAAGGCAGGTATCTCAAGTCCAGGGCCTCTTCCCTGTGCTCCGTGCAGCCTTCAGACCACAGTGATGGTCCAACCTCACACTTCCCGGAAACATTACTGATGCCTGCACCTCGATGGTGCTCATCATTGCTGCCAGAATGTAGTGGGCAGGCATCACAGAGTTCTCTCATACTCTCTGTGTGCTCTCAGCACCTTTAAAGTTGGGCTGGCCCTATCTCTTCAGCATCTGTGACCAGTGATGCTGTGCTCCGGCTCCTGAAGGGGTCAAGTGCTGAAGGTGGACAAAGGATCAGATGCTTCTAAAGTTTCATGGCTGCATCTCTATGATATGACTCTGACCACAGAGCGCAAGTGAGCTGCCCTCAGCCAGACAGGAGTCACACATTCACAGAAGCTATATGAAGATCTATGGAGTATCCTCACTGCATGTCGTCATCATCCTCCACAAATCTAGCACCTATGAGGGCCTCCCTACCATGCCTGCCTCAATCTGGCCAGTGCGAGGGCCTCATCCCCATCATCACCGCCTTCAAGGACTTCATCACCCTCATCCTCATTGGTGTTCTTGTTGGAGGAGACCTCCAGCTCCTCCATCTCTTCCTCAGCCAGCTCCTTTCCCCATTATAGTGCCAAGTTGTAAAGGGCGCAGCAGACGACAACGATGCATGGCACCCTCTGTGGTCTGTATTGCAAGGCTCCACCAGACTGGTCCAGGCACCGGAACCTCATTTTCAGCATCCAGATGGTTTGCTCCACCAAGTTGCGAGTTACAGCCTGAGCCTCGTTATACCTTCGCTCTGCTGCAGCCTGAGGCCACCACACAGGTGCCATCAGCCACATCCTTTGCAGGTAGCTCTTGTCCCTAAGAAGCCATCCCTGCAGCCTCTGTGGACCCTGGAAGATGTCAGGGATCTGTGACCAACTGAGAATATAGGAGTCATGGACACTCCCTGGAAACTGTGCACAGACCTAAAGGATGTGTTTCTGGTGGTCGCACATTCAGCGAATGGAATCCCTTGTGGTTGATGTAGTTGACCTCCTGTTGCGATGGAGATCTGATCACCACGTGAGTGCAGTTGATGGCACCCTACACCTGTGAGAAACCTGAGATCTGGGCAAATCCAATTACTCTTGCATCCTGGCTTTCCTGGTCCCAGCTGAAATGCACCAAGTTGTGTCTCTTCATGAAGATGGCATCTGTGACCACATGGATGCATTTGTGGGTGGAGGCTTGTGATATCCCATAGAGGTCACCTATGGAGCTCTGAAAGGAGCCACTGGAGTAGAAATTAAGCATTGCGGTCACTTTCATAGCCACAGGCAGTGGATACTCTCCATGTCCCTGTGGCGCAAATCCTGTAGTAGCTGACAGACGTGACCAACCAGTTCCCTGGACATGCACAATCTTGGGCGACACTGGTTCTCGGTCATCTGCAGGAATGAAAGGCGGCATCTATAGACACTGGATGTTGCTAGGCGCCGACCAGTGACAGCTCACTGTGGCTCTTTGGTGGTATATGCGGGAGCTCTAGGTGCCCCTTCTTCCAGAGGGTTCTCCTCCTCCCTATGTGCAGCCAGGTGCCTCAGTCACTCTCTCCTCGGTCGTCTTTGCTCTCTGTACGTCAGAAGGCACACAGCTAGTTCACCAGGCTCCATGATCCTGATATACTCCTCCTGCAGGATGAAAGAGAGACATGTGGGTTAGCATGGGTGTACCAAGAACCTGTCCTGGTTAAGTCTGATGGCCTAAATGCATCCTAGACAGTGCTGGCTATCACTTGGATGGCCAGAGTTTAGTGCACTGCATGGCTGTCTGAAACCCCACCACCTCTGGCCAAGGCCACCCGACTGATTGGCAGCAGCTTTGCCCATTGGGCTGCATGCTATGCTCTCAGCTCAGGCACAGGCATCCTCCTAAACTCCGCTGCAAGGCTGCACTGTTAGATAGAACCATGGGGGAGACTGGTACAAACCGGGATGATGACATTGCAAGGAGCTGTGAGCGCCTCCACCAGTGACTGCTCCATGGCCAGTTTTAACAAGGAAATTGTATGACGTGCCCAGTTGTCCAACTGTTCTGCCGTCCACTAAAATGCTAATTAATTTGCAGTCTGTGCTCGAGGGGTGAAAAGCTCTGGAGCACTTGGTGGCATTTTGATGCCTCTGCATTGCTTGAGTGGGCAGATAAGCTGCAAGCCCGACTCCAATCATATCAATGGCTGCGCCTGAAATGTCTCAGCTGCAGAGGAATGGTCACTTTATACAGGTTTCCCTAATGCTTCCCTTGCCCACCCTACTCCCCCCCCACCCTGAATGCTTGCGCACTACATTCAACTGCAGGACAGATCTAGCACCTGCCCCCAAGTCACCTCTACCGCAGGTCTGCCCTTGCGCCCCCATGCCCACAATGCGCCTCAAGCTTGAAGCCCAACAGGCGACCCTGGCGAGCACTGCGCAATATTACTGTGCACTTGCCTCCGAGTTTCCCTCAAAGTGCAGCCCGCCAAGTGCACATGTTTTATATGCTGTTGTGAAACACGTCGCCGTGCTTTCCCGCCGATGTGGACGGACGATTCAGTGGTGGAGAGGGTGGTATGATTCTGCCTGGCAGGCCTAATAATGATATGCAGGTGTATTACAATGAGGCTCCCAACATCCGATTGTGGGAACTGTGGCCTGCCATTGGCGGGCTGAGTGGATGATCGCAAACTGGTTTAATGCTGTCGTGAAACCGATTGCGCCATATTGTCCACTCACGCCACTGAACACGCCCAATGCCAGCGGGCATGGATAATCCCGGCTCCTGTGATTGATTATTCTCCCTCAGGATGATTTGAAATTTAAACCTTCCTCCTGTTTGTCACTGAAATGCTTGATGTCAGGGACACAGCAGCATTCCTTGCATCCAATAACAACAACAACTTGCATTTATTAGCACCTTTAATGTAACTAGACATTCAAAGGCACTTCACAGGAATGTTGTTATGCTCCTTTGCCTGGCACAACCTTGGTAGGTGTCCTCTGGTTGCCTGAGGACATGAGGGCCCTGGTGTGGTGGGAGTCCCTGCACAGTGACAGGAAGCTCATCTGTCGCCGTGGCACTCTCAGGCATTTGTATTAATGGCAGAGGGATTGATGAGTGGCTGTTCCCATCAGAAGTGGCCTGAGAGGTGCCCCCCAATGGTGACAGCAGAGGCTCATCCACCACTGTCAGATCCATTTGGCCCCTCCTGCTTTCCTGAGAGGAACAAGGACCTGGCTGTGACTCTATACACCTCATCTCCCTCTCGCCTTGGCTCTGGGTGCTGGAGCTCAGATACAAGCATTAGGTTGTAGGTCGGAATACATACCCAGTATCCCATTAGTTAACTGGTTGGGTTTGGCCCCCCATGACAGTTGCCATTCTCTCGATGGAGGAAGCCATGTGTTCTGAAGAGTGGGGAATTGCTGCGCTCATGCTCTGCATGGACTTTTCCACTGTCCATGCCAATGTGTGCAATCCCTTTGGAACCTCTGCCACGTCTTCATGTACCTCATGCTTTTTGTCCAGCGCCTGCTGGATGACTCCAGAAGCTCATCACTGGCGAGGGGTCAGTATCTGGGTCACCTTCAACCACTCCTCTTAGTGCCAGAGGCATGCACTATCTTAGTCTCTGACAGCTGGTCAGTGTGTGGATCCTCTTGAGCTGACTCGTGCATTCTCACCGGGGTGCGTGTATCTGTGCTGGTGCTAGGTGCTATGCAAGGATGTGATGGTGTACACTCTGAGACTCTCTCCTCCTCCTCAGAGGTTACTTTTGGTCCATTGGGGCTGGTGGGTGCAGCTGCTGATGTTTCAACTGTCAGGGAAACAAACAAGCAGTCTGAAGGGCAACATCACCATGTGAGGTGACTTCAAGGAGACACTGGGTGGAATCATGCCAGATTTACACTAAGTGCAGTAGCAGGCGGGAAAAAGAATGTTTTACCCGCCAGTCGCAATGGTGGCTTTTCACGCCAATCATCCCAATCCTGTCTCATTAATCATGGATTCCTGGGTAACACTCCGTTTTGATGGCATGGGGGCTCTCAGTTGCAAAGCCACCACCTCGCCGCTTCTTCACGCAGGGTGATATGTTTAAAGTGCAGTGGTGTGCACACCTTGCAGTGCTTCCAGCACAGCACTGCTGCACAGAAGACATGGCCCCAAAAGACAAGAAGACTGCAGCCTCCCGATTCAGTGATATGTCACAGGAACTCCTTTTGGACACCGCGGAGACCCACCCTGATGTCCTTGACCCCTGCTCTGGGCAAAGGCCAGCAGGAAAGGCCACCAATCCAGCATGGGAGGTGGGGGGCAGCAGTGGTCAGCACCAATGCCTTGCAAAAGAGGACAGCCTCCCAGTGCCACAAAAGGGCAAATGGTCTCATCCGTTCTGTCAGGTAAACCACTCTTCTCATCACTCAACTCACACACTCACAAACCCATCATACATCCACAGGGATCTCACACCTCAAGGCACATCACCACTAACTCTCTTACACACCCTCACATCTCCATCAGGCTCATATCCTCTCGAGCTCATGTCCTCACCCTGTCCATGGCTCCGCTCACCACACAAACATTCCACGCAGTGCCATGTGACCTGCTCACACTCTCTCCATCTGTTTTCATGCAGGAAAAGCTGGCTCACAACAGCAGAGAGAGGTCCCAGATCGGGGATGGAGTGACCCACATTAGGCCCCTCTCTCACTTTGAGGAGCGTGCCATTGCGCTGGCTGGTGACGACATAGACTGAGCCTGCAGCGATGTTGAGTTTGGTGGCAAGCATCCTTGCGAGGATCCTGTACCACATCATCCCTCTCTCAGCACAGCTATGAGTGCTCTCTCTCCTGTTTTTGACTCTGCTGCCATGCACTAATTATCTCTGCTTTGGTTCACAGGGAGCTCTGTCAAGCGACTGCACCTTCAGCCAGCCAGTCCCTCAGCTCCATTCAGGTCCTCACCTCCAGCCAAGAGGACACCTCTTCCATCCCACCCTCCACCAGCACAGAGACACACACCTCAATGGGACCTAGATCTAGAGCAGGCTCGGGTTCACAATCTGGTGTTCACCACACAGGCATGTGTCTGCATCAGGAGGCGGCAGATTCAGCTAAGCTCCCTGGCACCTGGAGGACTGCTGCGAAAGAGGCATATGTGAGGTCCGAGTCAGATGATGAGCCTCTGAATTCAGCCCTCTAACTCCCCGAGGGCAGTCAGCAGGAGGCGGGGGAACATCACGCAGAGCTGTTGGAAGCCCTCAACGGAGTGGTCATGCGAATCAGAAGAGTGCGTCTGCTGGTTCTCTGATGAAGTGGTGCCCACATGTCCATGTATGGAGGTCTCCATGGGAAGGATGGCAGAAGGAATGGAGACCCTGGTCTAGCAGTATGTGGAGATGTGCGCAGACCTGCATTCCATCGCGGTATCCATGGATGAGTTCCTGCAATGGCAACATGAGCGGGAAATGGGGCACCTCAGCCCACCTCCATACCTGCTTCCCCTCAAGGAGTCAGACCGTGGCTCTCAGGCACCTGAAGGGAGGAGAAGTGGCAGCTGGATGCCCCTGGGTCATTCACTCAGGAATCTCAGAGCTGCCCACTCCCTCCAAGTCCCCTTTGCCTGTGACCCCCTCAACCTCATGCTCTGTTACTGCAGAGGGACCAGCTGGCCTACAGGAGGACAGCCAAAGCAAGCCAGGCCCCCATGGCCTCAGCTCTCCAGAGGACCCACGCCAAAGTCATGAGGCAACAGGGAGAACCATTGCACAGGCTGTCTCCACCCCTGCTGTGGATGTCAGGGCAGCACCTAAAGGTGTAAGGCCTAGAAAAGTTAAGACATTCTGATCATAGTTGATTGTACAGGTGGACACATTTTGTCAGTTTATAATCTGAAAATATATTCACTTTCACTGAATAATGTGTAATGGTATCTTTCAGCTTCATTTACAGGCTACATGAGTCATCCCCCTGCATTTCCCCCATTCCCCAATAGCAGTTCAGCTGGATACAGCCAGCCCATGAGTGATTCTGGAGGGAGAAGTGTGTGTGTGGCAGGGCCTTTCGGAGCCTCGTGCAAGCACTCGCCCACGCACACGGATCCTTCCCCCATCACACTCATCTCAATGTCCTGAGCAGTTTCAATGTTGCATGCTGGTGTTCTCTTTCAGTTGTCCATCTGAGCTGACCTGTATCTCTGCCCACCCACCGATCACACTCCCATGCAGCACCTGTGCCCGTCCAACACGAGGTTCTTTTCACTAACGGATTTGTAAGCATGGTGCTAGCAGGTGTTACCAGGACTCTTTCTCCTCTCCAGACTCCTTCCTCCCCTTGGATTTCTTCCTCCCTCTGAACTCCTTCCTCCCTCTGAACTTCTTCCCCTTTCCGGACTCCTTCCTCCCTCCCAGACTCCTTCCCCTCTCTGGACTAATTCAACCATCCGAACACCTTCCCTTACACATTCCTCCCCAGTTGCTGTATCCTCCCCCGTTACCCCCTCCTCTCCCCTCTCCCCAACCTCACTTCCCCGACACCTTCATCTCCTCATCCCAATCTCACCCCACCGACACCTTCATTCCCCCACTCCCAACCTCATTCGCCCCCCCGCCCCCCACCACCCCCCCCACTCCCCTCCCCCCGTCACATTCTTTCTCCCACTCCAAACTGCAACCCCACCCAAACTCACCTTCCTCTCCCAATTGAACCTAGACCTTCCTCTCCCACTTCCTGGTACGTCTTCCTCTCCCACTCACAGCTGGACCTTCCTCTCCACCCCCTCGACGATCAACAATAACAGATCATGACCAAGGCACTGAAGTCCCACAGCAGACCCTCAACAGTAATTTTCTACCTTCCGTGAGCTGCTTCGAGGCGGAGCCATGTCCATGAGAATCCATCCAACATGTGATGGACATTCCTTCAGGGTCCTGTTGCTGTTGCGCTCCAGCATCTGCTCATCGAATATTCGCAATGTGAGCAAGGCCCTGATGGTAAATCCTGACTTCTGTATGTCACACTTGTCAAGATGTGTTCTGCACCGGAGTATTTTCCCGCCGATATGGGCGGTAAATTTGATGTGGGGCATGATTCCGGTGAGCTAAGCTTATAATGATATGTAGATGTATTACAGTGAAGTTTCCAATGTCCAACAGCGGGGAACGTGGCCCACCATTGTTGGACAGAGTGGACGATTGCAAATATGTTTCGCGAAGGTGTGAAACTGATTTTTGGCCTTCTCACCGTATTTTCTGCTCACTCATGCCATGACATCCACCGCCAGCAGGCATGGAAAATTCTGCCCATGCGTCTAAACACGCAAACTCATTGTAAGATGGTAACTAGGGCTTAAACCTCAGCACCTTCAACATTGAGACATACATTCATTTCCAAATTCTGCAAGCTTCCAAGGCCCAAACTCATCAATGCTACCTCTCCGCCACCTTCCCCAGTTTGCCATCAATACCGCTCTCCCCCCTCCAACTCCTTCAACCCCTTCAACACTATCTTTGTAGGAGAGAGCTATGTGCCCTTGGGACCTCACCAGCCCATGGCCTTTCTTCAACTTCGCCTTGTCCAATGCCATGACTCCACTGGTTCACTGCCAGCTCCAGTACTTCCTCCTATTGAGGGTTGAAAATTGCCAAGTTGGGTTGACCACCACCGGTCCTGGCCCTCCCTTGGGCATTATGTGCCCTTTCCTTCTGCAGATAAAAAAGGGACATTGTAATGAATCAGCTGTGGAAAATTCATACTTTCAACTGTGTGCCCAACGTGTCCTTTGTTGGCGGCCAATATTTCTCAATGATCCTTGCTAACCAATAGGTGTTGCAGTTCATAAGTCATTCCCCCCGCGCTCCCCAGAATCCCCTGTTGCCATGCATAGTGGCATGACTGCTTCATGCCACCTTGTGCACTTGACCAGGACAACCCCACACCCTCACACCTTTCCATGTAGGTCCATCTGCAAAATGGTTGCACACTTACCAAAGAGGTTATTGAACCTTTTACAGCACTGCAACCATGAGCTGTGGATGATCCCACAGCTGCTCACTATACCTCTGTGACCACTGCCAGACTGTTCTGGTCTTGCTGGGAAGTTTCCCCTTCCCGTCAGGAACATGAGGACCTCCTGTCACAGCCTAGAGGAGGATATGCAGGGAGTCATCACCAAACTGTGAGGCTGGTCCCTCCATTCTCTCCGCCATATGTTGGCCTGATAGCCTCTGTGGAAAGACAAATAGAGTTAAAGGGTGAAATTTGAGACCTTTCCTAAACACTTGTTATTTGTAAGGGGCATGTGACAGATGGGCTCAAAAGTTCTTTCTTCTCTGGCAAGGGTTGTGAATAATACACTGCTGGCACAATAGTCCCCTAAATGTAAAAGCAAGCTCTTACCTGCTGCTGTTCCAATAGATAAATGGATTTACAAGTCTTCTTGGTCCAAACTTCTGCCTCCAGACCACTAATTGTTGTGCAGCTGCCACCAAACTGTGCCAGGATGCCTTTAAATGCATGGCCATGACCAACTTCCAGTTCATGGCCTGACCTCTCTCTCCCTGGACATCCTGCACTAGAGGTCCAATTGGGCATGCTGCCCACCCTCCTCGTAGGTTATTGGCCAGCTTCCCAACGGTGGCAGCTTATTGGCCAATAAATGCTTTATTTGACATCTTGTTACGAGGCTCTTCCTTTTAAAAACTCAAACAAACCCATCTGATTGTGTCGTTTATGGCCACAGCATGTAAACAGTTAAAAATTCACAAATTGACAAGTATATCACTTTTTAAAAAATCTGTTGCAGTGAAATGAGGAGAAGGAAAAGTGGGGAACCATTAGACCCCTCCTCAGCTGATCATAACATGTGCCTGCAGCATGTTTTACTGTTTTGTTTTATGTGCTAATAGGTGACATTAAGGATAGAAAGCAGGATAAGCAAGGTACAGATAGCCCTAGTGGGGATGGGGTGGGGGGAAGAGATCAAAATAAGCTAAAAGGTAGAGATAAAACAATGGATGGAAATACATTTAAAATAATGGAAATAGGTGGGAAAAGAAAAATCTATATAAATTATTGGAAAAAAGGGGGATTGGAAAGGGGTTGGGGATGGAGGAGAGAGTTCATTTAGTCTGGAAGCTGTAAAGTGCCCAGTCGGAAGATGAGGTGCTGTTCCTCCAGTTTGCGTTGAGCTTCACTGGAACATTGCAGCAGGTCAAGGATAGACCTCTAGTTTCCTTGTTTTGTTATGGACACTAGGGGAGGGATGCAGGGGGATCGGGGGTTGAATTCGATAGTGCCTGAAAACTAGTGAGGAGCGTTACGATGCATGATTAATCTGTGACCATTGATTGCAATGCAGGCAACATGCCAACTTCCTGATGCCTGTTCATTTCAATGATTTCAGTATCCAGCCAGCATTGTACTTGATGCTGATTAGACCCCTGCTGATGTTTGAGTGGCTAACACCACTTAAACCTTTCTCGCAATGCTTAAAGCTAGCTTGCATCCTTTAAAGGAGAGGTACATTTTGACTGCAGGAGGTGCTGGCAGTTGTTCAGGAGGTGGCCCTGACCTGGGAAACATTGAAGAATGGCACAACATGGGATCGAGTGGCAGAGGAGGTGAAAAAGAGGGGTGATGCCCTCTATCAGCAAGGGACCAGAAGGCCCTCCGGACACATGCTCAGAAGGCAGTGGAAGCAGATAACAGTGGAGGTCAGCAAACATGAAGGGAGTGTTGTACTGTTTGAGATGCCGTCCTTCAGATAAATGCTAAACCGAGGCCCATTTATGCCCCTTTATCAGGTAGATGTAAAAGATCTCGTGATGCTATGCCTAAGTAGAACAGAGGAATTATCCCTGATGTCCTGGCCAATATTTACCCCACAGTCAACATCTCAAAAAACAGATTATCTGGTCATTATCACATTGCTGTCTACTGGGGCTTGATGTGTGCTGCTGTGTTTCCTATATGACAACAGTGACTACACTTCAAATTGGCTATAAACCGTTTTGGGACTCCTCAAATTGTGAAATGTGCTATATAAATACAAGTTCTTTCTTTTTGGCTTTCCTAGTTAATTTTGTCCCGTGCTGTCCTTTCCTGTTTTGTCTATGTTTAAGTTTGTTTTATTTATTGCAGATCCCTCTCCTGTCTTACTGGTTTAAAGCTTTCCTGACTTCTCTATTTACCCTTTCCACTAGGGCACTGGTCCCATTCCAGTTCAGGTGGACCTATCCCATCTGTACAGTTCATAGAAACATAAAAGGCAGCAATTTCATCTCCATAATGTAACTGGAGGCACTACTTGCTCTGTGCGCCTTCTTTCAGCTCATGGTGTTTATGCTGCCTAAAAAGAGCTATCCAGCCTAATCCCACTTTCAATCTCTTGGTAGGTTATGGCATTTCAAGTGCACATCCAAGTATTTAAAAAAAAATTCTACCTTTACCATCCTTTTATAAATTCCAGACTCCCAATCTCCTTTGGGTGAAAATATTTTTCCTTAACTCTCTTCTAATCCTTCTGCCAGTTAATGATGATGACAGATTGTTAGCAGGCAAAGATCATGGGAAGGCTTGTCTCTGTGCTAGTTGGCATGATCATTGTGACTGAAGAGGCCAATTCTTGATCTGCAGGCTCTTAAGCAGTTGGGGGCACAGGAACTCCTGGTTTGGAGGGGTCTGGTATGAACAGATTCTTTCTGTGACTTTCTTCAGCAGCATTGAGTCTGTTTGTTTTGAACTTGTAATTTGCTTTCCTGGATGTTGTGAGCCAGTTGTCTTTGCTGGCAGCTCCCTGTTCCCACACCCATTGACCTTTTCAGCTGGTCTTTGAACCATTTGCAAAGGGTAGCTTGGTCATGCTTCCAGGAACATAGTTCACCATAAAGCGCTGCTTCTGGCATTCTGGAATCCTCCAATGTGTGACACATGTTCTGCCCAGTGCAATAAGCATTGTAAGAAAATGCATTCAATGCTGGGCAGCTTGAGGACTTCATTGTTTGTGAAGAAGTACAAGTAATCCTGCCATCTCATGTCTATTGTTTATTGAAGACAGCATTGTTGGAAGTGCTGCAACAGTCACATTTGTTTTCTATACAGAACTCATGAGTGTAAACTGTGTCTCCAAGGAAGCAAATGTCCTTGGTCTTACTATTAGTTTAAAGAAAACAGAAGTGCTGTACCAACCATGGCCCTGAGGAAAGACAATCCACTACAGATCAGAATTGAAAGCAATAATCTCAATGCAGTGGAACTGTTTACCTATCTAGGTAGCATTATCTCAGATGATGCCACTGTCAACAAATATATGGACAATCAACTGCTCCTTTGGCCGCCTTGAGGAGCACGTCTTGTAAAATTATTCACTATGCATCTCTCAAAACTCAAGTATACAGAATAGTTGTCATGACCACCCTCTTGTATGGGCCAGAATTATGGAGCCGGATTTTTTAGATGCTGAGGTTTCCCGCCCCACCACCTGAAGAGTCAACTGGAATGCACCCCTGCCCTGCAGCCATTTAGTGTTCCACAGGGCGTTAATTGGCTAACATTGGGACTTCTGACCCCGTCTAGGGAGGAAGTGCCAACTTACAGAACTGCCAATCAATCTGACTGAACAATCATTAACTGGCCACTTAAAGCCCTTACTAGGCCAAAGGGTGAGCACGCTGCCCGACATCTCCACCAGCTCCCATTAAATGGGAGACAGGTTGGGGCGGACGAGTAGGCAACAGGCAGGCCATACGCTGCACTTTTTTTGAGCCCCCGCTTTTGTAAATTTCCACCCATGGGCTCTGCTAATTACATTAAATCTATACCCCTGGTTATTGACCTCTCCGCTATAAAGCAAATAGGCCCTTATCCATTCTCTCATAATTTTAAGCACCTCAATTAAACCTTCCCTCAATCTTTGTTCTAAAAAAAAAAAACCCTAGTCTTTTCTCAAAGCTAAAATTCATCACTCCTGGCAACATCCTTACAATTTTCCTTTGTACCCTCTCTAGTGTGATCACATCCTTAATGTGATGACCAGAACTGTATGCAGAACTCTAACTATAGCCTAATATATTTCGATTGTAACTTCCCTGCTCTTATGTTCTGTGTCTTGGATAATAAAGATAAGTATGCCTTCTTAACCACCTTATTTTCCTGCCTTTCTCCCTTCAGGGATCTTTAGATATGCACCCTTTATTCTTCTTCACTTTTCAGTGTCCTGCCATTTATTGTAATTCCTTGTCTTGTTTGCCCTCTGCACATGCATTTCTTTTTTATTCATTAATGGGATGTAGACATTGTTGGCTAGGCCAGCATTTATTGCCCATCCCTAATTTCCCTTGAGAAGGTGGTGGTGAGCTGTCTTCTTGAACCACTGCAGTCCATGATGTGTACATATAGTGCAATTAGGGAGAGAGTTCCTTTGACCCAGTGACAATGGAGGAATGGCGATATATTTCCAAGTCAGGATGGTGAGTGGCTTGGGGGGGATCTTCCAGGTGGTGGTGCTCCCATGTGCCTGTTGCCCTTGTCCTTCTAGATGGTAGCCGTTGTGGGTTTGGAAGGTACTGCCTAAGGAGCCTTGGTGAGTTCCTGCAGTGCATTGTGTAGATGGTATACACTGCTGCTACTGTGCGCAGAGGTGGAGGGAGTGAATCTTTGTGGATGGGGTGAAAGCTGCTTTGTCCTGGATGGTGTCAAGCTTCTTGAGTGTTGTTAGCACTGCATTCATCCAGGCAAGTGGAGAGTATTCCAAGACACTCTTGACCTGTGCCTTGTAGATGGTGGATTTGGGGAGTCAGGAGGTGAGTTACTTGCTGCAGGATTCCAACCTATGACCTGCGCTTGTAGCCAAGGTATTTTTATGGCTAGTCCAGTTCAGTTTCTTGGCAATGGTAGCCCTCAGGATGTTGATAGAAGGGGATTCTGCAATGGTAATGCCATTGAATGTCAAGGGGCGATGATTAGATTCTCTCTTGCTGGAGATGGTTATTACTTGGCGCTTGTGTTACGCATATGTTAGTTGCTACTTGTCAGCCCAGGCTGGATATTGTCTAGGTCTTGCTGCATTTGGACATGGAGCATTTCAGTATCTCAGGAGTCATGAATGGTGCTGAACATTGTGCAATCACCAGCAAACATCCCCATTTCTGACCATATGGTGGAAGCAAGATCATTAATGAAGCAGCTGAAGATGGTTGGGCCGAGGAGACTACCCTGAGGAACTCTTGCAGTGATGTCCTGGAACTGAGATGATTGACCCCCAACGACCACAACCATCTTCCTTTGTACCAGGTATAACTCCAACCAGCGGAGGGCTTTCCCCCGATTACATCGCATGTCTCCAGATTGAATTCCATTTGTCACTTCCTTTGCCCATCTGACAGTCCATTGATAATGTTCTGCAGTGTGCAGCTTTCTCCCTCACCATCAACCACATGACCAATTTTCATAACCTCTGCCACTTTCCCTTCCAACTGCATATTGTCATCATCCTCCACAAATCTGGCAGCTATGAGGGCCAACCAAGCGCAGTTGTCTTGTGTGAGAGCCTCGTCCCCGTCATCGTCACCACTGAGGACTCCCTCACCCTCATCCCTGTTGGATCCTCCTCATCTGAGGAGATCTCCAGCTCCTCCATCTCCTCCTCAGCCAGCTCATCCCCCCGATGGAGTACCAGGTGATAAAGGGTGCAGCAGACGATGATGATGCGTGACATCCCCTGTGGACTGTCCACCAGACCGGTCCAGGCAACGGAACCACATCTTCAGCACCCTGATGGTCTGCTCCACCAAATTGCGAACTGAATGAGCCTCATTATGGCGTCACTCTGCTGCAGTCTGAGGCCGCCGCTTGGGTGTCATGAGCTGCAGGTAGCCCTTGTACCCAAGGAGCCAACCCTGCAGCCTTTGTGGACCCTGGAAGACTGCAGGGAGCTGCGAGTTACTCAGGATGCAGGCGTCGTGCACACTTCTGGAAACCGTGTGCACACCTGCAGGATGCGTTTCTGGTGGTCGCATACCAGCTGCACATTCAGTGAGTGGAAGCCCTTGCGATTGATGAAGTCCACTGAGTGTAGCAATGGAGACCTGAGCAACACATAAGTGCGGTCAATCACACCCTGCACCTATGGGAATCCCGGGATCAGGGCGAATCCAATGGTCCTTGAGTCCTGGCTGTCCCGGTCTCGGGCAAAATTCACAATGTTGTGTGCCATGGATGCATTTGTGGGTGGCGGATTGTGAAATCCCACAGAGGTCACCTGTGGAGCCCTGAAAGGAGCCACTGGCATAGAAATTGACGCCATGGTCACTTTCACAGCTACTGGCAGTGGATGCCCTCCATGTCCCCTTGGCGCCAAGTCCTGCAGTAAGTGGCAGATGTGAGCGACCAGGTCCCTGGACATGCGCAGTCATTGGTGACACTGGTTCTCAGTCATCTGCAGCAATGGGAGGCAACGTCCGTAGACTCTGGGTGCTGCTAGGTGCCAACCAGCCATGGCTTGCTGTTGCTCCTGGGTAGCGTGTGCGGGAGCCCCTGCTGCCCTATCTTCATGAGTTGCTGCTCCTGCCTTTGCTCAGGCAGGAGCCTCAATCGCTCTCTCCTCCGTCTTCTTTGGTCTCTGTAGGCCATCAGGCATACAGCTAGGTCACCAGGATCCACGATCCTAATGTGGTCCTCCTGCAGCATGATTATCATGGCTGTACTTAGCACCTTTCTTGGCCCTGTGTGACTGCCCTTAACGCTTCCCAGAGGGCCAGAGATGAGTGTGCTGCATTGCTGCCCTGTCAGCCTGCGACATGGGGGAGACGGGTCCCAACTGGGATGCTGAGATTGCAAGGGGCTGTAAGCACCTCCAGCAGTGACTGCTACATGGCCAGCGTTGGCGAAGAGATTGTACAACGTGTGCAGTCCAACTGCTCCATGGTCCAATAAACTGGCGGCGGTCTCGAAGTCTGTGCTGGGGGGATGGGGTGGGTGGGGGGATGGGGAGTGGGGGGGGTTGGGGGTGGGGGGGTGCGGATGGGACGGAGTACTTGGTGGCCCTTTGGTGCTTCCGTGTTGCTTGCATGGACAGACGGGCTAGGAGCCCGACCCCAATCATATCACTGTGGCTGTGCCTGATCTGTCTCAGTGGCAGAGGCATGGTCAGTTTATACAGGTGTCCCTAATGCGTGGCCACTTCCCTCACTTACCCTGCCCCCACCTTGATTGCCTGTGTGTGGGATACCATGCCAGGGCAGCATTTGGCCCACTGACAACGGTTGCCTCCAAGGCTGGCCAGCACTTCCCCTGGACATCACCCCCCCCCTCCGGCAGCAGTTGCCTACAAGGCTGGTGAGCACTTGCCCCTGGACCCCCTCTCCTCTCCTCAGCATCGCCTCCAAGGCTTGCCAGCACTTGTGCCCTCCCCTTGGCACCCCTGAGGCCTGTAAACAACAGGCGAACTGTGGAAAACACTGCTGACTCACCTCAGTTCCCCTAAAGTGAAGGCCGCCAAGTGCACGTCGCTTGCATGCTGTTGTGAAACACATTGGTGTGCTTTCCTGCTGACGTGGATGGATGATACAACCGGGTTCCAAGAGCCAGGCGGGATGGCCTTTTAATTATATGTTGATGTATTACAATTAGCTCCCGGTTGACCGATGGCCCGCCTTCGGCAGTCGAGCAGACGATTGCAACCTGCCTTCATGCTGTCGTGAAGCAGGTCGTGCTTTATTTTCTGCACACGCCACCGTCACGCCTGCCACCATTGGGCTCGGAAAATTCTGCCCTCTATCTAAATGTCGTACTCCTGCTCTGTCCCCATACCCCCTGATGCCTTTACTGCCTAGAAATCCATCTATTTCCTTCTTAAATATATTCAGTGACTTGGCCTCCACAGCCTTCTGTGGTAGAGAATTCCACAGGCTCACCACCCTCTGAATGAAGAAATTTCTGCTTGCTGCACTGCATGCTTGTTTTCAGTGATTGGTGTACAAGGACACCCAGGTCCTTTTGTACATCAACATTTCTCAATCTATCACCATTTACATAATACTCTGCTATTCTGTTTTTCTTACCGAAGTGGATAACTTCACACTTATCCACGTTATACTTCATCTGCCATGTATTTGCCCACTTACTCAATTGTCTAAATCACCTTGAAGCCTCTTTACATCCTCCTCACCACTCATATTCCCAATTAGTTTTGTGTCATCAGCAAACTTGGAAATATTACATTTAGTTCCGTCATCCAAATCATTGATATATATTGTGAATAACTGAGCCCAAGCACTGATCCCTGCAGTACCCTGCTACTCACTGCCTGCCACTCCGAAAAAGACCCATTTGTTCCTACGCTCTGTTTCCTGTCTGCTAACCAATTTTCAATCCATACCATTATATTACCCCCAATCCCATGTGCTTTAATTTCAAATATTAACCTCTTAAGTGGGACTTTATCAAAAGCTTTCTGAAAATCCAAATACACCATATCCACTGGTTCTCCCTTATCTGTTCTGCAAGTTATGTCCTCTAAAAACTCCGATAGGTTTGTCAAACATGATTTCCCTTTCATGAATCCATGTTGACTTTGTCTAATCGCGTTGATATTTTCTAAGCGCCCTGCTTACGTTATTTATCAGCTTTCAGTCTCATTAATTGTTCCCCATTTTTTTTAAATAATACTTATTTACTTCAATTCCTCCTTCTCACTGGACCCTTTGTTCACTAGTATTTCTGGGAAGTTATTTGTGTCTTCTTCAGTGAAGACAGAACTAAAGTAGTTGTTTGATTGCTCTGCCATTTCTTTATTCTCCATTATAAATTCCCCTGTTGCGGACTGTAAGGGAACTATGTTTGCCTTCACTAATCTTTTTCTTTTTACATACTTATAGAAGTTTTTACTTTTATGTTCCCTGCAAGTTACTCTCATACTCTAATTTTCCCCTCTTGATCAATCTCTTGGCCCTCCTTTCCTGAATTCTAAACTGCTCCCAATCCTTAGGCTTGCTACTTTTTCTCACAACTTTATATGGCTCCTCTTTGGATCTAATGCTATCCTTAATTCCCTTTGTTAGCCATGGGTGGGCCACTTTCCCTGTTGTGTTTTGGTGCCAGAGAGGAACATATAACTGTTGCAATGCTTGCATTTGTTCCTTAAATTTTAGCCATTGCCTATCCAATGTCATTCGTTTTAATGAATTTTCCCAATCTATCGTAGTCAACTCACCCCTCATACCTTCATAGTTCCCTTCGTTTAGATTTAGAATCCTAGTTTCGGATTGGACTACTTCACTTTCTATCCTAATGAAGAATTCTATCATGTTATGGTCACTCTTCCCATCAGACCCCGCACAACAAGATTATTAATTAACCCCTTCTCATTGCACAATACCAAATCTAGGACAGTCTGTTCCCTAGCTGATTCCAAGATGTACTAGTCTAAAAAAACATTGCGTACACACCCCAAGAATTCAGCTGCTGCAGTATTATTGCTAATTTGGTTTGCCTAGTCTATATGTAGATTAAAGTCACCCATGATTACTGTAGCACCCTTGTTACGTGCATTTCTAATTTCCTGTTTAATACAGTCCCCTACCTTACTACTACTGTTTGGAGGCCTAAGAACAACTTCCACTCATATTTTCCGCCCCTTCTTGTTTCTTAGCTCCAAACAGACTAATCCTACATCTTGATTTTCTGAGCCAATATCCTTTCTCACTACTGCACTGATCTAATCCTTTACTAACAACGCCAGCCCACTTCCTTTGCCTTTGTGCCTGACCTTCCAAAATATCAGATACCCTTGGATATTCAGCTGTAAGCCTTAGTCACCATGCAGCCATGGCTCCGTAATTGCAATCATATTGTACTCGTTTATATCTATTTGCGCTGTTAATTCATCTACCTTATTATGAATGCTCCATGCATTCAGATACAGTGCCTTTAGATCTGTCTTTTTAACATTTTTACACATCTTTTTTGCACTATGGTCCTATTTGCTATTATCCCTTGCTTCCTCTACCTTCCACTTTTACATTTTACTTTTCTATCTTTCAATTCTATCTTTGTTTCCATCTCTTATGTCTCCCCACTCATGTTCCCACCCCTCTGCCACTCTAGTTGAAACCCCCACCCCACAGTATGAGCAAATACCCCTGCAAGGATATTGGTCCCGGCCCTGTTGGGGTGCAACCCGTCCAGTTTGTACAGGTCCCATCTTCCCTAGAATCAGTCCCAATGCCTCAGGAATCAAAATCCCTCCCCCTTACACCATCTCTCTGGCCACGCATTCATCCGATCTATTCTCCTAATCCTGACCTTGCTAGCACATGGCACTTGGAGTAATCCTGAGATTACTACCTTTGAGATCCTGCTTTTTAATTTATTTCCTAGCTCCCTATATTCTGCTTGCAGGACCTCATCCATCTTTTCAGTACCAACAACATAGGTAAAAAGGACCACAGCCTCTGGCTGTTCATCCTCTCCCTTCAGAATGTCCTGCAGCCGCGCAGTGACACCCTTGACCCTGGCACCAGGGAGGCAACATACCATCCTGGTGTCACGTTAGTGGCTACGGAAATGTCTATCTGTTCCCCTTACGATAGAATCCCCTACCACTATTGCCCTCCCACTCTTCTTTCTCCTGCCCTGTGCAGCTGAGCCACTCGTGGTGCTACAGACTTGGCTCTTGCTGCATTCCATTGAGAAACCATCTCCCCCAGCAGTATCGAAAATGGAAAATCTGGTAGGGAGGGAGATAGGCACAGGAGACTCCTGCACTACCTGCCAAGTGCTTTTACTCTGTCGAGGGGTCACCCATTCCCTTTCTGCCTCTGCACTCTTTACCTGTGGTGTGACTATCTCATTGTATGCATTATCCACAAAGATCTCAGCCTTGCGGTTGGTCCACAGTGACTCCATCCAGAATGCCAGACCAGAAGCATGGATTTCAAGTAGCTGCAGCTAGAGACACTTCCTGCATAAGTTGTCGCCCTGGACACTAGAAGTGTCCCTGACTTACCACATCACAGAGGAGGAGCATTCCACGTGGCCGAGCTGCCCTGCCATGATGTACCCTTAAATTACTCCCTTTATTTTTACTTCCTCTAGTTTAAAGAATATTAAATATATACTAGTGACCTTATTTTACTTCTTATAATTTAAACCCTACTTAATGTAAACTAAAAACCAATTTTTACTTTAAAATCTGGACAGTGGAAATACTCACCAGCTGCTACTTACCTTGCCAGCTGCTCCCCTTGCGCTGGCCCCTGGTCTCGCTCAATGAACTTATGTTTCCCTGTGATGTCACTCTTGGATATTTTCAAAAATCACCCCTCCCATGCAACTTTTCAACTCCTGGGCCAGAATTTTACCTTCGTCGAGTGGGCTTGGTGGGAGCAGTTGGAAATCCGACCGCTGCCTGCGATCGGCTCCGCACAGCCATTTTATGTGGGTGGGCCAATTAAGACCCACCCAGCATAAGACACGATGGTGGCAACAGCAAGAAGAGACGGGCGGGGGCTGGAGCTCAATGTCCGCTGGGTCCAATGGTGACCCGATGGCCAAATCAAAAGTGGCCGCAGCAGCCATGCGAAGGCTGCCAGTGACTCGGAGGAACCTCATCATGGAGAATGTCAGTGTGAACACGGCAGGCGGGAGGGCAGGTCAGCGGGGCAGTCGGCCCCACGTTTTTCCAACAAGTATCTTGCTGCCCTCCTGGGGGAGGTGGCAGCATGCATAGATATACTTGTCTCCAGGGATGGGAGGAGGAGCCTCCCCGGCCCTGTGACTGGGAAGGGTGAATACCGTGTTGGCATAGGTCACTTAACACAGCAATTAGGAGCTCCCCCACTCTCCCCACCCCCAGATCTCAGAGCTCTTAGAGTGTGAGCAGCAAATGTCAATGAGGCAGCATCTGTGCAAGGAGGTGAGCAAGGCCACGGTGAGGTTGGGGTGCCACAGGGAGGTAAGAGTGCAGTGCACTGAGGTCGGAATGTCTGTAATAGCAACCATTCCACTGTTGTCTCTATATTGATGTGAGGCTCGAACATGGAATCCCAATTGATAATGGAAAGACGAGGGCACCCTGATCCAGGTGCTAGGCATTCACAGTAACAGTGTAATGACTTCAACCAATGACATGTCCTTGTTCTTCCTTTTAGGCTCACCAGAAACCCGTCAGGGTGAGGAGCTTGAAGGCCCACTGCTTAGCCCAGAGGACAGCAACCATAGAAATGCACCTGCATCATAACCTCTCAGCCAGGCAGTCACCAGTGCAGATACCAGCATGTGGGTGGGCATTATATCAGTGGATAGAATCTCAGTGCACAACGCTGAGGGCACTTCAAACTCGCTTGAGGTGCAGGCAAAGGTGGAGAGTGCCCAGGGCACTGGCATTCAGAGGACTGCTGGGGACCAGGAAAGTGCTCAGTCAGTGGCTGATGATGGGCCTCTGGAGTTGTCTCTGAGGCAGCAGATGCTGGAAGTCCAGCAGGGTGTGTGGGAGGATCTGGCGGAGATACATGAGGGAATGCGTGCCATGATCTCCATGATGGAGGAGTCCATGTGGAGCATGAGCAATGCAATGACCCTCATGGCTGAGCGCACTGCCTCCTCCATGCAGATAGTGGCGACTCTCATGGAGAGGCTCCTCCAGAAGCTGATTCATGGGTTCCTGGGGATGTGCTTGGGTCTGCAAGCTCTCACAGTGGCACTGATCTCAGGTGGTCACTGTCATTGTGGGAGATGGATTAGGCACCCAGTATCCCAGCTAGGTGCCCATCCATCAATGGTGAGCAGGGAGGCCCAAAGTGACTTGACGTTGGCGTACGAGCTGCTTGGGATCTCTGCGGGCTCCTCTCAGGGCACTCCAAATGAGGGCGGCAGTTCCTTTGCCCCTCTGCCAGTGACCATGGCAACCGATGAGCCTGCGATGACTGGGGAGATGCCAGCTGTGGCACTGGGCACTCCTCCCAGGCAGGGCCAGCACATGGGCCAGAGGATGACCGCCGAGGTCATCAAGGCCAACAGGAAGCAGAGTGAGCAGGCTGTCTCCAATGTTGGTGCCAGTGAGACGTAGCACCCACAAGCAGAAACTTAAAGCACCTTAAGCACAACACTTTTACATTAATTATTATTAGGTGTGATGGATAACACCTTTCAACTTAATTTGTATTACGTATGCCAGGCACCACATAATTAAATGTGTTTGTTTTCAACAAGCCTCTGGGTGCTTCATTAGTTCTGCAGGTGCAGGGTAACCCATGATGTTATAAGTGACTTGTTTGTCATCGAGCTTTATTGAAATGGCATATAGTACATCTTCACCGAGCAAATGTTCCTGTCAGGTATCGAGTATGGAGCCTGCAGCCCTGGCATGTGGTGGCGGTTCATCTTTGGTAGGCTAGCTGGAGTTAATGGATCAAAGCTTCTGGGTGTCCCTGCCTCCCTGGAGGTTGCCCAGGTCAGCATCTATCCCCTCAGCATTCTCCTAACTGTGTTCATCCGTGGACTTACTACTGGACTCATCGTCTGCTGTCAGAGCAGCTACATCAACATCTCCTTCCTCCACTGTGACCCCTTTCCAGCGCTAGATTGTGGAGAGCGCAGCATGCAACCACTATCAGCGACATAAGATCTGGGGGGTACTGGAGTGCGTCCCCTGAATGGTCCAGGCTTTGGAAGCACATCTTGAGAAGACCTATGGCTCACTACCACAGCCCTTGTGGTGGCGTGGCTCCTATTGTACCACTGCTCAGCCTCTGTTCTTGGATGGTGGAGGGGCATTATCACCCTTTTGAGGGGATAGCCTTTGTCGCCCAGCAGCCATCCATTCAGCCGGGCTGGAGCACTGAAGAGCCTTGGCACCTGGGAGTGTCTTGGGATGTAGGCGTCATGGGAGCTGCCAGGGTTCCTTGCGCAGACTTGCAGAATCAGCATCCTATGGTCACACATTATCTGCACGTTCGTGGAGTGGAATCCCTTCCTGTTGATGAAGGCATCCGGCTCACCCGCTGGCGCCTTGATGGCCACGTGTGTGCAGTCGATTGCACCCTGCATGCGGGGGAACCCAGCAATCGCTGCAAAGCCTCTGGCTCACTCTGCCTGGCTGGCCTCATCCATACGATATGAATTAAAGTCAATGCATGCCTGAACAGGGCATCTGTCACCTGCTTGACACAACTGTGGACAGCTGATTGGGAGACTCCACAAAGATCACTCACTGACCCCTGGAAAGAGCCAGTGGCATAGAAGTTGAGGGCCACTGTGACCTTCACCGTCACTGGCATGGGGTGTCCACCCACATTGTCGAAGCTGATCTCAGGGCCGATCATCTGACAGATGGAAGTCACTGTCTCCCTTGAGAGATGGAGCCTCCTTGACATTGCAGATCAGACATATTGAGGTAGCTGCATCACCACTTTTAAACCCAGGCAGCAGGATAGTGGCGTCCTTCCGCCTTGGACTTCCTGCTGGCCCTGCATCCCTTGTGCCTGCACCTGTCCTCCCACAGATCGCTCCCCTAGAGGCTGAATAAGGACACCTGGCCTCCTCCCCCTTCTGGCCCTCTCTTCCTCCTCAGAGGAGGTGCCCCCAGCAGAGACCACAATCCCCATTCCCAGGGTAAGGGAAGACTGTCTGATACCTGGAGGGCCCCAAGTGGTATGACTCCTCCAGAGTCCTGAACTGAAGCCTCTTATTCCTGTCAAAGCAGCTCTGAAATGAAATGAAGTTGTCCTGTTCGCACAAGCAAGCAGCAGCAATTTATACACTAAAGTACAAACAACTCACTTTAGCAATCCCACTGTTTTCCCACCTGTGGATGAAGTTTTTGAAAATGTGGCCTACCCACCCATGCGATGCCCTGAAACTTGTACGGGCTGCCTAAAATCACAGGCGATTGGTGTCTCAAGGGCCTTAACTGGCCTGTTAATTAAAGGCAGGTGTGCCTCTGTCCTCATCGCGTGTCTGCCTAGTGAAATATTGTGATGGTGCATGGTGATGTCAGGACAAACGCCTGATATCATCGTGCGTCATTTTATGTTCTGGCATGTTGGGCGCACACCCGCAGGCCGAATGTAAGATTCTGCCCCTGGTCTCCTGGAGCAAACTTGCGGTGATTCCACTCTGCACCAGTGCACTACATTCTTAGCACACTGAGGATTATTTAGCAAATGTTGTTAAATGTGGAATCACATCTAATCCAACATTAGATGTGATTCCGCGATTGGACAACATTTGCTAAATAATAAAAACAAAAAACTGCGGATGCTGGAAATCCAAAACAAAAACAGAATTACCTGGAAAAACTCAGCAGATCTGGCAGCATCGGCGGAGAAGAAAAGAGTTGATGTTTCGAGCCCTCATGACCCTTCCACAGAACTGAGTGAATATAAGGAGAGGGGTGAAATATAATGGTTTAAGGTGGGGGGTGGGGGGGAGGGCAGAGAAGTGGGGGGGGGGGGTGGTGTGGTTGTAGGGACATGCAAGCAGTGATAGGAGCAGATAATCAAAAGATGTCACAGACAAAAGAACACAGAGGTGTTGAAGGTGGTAATATTATCTAAACGAATGTGCTAATTAAGAACGGATGGCAGGGCACTCAAGGTACAGCTCTAGTGGGGGTGGGGTGGAAAGTTTAACAGGGCATAAAAGATTTAAAAATAATGGAAATAGGTGGGAAAAGAAAAATCTATATAAATTATTGAAAAAAACAAAAGGAAGGGGGAAGAAACAGAAAGGGGGTGGGGATGGAGGAGGGAGCTCAAGATCTAAAGTTGTTGAATTCAACATTCAGTCCAGAAGGCTGTAAAGTGCTTAGTCGGGAGATGAGGTGCTGTTCCTCCAGTTTGCGTTGGGCTTCACTGGAACAATGCAGCAAGCCAAGGACAGACATGTGGGCAAGAGAGCAGGGTGGAGTGTTAAAATGGCAAGCGACAGGGAGGTTTGGGTCATTCTTGCGGACAGACCGCAGGTGTTCTGCAAAGTGGTCGCCCAGTTTGCGTTTGGTCTCTCCAATGTAGAGGAGACCGCATTGGGAGCAACGAATGCAGTAGACTAAGTTGGGGGAAATGCAAGTGAAATGCTGCTTCACTTGAAAGGAGTGTTTGGGCCCTTGGATGGTGAGGAGAGAGGAAGTGAAGGGGCAGGTGTTGCATCTTTTGCGTGGGCTTGGGGAGGTGCCATAGGTGGGGGTTGAGTAGTAGGGGTGATGGAGGAGTGGACCAGGGTGTCCCGGAGGGGGAATGAAGGGAAGATGTGTTTGGTGGTGGCATCATGCTGGAGTTGGCGGAAATGGCGGAGGATGATCCTTTGAATGCGGAGGCTGGTGGGGTGATAAGTGAGGACAAGGGGGACCCTATCCTGTTTCTGGGAGGGAGGAGAAGGCATGAGGGCAGATGCGCGGGAGATGGGCCGGACATGGTTGAGGGCCCTGTCAACGACCGTGGGTGGAAAACTTAGGTTAAGGAAGAAGGAGGACATGTCAGAGGAACTGTTTTTGAAGGTAGCATCATCAGAATAGATGCGATGGAGGCGAAGGAACTGAGAGAATGGGATGGAGTCCTTACAGGAAGCGGGGTGTGAGGAGCTGTAGTCGAGGTAGCTGTGGGAGTCGGTAGGCTTGTAATGGATATTGGTGAACAGTCTAGACCGGAGATTGAGACAGAGAGGTCAAGGAAGGGAAAGGAAGTGTCAGAGATGGACCATGTGAAAATGATGGAGGGGTGGAGATTGGAAGCAAAATTAATAAATTTTTTCCAAGTCCCGTGAGAGCATGAAGCAGCAACGAAGTAATCATCGATGTACTGGAGAAAGAGTTGTGGAAGGGGGCCGGAGTAGGACTGGAACAAGGAATGTTCCACATACCCCATAAAGAGACAGGCATAGCTGGTGCCCATGCGGGTACCCATAGCTACACCTTTTATTTGGAGGAAGTGAGAGGAGTAAAGGAGAAATTGTTCAGTGTGAGAACAAGTTCAGTCAGACGGAGGAGAGTAGTGGTGGATGGAGATTGTTCGGGCTCTGTTCGAGGAAGAAGCTAAGGGCCCTCAGACCATCCTGGTGGGGGACGGAGGTGTAGAGGGATTGGACGTCCATGGTGAAGAGGAAGTGGTTGGGGCCAGGGAACTGGAAGTTGTTGATGTGACGTAAGGTGTCAGAGGAATCACGGACGTAGGTGGGAAGGGACTGGACAAGGGGAGAGAGAAGGGAGTCAAGATAATGAGAAATGAGTTCCGTGGGGCAGGAGCAGGCTGACATGTTCGGTCTACCAGGACAGTTCTGTTTGTGGATTTTGGGTAGGAGGTAGAAGCGGGCCGTCCGAGGTTGGGTGACTATCAGGTTGGAATCTGTGGGAGGAAGATCTCCAGAGGAGATGAGGTCTGTGGCAGTCCTGGAAACAATGGCTTGATGTTCAGTGATGGGGTCATGGTCCAGGGAGAGGTAGGAGGAAGTGTCTGCGAGTTGATGCTCAGCCTCCACGAGGTAAAGGTCAGTGCGCCAGACAACAACAGCACCACCCTTGTCAGCGGGTTTGATGACAATGTTGGGGTTGGACCTGAGGGAACGGAGTGCAGTAAGTTCAGAGAGAGAGAGATTAGAATGAGTGAGAGGAGCAGAGAAATTGAGATGACTAATGTCACGCTGACAGTTCTCAATGAAAAGATCAAGAGAAGGTAAGAATCCAGAGGGAGGGGTCCAGGTGGATGGAGAATATTGGAGATGGATAAAAGGATTTGTTGAACCAGGAGAGGACTCCTGCCCAAAGAAGTGAGCACAGAGACAAAGATTATTTGCTCCCATCACTGCTTGCTTGTCCCTACAACCACACCACCCACCCCCACTTCTCTCCCCCCACTGCACCAACCCCCACCCCCCACCTTAAACCAGCTTATATTTCACCCCTCTCCTAATATTTACTCAGTTCTATGAAAGGGTCATGAGGACTCGAAACGTCAACTCTTTTCTTCTCCACCGATGCTGCCAGACCTGCTGAGTTTTTCCAGGTAATTCTGTTTTGATTTGCTAAATAATCCTTAGTGTGCTAAGAATTAAGCCGACAACCAATTTAAGATTGCAAGTCAGGCTTGCATTGTGGCACATTTACGTGTACTGGAAGCTGCGTACATTAATACGCAGGGCCCTGTTCTTTGCAGACAGAAAGAACATGTACACACACATTGTGCCTGTTTCAGCTAAACTAAATAAGTGATAGCCATTCGCTAGCACAGTGCCTTGACCAATCAGGTTCAAGCTGCCTGGTTTAAATTTCAAACAATGCTTGGCAGTTAACTTTCAGCCATTATCAATTGGCAAACTGCTACCAATCAGAGTCCACTTGCCAACCAGTCAGCGCTGCCTTCTCATACAGCATAAATTATTGTTTTCCCCTTATATTTATGAAGATTCTTGTGAAATGTCCTGATGAGTGCAAGTTGAAAAGCTTTGACATGTCTCTCTTTTCAGCAATACCCTAATTGTTCAATTAGAATCTGTGTGGACATAACTCAACTAAACAAATCAGTGGAATGCGAGATCCATTTGATGGAATCTGTGGATGAAAGTCTTGCCAAATTAGCAAAAAGTACCCTATTCATCAAATTAGATGCAAGCAACTGCTTTTGGTAGTTGCCTCTGGACAAAGAATCCAGACTGCTAACCACTTTTATGACATTATTCAGTCATTGTTGTTTTAACAGGTTGCCGCTTGGAATTGCTTCTGCACCAGACATATTCCAAACAACAATGTCTCAGACCCTGGAAGACATGGAAAGAGTAATATGTCATATAGAAACCATACTTGTGTACAGTTCATCAAGAGATGAACATGACTGCGAGTGAGAACAGTCCTTAAAGAGGAAGCAAGTTTGACATTGAACGAGAAACTTGAGTTTGCAAAGCCAATGATTAAATTCCTAGGCATATTGTGCAAGCTTCAGGAATGACACATGACCTACAGAAAACCAAGGTGCTTAGAGAGTTCCCACAGCCTAGGAATATCACAGAGTTGCAAAGATTCCTTGAGATGATCAACCAAGTAGACAAGTTCCTACCAAATTTTGCAAAAATTAATGAGCCGTTGAGACAAGGTCAATAGAGGCTCTGGAATGTAGACTAGCAAACTTTTTTGACAAGATGAAAAATCTTCTAATTTCACCTGAAATTCTAACACACTATGATCTAGAACTGCTGACCATAGTAACAGCAAATGCATTGTCTACAAGTCTGTCTGCAGTTTTATTTCAAGT
Source organism: Carcharodon carcharias (assembly GCF_017639515.1). NCBI lineage: Eukaryota > Metazoa > Chordata > Chondrichthyes > Lamniformes > Lamnidae > Carcharodon > Carcharodon carcharias. The sequence continues at coordinate 71,487,301 of NC_054474.1, read as the reverse complement.
TGAAAAAGATGGAAAAAGAAGACCAGTTTACTACACCTTAAGATCATTCACAGGTACTGAGAAAAGGTGTACAATCATTGAGAAAGAAGCATAGGCAGCCACATGGGGTATGCAAGAAGTTCTCGGACTATGTAATGGGGTTAAGATTTAAGATCAAAACCAACTGCAAGCCTTTGGTTACTCTTAACCTAAAGGGGATTGCTAAAATGCCACCTAGAATTCAACGTTTCAGACTCAGTCTAATGAGATGCGATACAGTGATTGAATACATTCAAGGGAAATACCAAACGACAGCAGATGCATTATCAAGAATATCAGTGGAAGGAGTCAAACTGGAAGATTTGAGTTTCATTGACCAAGTGGAAGCATATACTTCACTCATTACCAAACACTTATCAGCCACTGAAAAGAGACTACAAGAGATTAAGCAAGCACAACAGCAGGATGATGAATGTGTCCAAATAGAAGAATATTGCCAGAGATGATGGCCAGATTATACTTCTAACAATCCAGTTCTAAGCCAATACTTCATCATTGATCATTTTTTAGTTCATTCATCCCTAAAACTTGAAATTCTCCAAAAAATACATCAAAGTTACTTGAGCAAGAGTCAAGCAGTCAGTCTGATGGCCAGGCATTAGTCATTCTATAGAAGAACTAATCTTGAATAGCCTTACATGTGCAGTGAATAGCCAACAGTAGAGCGAACCACTGGCGTCCTCTACTTTTCCACTAAGGCCATTGGAGCACCCGGGAATGGATTTATTTGTGTTTAAAGGCAAGTATTTATCATCATCATTAATTATTACTGCAGATAGATTGAAGTGAACAGAGTGCACATCACGGCAGAGGAAATCATTCAAACAATGAAGAGAATCTTCACAACACATGGCATCCCAGACATTGTAGTGTCAGACAATAGTCCTCAGTTTGTGAACAAATTATTCCACAACTTTGTGCAGGAATTTGGTTTCATCCTGTTACTAGCTCGCCTAGATATCCTCAGTCGAATGGTGAATCAGAAAAAGGAGTTTGAACGATCAAGGAATTGATGAAAAAGTATGAAGATATGAACTTAGTCTTTCTTAGTTACAGAATCTCACCACTGCAAAATGGGCTCTCATCATTAGAATTGTTGATTCAAAGATGGCTGCAAACATAACTTCCAGCTCTACAACAAAAACTACAACCTAACATTACCTCAGATGACCATGAGAGTTCAAAAGTGTAAGGAGGAACAAGGACACAATCAAACTTGTAACTTCAATTTCAGGCACAGACGAGACTTAAAATTGCTACAGCCTGGGGATACCAATAGAAAGAAGGCATAATAATATAAAGAGCTTCACAGCTGAGATCTTATAGAATCAAAATGAACGAAGAAAATACAAAAAGGAACCTAAAAGCCTCAATATCTTTGGAAAGGAAGCCAATAGAAACTTGGGCTTACTATTCAGATCTGGATGGAGATAAGGAACAAGAAACAAGACAAAGCTCTCATATCAAAGGAAGAGAGAGTGCAGATTATCCTCGACCTCAGAATGAGATCAGAACAAGATCAGATGAGATGAAACTTTGCGGGGAGATATAGGAGGATGTATATAATTGGGATAAAGGTTTGGGACGAGATGCAGAGTAAAGGATTAACATCAAAAGATTGTACTCCATATGGTACAGACAATTAAGGGATGGTTAAATTGAAAGGTTTAAGGTGATTAAAGAAATTTATAGGGTAGATAGAATCTAATAGGCTGGCAACTCTGTAGTCCCAACTGCACCAGGGACAGTGGTGATCAGGACTGAGAGTACAAGCAGTGCCCAGATGCTGATGTTACTATGATGCAATGTCACATGACTAAGCAACAGAGGTCTAGAGGGAAGGGGATGTCCAACCTCATGTAGAGTTACCAAGATGTACTGTGTTTATCCCATTCATTATATCACACTGCCTTTCAACTACAATGTTTACATTTCCCCTCTTTTGTGAAGAAAGATGCAAAATGTTCATTAAGAACCATGCCCATGTTTTCCAAACGTTGGTTGTCTTTTTGGTTTCTAGTTGACTTCTTGATCTTTATGTATTTATAAAACACCTCTCAGTTTTCCTTAATTTTACTTGGCAATATTTTTAAATGCCATCTCTTTGCTTTCCTAATTTCATTTCTAATTTCACCCTTGCACTTTATGTACTCCTCACGACTTTCTGCAGTATTGAGCACTTGGCATCTGACATAAATGGCAGAGTTTTATAGTCTTGGCGGGTTTGCAGGTGGGGGAGGGCCCATAAAATTCCCCAGGTGGCACTCTCACCAGCCTCTAACCTTTCTGCAATTTTATGGGATTTTATGCAAAACTTGAACGGCCTTGCCCCGATTGAGTCCCCTAAATGGCCATTGGATACTTAAGGGTTGCCTCCCGTTTTGCCTCAATTGTTATGCTGGCGGGAGGAGTTCAGGAGCGGTGGGGGGCTTCACCCTGCTCAGGCCCTGGGCGGAAAGGAGGGATACGTCCCTCAAAGGCCTCCTTTCCACACCTGGTGCCCCACCAAGGTCTGATCCCCACAGGTGTTTCCTCCTCCCCCTACCCCAGCCCCTCCATCAGGACCCCCAACCACGTGGCCCCAACACCCCTTTCTCTGCCCCACCCCCTGGGCCTCACTTACCTTGCCCTCCATTGCACTTACCTGGTCATGGACTCCAGGATTTAGAATCTGGGGACTGCTTGTAGTCCCAGTCCTTGTCAACTGCTGCCCTGGTGCAGTTAGGACTACAGAGTTGCAGGCCAATCAGATTCTATCTACTCTATCAATTTCTGAAACCTTTCATTTAGATCACCCTTAATTGTCTGTACCATATGGAGTACAATATTAGTCAATGCAACCTGTTCTCATAATTTAACTCTTTAGTCCTGGTATCATTATGATGAATTGGTGCTGCACCCTCTCCAAAGTCAATATATCCTTCTTGAGATGCACCAGATGCAATATAGCTTTATATAACTGCAGCATAATTTCCAATCCTTTGTATTCCAACCTCCCTTGAGGTTCCTAACATTCTATTATCCTCTTAAATTATCCTTTTGCGTTTGGTCATTAGTTTTTGGTGATTTCTGTACATGGATCCCTAAGTCTCTCTGTTTCTTCACTGTTTCTAGCTTTTCACCTTTAAGAAGATACTCTATCTTCTTAGATCCAAAGCAGATGACTTCCTAGTTCCCCACATTGGATTTTTGGCATTTGTGCTGGCAAACAACACATTAATCATCTATTTAATACACCTTTGAACTTCAGATTGACTGACATTGATGATGTTGACTGTGGAAACTTAAGTTGAGCCTGAGGAACAAAGGTTTAGGACTATAATGACTGTGACGGCCCCTGGCAGTACCAGCCTATTGGTGGAGGTTGGCTGTTAGTCAGATTCTAAAGCACACAACTCTGTTACTGGCTTCCTAGTAAAGCCAGTGATGGCGGGTTTTGTTCAACATTCCATCTATGTGCAGCTCTTTGGAAAAGGTAGGTGCAAGTTGTACTCCCTCTGATATAATTTTGCCTGCTTTATCTTCCTTCTACTTGCTTCAAATAATAAGAGTACACCATTCAAGCTCAAGGGCTTGAATGGCGTACTCTTGTTCCCAAGTAAAGCAGAAGAGGTGAATCTCCATTGGAATACCCATTTTTAAAATGATAATTACATCAAATAAACTGGCAGCTAAAACTCTCAGCAAAAAACACAGAAAAGAGACCAAAAATGACAGTGAAAATAACCATTCAGTATAAAGCCAAAAAGATGCCACTTTCTGGGATTCTTCTCAAAACATTGTGGGTGGTTCTTTAAATAGGAACATAGGAACATAGGACTTAGGAGCAGGAATAGGCCATTCAGCCCTAAAAGCCATTCAATAAAATCATGGCTGATCTGGTTGTGGTCTTAATTCCACCTTCCTGTTTGCCATCCCTACACATATCCCTTGACTCCCTTATCAATCAAAAATTTAAGTAACTTAGTGTTGAATAAATTCAATGACCCAGCCTTCAATGCTTTCTTTGAAAGAGAATTCTGCAGACTAATGATCCTCTGAGGGGAAAAAAAATCTCCTCATCTCCATCTTAAACTGTGTCTCATAGTTCTAGTCTCCTCCTCAAGAGGAAATATCCTCCCGGTATTCATTCTGTCAAGTCCTCTCAGGATATTATATGTTTCAATAAAATCACTCTCATTCTTCTAAACCCCAATGGGCATAGGCCCAACCTGCTCAACCTTTCTTCATCCTAGGAACAAGTCAAGAACACAAGAAATAGGAGCAGGAGTAGACCATATCGCCCATCAAGCCTATTCCACCATTCAGTACTATCATTGCTGATCTTAGGCTTCTTCTCCACTTCCCTGCCTGTTCCTCAAATTTCTTGATTCCCCAAAAAGACCAAAATCTGTCTACCCCTGCCTTAAATGTATTCAATGATGGAGCATCCACTACCCTCTGGGATGGAGAATTCCAAAGACTCACAACCTTTTGAGTGAAGAAATTTCCCCTCATCTCGATCCTAAATGATCAGCTCCTTATCCTGAGGCTGTGCTCCCATGTTTTAGATTCCCCAACCAGGAGAAACAATTTCTCAGTGTCTATCCTATCAAGCCCCTTCAGAATCTTGTACGTTTCAAGAAGATAACCATTGTTCTATACTCTGAACAATTTGCTCAACCTCTTATCATAGGAAGACCCCCTCATCCCAGGGACCAATTTAGTGAATCTTCGCTGTACTGCCTCCAAAACGAGTATATCTTTTAAATGGGGAGACCAAAACTGCACAAAATACTCCAGATGTGATCTCACCGAAACTATGTACAACTCTAGCAAGACATTCTTGTACTCCAATTCACTTGACAACATGCCACCTGCCTTCTTAATTTCTTCTGGTACCTGTATGTTAATTTTTTGTGTTCCTTGCAGGAGCACACCCTCTTTGAATATCAAAACTTACAAGTTTCTCACTTTTTAAAAAATATTCAGCTCTTCTATTCTCTCAATCAAAGTGAATAGCTTCATACTTCTCTACATTATACTCCATCTGCCATCTTGTTGCCCACTCACTTAACATGTCTACATCTCTTTGCAGCCTCTCTGTGTCCTCCCCACAGCTTACCTTTCCATCTAACTTTGTATCATTTACAAACTTAGATGTCTCTTCATCTAAATCATTAATATAGATTGTAAATAGCTGAGGCCCCAACAATGAACCTTGTGGTATTCTACTATTCACTACCTGCGAACTTGTAAAAGTCCTATTTGTGCCCATTCTCTACTTCCTATCTGTTAACCAAGCCTCTATCCATGCTAATATATTACCTCCAATTCTATGCACACATATCTTGCCCATTGACCTTTTGTGTGGCACCTTTTTGAAAGCCTTTTGGAAATCCAGATATACTACATCCACTGGTTCCCCTTTATCTACCCTACTAGTTACATCCTCAAAACATTCCAATAAATTTGTCAAACAGGATTTCTCTTTAGTAAAACCATATTGACTTGTTCTAATCATACTATTCTTTTCTAAGTGCATTGTTAACACTTCCTTAATAATAGTTTCCAACATTTTCCCAATAACTGATGGTAGGCTATCTGGCCTGTGGGTCTCTGTTTTCTCTTTCCCTCCTTTCTTGAAAAGTGGAATAACATTTGCCAACTTCCAATTTAATGGGACCATTCCCAAATCCAATGAATTCTGAAAATCATAACCAGCGCGTCCACTATCTCTGCAACTATCTCCTTTAGAATCCTAGGGTGTAAGCCATCAGGCACTGGGGATTTGTTGTACTTTAGCCACAAGTTTCTCTAATACCTGTTCTCTGTTGATATTAATTTCCCTAACTTCCTCATTCTTTTTAGCTCCCAGTTTACCATCTATTTTTGGAATTAACCTTGTGTCTTCTACTGTGAAGACAGATACAAAATATTGTTCAACGCCTCTGCCATTTCCTCATTTCCCATGATAATTTCTCCTGTCTCTGATTCTAATGGACTAACAAAAACAGAAAATGCTGGAAAAACTCAGCAGGCCTGGCAGCATCGGTGGAGAGAGAGACAGAGTTAACATTTCGAGCTCGTTTGACCCATCTTCAGACACATCCATTATTGTCAGTAAATATTGATTTCCACTTTTAGGGCTGCAGTTTCCCAGAATTGCACTAAGTGCAGTGGCGGGCGGGTAAAATGGAGTCCAACCTGATGATGAAAATGGCGGGTTTTCACTCCGTATCTCCCCAAGCCCGCCTTATTATATATTCACCCCCATGACACACGCCATTTCCATGGTGGGCAGACTCTCATTCACGCCGGCCGCCACCTTTAAAAGGCAGCCACCAGCAAAGGGCTCATCGCCACCAGATCACCACTGCTGCCTGGCAGACATGGCCAGCAAAGGCAAAAAGACTGAAGCCCCCTGCTTCAATGACGGGTCCCTCGAGCGACTCTGGATGCCGCAGAGGCCTGCCAGGATGTGCTCTATCCCCGCTCTGGCCACAGGATGGGTACCAAAGTCACCAGCCCAGTTTGGGAGGTGGGGGCAGCGGTGGTCAGCACAAACTCCCTGCAGAGGAGGACAGCCACCCAATGTTGCAAAAGATGAATGATCGCCTCCATTCTGCCAGGGTAAGTCACTCTTTTCTTCACTCCCAATTCAAACACCCGCAAACCCATCACACATCCACAGGGCCCTCACTCACTGCCAGTGCAAGGGACATCACCATTCATTCTTTCATACACAGAATCATTGTCCTCATCCAATCCATGGGACCACTCACCACTCACATAGGCCAGGCATACTTATCATCTGGCCTGGCAGGCGTCCTAATACACTCTCCCCATCTCTATCCATGCAGGACAAACTGGCTCACAACAGGAGGGAAAGATCGCACTCAGGTGGAGGGATGCCGGAATTCAAAGTTCTCACAGAATTTGAAAACAGAGCCATCCAGCTGGCTGGCGATGACCTGGACCAGTTCTGTGCTGACGGTGAGGTCGGTGCTACTCTACCAAGTGAGGATCCAGCAGTGCAACATCCATCAGGCAACCATGCTGTAAGTGATGTGTCCTCTTTCACAGGCTACAGCCATGCACCAATTATCTCTCCTTGCTTTGCAGGCACATCTGGGAAGCAGCATATGAGTCCACAACCCAGAGCCTCCAAGCAAGCTCCAAAGAAACCTTTGAAGAAGAATCTGAAGGCACTCTCCCTGAAGTCCCATGATGGCGCTAGCCCACACCCTCCACCAGCGCAGAGACACACACCCTCGGTGGGACTTAGCTTTAGAGTAGCCTCAGGATCACAATCTGGTGAGCACATCGCACTTTCTGATCCACAGCAGGCAGAGGCAGGGACTTCCCAGGTCCCTGGAACTCGAAGGACTACTGGAGGCCAGAACATTGCTGAGTCCGAGTCAGGTGACTAGCCTCTGGACTCAGTCATTTCACAGTTGCTGGAGCTGCAAAGACAAGCTCAGGAACATCAGGAAGGGATGTCCGCTGCACTCCTCAGATTTCAAGGCAATGGAGGAGTCCGTCTGCCTTCAGTGTGAGGTGATAGCGCCGGTATTGCAAAGCACCGAGGTCAATACTGGCAGGATGGTGGCCTCCATGGAGACCTTGGTCCAGGACATCACTCCTGCACTGCTGCACGGGCTGAACTCCATCGATGATGCCATAGTTGGCCTCCAACTGTGTACATGAGAGGGGTATTTGGCAGCTCACTTTCACTCCAGTTATTCACTTCCGCTCACAGAGTCAGCTAAGTGCCTTCGGGCACACATAGGGAGGAGGATCAGCAGGCACACGCTCCGGGGCCACCCGCCCAGGTGACTCTGGGAGTGACCGGCCCATCTGACTCCCCTCTTCCTGTTACCTCCGCAGATCCAGCTTTACAGGTCAAGGAGGGTGCCACTGCCACACAGCAGGATCCCAAAAGCAGGTCTGGGCCCTCCAAGTCTTGGCCCTCCAGAGGACGCCCGCCAAAGTCATAACAGGCAGGGTGTCTCAGTCAGCAGGCTGCCTCCACTTCTGCTGTGGATGTCCAGGGAGTGCCAAGATATAGCAACAGCGTTAGGACAGTTAAGGAGAATTAGTTGCACGACCTGGGCATGGATGTTAATCACTTGTATATACTGTTCGCTATTGTCAATAAACTCCCAGAAATGTCTCCCTGCCTATGGCTCCTGTTCTGATGAGCAGTGTTCTTGTCACTCAGATGTGAAACCTTTCTGCACAAGTTAAAAGGTGTCTCAGTCCAGGGCCTCTGTGCGGCCTTCAGACCACAGTAATCACTGCATGTTGTCATCATCCTCCTGCGACCAAGCGACTATTAGGGCCTCCACTGCATCTCCATGTCGGGAGAATTCTCTCAGAGGGTATTGGCGCTGAGATAAGCCAGACTGGAGTCAAACGTTCACAACTGCAATGTGAGGATCTCCTTGGCCAGCTCCTCATCCCATTGCAGCACCAGGTTGTAAAGGGCGCAGCAGACGGCGACAATGCATGACACCCTCTGTGCGGACTGTGTTGCAGGGCTCCACCAGACTGGTCCAGGGACCGGAACTGCAACTTCAGGATCCTGATGGTCTGCTCCACCAAGTTGTGAGCTGCTGCATGAGCCTCATTATAGCGTCGCTCTGCTTCAGTCTAAGGCTGCCACACTGGTATCATCAACCACGGCCTCTGCAGGTAGCCCTTGTCCCCAAGGAGCCAACTTTGCAGCCTCTGTGGACCCTGGAAGACTGCAGGGAGCTGCGAGTGACTCAGGATGTAGGCGTTGTGCACACTCCCTGGAAACTGCGCGCATAGCTGCAGGATGGGTTTCTGGTGGTCGCATACCAGCTGCACATTCAGTGAGTGGAAGCCCTTGCAGTTGATGAAGTCCACTGAGTGTAGCGATGGAGATCTTAGCGCCACGTAAGTGCAGTCAATCACACCCTGCGCCTGTAGGAATCCCTAGATAAGGGCGAATCCAATGGCTCTTGCAGCCTGGCTGTCCTGGTCCTGGGTGAAATGCACAAAGTTGTGTACCATGGAGAAGATGGTATCCGTGACCTCATGGATGCATTTGTGGGTGGTGGCTTGTGAAATCCCACAGAGGTCACCTGTGGAGCCCTGAAAGGAGCCACTGGCATAAAAATTGAACACCACAGTCACTTTCACAGCCACTGGCAGTGGATGTCCTCCATGTCCCCTTGACGTCAAGCCCTGCAGTAAGTGGCAGATGTGAGCCACCAGGTCCCTGGACATGTGCAGTTGTCAGCGACACTCGTTCTCAGTCACGTGCAAGAATGGCAGGCAGCGACTATAGACTCTGGGTGTTGCTAGGCGCTGACCAGCCACGGCTCGCTGTCACTTCTGGGCAGCATGTGTGGGAGCGCCTGCTGCTCCTGCTTTATGAGGCTGCTGCTCCTGCCTTTGCACAGCCAGGAGCCTCAGTTGCTCTCTCCTCAGTCTCCTCAGTCTCTGTAGGCCATCAGACATACAGCTAGGTCATCAGGATCCATGATCCTGATGTCGTCCTCCTGCAGAATGAAAGAGAGAGAGAGATGTGGTTATCATGGCTGCACCTAGCACCTTTTCTGGCCCTGTGTGACCGTGCCTTAATGCTTCCCGGAGAGCACTGGTCACCCCTCAGATGACCAGAGATGAGTGTGCTGCATGGCTGCCCTGTCAACCTGTGACATTGGGGACACTGGTCCAGACCTGGATGCTGAGATTGCAAGGGGCTGAGCACCTCCAGCAGTGACTGCTACGTGTTCAGCATTGGCGAGGAGATTGTACAACATGTGCTGTCCAACTGCTCTGCAGTCTAATAAATTGGTGGCAAACTTGAAGTCTGTGCCGGGGGTGGTTGGGGGGGTGGGATGGGGCTGGTGGTTGGGAGCGGGGAAGGGGAAGGGTAAGGTACTAAGCGCTTGGTGGCCCTTTGGTGTCTCCATGATGCTTGCATTGGTGGGCAGGCTTTGATCCCAATACCAGCGTTTGAAGAACCTTTTACCAGGGTAATGATTGATTGTATTAGACCCGTCCCTAAGAATAAGGGTGAAATTTTCTGAGCCCGCTGGCAGTGTGTGTAATAGGTGGCGTGAAAATATGGCAGGACCGACTTCACAACGGCGTGAAGGCAGGTCACGAACTACCACTCAGCCTGCTGATGGCGAACCACATTTCCTGCCATCGGTCGGCGGGGAGCTAATTGTAATACATTAGCATATAATTAAAAGGCCATCCCGTCAGGTGCTTGGAAACCCGCTTATCATCTGTCCACATTGGCAGGAAAGCGCACCGACATGTTTCACAACAGCACATAGACGACATGCACTTGGCGGCCTTCACTTTAGGCGAACCAAGGTGAGTGAGCAGCAGCATTCTCCACAGCTCGCCTGTTGTTTACAGGCCTCAGAGGTGCTGGGGGGTGGGGGAACCTGATGCCTGGCCTCACAGGCGACTGCTGAGGGGTGGAGGTGTCCAGGAGCAAGTGCTAGCCAGCTTCGAAGGTAACTGCTGAGGGGGGAATTCAAATGCTGCCTTGGCGCTGCATTCCGCGCACAGGCAATCGAGGTGGGGGACAGGGTAAGCGAGGAAAATGGCCATGCGTTAGGAATACCTGTATAAATTGACCATGCCTCTGCAGCTAAGATAGATCAGGCGCAGCCACAGTGATATGATTTGGGTCAGGCTTAATCACTGCTTGCGGTTTTCCTGTTATTTGACATGTTTGTCAAGTTCTACAGAATCTGACTACATCTCTATGCAATCCTGACCAATAAAAATCTTTTCCTGTGTTTTTCTAATTCCTAAATGTCTCCCCATTGGATTCATGAGCAACCCTCAGATTCTCATTTCTATACCCTAATGGGATAACAATCTGATACACCTCCCTCCAGCTTTCATTTACTGAGACGTGATCCAACCTCCACTTTCTCATTAAAATATCTCCCTGAAGGTAATAACATTTTGCTTCTGTTCCTGAATAAACTTTTTGATATAACTGCTTTAATTGCAAATTATTTTTCTGTAACTCCACTAACCTCTTTGAGTTAAACACTTCAGCTGAATTGTCCTGTATTCTTTCCTCCTGAACAATGTTATCAAATACAGTGCCAGCTAATTGGATTTTGATACTTTTGAACTTCCTGCCCATCTTGTTTATCTTATTCTTCCCTATGAACATTGATCTCATTACAACCAATCAGGAAACAATCCAGGATGGTCCTTCTGCAACACCTCTGTTAAAAAACACTTCTACAGGCTGCTCAACTACCATAGGCATCCCCTACATTTGCGATCCAGCTATATCATTACCCAGAATAAACTGAACCCCTTCAATGGGCAATTTTTCCACCACTTCAACTATAACTTCACCTGCCCTCCATTTACTCTTTAAATTTATCTTCCATAATGAACCCCAATTATTATTTATTACCTGTTCCTGCAATAGTCCCTTTGAACAACAGATATCACTATCCCACAACTTTAAGGACTGACTAGCCCCTGTGTCTCTTAAAATTTTAACCTCTTTACCTTCCCACCCTATATACATGGAAAGACTTTCCCTTCATGTACAAAATCTTTAAACATTTCTGCAACCTACTCCTCAGAATTCTCTTGAGTAAACTGTGAACACATTCCCACTTCCTTACCTATCACTGATTCTCCCTGTTTCACCTGTACACAAACCTGTTTCTGCTGTGCTTGAACCTCAGAACCCACAGTAGTTTTACTTGCAGAGCTTTTTTGTACCCCAATAATTCCAACAGATTTTCCCTGCAAATTCCAACATACTGACTTTGTATGCCTTACTTTATTACAATGAAAACACCTCAATTTTTGAATATTACTTCTACTTTCAGTACCTTCCTTTTTATTCTGAGAAAAACCTTCCTGGGAACTTCCAGCTACTCCTTCTCTTCCCTGACTGTCTACCTTCCTTTCACCTCCCCGCTTTTTATCCTTTTCCAAATTGAAAGGGTGACGGAAAAAATGTTTCACTCTATGAACTAACTCATTATTATCAGCTATCTCTGCTGCTTGTCTTACAGAATCAACCATCTGTTCCTCCACATGAGTTCTCACTACCGAAGGGATTGAATCTTTAAATTCTTCCAAAAGAATTACTTCCCTGAGAGCTGCATACATTGACTCTATTTTTAACGTCTTTATCCACCGGTTAAAATTACTCTGTTTTACTCTTTCAAGCTCAATATAAGTTTGCCCAGGCTGTTTTCTCATATTCCTAAAATTTCTGCCTGTATACTTCAGGAACCAACTCATTTGCACTCAAAATAGCCTTTTTCACCACATCATAATTCACCAACATTTCTTCTGACAGTGAAGCATATACCTTGTGCGCTCTACCCGCCAACTTAGGCAGTAACAAAAACATCCAGTTTTCTTGGGGCCATTTCATCTGTTTAGCTAGTTTCTCAAATGAAATAAAGAATGCTTCAATATCTTTTTCGTCAAACTTTGGACGAACTTGTACAAATTTAAACATTTCCCCACTGGTTTCTACTCTGGAGATAAGTCCTTCCTCACCTATTGGCGTCTCTTTCTTAACTGTCAACATTTTCAGTTGCAATTCTCTCTCTTTTTCTCTTTCCTCCTTCTCTACCTTCACAATTTCTAATTCCCTTTTAAAAGCCATTTCTCTGTCCGTTGCTTCTAATTCAAGTTTTTTCAGTTCCTTTGCCTGTTCAAATTCAAACATCTTCATTTGTAACTGAGGTCTCACTCCTCCAGCTGTGATTCACTAGTTTCAGGTATCACTTCCAACTGTAGATGCTGTGTTATACTTTTAATTATATATGATTTCCTTGTCCCTGCAGGTAACCCTAATTTTAACATATCTGCCAACTCTGTTAACTTACTCTTGTTTATTTGTTGCAATCCAATCAGAGTTATATCTTCTACTCCTAGACATGTCTTAGCAATTGCCATTTTGCAGTCTCACCACTTCCAAAAAATCTCACCAACTCCTAAATTCAAAGTGCTTCTCAAACTTGTAACCTTAAGATTCACCAATTCCAAACCAATTAAGGAATTATAATTTTTATTCCCTGACGAGCCCCCAATTGTTATGACACAGCAGTGGGTAAAGGCTGTTATTTGAAATCCCAGAGGGAAACTTTAAATAACTGTCATAACCTATATTTTCAATTAGTATGTTTGAGATGCAGCTCTGAATTCAGAAAGGAACCCATCAAACCTCCAGAGGTTTTTATATCAAACTAAATGAAACATTTATTAATTTACAGCAAGGTATTAAACACATGCACATGTCTACAAATTACTACTACCATAACTTTTTAACAAATTCCAAAATTAATCTCCACTAAGGCAACAGTAACCAATAGACTTAACCAGACACCAGGCAAAGCATTTTCACCTTTGGAATTCAAAATGAGGTTCCTTTCAATTTGGTTCCTTTGCAGACATTTATAGGCTTACAGGCCTTGATCTTACATACCTCTGACCTGCACACACAAAACTGCTTTCTGTTATACCCAGCCTTTCTCTTTGAATGTAAATTCTCATTGTATCACCTGGCTCTTTGAACTCCACCTCTTCTAATAATAAAACCCCTTTCATAGTACCAATTTTATTAGTAATGTTAACATTGCTTGGTGTCTCCTAACTAGGTGCACGATTTCACTCCCCTTCTTGAATGCTTTATTCATCAAAATGCAAATGCACTCTACCTTACTGTTTACATCTCAAAACTACTGTACATCAAATCATCCAGACTAGCTGGCTTTAATCCAATTAACACACACACACACAGACTAAACCCCTATTTAAAAAATAATTTCCAGTAACATTATATACATTAATCTCTCTTCCTCTAAACTACTCCCATCAATGTTTTCTGACTTGCTGTTTCTAATTTCTACCTATACTGATTCTACTTCATGATCTTCTGAGGCCAGATCCCTTCTTTCTGTCATCCTTTACTATCAGGGCCACCCCTCTTCCTTTGCCATTTCGTCTATCTTTCCAAAATATGTTGTACCCTGGAATATTTATTCCCCAACTTTGATCACCTTGCAAGCATGTGTCTGTAACAGCCATTAGATCTAAATCATTTACCTCTATTTGTGCCACTAGTTCATCTGTCTTATTGCAGATGCTTCATGGGCTCAGCAGCATGGCAGGAGTGGTGTAGTGGTATTGTCACTGGACTAGTAATTCAGGGACCCAGGGTAATGTTCTGGGGACCTGGGTTCTTATTCCCACCATGGCAGCTAGTGGAATTTGAGTGAAAAATTAAAAATTTGACCATGAAACCATTGTCAATTGTTAAAAACCCAATGCCCTTTAGGGAAGGAAATTTGCTGTCCTTCCCTAGTTTAAAAAGGCAACTTACCACCACCTCAAGGCTAGTTAGGGATGAGCAATGCTGGCATCCAATGAATTAAAAAAAAAATTACTTGTATTCGCTGCAATGACCATAGTCATTGATGTACATTTTTTGTTAAATTTGTCCTGTCCTATTCTGCTTGTCCTTATCCACATTGCTATACTCATTGGATGCCTTGACCTTTCTCTTCGGGTTTCTAAATTTCCCTTCCGAGTCAAATGAACCCTCATTGAACTGCTTCTAATGCAATTATATCCTTTATCAAATAACTGAGAAGGAAAAAACAGTAAAACTTGGAAATAAATTGGCATTGATCTGAAATGGAGTTCTATTTTAAGATATACAAGGCCAGTTCGGACAAGTACCAGCCATTGCCTAAGTTTTACTGTTTGTTCCTTCTGAGAAGGGTACTACAATTGTACATAGTATTCTATATGTAGTGTTGACTTCCTGTCAGACCACAACCTGCCTTCACCTACCATCCATTTTAAACACATGCTCTTAGCAGTCTGCATTCCCAAAGAGAATCATGGACCATTGTGCAGGCACTATCATGCATCTATTACAATATATTTAAATATCAATGTAAAGCTCTCAGTTGCTTTCAATGAATGCATTATTGGCTCAAGTAAGACATTTACCCTATTATACATAGTAATACCACAACTGTGAAATATCAGTCCTGATGAGGAATCTTGCAATAAATATATTGAGCCTAATGTATTACAGTAAATGACGTTGATAAGCATTGAAAACTTCAGTTTTCATTCAGCCACTTAATTGAGTTAGTCAAAGATTTAATTGCTATTTTTACAAGATAAAGGATTTTATTAAAATTTTCAAGTACTGTAATCTTATCATTAAGCTGTCAAGGAAAAAGTATATTTACATGGAATCAACAAAACCTAGTATATCATTGACAATTCAGGCTTCATGGGAATTAGTTTGGTCTTTTCCTTTATATTAACCTTTACATTGGGAAACACCATGGATAAAGGCAGCACTTCCGAATTGCATAACTGAATCCCAAAGAATTCCTTTATGTTACCTAACACCTTACTCACACACAGGCATCGAGGCAGCAGAACAGCTGCTAAGCAGCAAACCTCCACACTATAGTTAAATCTCAAGATTACCCATGTTATGCAGCTCCTTCAGGTCATTTCACACCACAAGACATTGTCACTGATTTGAAATTTTCATGGAAAATTGGATGGAACTGTGCACAATGACCTCCAAAATATAATTAACATTCCCTGAAAATTCCATAAACCCAAATAATAGAAAGATTTTGGCTTTTTAACAGCTGAATTACAATCCTCAAAATACCATTAAAGACTCATGTTGTGAAAATGGATGTTGCCTAATTACAGCTGAGTTTATAAACGTGCATTTCCTGCAGAAACCCTTTCCAACGAAGAGTGTAAATTTAATAAAATTGGTCCTGTTTAATCACAATAAACCAATGGCTGGCATTGTTGCTTGGATAGTCAGATAAAGCTGAGCAGCAGGGGGCAGCAAGTCCACACTATACCTGAATCACGGGGAATGCTCCTATGTCATCCAGCTCCTTGAAATCATCTCATGAACAGTCGTAGATTAAAACAAATTCAAGCAGCAGGCTAGTACCCCTACACTGCAATCACACAGAATATCCCTACATTAATCAGTTCCTTCAGAACATCTCACTCATATTCAAACATCAATTTACCAGACCAGCCAGAAGGCAGCAGCATTATCACACTATACTGTCACCGTTGAGAATATTCCTGTTATTCAATTCCTTCAGCACCACCTCACACGCACTTGGACATCAAGTCAGAGATCTGAACTGCCAGGGGGCAGCACTAACACACTGAGACTCATCTCAGAATATGTCTGTGTTTCCCAGCTTGCCATAGTCCTTAAATTATTAAAACTGCTACAATGTCTCTGTGTATCATTTAATGTTATTTGTATCAAAGACTCATTTATAGAACAGTTATCCTACAGTTTTGCAGCAATATAAAGCTACTTAAGGTTTATTTAGATTCAAACTAGGCCACGTAATTCGAAGGTAATTGAAACACATTAAATCAAGCAGTGTGAAAATAACTTCAGGAGGTAGTCTTATATTTCTTTTGCTTCAGAAACGCTGTGCTATAACACATCCTGAACAAGCAAGCTTGTTTTTTATAGGTAACTCTTAAGTGAAAATTCAATGCATCCTTTTGATGGGGAAAATGCAGCAGGGATGATCTTTTTTCACCCAAAGTATTGTCCAAATCCATTAGAACATTGAACCCATATTTTCTGAGATTTAGAAGATTGAGAGTGATCTCATTGAAAAGTATAAAATGTTTAGAAGACTTGACAGGATCGATTGTTTCACTTATTTGGAAAGTCTAGAATGGTTGTCTCCAGATAAGGGGTTTGCCACTTGAGACTGAAATTAAGAGAAATTTCTTCACTCAGAGGATTATGAATCTGCAAAATTCTCTACCCCAGAAAACCGTGGACGTTCAGTTGTTGAGTACATTCAGGATGGATGTCGATGGACTTTTGGATAATAAGGGAATCAAGAAATATGGGGATGGAGTGGGAAAGTAGAGTTGATGTAAAAGATCAGCCATGGGACTGGATTTTAAGGCCACAAATTGGGCCCCCCTTGCGTGAATGGAAAATAGGACGTGATGATGTCAGGTGGACAATATGTGTCACCTTGCCAGTCTCCAAAATTATGGAATATTAACAAGATGATCATGTTAATTACTAATTAGCAAGATATTGAGCTTGTTAATGACCCAATTGTCTGCAATCTTTTGTTGCCTGCTGTATTTTTCATGCATCGGACATGAGAAAGCTTGGAAGTATTTTGTGATAGCTATGACAAGGTGGAACAAGGGAAGAAGAAAAGGCCTGCCACCAGGACTGTGGCTGAGGAGATGTTGGCAGAATGGTAGTGTCACTGGACTAGTAATCCTGCGGGCCAGGCTAATGCTCTGGAGACATTAGTTCACATCCTGCAGCTGGTACAATTTAAATCCAATTAATAAAATCTAGAATTGAAAGCTATCAGTGATGGTGACCGTGAAACTATTGTTAAAAACAAAAAAACTGCGGATGCTGGAAATCCAAAACAAAAATAGAATTACCTGGAAAAACTCAGCAGGTCTGGCAGCATCGGCAGAGAAGAAAAGAGTTGACATTTCGAGTCCTCATGACCCTTCAACAGAACTTGAGTGAATCCAAGAAAGGGGTGAAATATAAGCTGGTTTAAGGTGTGGGGGTGGGGGGGTGTTTGGGTGGGGGGAGAGAAGTGGAGGGGGTTGGTGTGGTTGTAGGGACAAACAAGCAGTGATAGATGGAAGCAGATCATCAAAAGATGTCACAGACAACAGAACAAAAGAACACATAGGTGTTAAAGTTGGTGATATTATCTAAACCAATGTGCTAATTAAGAATGGATGGTAGGGCACTCAAGGTATAGCTCTAGTGGGGGTGGGAGGAGCATAAAAGATTTAAAAATATTTAAAAATAATGGAAATAGGTGGGAAAAGAAAAATCTATATAATTTATTGGATAAAAACAAAAGGAAGGGGGAAGAAACAGAAAGGGGGTAGGGATGGAGGAGGGAGCTCAAGACCTAAAGTTGTTGAATTCAATATTCAGTCCGGAAGGCTGTAAAGTGCCTAGTTGGAAGATGAGGTGTTGTTCCTCCAGTTTGCGTTGGGCTTCACTGGAACAATGCAGCAAGCCAAGGACAGACATGTGGGCAAGAGAGCAGGGTGGAGTGTTAAAATGGCAAGCGACAGGGAGGTTTGGGTCATTCTTGCGGACAGGCTGCAGGTGTTCTGCAAAGTGGTCGCCCAATTTACGTTTGGTCTCTCCAATGTAGAGGAGACCACATTGGGAGCAACGAATGCAGTAGACTAAGTTGGGGGAAATGCAAGTGCAATGCTGCTTCACTTGAAAGGAGTGTTTGGGCCCTTGGACGGTGAGGAGAGAGGAAGTGAAGGGGCAGGTGTTACATCTTTTGCGTGGGCATGGGGTGGTGCCAATGGAGGGGGTTGAGGAGTAGGGGTGATGGAGGAGTGGACCAGGGTGTCCTGGAGGGAATGATCCCTACGGAATGCCGATAGGTGGGGTGAAGGGAAGATGTGTTGGTGGTGGCATCATGCTGGAGTTGGCGGAAATGGCAGAGGATGATCCTTTGAATGCGGAGGCTGGTGGGGTGATAAGTGAGGACAAGGGGGACCCTATCATGTTTCTGGGAGGGAGGAGAAGGCATGATGGCGGATGCGCGGGAGATGGGCCGGACATGGTTGAGGGCCCTGTCAACGACCGTGGGTGGAAAACCTCGGTTAAGGAAGAAGGAGGACATGTCAGAGGAACTGTTTTTGAAGGTAGCATCATCGGAACAGATGCGATGGAGATGTGAAACTATTGTTGATTGTCATAAGACCCATCTGGTTCACTAAATCTGCTGCCCTTACCCAGTCTGCCCGACAGGTGATGCAATGGGGTTGATTCCTAACTGCCCTCTGCAATGGCCTAGCAAGCGGAGCTCTCCTTTGTACACCTAATTGGCTGCCTAGCCACCAGACCGCCAATATATGGCCTTTCCAAGCCTGATTCAACGAGCTGAGACAGTTGGGGAAGCACTGAGCGGACCACTCAGGTTCAGTTCGGCCTCCCTCACTCTGCCAAAGAAAGTAAAATCCAGCCCATGATTTTTCTGAATAGCAGAACAGGCTGCTTGGGCCATATGGCCTGCTTCTGCTCCTGTTTGTTATGTTCTTAAAAGCATAATGGAGCCAGGCAGGAGAAGCACCTATCCCTCTCTCTGCATCCCCCATCCCACCCCAACACCCACCTTCCCACCCTCTACACATTTCATAGCACAATTCACAATTTTGTACTGGATCTTCAATGGCAACTTGCTGAATCCAGATTCTGCCTAAATTATGGCTTCTCCTTTAGAACCATGCACTCTTGATGACTGGCAATCTTACTTAGCCTTTAATATTATTGATTTTAGCAGAAAGCATGGCTCTCTTTAGCTGGCATTTGGGCAAATGCTTGCATGGAACTCCAACTTTGTCAGCAGAAGAATGTTGCAGAACCAACAGCATTACTGGGGTTTTCGAATTTTTTGTCAGTCTGACAAAGGACTGGCCTCAATCCAATACACTCAGTACAACAATGCCTTTTAATGACACCCTGTAATCAAGCTTTTTTTTAAGCGTATTTTCATGCACACACTTTTATTCCTTTTGGGGAATGGTGGGAAGATGGTGGAAGGCTGTATAGGCTGATTATCAGCCCATTGGGCCACATCATGAACACTCTTTCTGTGGCCAACAAGTCCTGATGGGGACCTGAACCTGGAGCTTCTGGCCCAGAGGTATAGGGATGCTACCACTGCACCACAAGACTTCCTCTTATCAAAGTTAATTGAAATAATACAAAACATGTTAACCACACAGCTTTATGCTATTCACCAATATTTTACACACAGATGTTTATGTGGTGGTGTAGTGGCATTGTCACTGGATTGGTAATCCAGAGACCCAGGGTAATACTTCGGGGATCCAGGTTCGAATCTCACCACACCAGATGGTGGAACTTGAATTCAATAAAAATCTGGAATTAAAAATTTATTGATGACCATGAAACCTTTGTCGATTTAGGGAAGGAAATCAACCGCCCTCAACTGGTCTGGCCTATATGTGACACCAGAGCCTCAGTAATATAGTTGACTCTTAAATGCCCTCTGAAACGGCTGAGCAAGCCACTCAGTTGTATCAAACCGCTACAAAGTCACAAGTAAAGGAATGAAACCAGACGGACAACCCAGCATTGACCAAGGGACCGGAACCAACAACAGCAAACTCAGCCCTGGCGGCTCTGCAAAGTCCTCCTTACTAACATCTGGGGGCTTGTGCAAAAATTGGAAGAGCTGTCTCCCAATCATAGGTTATCTGCGATAGATAGGAATGCGGAATTAGAAACACCAGCAGCTCAGCCATTATCTTATTGAATGGCAGAGCAGGCTCGAGGGGCCGAATGGTCTACTCCTGTTCCTATTTGTTGTGCTCTTATGTCTTACACAGACTAGACAAGCAACAGCCTGACATGGTCATACTCATGGAATCATACCTTAAAGATCATGTCCAAGACTCCACCATCATCATCCCTGAGTGTGTCCTGTCCCACCGACAGGACAGACCCAGCAGATGTGGCGGCACAGTGGTATATAGTGGTGGGAGGTGGGGAGGGTGGTTCTTAACATCGACTCTGGACCCCATGAAGTCCCATGGCATCAGGTCAAACATGGGCAAGGAAAGTTCTGCTGAATATCACATACTGTCCTCCCTCAGCTGATGAACCAGTACTCCTCCATGTTGAAAACCACTTGGAGAAAGCACTGAGGGTGGCAAGGGCGCAGAATGTAGTCTGGATGGGGACTTCAATGTCCAGCACCAAGAGTGGCTTGGTAGCACCACTACTGACCAAGCTGGCTGAGCCCTAAAGGCTAGACTGGGTCTGCGGCAAGTGGTGAGGGAACCAACAAGAGGGTTAAACATACTTGACCTCATCCTCACCAACTTGCCTGCTGCAGATGCATCTGTCCATGACATTATTGGTAGGAGTGACCATCGCACAGTCGTTGTGGAGACGAAGTTCTGGCTTCACATTGAAAACATCCTCCATCATGTTGTATGGCATTACCACCGTGCTAAATGGGATAGATTTTGAACAGATCTTTCAACTCAAGACTGGGCATCCACGAGGCGCTCTGGGCCATCAGCAGCAGCAGAACTGTACTCAACCACAATCTGTAACCTCATGGCCCGGCTTGTCCCCCACTCTACCATTACCACCAAGCCAGGAGATCAACCATGGTTCAATGAAGAATGCAGTAGGGCATGCCAGGAGCAGCACCAGGCATACCTAAAAATGAGGTACCAACCTAGTGAAGCTATAACACAGGACTACTTGCATGCCAAACAGTGTCAGCAGCAAGCGATCGACAGGGCTAAGCAATTCCACAACTAACGGATCAGATCTAATCTCTGAAGTCCTGCCACATCCAGTCATGAATGGTGGTGGACAATTAAACAACTCACTGGAGGAGGAGGCTCCACAAATATCCCCATCCTCAATGATGGGGGAGCCCAGCAGTGCAAAAAATAAGACTGAAGCATTTGCAACAATCTTCAGCCAGAAGTGTTGAGTGGATGATCCATCCCAGCTCCTCTGGAGGTCCCAAGCATCACAAATGCTAGTCTTCAGCTAATTTGATTCTCTCCATGTGATATCAAGAAATGGCTGAAGGTACTGGAGACTGCAAAGGGCCCTGACAATATTCCAGCAACAGTACTGAAGACGTTTGCTCCAGAACTTGCTGTGCCCCAAGCCAAGCTGTTCCAGTACAGCTACAACACTGGTATCTACCTGGGAATGTGGAAAATTGCCCAGGTATGTCCTGTACAGAAAAGCAGCACAAATTCAACACAGTCAATTAGCAGTTCTGTTGAAGGGTCATGAGGACTCGAAACGTCAACTCTTTTCTTCTCCGCCGATGCTGCCAGACATGGTGAGTTTTTCCAGGTAATTCTGATTTTGTTTTGGATTTTCAGCATCCACAGTTTTTTGTTTTTATAACAGTCAATTAGCACCCCATTAGTCTACTCTCGATCATCAGTAAAGTGATAGAAGGTGTCACCAACTGTGCTATCAATACAGCCTTAGTTCAAACATGGACAAAACAGCTGCACTCCAGACATGGGGTGAGAGTGACTGCCTTTGGAGAGTGTGGCATCAAGCAAAAACTGGCATCAATGGAAATCAGGGGGGAACCTCTGCACTGGTTGGAGTCATACCTAACACAAAGGAAGATGGTTGTGGTTGTTGGACGTCAATCATCTCAGTTCCAGGACATCACTGCAGGAGTTCCTCAGGCTAGTGTCCTAGGCCAAACTATCTTCAGCTGCTTCATCAATGACCTTCCTTCCATCATAAGGTCAGAAGTGGGAATGTTTGCTGATGATTGCACAATGGTCAGCATCATTCATGACTCCTCAGATACTGAATCAGTCCATGTCCAAATGCAGCAAGGACAATATCCAGGCTTGGGCTGACAAATGACAAATAACATTCACGCCACACAAGTGCCAGGCAATGACCATCTCCAACAAGAGAGAACCTAACCCTTTCCCCTTGACATTCAATGGCATTACCATCTATCAAACTTCTGGGGCATTCCATTAACTAGAAACTGAACTGGACTAGCCATATAAATACTGTGGCTGCAAGAGCAGGTCAGAGGCTAGGAATCCTGTGACAAGTAACTCACCTCCTGACCTCCCAAAGACTGTCTACCATCTATAAGGCACAAGTCAAGAGTGTGATGTAATTCTCTCCATTTGCCTGGATGAGTGCAGCTCCAACAACACTCAAGACGCGTGACACTATCCAGGACAAAGCAGACTGCATGATTTGCACCCCTTCCATAAACATTCATTCCCTTCCCCACCAACAACAGTGGCAGCAGTGTGTACCATCTACAAGATGCAATGCAGGAACTGACCAAGGCTCCTTAGGCACCACCTTTCAAACCCGCAACCATTGCCATCTGGAAGGACAAGGGCAACAGACACATGGGAACACCACCACCTGGAAGTTCCCCTCCAAGGCGCTGACCATCCTGACTTGGAAATATATCGCTGTTCCTTCACTGTCGCTTGGTTAAAATCCTGGAACTCCCTCCCTAACAGCACTGGGGGTGTACCTACATCACATGGACTGCAGCGGTTCAAGAAGGCAGCTCACCACCACCTTCTCAAGGGCATTTAGGGATGGACAATAAACGCTGACCTAGCCAGTGATGCCCACAACCTGTAAATTAATTTAAAAGAACATACAGGAATACTTTTCGTCCTGCATTTTTATACTAGATATGTTATGTGCGATTGTTTTCGATACATGTCCAGACTTTTTTTGCATTCACATATTTTGTATTAGGGAAATTAACTTTAATTTTAATGATATAATGTGAAACTACTCATCAAAGCTTTGTTTAGAAGGGGTCATTTCTAATTGTTGCTATTTCACTGATGAAATTTTGCTTTAAAATTTATTTCTCAATTCTACAATATGTCCCACATTTACTCCTGAACTAACATCACCAACAATTAACACAGGCACTTTCATGTAATTAAGAAGACATTTCTCAGTGTGTACAAGCATCACCTTCTTCTGATTAAGTGTATCATCAGGCCAAAATTTGATTAAGTAAATGCTGGATGACCTGTTTGAAAACTTAAAGGAGGTTTTGCAATGCTAATCAAACCCTTTTGTTCCCAGAGACACACTACTCCCCTTCTCTGCCACTAATAATTTCCAGATTGTTATAATAATGTCAGTCACTAATATTCAAAGTCGACTCTCAAATTACAGTTTGGTCAGGAAGATAGCTCATTATATTAGCATCCGTCATACCTGTGCAATTGCAACAGAGAATCAAGGGATTGCTTTCTGCCCCTTCTAATTTTCTGATTTCCTAATGAGATTCACCAAGAAAGAAATAACTTCCGCATTTTTAAAGCACCTTTCCCATTCTCAGAATGTTCCAGAACTTCACAGCCAATGAAGTCAGAGTGAACTGTAGTCAGAGTCATAATGCAGAAAAATGCAGCAATCAGTTTATTGCAAGAGGAATTGGGTTCAGGAGTAAGGAAGTCTTGCTGAGGTTGTATAGAGCCTTGGTGAGATCGCACCTGGAGTATTGTGTACAATTTTGCTCCTTAACTAAGGAAGGATATACTTGCCATAGAGGGAGTGCAACGAAGGTTCACCAGACTGATACCTGGGATGGTGGGATTATCCTAGGAGGAGAGATTGAGGAGATTGGGCCTGTATTCTCTGAAGTTTAGAAGAATGAGAGGTGATCTCATTGAAGTGTACAAAATTCTTACATGGCTCAACAGGGTAGATACAGGAAAGATGTTTCCCCTGGCTGGCCGGGCCTAGAACCAGGGGGCACAGTATCAGAATAAGAGGTAGGCCATTTAGGACTGGGATGAGGAGGAATTTCTTTAGTCAGAGGGTGGTATATCTTTGGAATTATTTGCCCCAACGAGCTTTGGAGGCTCAGTCATTGAGTATATTCAAGACAGAGATTGATAGATTTCTGGGTATTAAAGATATTAAGGATTAAGGGGATAGTGCGGGGAAACGGCATTGAAGTAGATCAGTTATGACCTAACTGAATGGTGGAGCAGGCATGAGAGGCTGAATGGCCTACTCCTGTTCCTATGCTCCAATTTGTGCACTGCAAGGTCCCACAAATACCAAGAAGTTAAATGTCAAGATAATCTATTTAAGCAATAGTGCGGAAGGCTAACGTTGACCAGGAAATCAGGATAGCATCCCTGATCTTCTTCATATTGTGCCATGGGATCTTTTACATCCACCAGAGAGGGAAGACTGTGCCTCAGATTAATGCCTTGTGGATGGGAGCCAATGATGGTCTTCTGATTCCTGGGCTTGCAGGTTTAATCAGAATAGTCACAATGGGTGGAATCGTCCCAGATTTGTACTAAGTGCAGTAGCAGAGGGAAAAATGATATTTTACCCGCCGGCTCCAATGGCAGCTTTTCTTGCCACATCATCCCCTTCCTGGCATGTCTCACCTCATTAATAATGCATTCCCGGGAAACAAGCCGGGTTGCTGTTGGGGTGGTCTCTGATTCACCCTCCCTGCCGTCACCTAAGGCCTTCGGTAAACTGGGTATCCCATTTAAAGAGCGCCCCTACAAAGAGCTGGCATTCTTCAAGAGATAGGAAACTGTTGGGAACTAATGGCTGCCAAAAGGAGGAAACATGCTGCCCCCAAACTTAGTGATGTCTTCCTTGCTCATCTACTGGATGCAGTGGAGGCCCACCACAAAGTCCTCTACCCCGACTCTGGGCAAAGACCAGCAAGCAAGGTCACCAATCCAGTATGGGAGGTGGTGGCAGCACTGGTCAGTACCATGGCCCTGCAAAAAAGGACAACTGTCCGATGCAGGAAGAGGATGAATATTCACATCCATTCCACCAGGGTAAATCACCCTTCTCATCATTCTCAACTAACACACTCACAAAACCATCACACATCCACAGAGATCTCACACCTCAAAAGACAACAACACTAACTCTCACACACACCCTCACGTCGCCATCAGGCTCATATCCTCTGGCGCTTGTGTCCTCATCCTGTCCATGGCTCCACCCACCACACAAGTATTCCACACAGTGCCATGTGTCCTGCTCACACTCTCTCCAGCTGTTTACATGCAGGAGAAGCTGCTCACAACAGTCGGGAGAGGTCCCAGACTGGGGTGGAGTGCCCCACATTAGACCCCTCACTCACTTTGAGGAACGTGCCATCATGCTGACTGGTGAGGAAGTGAACTATGCCTGTGGTGACGGTGAGATTGGTGGTGTAAAGAGAATATAATTTTTCTTAATATTACTGTGGGGGTTGTGTGTGTGTGTGTGTGTGTGTGTGTGTGTGTGTGTGTGTGTGTGTAACTTAATTAAACTGAAGACAATCAGAATGCAAAGTTTAAATCATCAAAGGGGATAAATGTAAAAGTAAGCATTTGAAGTGGAAATGGATGAACTATGATGGCGTACAAATAAATAGGGGTTAGAGCTAACATTTACATTTGTAGATAAGTTGAGAGGTTGCTGGAATTTCAATGGGGAATTAGAAGGTGACAAGGAAAAGCTTTGCATCTTGCAGGAGTTCATAGGTAAACAAATATTGGGGATATCATTTTTTTATTGACCCAAAAGCAAAGACAAGATGGAAACAGGAAAGATTTTTATATTCCAAAGAAAGTTTACAACAATGGGTATGGAGATAAAAGGGGAGAAAATATATTTAAGGAAAGATTGAAAGCTGTATGAGGTGAGTGGCCATGTGTGATCTTGAGGGGTGGACTGTGCAAAGACAAACCTGTGAAAAGCAGCCTCTAGCCAGAGAAGTGCTTGTTTGTTCCAGAAAGCAAGGCTTTGTTTTAGCCTTGGATTTCCATTATCGAGTGAGAAGGAGAGGGAAGCCCTGTGAAATATCTCTCTTATAGCAACAGTAGGTGCCTTAAGGTAATCTTATTGGATGTTTTATACATTAACAATCTATTTGGGTTGTTGCCTGGAAAAGGGGTGTTTATTTGGGAGTCTAGCTAAGTAAAAATCTTTTGGGAAATGTTATAAGACTAAATTTAACTGTATAATTGTAATCTTGTGTGTTTAAGTTTTTTTTTCTTTTGTTAATTATTTTTAAAATCTAATATTTAAAATCTCCAAAAGTGGTAGCGTAATCTTTACTCCTGACTTCAATGCACATGCCTTCTCACAATAGAAATACAAATTGCAAATTGTTGTGATAGCTTGGCCCAGTTTCCTTTTGGGACTTGGTGAGCCCAGTAATTACCAACTTCCATATCATAACAGGCGGCGAACACCCATGAGACGATCCTGCACCACATCATCCCTCTCTCAAAGCAACTGTGAGTGCTCTCTCTCCTGCTTTTAACCCTGCTGCCATGCACAAATTATCTCTACTTGAGTTCACAGGGAGATCTGCCAAGCGACCGACACCCTCAGGCAGCTAGTCCACCAGCTCCATCTAAGTCCTCACCTCCTGCCAAGAGGTCTCGTCCTCCATTGAAGAGCTACAATTAGGCAGCCTGGAAGACCCATCACAGTGCCTACACACACGCTCCACCAGGGCAGAGACACACACCTCACCAGGACGTAGATCTGCTTCGTGGCAGAGCCATGTCCATGAAAATCCACCCAGCATGTGTTCCTCCAGGGTCCGGTAGCTGTAGGGCTCCAGCATCTTCCGCTCCTTGGATGCTCACAGTGTGAGCAAGGCCCTAACAGTAAGTTCTGACTTCTGTACATCACACTTGTCAGGATGTGTTCTGGGCTGGCGTGTTTTCCCACTGACCTGGGTGGTAAATTTGACGTGGGGGGGTGATTCCAGTGACCAAGCAAGATGATGAGATGCAAATGCATTGAAATTAGGTTCCCGATGTCTGGCGGCGGGAAAGGCAGCCTGCCATTGACGGGCGGAGTGGATGATTGTAAACTGGTTTCACGACAGCTTGAAACAATTTTTGACCTTCTTGCCATATTGTACGCTCATGCCCTCCATGATGCCTGATGCCAATGGGTCCAGAAAATTCCAGCTAATGATTCTCCTCAATCTTCCCATTTCTCAGGTGAATTGTTAAATCGAGACCATATCTGCCCTCTCAGGTGGACATAAAAGATTCCATAGCATTATTTCGAGCAGGGGAGTTCTTCCCCATGTCCCATATTTATCCCTTAGCCAACATCACTAAACAACACATTAGTTGCTCTTTAATTACATTGGTTGTTTGTGGGGCACCGCTGTGCACAAATTGGCTGTCACATTTCCTACATTACAATAGTAAATACGCTTTGAGCAAGTACTTCATTGACTGTAAAATGTTTAGAGACATCCTGAGGTCATATAAGGCCTAATATAACTGCAAGTCTTTGTTTCTTCCCCACTTCAGGGTTCAGGGTCTAGGCAGGATGGCACCCTTTTATGTTGCAGTGTGGTGTCAGAATGGAAGGAATAGCCAAGGAAAGAGCCGGAAGAGGGTACAGGAGTTCTTGTGAGTTGTGGCAGTGGAACAAACACAATGAAGTTGTCAGCTAAGACAATAGTGAAACATTTAAATCAGTGTTGAAATTAGATTAATAGCATAGTTACCAGTAATTTCCATGGGATATCCTTCCTTAAAAGTAATTTGTGCGATGTGGATGTCCCTCACCAAGCGTCATTTGTTGCCCATCCCTCATCGTCCTGAAAGTGGTGGTGTGCCAACTTCTTGGATGGAGATTGGGAAACACCATCATGCAGAAAATCTTGATTTACCATGCTTGTAATTTATTTAATAAATCTATTATCTGAGCAATAAAGTTCTCTCAATGGCTCAGTGGGTAATTGCCTGCAGAAGAGTCTTCAGCCATACTTACCAGGTTTGAGTCACTTGATCTGAGTTGGAGCAGCAGCAGTGGCTGAGAGCTGGATTGGAATCAGCTCTGGTGACTTACCCCATGGTCAAATATTCACAGTGTAGGGTCATGCATGACAAATAACCTTTTAGGCAAGATTGTATTTAACAAAGACTGAAAGTTTTTATGTTTACGCTCTTGGTATTTTTTGGAATTTTTAAGATTATAATTTATTTGTTCAGTCAGAGAAACAGCCCTTAAGCTAATATTTTAGCTGGTTATTTAATCATTTATTGGCATGGATTTATTCATCGTTGTGGAATAGTATGTATAATTTTGTGATCCTGGCTGAATTGGAGTTGGATTGCTGCGCAAGCGCAATGTCTCCAGCAAAAGGAGCAGGAAACTGGCTGTCAAATACAATGAGGTCCATTTAACTACCATGTATTGCTGAAAAGGGAGACATGTCTAAGCTTTTCGTATTGCACTTACCAGGACACTTGCAAGAATAGCAAAATAAGGGGAAAACAATTTATGCTGAATGTGAAGAGAATGTGGATTGGTTGGCAAGTGGCGTTGCCATGGAGGATGCGCCTCTGATGGTGACTGAAAGTTAACTGCCAAGCATCTGCCCTCTCAGATGGACATAAAAGATTCCATAGCATTATTTCAAGTAGGGGTGTTCTTCTCAGTGTCCCATATTTATCTCTCAGCCAACATCACTAGACAACACATTAGTTGCTCATTAATTACATTGTTGTTTGAGAGGCACCGCTCTGCACAAATTGGCTGTGACTGAAAGTTAACTGCCAAACACTGGTTGAAGTTTACCAGGCAGCTTGACTCTGATTGATCAAGACATTGCCCTGAGGAATGAGTCAGTGAATGGCTATCACCTAATTTCTTTAGCTGAAATAGGTGCAATGTATGTAAATGTTCTTTCTGTCTACAAGAACAGGGCCCTATGTATTAATATATGTAGCTTCCAGTACACCCAAATGCACCACTTTGTGAGCCTGACTGACAATCTTAAAGTAGTTGTCAGCATAATTCTTAGCACATTGAGAATTATTTAGCAAATGTCCAATCGCGGAATCACATCTAATGTTGGACACTGCGTTTTGAGTTTTGCAAGCATGAGCTGGTTGGGTGCCTGTTGTGAACAGCAGCTGGGACATGCTATTTGATATGATCCACCAGTCTTTGGGATGCGCAGCCTACATACCTAGCATCACACTGACCCATCCTGATCAGATCATTTCATGCTGCATAGCAAGCAAACAAACTAATGAACGGACCGAAGGCCGTCACTTTCGGCCCTGAAAAGTGCCCAGTCTACCTCAGATTACCCTGGAAGGGCAAGGTATCTGAAAAATTTGAGCAACGGGTGAAGTTAACTGCTTCATGCTGTCACAATGCAGTAGTGGTATTCGCCACTAACAGGATGCTGCTGTCAAGCCAAAAAGACGTTCTGCCTATCACACAAGTGAGCAATGTGGTATATGAATTTCAGTGCCAGTGTGAAGCTAGGTATTTAGGCCTTACATTCCAAATTCTGGCAGCTCGTATCAAACAGCATGTCTCAGCTGCTGTTCGCAATGTGCAGGGTACAGACTGTACCCAACCAGCCCGTGCTTGCAAAACTCAAAATACAGTGTCCAACATTAGATGTGATTCCGTGATTGGACAACGTTTGCTAATTAGTCCTCAATGTGCTAAGAGTTATGCTGACAACCAATTTAAGGTTGTCAGTCAGGCTTGCAGTGTGGCATGTTTGTGTGTACTGGAAGCTTTGGCCAGGATTTCCCAGTCGGCGAGCAGGGGGCTCGCCAACACGTAAAATGACGCGGGATGATGTTGGGTGGAACTCCCGATGTCACCCTGTCTCATTTCAATTTTCAGGTCGACGGGGGCTCAGCTGAATCAGACTTATTGAGGCCATTGACAAAGTACTTAATGTAATCAATGGACCTGCCTGCCCAACCTTAAGGTTAAGGAACCCTGCATTGTTGCAGATCTTGCCGAATTCAACGACAAGGTGCAAAAATGTGTCCAGTTCTGGCTGGGCCATGTATAGACTGTGGTGGACATGATAAGAAGAAGACCTTAAGGTTGGCGGGCAGGCCGGGAGCCCTGGCAGGCTTCAGAGAAAGTATGAAACCTCATCCATGGGCGGGATGAGGTTTCATGTAGGTTTTTAAAAATTTAATAAAAGTGTAACTAAATGTGATGGACATGTCCCAACTCATGTGACAGTGTCACATGAGGGGACATGTCAAGGAATTTATTTTTTCTATTTTTAACATTTTTTAATGTGAAGCCGATCTCCCTGAGGCAGCACTTAGCCTCAGGGAGATGAATGTGCTCGCTTGTGCACATGCCCGAAAGAGTGCACTCTCAGCTCAGGGAATCCCCCTCCCGCCTGCACAGGGAGTGCATAGCGCTTCCTGGCGGATGTCCAATTAAGGCCCGTCCACGTAAAATGGCAGCACGCCCTTGATTAGGGGTGCCAATCTGAGGCGCACCTCCATGCGCCTGCTCCTGAACTTCCCTCCCAATGGGGGAAGAATTCTGCCCTATATGTATTAATACACTGTACCCTGTTCTTTGCAGACAAAAGAACATATATACACACTGCGCCTGTTTCAGCTAATTCCTCAGGACTCATTCCTCAGGGCAGCACCTTGACCAATCATGTCAAGCTGCTTGGTTTAAATTTCAAACAATGCTTGGCAGTTAACTGTCAGTCACCATCTGTGGTGCATTCTCCATGGGAATGCTACTTGCCAACCAATCAGCATTCTCTTCACATTCAATATAAATTGTCATTTTCCCCTTATAATAGTATTCTTACAAATGTCCTGACGAGTGCAAGACAAAAAGCTTAGACATACCTCTTTATTTCAGCAATACTCAAGTTCTGTAGCACCAAACGACTACTTAATTACTATGTGTTCCATCTATATTTGCCAAAGTTGGAGACATTCACGGAGGGTCCCGGGGAGCAGTGGAATTGCTCATTGGAAGTTGAAACTTCCCAGGCAATTCCCACGGAGTTCAGCACATCAGGACTTCCACAGGGTTCTGACATGCACCTCAGAGACCGGAAGATCTGGACCATTGTGTTCTCGTTATAATACAGCTTCAGCTCTGGTGCATAAGAAGCCCTTGCATACTCCCTTACTTTTTGTTCACCTAAATTTTCATGCCCAAATCCTTTAAAATGGCCACCATAGAGGAATGTTTCTAATCCAGACTTGTTGCATATTGTATCACCAAGTCAAAACGTCATCTGAAATTGCTTGCAAACAGTCATCCAATTACATGAGGTGGGATGTAGACTTGTCAGTGAGATGATTTTCAAAAGCTGAGTGCATCTGTTTAGTCTGGTTTTAAAAGAAGTGACTGTGTAGAAGAGAAAGGAGCTAGACTGGTGGTAAATCCCAATATTGATCTACAGTAAGGAGGCATCTTTCAAATTGTGTGATTTGAGGCAATAAAGGGTATGGGCCAGGGAGAGGAAAGGGTATGAGGTAGGGAAAACTTGATCTCAGCCAAACAAGGCAAGTAACATACAGGCAACTTTGTCCAGCAACAGCATAGCACTCAATCTATTGGCACTGGGTTCATATGCTGCACCATTTATGGTGCACAGCATGCTAACATATGTTCTTTTTCTCATTGTACAGGGATCTCCAAAGAGGATGTGCCTGCCACTCAATCTCGCAAGCATACTGACCATCCAGGTGCTAATTCAGATATCTTTTTTGGGAAATCAGTTAGAGAGTACCAGGAAGGATAACCAAGTAAAGTATGTGGCATTAAAGAAGAGGAGCAAGTTGAGCTGGCAGCAGAGCAGCAGGAACACGATGAACACAGGGCTATAATAAAAATGTTCCTCTATTGCAAGGCTTTCGGATTCTTACCTCATAAGAATGCTTATACTGGGAGCCCATTACTGAGCAGAAGAGCTTTAGAAAATCCTTTAAAAATGTCCAGAGCTATAGGCATAGAATTCCAGAAACTGGAGAAGAGTCTGGCTAGAATCTGTCCAGTCATGTCAATTGGCTTAGGGTGCCTGCAGTCCACCATAGAGTGAGAGAGAATTCCATTGCTCAGGGTAGAAGTCCAAGGCACTACTACTCTTATGTCACTGCAGCCATTATGACTTCAGATTCCAACTTATTGACCTGCCTTAATTTTGGCTTGGGGATGCTAGGGACTCTATTTGAGGGAACTTTGATGGCAGGAATGACACTCCTTAATTGGTATCCAAAGGCCCACCTAGCACAGATCATTGGTAATCTTCAAGGAATAATTTGAGGACGCAAGACAAGGAGGTACAGTGCAGTCAGCCATGCAAATAGCCCCCCAGTGAAGAGCAGCAGGTTATGTTTGTGTAAATGCACAGATTACTGATGTTTATATCATAAGTCACATGGCATATTTTGTTGCATTTTGAAACTTGTTCCTACGAGTTACTGACAACAGTGTCTGTTAAATAATGGCTCCTGATATTTGAGAAATGTGGGCACCATTAGCATAAATGGGTTGTCTACAAATATCCATTACTGTGGATAGCTCACTGCATTCCAGGAATACACCTAACCCCGCCAGGAATTCCAAATCCAAGCTATTGAATTAATGAGGCGTTGCATCACAAAAGAAGCTTGCTGTGCTTCTAGTATGTTACATTATTTTTGCACTATAGAAAAGCACAATATTTAAAGAAAAGTTTAAGCATTAACTACTGTATTCATATAGCAATTCTGTTATCATTATTCAGTATTTATACATGAGTTGCTTATGTAACTTATGCTTATTTTTGAGAGTGAATGGAATTCCTGCCTCTTTGCTTTCACCCTCTATTTTGGTCACACTTGTCCCAACTCACCAAGTGTATGTGTAGACTATCTGTTCTCAATATTGTTCTATAGCCACTAAGAAGTATGTGAGAAGATTAACTATACAGTATTTACAGCCATGTGATATTTTAAAAATTTGATTGCAGCTTTTATGATTATACAGTACCCATAGAATTTTTATAGTGTTAACACCTTTTGCTATATTTTCATCTTTTTGTTGTACCTAACGCAAGCTATTTCATAGTTACCTTCACAGCTACAATTCATAGAAACATAGAAACCAGGAGCAGGAGTAGGCCATTCGGCCCTTCGAGTCTGCTCCGCCATTCAATATGATCATGGCTGATCATCTATCTCAACTCCATATTTCTGCTTTCTCTCCATACCCCTTGATGCCCCTAATATCCAAAAATTTATCAATTTCTTTCTTGAATATACTTAGTGACCCAGCATCCACAGCCTTCTGTGGTAGAGAATTCCACAGGTTGACCACCCTCTGAGTGAAAATATTTTCCGCAGCTCAGTCCTAAATGGCCTGCCCCGTATCCTGAGACTGTGGCCCTGATTCTAGACTCCCCAAGCAGGGGAAACATCCTCCCTGTATCCAGTCTGACTAGCCCTGTTAGAATTTTATACATTTCAATCAGATCCCCTCTCATTCTTCTAAACTCTAGTGAATACAGGCCCAATCGAACCAATCTCTCATACGACAGTTCTGCCATCCCGGGTATCAGCCTAGTAAACCTTTGCTGCACTCCCTCTATGGTAAGAATATCCTTAAGGTTTTACTATTGCTAATGGGGAGCTGCGGTGCTTACCAGAAGCAAATGTTACCATTCTATATAAATGATCAGTCTTGTTGTCAAACATAAAGAAAACTCTGGTGTGTCTCAAGCAATCTTATTATCTTGTGTGTAACACTCAGAAGGGAAGCAGCCTTAATTACATACTGGGAGTCGTTGTGCATAGGATTACACAGGTGGCTTGCAGAGAGTGACACTGATTTATTTTGGAAAATTTTCCCATAGCATGCTTGCACATTCTTGGAGTTCAAAGCCCCATTCAGTTCTTGTCAGTGGTACAGGTATCAAAGACAGTGGAATTGGCTTAGAAAATCAGGCACCAAAAACCGTGTACCCAGTTTTCCTTTGGGAGTCCTATGGTGTTCCACTATGGTGGGTTATAGGGATGGGAGAATGTACTATGAAAGGCCTCAACTTTCTTTGTGGGATCTAATGGAGCATTCCTGCCCTGTTGGCCTTACAAGGAAGCTAAAAGAAAAAAAAAATACCATTTTAAGCTATGTTTGGTTGGAATCTAATTTCTTGCTGATTGGCTTGGTGGGAAACTCACTATCACTCCCTGCACTGGGCACCTAGTTAAAATTGCTGTCGCGTTCTGATAATATCTTTGGGTCCCAGGACTCATATGTAGGAAACAAACTATACTGGCTTTGAGTGTGAAAGTCTGTAATGACTGTTTGTCTTTATTACTGTTTACTTATTTATTTACTGTTAATAACTCTGATCAGTAGTTTATATTTGAAGCAATTTTACAAAGATTGGAACTGCAAACTAGCAACCCTCCTGGAGAGCTCTTGCTATTAAATTTCATGGTGCAGGACTTCTGTTGCAAGACTTTACATGATGGGAGTGGATTTGGAAATTTTGAACAAGGAAGTCAACAAGTCCATTGTGTGGCTGCAAATTGGCTGCAAAGCTCTTGTATATGCCTGAATTCCTGATTTCCCCCCCCCAATGCGCAAAGCTCTATGCCAGGAGTGCTAAAGCACAATGATCCGGACCTTCCGAGTTCGTCTTTCCCGGAATTGCAGATGATGGCACCCTTCGAGAGCTCCGCCGTAGCACTGTAGAGTCAGAGGGAAGACAGGACATGGCCTCTTTTTATGACACTAATTGCCGTATGGTAAGTTTAAAGGTTCAGTATGAATGTTAGTGAATGGGTGAGTGGATGAATGAATAAATGGGTAGGGTGGGTAGATGGGTGAGGTAAGTGGGTGTGTGGATAGATGGATATGATGGATGAGATGGCAGGCGGGTGAGGGGATAGGTGGGATGAGTGGCAAGTGGGTAGGTTGGCAGGTGGATGAGGTGACAGATGGATGAGGTGGTAGGTGGATAGGGTGGCAGGTGAGATGAGATGGTAGGTGGATGAGGTGGGTGAGTGGGTAGTGTCTGTAGGATGGTGAGGTCGGTACATAGGTAGGTGGGTCAGGGTAGCTGGGCCGGGTTTGGAGGGGTAGTCAGGTCAGACTGGGGTAGTCGGGTGGTGAGGTTAGTCAAGTCTGGTCGGGGGGCTGTCGGGTATGGGTTGTTTGGGAGTGTTAGTCAGGTTGGGTCATGTCGGGAGAGTAGTCAGGTCGTCAGGAGATTGTCAGGGGTCGGGGCTATTTGGGTGGTCGGGGGGTTAGTTGGGGGTTCAGGAGTAGTTAGTGGAGCAGAGGGGTAGTTGAGGGTTAGTCAGGGACTAGTTAGTGGGGGTCAAAGGGGTACTTGGGGCATCAATGTGAATGATTGGTAGAATTGTTTGTGTAGTTACCCAGAAGTTAGATTAGATTTCTTTCTGCCAAACATTTCCTGGGTGATTATGCAGGTAAGTACATTGGAACTGTCCAAAGTCTCTGACTCTAGCTCAGCAGAGGAATTGCCAATCAGAAGTTCAAAGTTCATGTGCATTTCCCACAGAGGTCAGCACATCAGGATTTCTGCAAGGTACTGATGGGCATCTTGGGTTGTATGCATAGCCTCTGATGGTCTAAAGACTGGAAGATTTGGGCTAACATTTGGCTACAGGCCTTCCATGCCTGTGTACCATGAAATAGGCTTGTCAAATGTCTGGAATTTCTCCATTGGTTCTCCTGATTGGCTGCTGTAACTTTTTCTGGGGTTTCTGCTGATGTTCCACTAAATTTATGATAGATGATTTATGATTCCATTTTTGATTCATTCAGGGGATGTGGGCTTTGCTGGCTAGGCCAGCATTTATTGCCCAGCCCTAACTGCCCTTGCTAAGGTGGTGATGAGCTGCTTTCTTGAACCACTGCAGCCCATGTGGTGTAGGTACACCTACAGTGCTGTTAGGAAGAGAGTTCCAGAATTTTGACCCCAGTGACAGTGAAGGAACGGCGATACATTTCCAAGTCAGGATGGTGAGTGGTTTGGAGGGAAACTTCCAGGTGGTGATGTTCCCATCTATCTGCTACCCTTGTCTTTCTAGATGGTAGTGGTCATGAGTTTGGAAGGTGCTGTCTAAGGAGCCTTGATGAATTCCTGCAGTGCATCTTGTAGATGGTACACACTGCTGCTACTGTGCATTGGTAGTGAAGGGAGGTAATGTTTGTGGATGTGGTGCTAATCAAGCGTAGGTGTTAGCTGAGCAGATTAGAATTGCTGGGAGAAAAAAAACATTAAAAAGTATTAAAACTTGAAATAAACAAAAACACAATAGCCCAGAATTTTTTCCTTTGCCACTGTAACCTCAGCAGATCTGTGACAGAAAGTTAAGGGATTTCTGCTATACTTCCAACGAAG
Source organism: Carcharodon carcharias (assembly GCF_017639515.1). Lineage (NCBI taxonomy): Eukaryota > Metazoa > Chordata > Chondrichthyes > Lamniformes > Lamnidae > Carcharodon > Carcharodon carcharias. Next base: position 71,450,465 of record NC_054474.1, on the reverse strand, counting down.
GTCCAGCAATGGAGCATGTGCAACTCTGAGCAAACTTTGAGCCAGCATTGACAATTTTAGACCTACAAGCTGAGGAATAGGAACAATCAAATTTGATGATTTCTTCCCTAACTGGAAAGAAGGTGGGGGAAATAACCTATTAAAGTATCTCCAGATATTCTGGGAATATAGCAAACGTAGCTTCTTTTTCATTAGAATGGGCTCTGTAACTTGGTTTTATTCTCTATTCTGTTATTTTCAGTACAGGTTTAATGTGTCAGTGGGCTATAATAGCTCTAGCAGGCTTGACTTTTGTATTATGGACCTGCCTTCACAATTGTTCATTAGTATGAATGAGTTAGTGATTGAATGGCATTTTTCAATCCTGTGAATGGATTCAGAACCCAGCAGTGACTTGTATTTTCAGATCACACAGGAAGTGCATTGGTTCAGGTTACTGCAGTCTAAACAATCATCTACAGAATCACATACCAGCGCACCCTTTTGGCTGATGACAATGTGCTCACTGCTAAATAACCAGACAACTGGCTGAAAGATTAATGAGAAGTTTTGGGTTTTAAGTTATAACCAATACCTAAAGGTGGAAATAATACACACCACATATTTAAACAAATTGTCACAAATACTCTAAGGAGTTATTTGAATTAAAGAATAATAGGAACAGAATCAGGGGCTCAAAAGTAGGCACAGTCATTCAGAACCTTAGGGGGCAGAATATCACTGTTCTGCTGAATTTTAACACCACCAATCTTCATCACACAGGTTGGTTAGAGCAGTTGGAGGTTGCTGTAGTAGAGAGATGAAAGAGGAAAGTTGAGGAGGTAGTGACATCTGAGTGAACCACTTTGTTAGATTTCCTGTAAAATGCTAAGGTACCCACAGAAGAGATGGAATAAGTTTGTTTCTTGGCCCATTCAAGTTGGCAGCCTTTGTCATTCTTTTATAGAGAATTTATTTTATATAGATTCACTTCAGGTAGAATTATCTCTGTCAGTGTTTGTTTCTGGTGCAATTAAAACTTTTCTGCTTACATGGAGGGATAGATTCCGTAACACCAATGGTAATTCAAAAGTAACCGCTCACATATCCTGCTGACCTGTGTAGATGGATTGAACACTAGTCTGCCCACCGCCAGAAAGGATGCCAGTGAGTGGTGACAGGCTGATATTCACATTGCCATATGGGCTCTGCTGCTGCTGAGGATGTGGGATGAAAAAAATGCTTCTCTGTGCCTATAGTGTCCATGGAGACACTACCACCATTTTCTTTACCTCATAATGCTACTGTCAAAATTGGGCTACTGTAATGTAAGTGCAGCAGGATAGTCATTTAAATTCTGTTTTTCCTTTGTAGACCAGTGGTGGCTACCACTGAACATTCTCCCAAAGGCAGGGACTTACAGTAAGGAGCACAATACAATTATTATTCACAAAGTGATAGGTTTGTTGTGTTGTATGTTGATATAGCAATGTATATTGGTTGTGCATGGTATGAGAGTATAAACAGGGACATTTATGTGTATGGAAATATCAGAAAATGTATAAATATAAAGGGATAAAGTTGAGTATTTAGCTATCCTTACAGCTGCATTTAATGTTGGATATGGGCTGATATGGTTGTACTGAGGCACTCAAATTTGAACAAGGGTGCATAGAGGCTCAGGAGTATCATAAATTAATCATGGATTTACAGAGAACTGTAAAGGTATGCAGGGTGATGGATTTGATCTGTAGTTCACTTAAATCTTCATCTAGGTTATTTTGAAGAGTTTTGGACTGATAGTGATTTAATTTTGTACTTGTCCTTTCATACACTTACAATTTCAGCTTTTAATAGAACCCTTTTCTCTTAATGATTCAATAGCAGCTCCCATAAGCAAAACTTTGTCCTGTTTGACCTATAGGCTATGCCTTTTCAATCTTTCCTTAGCAATCAATTAAGCCAAGTGGCACAGATCAATTATTATCTTTCTGAATTCTCTTAGTCATTGCTACTCTGACATTTAAAAGTCTGTAGACCCTTTACATGGGGTAAGACTGGCTGCTGGCTCTTATCTTTTATTGCTATGTTTCACCTTTTCTTATCCTGCTTTGCAAGTCTATTCTTTGTCACGATGATTTGACATGTGCATGTGTGCTATTAATCTTTATTTCATCGGCTAAACAAATATATATTGAACTGCTTTAGAAGGACTTTTTAAAAGTGAGCAAAGGCACTGACTTAAGATGGCTGCCACAAGCTACCTGACATCTGGTATTACAAGTTGACTAGTTTCTGGAAAGTTCCAGTGTGAATTAGAATTAAGATGTGCCAGGACAATCTCCTATGGAATTTCATATCTGCTGATTTCAAAAACTACTTCAAAGGATGAACTGAAACTGTACTAGACCTCACCATTTGTTTTTCTATAAAACTAATTTTCAAGCAGAGACAGGAAGTCTACTGGGACAACAGCTGTATTGAAGGTGTTCTTCCTATCTCATCAAGATGGAGGATGGATCATTCAGGAGTTAATGACTGGGACATTACAGAAACTGATGACGTAAGCCATAAAACAACAGCCACAGTCCAGGCATGAGCGTATCAATTACCTTTTGAAATCATTATAGGGAGAAGGTCATTTGAATAGAATAGCCACTTTTGATTGTCTTTTCTTACAACGCTCAAAATGTTAAGCAGAAGTCTGGAAGAAATCTGCCAATGGAGCAGTAATGTTTCCCCTCTCCATGCTCTCTCAAGTTCAAGATGCCATTTCCATCATAGTTTGAAATCTAGCAAAAGATTGAGAATTTTCAAATGAAGGGAACATTGGGTGCAAAAATCATCGACTTTTGGAAAAGATCGATTACTTTTAAAAAAGAGACAGTCTCCAGAATTTGTAATTTACATCAGCTTCAACTTGACTGAAATTTCAAGACCACTGTGGAAAATTCTGCTTCAGCTGCAGATAGCAGTGAAGGACTCATAAACAGTGAACTCTCATTTTGCCTTTTATCATTGAATTTTAATTTTGCTAAAAAATAAACTTCTACTGTACAACTTGTTATTCTGCTTGCTTGTGTGAGGGTGTTTGAAGGTCTGGATTTGGGTTTAACTTTTTAAATATCTTTATATTGTTACCTGGGTGGGTTTTCAGCCCAATAAAAAACTAACCCCTTTGTGTTTTAAACTCAAGAACACTTGTCAGACATGTTTCTTTGCAATCAGCATGCAATGGTTAAGTGCAGACATTGCATTAATACCATCATCCTTATAAATTCACAAAAAACTCAGTTACAGTCAGACCTAGTGTGGTAGAATAGGGGAGTCATTTCACCTCTCCTCAAGTCGTCATAAAATCTTGTAGGATATGATACATGTGATATGTTGACCTGTGTATCAGATTTAATGCACAGTTTACTCCTGTGGCTGAACTCTGCAGTGTTGTGCAGGCAATGTTAACCTTTTAGAACAAACTAATCAAAATTAACTTATCAGTAAAGTTAAGAGAGTGTAAAGACCCAGAAAAACACCAAGAGAGGACTGCAGACCTGAGAGGCCTCTGAATCCTAGGAAAAGGACAGAAAGAACAATTGAAGACTCACCTGAGAATGGAGAATCATGGGTGCTGCAGGTGCAAGCAGACTCACAGATCTGGAGTCCACAGCATTGAGTACAGATCACAGTCTTACAGCCACATACTGAAGCAGCAAAAAATCCAGAGCTTAGGGTAAGCGTGGAGTTGATATTACCACTCCCAGAACTGTTCTGAAGCACTGAAGGCTCGCAAAAGGCTCAACACTGGGACAATTACAGGACGTGATTCTCTAGATACAGAATAGCTTCAGGGTTGCAAAAGAAGGAACAGAGGATCAGGTCAGTACTTTACTCTTTGCAATAGGAGCCATAGCAGACAATGTTATTGCAAAACAGGGCATTGATGAGTGTTTGAAAAAATTCGATCATTGAGCGACTGAAATTTAATAAAAGGAGGTATAAACCAGGTGAATCTGTGGATTCATTGATAAATGACCTGTACAGACTCATGGAGAATAGTAACCATGGGACCCTCAGAGGTGAATGAATAGGTGATTGTATAGTTGGGTTGGGGTCATAGATGAAACCCTATCAGATCTTTTGCAAATGATGGAAGACTTAAACCACAAAAAAGCAGTACATTTAGCACAACAGACCGAGCTTAGGAAGCAAATCAAGATTGGTTTTTCATGGGGAAAGCAATGTCCCTTGAAAAAAAAAGTGAAACTATTCAATAGGTCAGACTAAAAAGAGAAAGCACAATGAAACAAAAGCCAGTGAAATCGGGAAAAAGCATGCAACCACCATCTTGAGATACTCTCGATGTGGCAGGAAACCCTACACAAATGGGAAAAATGCCCAGAAGGGGGAATTGAGTGCCACAACTGTGGGAAGTTTGGATGTTTTAAAACAGTTTGCAGATTCAAAGTTCCTATAGCTCATAGGAAGAAAGAGATAACAATGGAACCAAATAAATCCAAGAAGTGGAACAGTCACATAAAAAAAACCAAATAGCCTTCTTAGGAGAAGTTAGCAAAACAGAAAATAATGATTAGAGCATTAAATTAGAAGTTGATGGTCACCCCACAGAATTCAAGCTAGATACTGGGGCAAGTGTTTCAGTGTTATCTGATGAAGTTAAATGGCTTACAAATATCACATTACAGTCATCCACCATACAGTTGCAAGGTCTAGGAGGCTCTACACTAAAAGTAAAAGGCCAACACTTGGCAAGATGAAGAAACAAGAATAAAGAAATTGTGGAACCCCTGTATGTGATAACAAACCAGGAGTCATCATTACAACCAGAAAAGCATGTTTGCAACTGAGATTCATTTATAAGGTTGATGAAATTGCTGATGATCAGTCCAGTGAAATGTTCAGGAATGAATTTCCTTCCTTATTTTCAGGCTGAGGAAAGCTGAAAACAGAATATCATATAACCCTAAGGCTAGATGTTAAACCTATATGAATCTTACAGTGAGGAAGTCCCTCATCCACTTTTAGACAAAGTCAAGGGCAAGGTTGAACATGTTACAACAATGGGGCATCTCTCTGATAATCATACTGACAAAATGGTCACAGTACCAAAGCCTAATGGTTCAATTAGAATCAATTAGAACAAGTCAGTAGAGTGCAAGATCCACCTGATGGCATCAGTGGATGAAAGTCTCGCTAAATTAGCAAAAAGCACCTCTTCACAAAATTGGATGCTAACAGTGGCTTTTGGTCGTTGCCTCAAGACAGAGAATCCAGATTGTTAACCACTTTTATCATCCCATTTGGTCATCATTATTTAAACAGGTTACTATTCAGAATTGCTTCTGCACTTGAGTTATTCCAAAGAATGTTGTCTCACACCCTGGAAGACAAGGAAGGTGTAATCTACCATATGGATGACATTCTCGTACATGGTTCATCAAAGAAAGAACATGATTATTGTGTAAGAACAGGTCCTCAAAGTCCTCCAAGAAGTAGGTTTGACTTTAAGTGACAAATATGAATTTGCAAAGCCTATGATAAAATTCTTAGCGCACGTTGTACAAGCTTTGGGAATTACAGCTGACCCACAGAAAACCAAGGTCACTAAAGAGTTCCCACAGCCTAAAAACATCACAGAATTACAAAGATTCCTTGGGATGGTCAACCAAGTAGGCAAGTTCCTACCAAGCTTGACAGAAATCAATGAGGCGTTAAGACAGCTATCGAGACAAGGTCAACAGTGGTGCTGGAATGTGGGCCAGCAAAATGCTGTTGCCAAAATCAAAAATCTCCTAATTTCCCAGAAATCCAAAAGCACTAAGATCCAGAGTTGCCAACAACCTGTAGCAGCGGATGTATCATCTGCAGGCTTGGGTGCAGTGCTGTTTCAAGTTCAAAAAGATAGAAAAAGAAGACTAGTTTATTATGCCTCAAGATCTCTCACGGACATAAAGAGGTATGCAACCTTTGAGAAAGAAGCATTAGCAGCCGCACGGACCTGTGAGAAATTTTCTGATTAAAGTTTAAAATTCAAACTGGCTACAAACCTTTTTAAACACTTCTTAACCTAAAGGAAATTGCAAAAATGCTGACTAGAATTCAACATTTTGGACTGAGACACATGAGGTACAATTCATTTACTGAGTATGTTCAACGGAAGTACCAGACATCAGTGGATGCATTATCAAGAATGCCAGTGGAAGGAGTCAAGCTGGAAGATTTAAATTTTATTGAGAAAATGGAAGCATATACTTCGCTCATTACCACTTACCAGCCACTGAGAAGAGATTACAAGAAATTAAGCAAGAACAACAGCAGGATGACGAGTGCATCAAAATAAAAAAGTATTGGCAGAATGGATGGCCAGAGTACACTCCTACCAACCCAATGCTTTGCCAATACTTAGAACAGAGAAGACATCTCACAATCATTGGCAATTTCTTAGTTTTTAACAGCAGACTAGCTATCCCTAAAACACTTTAATCTGACATTCTTCAAAAAACCCATCAAAGTCACTTGGGAATAGCAAAATGCAGAGGAAGAGCCCAATAGTCAGACTGGTGGCCAGGCATCAGTCATTCCATTGAAGAGTTAATCACAAATGACCTTAGGTGTGCAGTGCATAGCCAGCAGCAGAGCAAACCACTTACACCATCTGCCTTTCCTACAAGGCCATGGGAGTGCCTAGGAATAGATTTATTTGAGTTCAAAGGCAAAGTTTTCATCATTGTCATTAATTATTACCCCAGATGGTTTGAAGTGAATAGACTGCATAGCACCACAGTGGAAGCAGTCATTACATCACTAGGAAGAGTCTTTATGATACATGGCCTCCTGGACATTGTGGTGTCAGACAACGGACCTCAGTTGCTAACGGGCTGTTCCATAATTTTGCACAGGAATATGCTTTCATTCATTTGACTAGTTCAAATAGATACCCTCAAATGGAGAAGCAGAAAGAGGAGTTTGAATAATCAAGGAATTGATGAAAAAAATGACAATAGCAACTCCCCCTTCTTAACGCAGAACCTTACCGGTAAAAAAATGGGTTCTCGCCATCAGAACTATTGATGGGAAGACAGCTGCAACATAGCTTCCTTCCACCTCTATAACAAACACGACAACCTAACATAACCTCAGATAGCCGTGAGAAAGTTAGAAAGCATGAGGAGTAACAAAGAGATAGTCAAGCTTGTAATTTCAACTTCAGGCACAGAGCATGAGACTTGAAAGTGCTACACCCTGGGGGGAAGAGCGTGGATAGGAAATCAACAGTAAGAAGGCATTGTAATACAAAGAACTCCACAACCAATATCTTATAGAATTCAGACAGACCAAGGAAATATCAGAAGGAAGCAAAGATCCTTGCTGTCATTGGAAAGGGAACCAATGGAACCTTGTATCTACTATTTACATACAGATGAAGACAAGGAACCAGAAGCAAGTAGAAACTCTACAGCCATCCAGGCGGAAGACATTCTTATTGAATGACGAGAGGGTACAGTTTAACCTCAATGGCTAATCCTAAGACTCAGGCCATAACATCCAGATACCCCACCTCACACACATTCTGATGATGTCTGGGACTTTGCTGGGAGATCTGGGACTACATATATAGTTGGGGTAAAGACTTGGGGGGAGATGTAGAGTAAAGGGTTAACATCAGGAGCACCTGAAACTGATGTAACTGCTGTTGTAACTGTGATGCATTGTCACATGACTAAGATACTGAGATCTGGTGGGAAGCCGAGTACACCCTTGTGTAGAGTACTGAGATGAATATATATCTGTAAGTAAACAAGAATGGTTTTTACGAATAATGATCTATGGCAGCTTTCTTAGGGTAACAGGCAAACCCTAAAGAAATCCCATCTAGACCCCAAACTCAGGACAAAACAATCACATCCATCAATCAGAAGTCTTGAATTAGAGAAATCACTAAAGAGCTACAATAATACTGTAATTTTTGACAGATTGAGAGAAATTATGGCAATGATACTTCTCAGCTTTTCTACATTTGCCAGCAACAAGCACCATATCTTTCAATAAAATTTTATCAATTGAGCACTTTTGGAGGCACTTGTATGCATCTAGAGGTTGCTGATATCCTTACTGCCGTCAAAGCCTGGATTAAACTGTACAAACTGGCTCTTGATTGGAAAGTTGGCTGGTTTTCTGAGCTGGTGTTGTTACAGGTGGTGCTAAGTCTCTGGTTTCACAACTGAAAAAATGCCCTTCCCCTCAGAATTATTAAGGATTACATCTAATTCCTTTTTGACAGATGGAAAAAGAGGGGAGGGGTGTGCAGAGGGTCTCATCCACTCTTCCAGGCCAAGGACAAGTCCCTGAGTGTTCTGTAAACATGCTGTTAAACACTGAAATCTGCACCTGTTTAGACATCCTTGCCAATAGACTCATGGCCAAAAGAACTGGGAGTGACTGCACAGAATGTGTGTGTGCACATGCATGTGCTTGGATAGCATTGAACAGGAGGCACCTCATTGTAGAAATGTGGGCCTTTGCTTGAGTGGAAAGTAACAATACCTGTTAGACAGACGTACTAACAAGGCCCATTCACATTACTGGATAGGTATTGTATATATAGCTAGTGATGACAATGAAATATTGCTCTCTGTTTTTATAACAGAACTTTGATTTTCACATGTATTAGATTTACGAACACACAGAAGAAATTACCATTATTGCTGAATAATGCTAATTTAAAAGAGACAATTTTGGATTCTTGTCTGATAAACCATGACGTCCTGTATATAAATTGTGCCTTTTAGAATCAAGGCCATATGGACTGTTTCAAAGGTGCAAATTTCATAAGAGGGAAGAAAATTGGTGAATGCAAGGAGTCTGAAATAAACATAGAGAGCTAAAAACTTGTTATCGTATGTTTTCAGTTGGTGGGATTTAAGTTGTGACTTGCCTGTGCCCCTTACCATTGAGGCAGGTAACATACATCTGCCTCCTCCGTTACCTGTTTGTTACGTTGCTCTAAGCAGGGCCTGCACTGCAAGTTGCCTGAGCACTCAGAACATGGCTGAGCAGTGCATGCCGATAGCAAATGGTGCAGCCAGCCTCTTAATCTGCCCCTCTTAAAGGGCAGCTGTACTCAATGGAAGAGAGTTGCTGCTGGCTGCCTGTGCTGACACTAGCTGCATGTAGGAGCTGTGCAGATAGAGCACCTGGGAAGAGAGAGGGCTTCCTAGTCCAATGATCTGGCTTTAGTATGGAGCTGGACAGGAGGAGAGAGGTCATATTTCCCCAGTGGCTGCAAAGCTGGAGGGCCTTAAAGGGAATGGGAACAGGTAGCCATTGAGATCAATTCCTGGAGCCTAGCCCTGAGGATCTGACAACAGTGCCAAAATAAATTTAATGGCCTCACACAAGTAGTCATGGTCAGAGAATACACTTAGAAGGAGATCATACCCACTGCATCACCAATTTCTCATGTTGCTCCATCACTCCATACTCATCTGTCAGAAGTCCCTGGCACTTAAGACTCAGGCCATAACATCCAGATACCCCACCTCACACACATTCTGATGATGTCAGCCTCACACCCAGCTCCCGCTGCTCTGACATACCTCCAGCTATTCAGTCATGGCAGGCACATCACCCAAATGCAGTATCACACAATCATTGGCTTTCTGCCCTCTCTCTTACAGGACATAGTTGCTGGTAACTCCTGGGTGCAGAGCAGGAAAAGCGGAGGTGCAGGCACATCTGCAGCTTCAGACTGCAACAGAGCCCATGGCATCTGGCATCACAGAGAACATTGAGAATGATGGTATGTTTCTGCTTTATGCCCCTTCTCCATTAACCTTCATCCTGCTGTCTGGCATAATGTGCAAGCCACTGATTGTGTACCCTTGTTTTCCCTTTTTGATTTTCGCTTTCAGTATCCCAAAAGCTCCTGCCTGCCACTGCAGCACAGGTAGGAGGAAGAGATGCAGCAACACCACAATAGCAATGAAGGGAACCATAACTTGATCTGACACGTGCAGCTACCAAATCGGATGCTGGCGTTGCACATTCGAGACTATTATAGAGTTGGGATCTGGAATTGGGGAGTCAATGGACATGAATGGGCTGCAGTTGGGCCAGGGCAAAAGGATAGCTCATGTGCCAGCTTACCAGAGTACGAGGTTGCAGATGAATTCCGGTGCAGGGGACTCAGATGAGGACTTTGATGGGGTGGCATACAGAATAATGCTGATGGGCATCCACACTAAGATGCTAGGTGCAGTTGCTGGCCTGCCAGACAACCTCCTGTCATCAAGCAATTAGGAGGAATCCAGCTCCAACTTGGCAAAGTGCATCACATAGAGTTTCCCCTCTCTGCAGCCTCCCCATGACCCAGTGACACCGAAAGTCTGGCTTCCACAACTGTTGCAGCCTTCGTGTGAGCAAGTCATCGAATTTCTGTCCTCCCTGTGAGGATGCCAAAGCACTCCCTGACAAATCCAGCAATTCAACACAACACTCCCCAAAAAACTTTATAGTACTTCCAGAAAGTTGAAAGTTTTCAACAGCATTAGCTGTTCTAAAATCACCTTATTGCTAGTTGGGTGCCTGATTCTTTAATTAATGCTAGTGGTCAGTTCCTCTTGCAGCTGTATGAATGTTCTTTGTCAATTGACAATGAGCACGTTGATCGCACCAGCTTGGTCCAAGTTACAGATCGTGCGGCAAATCAGCCGGTGAGGTTGTCTGACTTTATGATCTAGCCAATCCTGAAGCTTCTAGCGCGTACATGGATGCCCACACTAACCCCCATCCCAATACGTGGTGCCACGTGGACCATGCTGGAAGTGACTGGAGTGAGCCTCACTCATAGGGCCCCTGGCTTCCATGTTGCTGTCTCCAGCAGCACTGCAAAGCCTAATTTTATGACCAGAAAGTACTAGAATTGTGTAACATCTGAAAAGTTAGATAAAGATTTTGGATGGAGATTCTTCATCAGAAAATTTGTAAGAACAAATTATGATAGCAGAAAGTAGCAGGAATGTGGTTCCTGAGATGGCTGCATTACTGCCATAAACAACCCTCCTAATTTTGGAAAATTGAGAGTGCAGTGACTTCAGGCAGTCACACTATGCTCTGTTGCTATTTAGCGAAGGAGATTCAAGTTCTGGCATTGCTAAAGCATGCATTTAGTCATCTGTTTGGTACACACATGAACATTGCAAATGATCCCTAGGTTAGTCTGGAAAGTGGAGATGATAAAAGAGTTGAGGAAGAAGGTACTTTTGTTTGACTGCTCGTAGTAATAGTGCCCCTATGGTGCAGAACTGGTTCTTTCCGATCTCCCTATCATTGCCTTTTTCATCCAGTACCACTTCAGAGTTGAAAACTCTGTAATGATGTTTCACAAACAACCCTTATCATTAATTTGATAGGACTTGCCAATTGACATGCTACCTCCTTAACTTTTCTGTCTGGTCGCTCCCTCTATTCCCATTAATGTTTGTTTGTAAGGGTTCCCTTTTCTTTCAGTTCTTTCTAAGTCAGCATTTTGATGAATTAGCGGATGGTATTCAGCTATTCAGATTCCACACAAACATTATGGAGCAAATCTTCCTGTGATAATAACAGTGAGGCTAACAACACTCATTGTTATTTTTGCCCAAATCGGGCAGCAACTTCTGCCAAGAACATGTGCAATTAAACCCAAAAACATGAAAGTTGCTGTCCAAGATGCCCTTCTCCTGTGTAAGCTTCCTAAAAATAGCATCTTGCGGCCTGGCTCTACATTTAAATGTATCATACAGCATGGAGTAGCTGTACTGACATCATAGATACAAACTAAACTTGCCACAATGAGTTAGGCCTTGTCTATTCCAGTCTAAGAATCCTTTTTGCTACATGGCAAGCTTAATTACTAACAAACAACCTCTCTGGCACTGAAAATTAACTTCTACAAGTGTGGAGTCCCATTCTTTCAGCTATTACTCATCAATGGAGATATTTTTAATAATTAAATACATTTATAAAACTTTTTTTTCTTTTGGTCTCTAATCTCTTTCTCATAATCAATCTTCTTCACTGTCTTTTTTCACTTTCTATACCTGGTTTAATATTGAATTCGCCATCCTATTTTACGCTGTCTAGTTCAGATTCTCTGCCCCTCATTAACAATTCTTCAATCTGATTGGTTAAGGAGTTACACTGTTCACACTGGTCCCAGGTGCCCTGCGGAGGGCATTGTGCTGTTTGGATATCTGGCTGACAGCAACTTGTCAGACAAAAGCCCACAGGAAATTTATGGGCAAATAAAGTCTACTGAATGGCCAACATCAGCTGTTTACCACTCACAATCTAGCCCATTGTATTGTTAGGAGTAAGAAAAGAATTCCAAAATTATGTTTTTAAAAGTGATATAGATTAATTATTTTCATAAAATTGTCAACAAGAATCAACCAAAGTTGCTATTAAAATTGTATTGCAAAATTGGAAAATAAAAAATGGCTAAAAAGAAATCTCCTAAAGCTTCCCTTATTCCCCCACTTCAGATTAACAAAGGCACAGAGCAATCCTGTCCTAATTAGACAGAAAATCATTCAGGCGTTAATTTAATTATGTTATTTAAATTAAGTTATGCTTTCTTCTTAGTAATGCAATTTTAAATTTGTCTAAAAACCCTGACAGAGTATTGAATTTGGCAACAAAGTGGTGCAGATACAACTTTTTGAGTCTCAGACTGATCTTCCAGTTCAACAGCATCTGGTCTTCTCTTGTACCGCTAGTCTTAGCAACCAGAAAATACAGCCTATCATCCTTCACTATTGGTCAAGCTTCATACTTAAGTAACATCACCAGAAAATAATGCTGTCACCAATATTAACTCTAATCTGGTTTTCACTTGTGCTTGCACCAGATGGCACCTCACAGCACATCAGATGATAATAATTAAATGGAGCTTTAGGGTATGCAATGCAGAAATGCTGTTCCAGGCACCTTAAAATGATCGTCTGAAACACAACCATTGTGCAATAAATCCCTCTTCCTGCTCCCTTCCTCAATAGTCTTCAGATGGAGGCTGAGTGCCTGATTTGTCTCAAAGATCATTTTTCCACTCCACTTGCATCTCTGTATATTCTGAGGCTGAATGCATGTGTGTGTGTGTGTGTGTGTGACAGAGAGAGACAAGGACACAGGCTGCACATTGGGACAAGTTTCTCTTTTCATATGAAACAAAGCAGGAAAATCATAAGGAGTAGAGATGCCATTGTCAGCCTGGCTCAAAAAAAATCATCATGCATTCACTATCTGAAAGGGAGGTCAGTGAGCCTGCCGCTCAGGAACGGAAACCCCATGTTTTCTGTTGGAGAGTCTCTGCACTCTGTAACCTTCCATTCTTAATGTGAAGTTGTGGAGTTCTTTCTGAATTAGTGAATAAAGCACTAAGCGGAAGGATCACTCCTGTCAGCAGGGAAAGGCTTAGAAAGTAAGCACGAGTTCAAAGACATCTTTAGTCTGTATGGTGCACTGGGTCACTCAGAAAGCTTGGTGAGATTGGAACAAACTATTTCACTATATCTCACCGAGTCTCACAATAAGCCTAGTTCAAACTCACCTGAAAACACTGAATGTGAGAGTCTTGGTCAATTTATCCCCCTGATTAACTCATTCAGTTTCAGAGTGTGTTTCATTCTCCTGGTTCTTATCTATCTAATCATAGCCAGAGTATCATTTGCAATGTCTTCTCTTTCCACTCCTACTCTGTTACCTCTGGTGTCCCCCAAGGATCTATCCTTGGTTCCCTGCTATTTCTCAATTCATACTCGAGCAACATCATCTGAAAGCACAGGATTAGTTTTTACATTTACGCTGACAACATCCGGCTCTGCCTCACCACCACCTCTCTTGATTCCTCTATGATTGCTGAATTATCAGATTGCTTGTCCAACATCCAGTACTGGATCAGCAGAAATTTCCTCCAATTAAGCTTTGAGAAGACTGAAGCCATTATCTTCAGTCCCTGCACAAACTCCTTTCCCCAACCATAAACTCCATTCCTCTCACTGACAATTATCTGAAACTAAACAAGACTGTTTATAATCTTGATGTCATATTTGACCCTGAGATGAACTTCTGATTACATCTCCACCATCACTAAGAATGCATTTTTCCATTTCCATAACATCACCTGACTTCACCCTGACTTCAGTGCATCCGCTGTTGAAATCCTCATTCATGCCTTTGTTACATCTAAACTCGACTATTTCTGTGCACTCCTCGCTGGCCTCCCAAATACTACACTCTGCAGCCTTGAGGCTAACCAAAACTGTGCTGCCTCTTTCCTTACTTGCACCAACCCCTGTTCACCTATCACTCCTGTGCTCACTGACCCACATTGGCTCTTGGCCAAGCAATGCCCTGATTTTAAAATTCTCATTCTTGTTTTTGAATTCTTCCATGGCCTTGCCCTCCCTAGCTCTATAATCTCCTCCAGACCCACAACCCTCCAAGATATCTGTGCAATCTAATTCTTGCCTCTTGAGCACCCTGATTTCAATTGCTCCACTGTTGGTGGCCATGCCTTTTGCTGTCTAAGTCCTAAATTCCTTCCCTAAAATTCTCCACTACCTATTTCTCTCTCTCCCTTTAAGGTACTCCTTAAAAACTACCTCTTTGACCAGGCTTTTGGCCATCTTCCCCAATGTCACATAATGTGGTTTGTGTCTAATTTTGATTTTTAATACTCCTCTAAAATGCCTAGGGACATTTTATTATGTTAAAGCATTATATAAGTTTTGTTATGTCGTAGAATAATCATGGCACATTATATGTTACACAATATAGCATTCATTGTTCACCCAAAATTTCCCTGAGAAGGTAGTGGTGAGCCTCCTTGAACCACCTCCCACAAGTGTATTTAAATATATTACATGATGCAGGTACAGTGTCTCAAAACCAGCAACCTTGGGACCCAGGCTGTGCTGGATTTCAGATCTTGCTGGATTTCGGGTTGGACCGTTCGGACCATGAATGGTCCAGTCGAGCAGGTCGGGTGAGGCCAAGGGTCGGTCAGAGCACAGGAATAGACTGGCGCACAAGCAACGAAGTCAGGTGCCACACCACACCAATGCAGCGCCCAGCCAAATTGTCCAGGTAATTTTTTTTTATTTTACTCAATTAAAATTGATGCACGGCGCGTTCTAAAAATGCTCAGCTTTCAGACAACTCCGGTTTTTCAACAGCTGGATTTGAGACATGCACCTATTGCATTCTCATCAAGTTGGTAGAAATATGGACTGAATAATATGGTATAAAATAAACTCAACAGAATCTGAGAACTTAAATTATTTTATGTGGACCATTCCTCGCAATGTTAGAAATTAGCACTAATCTCCATTCAATTTCAGACATTTTTTTTCCCCCCAAGGTAAATGTCCACTCTTGGTTTCCCTTTTCAGTCCTTTATTGTGGGCTGGTTTTAACACGCCAGCTTTACAACACATTCAACCCTTTTGTACATTTTCTGCTATCTCTGGTAATATGTGTTGTAAAGTTGTATGTTGTCTCATGAACTGGTCTAGAGGCTTGTATGGTTGAACAATAACTGTTTATTAATAACACATAACTGTATACACATATACAGGATACAGTCCTGACTAAGTGCTATCTTCATGCTGAATTCTACCAGACTCTCTACTAGTGTAGTCAGATCTATGTTGACCAGCTCAGACATGATGGGCCAAATGCCCTCTTTCTGTGCTGTAAACTTCTATGAGTCTATACTCTACTACTCCCATGTGACTCTCTCTACATCATAATGTGGGTGGTACTGTTTTACCAGCCCCACATTAACCCTTACAGCCCTTAATACTACCATATGGAATGTTTTGTTTAATTTCTGGGATACCTTAGGACAGATACTTCAATATCCAGGAGTTGTTGGTATTTTGTTTGGCAAGTTTAAAATATCCTTTTTCTATTTTATATACAGTTTAACCAAAAAATACAGATCTCCCTTCCTGAATAATGACATTTAAGTAACTTTAGTGTTGTGCCCCATTTTTCCTGATTAGGCACCAATTCATGATAAGCCTACTCAGTAACAAAGGACACATGACAGTTTCTGGTTGCTACATTTGTAGGAAAAGTAGAAGTTATAAACTGCATGGTACACTAAATTTGAGTAAACTCCTCATGCATGAGCTTTTGTAAAATAATAGGATATTGAGAAAAGGAGCAAAGGGGAATCCTGTGCACTTCATATTATCTCCTTGAGGGTACATCAACTCAATAATTAGATTTTATGAATGCTTTCTATGGTCAAATGGAATTCCCTCGATGTCACTGAACAACTTCTGCATTTGCTCCCAGGTGTAGCTGACCAGGAGCATGGCATTGACTCAGTTGGCACACTCTCTGGCAGCTTAGGAGGGTAGTAGGTGATAATCAGCAGGAGGATTCCTTGCCTACATTCCAGCTGATGCCATGAGACTTCAAGGGACCGTGAATCAATGTTGAGGATTCCCATGGTCACAGTGCGACAGGACACACCCAGGAATGGTGATGGAGGAGTTTTGGGCAATGGCTGAAAGTTATGATTTGTGAAGTATGATTATGTCAGGCTGTTACTTGACTAGTCTGCAGGACAGTTCTCCAAAATTTTGGCACAAAACCCCAGATGTTAGTGAGGAAGAATTTGTCAGGTTTGAAAAGGCTGGAACAAAAACAGAATTACCTGGAAAAACTCAGCATGTCTGGCAGCATCGGCGGAGAAGAAAAGAGTTGACGTTTCGAGTCCTCATGACCCTTCGACAGAACTTGAGTTCAAGTCCAAGAAAGGCTGGATATATGTTGGATCCTTGGTCACTAGTTTAGTTGGACTAATGGATCTGGGTTGCACGCTTGTTTCAGGAAGACCAAGTTGGTACCATAGACATAACAGATCAGTAAACAGTTCTTATGTAGAGCACGCTCTATTTATTTACAAAGGAGCTCAGCAGCAATACTTACGTATTCACAACTAAAACCCTGTCTCTATATTACAGACTCATACTCTAGACTACTAACTACTGACTACAGACTATTAAGGTAGCCCGCACTACTCTGTCATTGAATAATAAGATCATGTGAACTTCTATTATAACATTCTTCTTAAAGGTATATTACACATCTGATTACCACATTCCTTCCCCTTTAGTCAGAAATATATTTTACAGTTACAGTTATAATTCTCCTCAAAATATCAAATTATTTACACAGATAAGTAATTTACAAATTCAGTCTTTCTGGGAGTTTCCTTTTGTGTGTGGAACGTCTCAGCTCTACAGTTTCAGATGTTTTGTTAGGAACCAGCTTTTCTGGTGTTGTCTGAACATCAGGTTCTGCGGTGGGCACCTGCAAAGCTGTTTCTCAACTCTTGCAGGTACAGCCGACTCTTCAAACACATCCGTACTCAGTTGAGTTCTTTCAACAGGAGATGTTGACGCAGTCGTGAACACTAGAGGAATCATTTCCTGATACTTTGTTTATCTCCTCCTTATATGATTTATATGTCTCTGTAATATTTGGTCTTCTACTTTCATGTGGTAAGAAAGCGGTCCAGTGACTGCACTTATTTCATCTGATAACCACTTAGGTCCTTCACCAAAATTTTTCACATATACCATCTCTCCTCCAGTAAACTTTCTGTCACGACTATGTCAATTATGTACTATTTTCTGATTTCCCTGACTCCTTTCCACTTTCCCCCCTAAATTTGGCATTACTAAGCTCAATCTAGTTTTGAGACGGTGAATCATCAACAATTCCGCATATGTGACACCTGTTGTCGTGTGAGGGGTGGTTCTATAATGGAAAAGAAAACATGCTAACTTCATTGCTATGAAGTCTCCAGTTAATTTCTTTATACTATTTTTGAATGTTTGAACTGCTTGCTCGGCCAGTCCATTCGAAGAAGGGTGGTACAGTGAAGTCTTTATATGAGTAATACCATTGAGGCTGACAAACTGTTGAAACTCAGCACTCATAAATACCATGCCATTGCCTGATACAACACCTCTGGTAGTCAGCTGAGGCAAAACTTTGTTGTAGGCTTGTCAATTGTAGCAGAAGATGTTGGTGACTTTACCTCATATATGTCCATCCATTTTGAGTGAGCATCAACAATAAGGAGAAACATTGTTCCACAAAAGGTCCCACATAGTCAATATGCAATTGCACCCATGGCCTTCCTGACCACTCCCACGGTTGTAACAGAGCTGCTGGAGATAACTTTTGCACTTGCTGAAACTGCATATAGCTTTTCACTAAGCTCTCTATTTCTCCATCCATTCCAGGCCCCCATAGATTGCTCTGTGCTCTGGTCTTCATTCAGGAAATACCTGGATGTGCTCCCACTCCATATGAGATGCGTCACATGTTGGGACTAACTCTTTTCTTTGGTCAAAATGTACTAATAGGGTGGATGAATGCAACAGCTGTTTCACTTTTGTGAAATCTTCTTTCTGTGGTGTTTGCCAAGACCAACGTTGGTTTTTCTTGAGTAGGAAATGCAGAGGTGCCAATTCTGTCAACAAATTAGGCAAAAATTGTCCACAGTAATTGATCATCCCCAAGAATGGTTTTAGCTTGGGGGTGTTCCTTGTTGCTGGTGCCTCTCTAATGGCTCTCACTTTTTCTTCAACCAGGTGGAGGCAATTTGCATCCACCCTGTGACCTAAATAGATTACCTCTTTCGCTTGGAACGTGCACTTTTCTTTTTTTAAATGCACTCCCACCTGTGAAAAATGCTTAAAAAATGCTCCTTTTCAGTGAGTCCTGTCACTAAAATGTCATCCAAATAAACTACAGCAGGAGACAATCCATGCAGTAAATTTTCCATTGTCCCCTGGAATATGGCGCATGCAGAGGATACATCAAAAGGCAAACTGGTATATTCTTACAACCCTTTGTGTGTATTAATTGTGACAAACCTCTGGGAGGCCTTCTCTAACCCCCAATTGTTGATAAGTGTGACTCATATCAAGCTTCATGTAGGTGGTTCCACCTGCCAACTTAGCATAGAAGTCTTCAATTTTTGGTATAGGGTGTCTGTCCAACTTAGCCACTTTATTGACAGTCAATTTGTAGTCTCCACAAATTCAAACACTTTGGTCAGGCTTAAGTATGGGGGCTATTGATATTGCCCATTCTGAGAACTGCACAGGTCATATCACTCCCTGTTTCTCTAATCTATCCAATTCAGCATCTACCTTTTCCTGCTTTGCGTAAGGTACTGGTCTTGCCTTCATAAATTGGGGGTGGTGTCTGTGTCAACATGAATTTTTTGTTTGTAGCCCTTGGATATTCCTGAGTTCATCTTGGAAAACTGAGGCACATTTTTGTAGTAGCTCAGATTACTCAGTGGCTCTCAGTTGGAAGATCTCAGTCCGATCCAATTTAATTTCTTTCAGCCAGCTTCGTCCAAGGAGGCTGCTACCACCATCAAAGGTAATTTCATTGATTGACTCCCATACTGTACAGTAACCCTGCTTACGCCTTTGATTTTGATGTCTCCTCGCATGTAGGTTTTCAATTTGGCATCCGTTTCTTCCAAATTTAACTTACATACCCAATGATTCAGGTATTTGAAGGTATGCTCACCTATCACCTTAGAGGAAGCTCCTGTATCCTCCATTCTGATAGGCCAATTATTCACCCTCACAATTACATAGATTGGTTCTGTTCTTCCTACCTTTAAATTATACAATGAGTAAATATCGAAATCTGTTACTTCAGGCTCTTCTATGTTATGAATTTCACGGGGTTTTTTCTTTTGATTGAAAGACTGCCTGATTCCATCCTTGCAATGTCTTTTGAGGTGTCTGTATCGATGACAGTAAAAACATTTGATTTTTTAAACTTTGATTCATTACAAGGTTGTCTGCTTCCATCTATGTTTCCATTATTCCATGTTTTCGCTGCTAATTAATTTATTTTTACCTGTCTGAAAGCTGTGGCTGCTTCTCGCTTCTCATTAGGGCTGTACATTTTTGCACCCTTTTTGGTTGGGGCTCCCTGCCCAACATGGAGGGTGGTGCCATTTTGTGCTTCCTCTTTAGCTTTCGAGTCCCTCACTGCACCTTCCATAGCCAGTGCTCCTTCTGAAAATTCAAATTTGTTTCAGACAGTAATCTCTTCTGAATCATATCTTCATTTATACCACACACCAAACGATCTCTAAGCATTTCATTTACAGATGTACCAAATTCACAATATTCTGTTAACTGTTTTAGACTTGCCACATAAAAAGCAGCTATCTCCCCTGGGGCCCTATTTCTTGAGTTAAATTTGAACCACTGTATCGTTACTGAGGGCTTGGGTTGGTAATGATCCTTCACAAGTTTCACAAAATCATCAAAACTTTTCAAATACGGGGCACTGGGTGCCATTAAACTTCATGTCAATCCATAAGTCTTATTCCCACAGGTGGATAAGAGGATTGCATGCCTCCTCCCCTGCAATGTCATTAGCTTGGAAAGTGAGGCATCCAACATAATGAGACCAATCGTCCACTGTTGGGTCAAAAGGATCAACTCTTCCAAACTGTGGCATGCTTCCAAGGGACTGCTTCAACGATTAGGGCGGAAATTCTACTTACAATTACCATGCAAGGTATGGCTCGATTTCGGTTCACTTGATTTCCTTCTTTGCTGTTCCTTGCTTTTTTCTCATCCTTCCTTGCTTTTTCTTGCTTTTTCACCTCGTCACCAGTTTGTTGGATCCTTGGTCAATAGTTTAGTTGGACTAATGGATCCAGGTTGAATGCTTGTTTAGGGATGACTGAGTTGGTACCATCGGCATAGCAGATCAGTAGACAGTTCTTATGTAGAACACATTCCATTAATTTACAAAGGAACTCAGCAATAACTAAAACCCTGTCTCTACATTACAGACTCTTACTCTAGACTACTAACTACTGACAACAGGCGACTAAGGTAGCCTGTGCTACTCTGTCATTGGATAATAAGATCATGTGATCTTCTATTATAACATTCTTCTTAAAGGTATATTACACATCAGATTATAACAAAATTCCCAAGGCCTATCCAGTTGATGTCAGGTACCCTGTCAAGTTTTATTCCTATTTAACATTTTGATACTATTTAGTGGCTTGCTAGGCCATTTCTGAGGGCAGTGAAGAGTCAACCACATTACTGTGGATCTGAATCTGTAGCCCTGATGGGTAACGATAGCAGGTTTCCTTCCCTAAAGGACATTAATGAACCAAGTGGATTTCTACAACAATGGTAGTTTCATGGTCGCCATTACCAACAAATAACTTTTTATTTCATATTTATTTAATTGATTGGATTTAAATTCCCCGTGTTAGTCTTGGTCTCTAGATTATTTTTCCACTACATAACCACTATATTATCATTCCTGTCGCATTGTTGCACAAACAGTCAAGAAATTAGTGACCAGTCGGACAATCTATTTTTGGGTGATATAATAGTCTAAACAACCAAGATCACTGCTACCTGTTACATTAAGTCACAGGCACTGAAGAAATCTATTTCAGCCATTGTACCTGTGTTGGTTCTTTTAAGGAGTTATCCTATTAGTCTCATTCCCCTGTTCTTTCCCCATAGTCCTTTAGGTAGACTTTTCAAATCCAGTGGAACTATTTGAAAGATAAGGGAGGAATGTTAGTCAAGATATCAGCAGGACTCCTTGTTCTTCTCCAATTCTGTCAGAATTTAAATGTCCATTTGAATCAACAGAACAGGAGGGAGGGACCTTAATTTTTAAACAGTTATTCAAAATACAGCACCTCTGACAATGCAGCAATTCCTCAGCACTGCACTGAAATATCAGTCTATTCTATGCATACACGTCCTCATGTGGGGCTTGAACCCAGTTGCTTTAGACCCCGAGGGCTCATCTAACATCTGAGTGCACAGAAACATGCATATCAGATCGCAGGCCTATTAGGGGTGAAATTCTGTTCCTGGCAATGCAGGTGAACATAGAGAGGCAGAAAAGTGTGTGTCCATGCATCTCTTGCACACTACTACTGGGTTTTCCACAGCTCTCCTACTATGGGAATAAGAGGCTTATGCTGATCTGTGATGTAAGGTTCATAAATGTATGCGTTTCGTGGCATTTTCTGGTGAATCCCTGGTCCACTGGGTTTCTAATGGTTCTTACCATTAGCAGAATGTCATTGCAGTATACCATGAAAAGTTGGAGTAGAGAGCGGAGTCTGTGGGTGCACAACCAAGGGAAACTTTATTTAGCTTCCTTGTTTGTGGCATTGCCTTTTCTAATGCTTGACAGTTTTGTTTCCACTGGGAAAGTCTGTGAAATAGTATGTTCATTTGGAATAAAACACTGATTTAGAGTTGTCTATTTATAAACTTTACTTCTCCACTCAAATCTATCCTTTCCTGGTAAACACAATTTTACTCAGACCAATGGCATACCATTGGGTATTCCATTGGCTCTTTGGGAGACAAACAACGAGGAGGAGTTCCACAAGAGCATTCGAAAAATAGTATGGTGCAGTGCACACTGCCCTATCCAAGGACACATTTGCAGAGAAAGACAGTTCTTTAGAAATCACCGGGGAGGCTATGGTTCATCAAGCAGGTTGTTGTGGATCTGGGTCACATCCTGCAAGAAGACTGCCAAAGGCACCTCCAGGACCTTTGTTTGTGGCAGCAAGCAGGTGGCTTCCTTATTATACCTATATGATGCTGGCTTCTATTAAAGTGTCAGAGCGGACACCTATCAAATAACTCAGTAAGCAATCCATCATTTAATTCAGCAGGTTATTGAGGCATTGTGCAAGGGTGAACAAATACCTCAGATGTTCAAAGGAAGAGCAGAAGAGAAAGACTCGACGGGTTTTTAGAATGGTAGGAATCCTGTAAGTCCAAGGCAAGATTTCCTACTAATGTATATCAACCAACTGCAACTAACTCTCCAGATCTGTACAAGCAACCAAACCATCAATGCCACTGAGAGCAGGATGACCCTGCCATAAGGGAAAAGTTACCAAACTACATGGCAAGCTAATAGATACAATGCAGTTGTGAGTGGTGTGAAGCTCAATTCTGGTGTGAATCTCTGCCTTCCAATGCTGTGGCATTTAATCAGCTTTAGTACATAACAGAAGACATAACATAAATGATAAGTGTGTCAGTACAATGCCCTTCTGTGTCTCAGCTTGAGGGTTTGTGTGTGTGTTCCTGTTGCCTCTTGTTTGTGTTGGTATTAATGAATGAAATACTGTGTGTGTTCAGGGCTGGTCTTAGCTGAGTTTGTTTTCCCACGAGAGTAAGTAACACACACCTCCTCATTCATTACTGAGTACATCAGATTACAGGTTTTTGTGGTTACTCTCTGTTTATTTTATTTTTGCCCTTGCTGTCTGTCTTTCACTCTCCCTAAATTACAGCACTTCACAGCAGCCGCTGTGATAGAGAACAATGAAAGTGGGTGAGGTACAGCGAAACTGCACAGCTCACACGAATTTCACAGAAACTATCGGCTAATTGATAATTCAGTTTGTCGGTGATCCAATTATTACTGCAAGCCCAAGGTGGGAGTTTGAGTTTCCATAGGATTCAGTGTCTGATGTCTATTGATTCTAATTCTAAAATTTTGTTCTGCCCTGGTTGAACTTGAGTCTGCACCACATCATAATACAGGATTAGTGTGCCTATCTTTGCCACAACTGTTGCCCTCTGTCAATTCTGAACAACACCAGGGCTAATGATCCCATAGTGTGTCACTAGACCACACCGATCACCTTAAGGTTCAAAAGTCCCATGTTAGATTGTCGATAAATAGAAGTATCCACCCATCACCAGGCTGCTATAGTCCAGGTATTGTTCACAACAACAACAAAAACAACACCAATTTGGCTTTTATGTAGCACCTCTAACATAGTAAAACATCCCAAGGCCCTTTGCAGGAGTGTTATTAAAGAAAATTTGACATCGAGTTGCATAAGAAGATATTAGAGGAAATGGCTAAAAGTTTAGTCAGAAGTAGGTTTAAGGAGTGCCTTAACAAAGGAGCAAGAGGTGCAGAGTTGGAGAGCTTTAAGGAGGAAATCCAGAGCTGAGGGCCTTGGCAGCTGAAGAAATGGCCACCAATGTTAAAGTGATTAAAATCAGGGATGCTAAAAGGGGCCGAAAACTGGATGTTGGACAAGCAATTTGATAATTTAGAGACAGTGGAGGGGTGAGATTGGTGAGATAAAGCTGGGTGTTGTCTGTGTATAAAGTAACACTGTACTTTCTGATGATGTTGCTGAGGGACAAACATATGATTCGTATACAATCTATACGAAGGACAGATCCCTCTGAGGTACTAAAAGTTGGAGAGCTGTTGGAGAAAGATGGTGTGTCAAACACCGATTGAGAAGGGATAGCTTACTTTTGTCACAGTCATGCAGACTTGTGATTCACAATATAGGGTCTGCAGACCCCAAAATGTCCATAGAGACTTTATGCGGATTCATGACCTAAATCACTACCGTCACAACTTATGAAGCATATTGAAATAAAAATACTTCTAACTAGACAAAAATAAATGTTATTAACATTACTAATAACCTTTCCTCTCAACCAATCCTGATAAACGCACTGATTGGGCTGGAAGTTCCAAATGGCAACAGACTTTCACCAGTTATTGTAATAAAAACGCAAAATGCTGGAAATTGTCAGCAGGTCAGGCAGTATCTGCGGAGAGAGAAAAACAAAGTTAGTGGACTGGATTTTCATCTTTGAGTAGCAGGAATCAGTTTAGTTCCTGTTCGGCATACCTGCCTCAGGAGAAAGTGCCCGAAAAGAAGGGGCTTTCATTCAGAGAGGTGGTTGCCCTGGAAAGAGTTTGGAGCCAGACACAGGGGCTACTGGGTGCCAAGGTGGGCTGTTTAAAAGACCCACCTCACTGCTTTGGGACTTCATCCCAATTATAATTGAAACAGTAGGACCTTCTAGCCCTCAAATCTTATCCTCCCACACTCTCCCCATGCCACCGCATGTCTTCCACCCCTCTGCCCCTCATCCCTTCCCTGCCAAGCTATGCCCCTTTACCCAACCCCCACAACCCCTCATAACCTCCAAGCCAAGCTCTGGCATTTCCATGCCCATTCACAAACTATACACTCTGCATAGAACCAATGAACCCTATCGTGACAATAAGATGTATTAAAAAAACTTTCGTCATTAATTCATAAAAATTGCTTTTACCACAGCCCAATAAAAGTGCCAACCATCCAGGCCCTTTAAAGTAACAATAACAGAAACTGCGAGTGCTTAAAATCTCTTTACCTTGTGTAAGTAAACATTGTGAAATTGACAAAGCAGAGAGCCAGAGCTGTCAAGCAAGCAATGTTTTCCCTGGGACACAACTATTTCAGCACTCGAATGGATGTTTGGGCTCTCAACCAAATCTCATTATACATTTGTGGCTGAGAGCCCAGACATCCATTAAAGTGTTAAAACAGATGTGCCTCAGCTGTGATTGACAACTCTTGCTCTCTGATCTATTCCATCAATTTCACAATGTTTATTTCCCTTAAAGGGAAACTCTGGGAATGGGGTCAGGCATCCTGGAAATGGGACCTGGCTGCCATTTTCACATGTTCACGGAGTCTGCTTGACTCTATGAAAATCCAGCCCAATGTTTCAAGTTGATGACCTTTCACCATTATTGGTTCTTCGATACATTAATCATACAACATGCTATCATTTGGTTTGTGGAGAAAAATAGGATTGTACTTAAAAGCTAGGTTTAGGTTTTAACAAATGGAAATAGCTCTGGAGTGCATCTACCTATAATTAATTTTTAATTAATGTAATACACAAACTCTCTCTCTCACACACATACATAAATAATTAAAATATATATTTTAAAATCCATAAATTATCTCACAGCTTTTTCTGATTGGTGAGACCAATTAGATTGCATTGATTGGATAAGGCAACCACCAATCATTTATGAGTGTCATTGTCAAATATCACACCTAGGGTACATAGCCTCTGCATTGAGAAGCAGGCAGAGCCATCTCACTAACACCTGCTTTCTTACAAGCATTATTAAAAAAACTCTGCATGCAGCAATTTTATATTACGAGTATTATATAGTATTGTAACAACTGGGAGGGGGGGCGGGGGGAGGTTGGGGGGTGGTGGTGGGAGGGTGTCGGCGGGGGAGGCCATGTGATTACTAATTCATTTGAAAAGGGTCCTTCAACCAAAGAAATTTGAGATCTACTGACATAGAATGTAATTTGTGACATTGATAAGGGCTATTTCGTACTGTGGCATGGATGGAAAGAATAGGAACTTCCTAACTCTTGCTGGAGCACAAAACCAGTTTGTGCCCCTATCACTAGATCACTGACAGGATAGAGAGGGATTGATCTCTACTTACATAGAATTACATAGAATCAACAGCACAAAAACAGATTATTCTGTCCAATTGGTCCATGTTGGCTTTTATGCTCAACATGAGCCTCCTCCCACCCCTCTATTTAAACTCATGTACATATCTAGATTCCCCTTAAATGCATCAAAGCTATTCACCTCAACTACTCCTTCTGGTGGCAAGTTCCACATCCTATTCACTTGTTGGGTTAAAAACGTTTCTTCTGAATTACCTACTGGATTGATTGAAGACTATAGCCCTAGTTTTTGTCTGCTCTGCATACTTGGCTGTATGGCTTAGTGCCACATGATTAGGTACATCTATTCTAGCTGCCCAAAGTTTTTTGGACTTGGGGTATTGGGGAGGGTGTAGTTGCCATATTTGTGCCAACTCCTATCCTTCACATGTGTATTGTGAAATCCATAATCCTGTATTCTCTCCAAAGAATCACCATGAGTTAGGAGTGTAAATATTAACCGATTCTTTTTCTCCATAGTCAACCAATTATACCACTGCTATTGCCCTTTGGACGAAGCTCTGTAATTCTCAATATCTTCAGACTGTTCTAGTTGCTATAGGTAAGTTTGGGAACATAAGTTTACATTGCAAGACATGACACACTGTTGATTGGAATTGGCTCTAACTAAAGTATAAACTTTGGACCTTTCTGGTCTCTGTGACTCAGTAACACATGAAATGGTTCAACCACTGGATGAGCACTGAGGTACTTACTGTTGTAATGTTTTATATTGTTTCATGAAGTGGTCTAAATGCTTGTATGGTTGAACAATAACTGTTTAGTAATAATACATATCTAGATACATATATACAGGCTACAGTCCTGTCTAGATGCTACCTTCATGCTGATTTTTACCAGACTCAATACTACACTCTACAACTCCCACGTGAATCTCTACATCATAATGTGAGTGGTGCTGTTTCCCCAGTCTCACATTAACCCTTGCAGTCCCAAACATCCTAATACTACACCTACAGGGGTATTTCTTTGCTAAATGAATGTTGACATTCACTGTGCGTTCTTGTTCAGTGACTATTCCTGATAAATACACATGGGAAGTAAATTATCTATAGGAAAGCCCAGAAAGGCTCCTCACAAATCATCTACAGAAAGATAAATCTTTATCATTTGTATCTCAAGTAGTTCAGGTTATGCATGAATGTGTGTCTTCCTGTCTTCATCAGGAAATTAGACTCATTTATTTTTCCTCTAAATAAATGCCCTCTGAAGAAACATTAACTGTCACAGATAAATGTTTTGTGTATCCTTTTTATTGCCCATGATCAATATGTTTGTATGCAGGTCTATGTATGTTTTCTTACTCTCGGAGTTATGTACTAAATTTTTAATAACCAACAGCCAGCTTTTATGTGTTTAAAAACTAGGAAGGTAATCTTATTTCTTAAATGCTTGCCCCGAGGTTAATGAAAACACGACGTCTCATTCACACTATCACACACAAACAAAATTAGGTACAGATGAAGATAAAAACAGTAATATAAAAATGAAATTTATCTCAGTCTCTCATTCATCGCAGGCCTGATTTTTCTTAGTCGAGTTAACGGTTTGGCTAGGATGAAGGTCTTGATAAGAAAAGATTTCTCAGTAGCTGTGAAGGTTTCTGTAGCTAACCTTCCAGGAGGTTGGTCTCTTAGGTGGACTTGAAGTTGAAACAGGATGTAAAAAAATCCTTCTTTCCTCTTTCAAGGTATCACTGTTGGGTACCTGCAATAAACTTGGAGAGTGTGGGACGGGTTTCTTGTAAGAAACTAAATTTTATTAACAAACTTCAGAGGAGATTACATGCTTGCTCCAAGACCAAGACTAAAAAAACCTCCATCCCTAAGATTCCTTATGCTTAGGGCTGATTCATCCATACAGTCACATAATTGACTTGTACTGCATGACATTGGTGGGAGAGGGTGCTGCCTTGATTGCCATGGCCTTCTCCTCTAATGGATGCAACCCCTGGGTATCCACTCGATGGCCCAGGTTTGCAACTTCCTTTGCTTGGAAGGTGTACTTTTCTTTTTTTAAATGAACGCCAGCCTCTAAAAATCTTCAGAACCTCTTCCAGGTTTGCTACATGCTCTGCTTCTGTGGATCCTGTGATTAGGATGTCATCCAGGTACACTATAACTTGGGGAGTCCATGTAGTAAGCTTTCCATGGTTCTTTGGAAAATCGCTAAGGCAGAAGATGCGCTGAAGGGTAGGCATGTACACTAGTACAGGCCCTTGTGTGTGCTTATGGTGACATAACTCCTTGATGTGTTGTCCAATCTGAGCTGCTGATATGCATGACTTATACCCAGTTTAGTATAGGATCTTCCTCCTGTGAGTTTAGCATACAGATCTTCAATCTTTGGGATTAGATATTTGTCTAATTTCGTAGCCTTGTTTATTGTTAATTTATCATTTATAATTTATTTATAATTTGTAAGTTAATTTATAACTCCCACAGATATGAATGATTTGGTCCAGCTTCAGTATGGGTGCTGCCCATTCTGAAAATTGGACTGGCTGTATTATTCCTAATTTCTCCAAATGACATAATTCCATATCAACCTGTTCTCTCAGGGTGTAAGGTTCAGGTCTTGCCTTTAAAAACCGGGTTGTTGCTTCAGGGTGCACGTATATTTCAGCTTGCAGACCTTTCATTTTCCCCAACTCATCTCGGAATACTCTGTCATACTTTTTCAGCAACTCTGGAACTCCTCCAGTCTTGACCTGAAAAATTTCTGACCAATTTAGTTTCAACCAATCATGGCCCAGAGGTCTAGGTCCTTCTGCAATTACAACATTTATTGGCAGCTGAGCCATCTGTCTGTATGGTACAGGTACAGAGGTGATGCCTTTCGTCTGTATTGCTTCTCCTGTATATGTTTTTAACTGAGCAGTGGTTTTCTCCAAACTGAATGGCTGGGTACCTTCTCAGATATTTAAAGATGTGTTCTCCCACCACTGTGTTCGATGCTCCTGTGTCCACCTCCATTAGCAGAGGCTTTCCATTTACTTGAAGTGTAGCAGCGATTGATTCAGTTTTCTTGGCCTTCAGATTATGTAGGGAATAAACGTCAGCCTCGGTAACTTCTAGCTCTTCTATATTGTGCTCTTCATTTAACTTGACTTGCTGTCTGAATGGCTGTCTTGATTGAGTTCTGTACTAGTTAACAACAGATCCTTTTTTGTGGGAGTAGTAGCATTCTGCCTCTTTAAATCTACCGACTTCGGGTGCATGATTTCCCCCACAACAGTAACACTTTAACTTCTGGGTTACTGGTCAGCTGCTTCCAGCATTTCTTTTTGTTTGTCTAGCGGTAGGGACCGTGTCTTGCTTCACTCCCAGAAGGTAAAAACTAGGAAATAAGAATACTGGTCCGAACAATTTTTTCCTTCTGGCCTGTAGCCTTCCTGATCTTCGTGCCATGCCCTGTGGCAGGTTCCCGCCCTAGCTGCAAAACGACACCATATTGCACACCCTGCAGAGCCTGCGAGTCCCTCTCGGCACTCCCCATTGCTAGCGCTATCCCCATGGTGCATGTCACGGAAATCGGAGTGAACACTCAGACCCAGGAGGTTTGTCTCGGAAGCCTTTTATTAAAATCGTGATATCACGGACAGCCCAGCAGCATACAATGGAGCTGGCCAGCATTCTGACTAACACTTCTTTACACAGGTAGATATAGCAAAAGGTTCGTGACAGAAACTTGGGCAATTACAATAGTTTCAAATAGCTTCAAAGGATAGCGACTAGTGTTAATGATTTAACGATTAGACAGGACAATGTCAATGGTTTAACAAGTAGACAGGACAATGTCGATGGTTCAGCATTCAGCAAATAGTGTTAATGGTTACATATCCTGGGCAATGCACACACAATAGATTTTTCTCTTAGATTTTTGCCACTGTATCTGACATCCAGAGCCCCTTAGTCTGGGAAGGTAGAGCACTGGCCCTTTGATTTGCTAATTTATGTGCTGGCTGCGTGACTGTTTGGAGACTTTCTACAGTAATTTCATTATACATGGATTTTAAGTTTATTTCTCTCATAAGTATAGATGTATTTTATTCTTCCACAGTGCACTACAGGTCTATCTCAACTTCTGCAAGCAAACAGCATTGAATGGCGTCATCGTTTATGCTTCAAACTAAATAACCTGGCAACATGCCGTTTAGAATAGTCACAATGCTCCGTTAACTGTTTTAGCTTCGTGATGTACATTGCGATTGACTCACCAGGGGCCCTTACTCAAGAGTTAAACTTGAATCTTTGCGTGATCACAGAGGTTTTAGGCTGAAAATGTCCTTTCATGAGGCCAACTAGCTCAGTGAAGGATCCTGAAGTTGGCGCGTTCAGAGCCGTGATGGTGTTTCATGGACTCTCTAATGGAATTTTGTTGGAAGTTTGCTGTTATGTTTTAAAAGCAGGGTGCAAAGGTGGCCATGTGACCTCATATCAAGTGCCAAGTCATTGTCCAAATAAGGTGGAATGTCAATTCAATTAGCATTCTGGCTTTTCACCCCTGTGGTTTCAGAATGCCAGACATGGCTGACCCGAATGAGTGCAAAATCACGCGAGATTACATCGGGCAGAGGACACGTCATGAGGACATTATCTGGTATTACAGTCGGTGGGCGCACATGAAAGTCAGAAGCACATCTACTGACAATTCATCTGGCAATTAAGCCACTATAATACTCAACTGTTCACGATTATACATTGCCTGTGCAAGTTAGCGGTCAGTGAACGGGCAACATGGATAGGCGGCCATCCCATTTTTATTGGTTTCTCCATCCAGGGCATGATAAAAGTCATCTGGAGCTTTGGCAACATGAGTAGTTAGGAGATAAAAACAAAAAAACTGCGGATGCTGGAAATCCAAAACAAAAACAAAAACAGAATTACCTGGAAAAACTCAGCAGGTCTGGCAGCATCGGCGGAGAAGAAAAGAGTTGACGTTTCGAGTCCTCATGACCCTTCGACAGAACTTGAGTTCGAGTCCAAGAAAGAGTTGAAATATAAGCTGGTTTAAGGTGTGTGTGTGGGGGGCGGAGAGAGAGAGAGAAGTGGAGTGGGGGTGTGGTTGTAGGGACAAACAAGCAGTGATAGAAGCAGATCATCAAAAGATGTCAACAACAATAGTACAAAGGAACACATAGGTGTTAAAGTTAAAGTTGGTGATATTATCTAAATGAATGTGCTAATCAAGAATGAATGGTAGGGCACTCAAGGTATAGCTCTAGTGGGGGTGGGGAGAGCATAAAAGATTTAAAAAAAAAATTTTTTAATTTAAAATAATGGAAATAGGTGGGAAAAGGAAAATCTTTGTAATTTATTGGAGAAAAAAAAAAGGAAGGGGGAAACAGAAAGGGGGTGGGGATGGAGGAGGGAGCTCACGACCTAAAGTTGTTGAATTCAATATTCAGTCTGGAAGGCTGTAAAGTGCCTAGTCGGAAGATGAGGTGTTGTTCCTCCAGTTTGCGTTGGGCTTCACTGGAACAATGCAGCAAGCCAAGGACAGACATGTGGGCAAGAGAGCAGGGTGGAGTGTTAAAATGGCAAGCGACAGGGAGGTTTGGGTCATTCTTGCGGACAGACCGCAGGTGTTCTGCAAAGCGGTCGCCCAGTTTACGGTTGGTCTCTCCAGTGTAGAGGAGACCACATTGGGAGCAACGAATGCAGTAGACTAAGTTGGGAGAAATGCAAGTGAAATGCTGCTTCACTTGAAAGGAGTGTTTGGGTCCTTGGACGGTGAGGAGAGAGGAAGTGAAGGGGCAGGTGTTGCATCTTTTGCGTGGGCATGGGGTGGTGCCATTGGAGGGGGTTGAGGAGTAGGGGGTGATGGAGGAGTGGACCAGGGTGTCCCGGAGGGAGCGATCCCTACGGAATGCCGATAGGGGGGGTGAAGGGAAGATGTGTTTGGTGGTGGCATCATGCTGGAGTTGGCGGAAATGGCGGAGGATGATCGTTTGAATGCAGAGGCTGGTGGGGTGATAAGTGAGGACAAGGGGGACCCTATCATGTTTCTGGGAGGGAGGAGAAGGCGTGAGGGCGGATGCGTGGGAGATGGGCCGGACACGGTTGAGGGCCCTGTCAACGACCGTGGGTGGAAAACTTCGGTTAAGGAAGAAGGAGGACATGTCAGAGGAACTGTTTTTGAAGGTAGCATCATGGGAACAGATGCGACGGAGGCGAAGGAACTGAGAGAATGGGATGGTGTCCTTACATGAAGCGGGGTGTGAGGAGCTGTAGTCGAGATAGCTGTGGGAGTCGGTGGGTTTGTAATGGATATTGGTGGACAGTCTATCACCAGAGATTGAGACAGAGAGGTCAAGGAAGGGAAGGGAAGTGTCAGAGATGGACCACGTGAAAATGATGGAGGGGTGGAGATTGGAAGCAACATTAATAAATTTTTCCAAGTCCCGACGACAGCATGAAGCGGCACCGAAGTAATCATCGATGTATCGGAGAAAGAATTGTGGAAGGGGCCGGAGTAGGACTGGAACAAGAAATGTTCCACATACCCCATAAAGAGACAGGCATAGCTGGGGCCCATGCGGGTACCCATAACCACACCTTTTATTTGGAGGATTTGGCAAGAGATGGCTGCTGGTTGATTCTTGACAGTTCATAGCATTTTCAGTTTTTTTGGAGGACTCTTTGCCTTTCTAGCTTTTTCTTAGGTCTGTTTGGCTTACAAACATTCTTGGAGGCTTTCTGCTGCGTGCACCCTTGAGTACATGAGTCAGTGCTATCAGCATTTCTGCAAATGGGGGTGGGGACCTCCTATGAAGAAGATGAGAGGGCCAGAAGGGAGAGGAGGCCAGATGTCTGCAGGCAGCGCCCCAGAGAGCGGCCTGTGGGAAGAGAGGCACAGCCACAGTGGGTGCAGGGCCAGAAGGAAGTTCAAGGCAGAAGTGACTGCAGAAGACATAAATATCCTGGACCTAGAGCCTACAGGCAGCGCTCCAGCTACTTCAATGTCTTTGAGGTACAGTCCCGAAGGAGTCTCTGCCTCTTTAGGGAAACTGTAATCTCCATATGCCAAATGATTGGGCTGGAGATTGCCTCCAACTTTATAGACAGTCACCCTATGCCACTGGCTCTAAAGGTTACAGTAGTCCTCAATTTTTTCACCTCTGGTTCTTTCCAAGGGTCATTTGGGGATCATTGTGGTGTGTTCCAATCTGTTGCACACGGTGGGTCAAGCTGGTCATTGATGCTCTCTTCAGCTGGGCCATGACCTTCATTTATTTCTGGACTGATGAAGCCAGCAAGGCTGAGTGAGCCAGAGGCTTCGTAGCAATTGTCGTGTTTCCTCGCATCCGGGGTGCAATAGACTGCACTCATATGGCCATCAAGGCACCAGTGGATGAGTGGATGCCTTCATGAACAGAAAATGGTTTCACTCCATGAATGTTCAGATAGTTTGTGATGACAAGACACAGATTCTGCAAGTCTGTGCAAGATTCCCTGGAAGCTCCCATGATGCCTACATCCTGTGACACTCCAAGGTGCCAAGGCTGTTCTTTGCTCCAGATTGGTTGGATAGTTGGCTCTTGGCTGACAAAGGATATCCCTTGAAAAGGTGACTCATCATGCCACTCCGGCACCTAAGGATAGAAGCGGAGGGGAGGTACAGCAGAATCATGACTCCACAAGGGCAGTAGTTGAGAGGACCATTGGGCTGCTGAAGATGAGATTCTGATGCCTGGACCATGCAGGGGGAGCTCTTCAATACCCTCCAGAGCATGTGTCACATCGTTATTGTCTGCTGCACTCTGCACAATCTGGTTCTGTCAAGGGGAGGTCCATTGGAGGGTGAAGACAGTGAGGCAGCTCCACAGGCCACTGAGGATGACTCAATTGATTGTTCTGATGAGGATCCTGGGAGGCACAGGCCGGTGACGTAGAGGCTGACGTGAGCGAACTTTCAGCGAGGCAGGGACACCAGGGAGTCTTTGATTCTCTGCACTTTCAGCTAGGCATCCAAGGCATGGCTTGAAATTTAGGCCAAGGGTACACCTCCTTACAAAGCATCCTATGACCCCAATGTTGATTCATAACCTCTGAAATAAAGTTTGTAGCCCCTTCAGTCTTTCACAATCCACTGTCGTGCCCGGCACCGATGAAAAACATAACGCACACTCAGGCCGTGAA
This sequence comes from Carcharodon carcharias, assembly GCF_017639515.1. Classification (NCBI taxonomy): domain Eukaryota; kingdom Metazoa; phylum Chordata; class Chondrichthyes; order Lamniformes; family Lamnidae; genus Carcharodon; species Carcharodon carcharias. The sequence goes on along the minus strand of NC_054474.1, from coordinate 71,415,890 downwards.
AAGAAAAGAAATATTTATGCCTTGTTGATGTAGCCACAAAATGAACATCTAACAGTGCTCAAACAAAATAATCTCAACTGTGAAAACCCCTCTTGTGCTCATGGTACCTTAAACTTATGTTTGCCAGTGCTACGTCTTGGTTTCCCTGCCCCCTCCCCCAACTCGCTGTCAGCGTCATTGGAGGCAGCCTGCTGACTGTGCTGACCTGTTGGCCCTGGTGATCTTGGTGGTTGTCCTCTAGCCAGTGGAGCCTGTGCAGGCGTCGCCTAGGAGGGTGGGTCTAATGCCATGGCTGGGCACTCCTCAGTCATTGGGGCCTCATCAGATGCCATGGTCACTGGTTGGAGGAGCTGCTGCAGTCATTCAGAATGCCCTGAGAGGAGCCCACAGAGACGGAAAGCAGCTCATCTGCCAGTATGAAGTTGGTTTGAATCTCCCTGCTGATCATTGATGGGTGGGCACCTGGCAGGGAGACTAGGTGCCTCATCCATCTCTCACACTGGCAGTGACCTCCTGAAGCCATTGCCAGTGTGTGGGCTTGCAGGTCCAAGCCCAGCCCAAGATTCTGTTCCTGGAGTTGCCTCTCTATGAGTGTCACCACTCTCTCAATTGTGGAGGCTGTGGATCCTGAGCTCAGGGGCAAAGCAGTGCTCACACTCCAATGGACTCTTCCATGACAGACACAATGGCACGCAGACCCTCAGGGTTCCCTCCAGATCTTCCCATGCATCCCACTGGACGTCCAGCAGCTGCCGTCTGATTGATGAGTGCAGAGGCTGATCATCTGTCCTCCTCACTGTGCACTACCATCTGAGCCGACAAACTAATGCCCACTGCTGTGCTTGTATGTGCACCGCTGCCTGGTTCCAAGAGAGGAGGTGATGTGGGTGGATCTGGCTGGGGATCCTCCTCAGGTGTTAAAGGAATCTCCTCAGAGTCTCAGCAGCCTCTTAAGGGTGGATCAAATGAGGGAGGAAAACAATATGTCAGTAGATTCAATCACCACATAGTCAATGTGCATGCTGACACCGTGGACAACTGTCTCACGGAGGCATTGTGATTGGAAAATCAATGTGACTCTTCCTTAGAAATTCTCATTTGAGATGCAATGACCCTATAATTTATTGCACTCTCCGCCAGTCCCGCACCTGTGCACTGGATTCTTACCTTCCTCCAGGACCCCTGCCTCTCCATGACGTGTGGACCTTGCTCCATGATGGCACTCAAGCTCTAGGGTATCCTTCTCATACTTGGTCATTATGAGGTGGTTGGCCAATTCATCACCCATTCGTGTTCATTCAACAATGTAAGGGTTTCTCTTCTCCTGAATGGGTAGAAGAGAATTCATTAGTCTAACCTTTACCTGCAACACCATTCCAGCCTGCCCAAGCCTGCCTGCCCCCTGCAGAACCAGGTTGAGGTGCACATCAGATTAGCACAGCTCACCTTTCGATGCACCCGAGGCAAGTGGACAGATCTGACAGCCTTGGCCGGCGCAGGTTTCAATGCCATTTGGCACAAAGACTCTTACATCCCTGAGCGCCATGGTGAACATGGCCATTCCTTAGCATATCTATACACAGTTCCATGCTAACCCAGTACTCACCTTTGGGGAGTGAAGAAGATCATTAAATCTTTAGTGGCACTGTATTCAAGTGTGGCACACGACATCATGACTGCCGAACTGGCTGCCAGCTTGCCCATGCCTTCTTGGTGAGATGCAGTGGTGTCCTCTTACCATCATATGGCATAAGGGCCTCATGCCTGACCTTTACTTCCTTGTGCAGAATGTGTAGGCACTCGTCAGAGGACCGAGGCACAGAGTGCCCACCTTCATTGCCCTCCCACCTGGCGTTACCAGCTGGTGTAGATGCCATTACTATATCACAAGCTTTAAACTTTTGGCAGCACAGCTCCCATTGCGACCCTGGCAGCCTTCAGGGAGCCTCCTCTGCTGTTTTCAAATTCCCCAAACCCACAACCACTACCATCTAGAAAGACAAGGGCAGCAGATAGATGGGAACACCACCACCTGCAAGTTCCCCTCCAAGTCACTCACCAACCTGACTTGGAAATATATCGCCGTTCCTTCACTGTCGCTGGGTCATAATTCTGGAATTTCCTCCCTAACAGCACTGTGGGTGTACCTACATCACATGGACTGCAGCTGTTCAAGAAGGCAGTTCACCACCACCTTCTCAAGGGCCATGAGGGATGGGCAATAAATGCTGGCCCAGCCAGCAAAGCTCACATCACAGAAATGGATTAAAAAAAATGTTGACCAGCTTCTGGAAAGTGTCACTGTGAATACAATTTACATTGTACACATCAGGCCCTTCTCTGGAATTTCACATCTGAGGATGTCAAGAATTACTTTAAAAGGAGTTAAAAAATGTACTGGATCTACATTTGCATTTCTATAAGACTACCTCTCCAGCAGAGACAGAAAGTCTGCTAGGACAATGAAGAAGAGTCATACAGACTCGAAACATTAAATCTTTTTCTTCCTCTCACAGATTCTGTTAGACCTGTTGAGTTTTTCCAGCATTTTCTGTTTTTCTTTCAGATTTCCAGCATCTGCAGTATTTTGCTTTTATCTGATTTTTTAAAGTTGGTTTTTCAGGTCTGAAGCTCTGACTGCTCAATGTGGACGATGAGAAACTCCATTTAGAACATCGCCCCCCCCCCCGCCCCCCCCAACCCCACAAGCTCTCCTAGCCCCTAGGCCTTGGTGTTTGGAACCATCTGCACCCCCCTCTCCTGGGCCCTGCTCCTTGTGACTGTGGGTGTTATGCTGAGGACTTTAGTTGGGTTACACCCAGGTTACCCATGACTTCCTCGAATATTCTGGATATCATATTTAAGCCCTGATCCAACTGGATCTTGCTGGGCAGCCCTTATGAGGTACAGAATTATGTTAATCCCTCCACCACTACCTTGGCAGAGATACTTCTCAGGGAATGGCCTCTGGAAATCAGGTAGCCTCATCCATAATAGTAAGAATATACTGGTAGCCCCCTTTTGTTTTCATGGGGTGTCCTACACAATCCACCAGGGCCTTGCTGAAGGTTCCCCTAAGGTGGGTATGGGAATCATAGGTGCAGGTTTGATTGCAGACTGCGGTTTCCCCACTACTGGACTGGTATGGCAGGTTCTTCACCACATCCTTGTAGAGAAGAAACCAGCAAAAATACTGCCTTATGAAGGCTTGGGTTTTTCATATACCAACATGTCCAGCCATTGGGATTTTGTGGGCCAGCCTCAATATTTCCCCTCAGTACCTTGGTGGCGCCACCACCTGGTGGACCATTGTCCATTCTCGTCTGCAGGTCTGTGAGGGGCTTTCCACTTCCTCATCAGTACCTAATTTTTAAAATAATAGCTCTCCACAACTCCCTCCGCTTCAGCTTCAGTTTGGGCAGTCTGTGCTAACCCTTTAAGTACTGGGTCAGCTTGTTGAGCTGTAACCAAGCAAAACCTACTCATTACATCTTTAGTGTCTTCTAAACTTCTGAAAAAAGGTTTCAGATAACCAGGGTCATCCACCTGCAGTGCTGGTTTGGCTCCTCTGACAGGGCTTGTTTGGCAATGGCCCAGGTTTCTACGCAGTCAGGAAAATGCCAGGGACTTGCTCCTGTAGCTGGTCTGTCTCCCTGACCTCGCTCAGCTTCTCTAAAACCACTGGGGACACTATCACCTTTAATCCTGCCAAGAAACAGGTTGACCTTGGTCACTGCCACGGAACAGGTTGACCCCGTCTACAGGTAAACTGGGGATGACTCCCACGGTCACTGGTGCACTCTAGGTGCACCCTATATAAAGGTAAGGGCACGTAATCTCCTTTGATAACCACTTTGGCCTGTACTGCACTCTCTGGGAGAAAGGTCATGATTCTTCCCAGCAGTAGAGATTGGCTCGCCCCAATATCCCTCAGTATGGCTACAAACTCACTCGCTTCACTCTGGGGAAATGGGGGCACTTTTCCTTCCGACCCAAAATCCTTGCAACTCTCAGAGTTTGCTAGTCTCACCCACATTCACAGGGGTGCACTTCCAGAGACTTGCTGCAAAGGTCAGAGCCACAGCTTGGTCTGTTATGTTCTCAGTCTGACTGTCTTTTTCTGCACAGGACCTGTGTACCTGTAGTAATCTGATGTGTAATATGCCTTTAAGACAAATGTTGTAATGTAAGATCAAATGATCTTGATACCCAATAGCAGAGTATACCTCTGTAGTCAGTAATCTTGAGTTAGTCTGAAGAGTAAAGACAGAGTTTTGAGTTGTAAACACACAATTGTAACTGTTGAGTTCCTTTTGTAGAAAAACATAATGTGTTTATTCTAAGAACAATCTACAGATCCTCCCTGTCTTGGTACCAACTCAGTCACTCTGTAACAAGCGTGTAACCTGGACTCTTTACCCCCAACAAACCAAGGGCATTGGATTAAACAAACTGGTGCAAGAGTAAAATGCAAGAAAAGACATGAAAATATAAGGTAAAAACCAAGAAAGAATGAGGGAAACCAGAAGAACTGAAATTGGGCTGTATCTCGCACGATAGTTGTAAGTAAAGAAAAATTTCCTTCCTGATTGTCGATGTGCCGCAATTTGGAACAGTTGAGCCTTTTGATCCAACCTCGGATGACTGGTCTCATTCTTCTTCCCGACAAGCAACATCGTAGGGAAGGAGTAGATGCGAGCAATTCTCTTATCCACATGTGGGAGTAAGACACATGAATTACTTCAAAATTTGTTGGCACCCAGTGCCCCAGATTTGAAAAGTTTTGGTGACTTAGGAAACCTCGTAAAGAATTATTACCAGCCCAAGCCATCGGTGACAATGCAACAGTTCAAATTTAACTCAAGGAATAGAGCTGTGTGGGAGACAGTTGCCTTTTATGTCACAAGTCTGAAACAATTAACTGAATATTGCAAGTTTGGTACATCTATCAATGATATGCTGAGGGATCGTTTGGTGTGCGGTATAAATGAAGATGTGACTCAGAAGAGATTACTGTCTGAAACAAATTTAGATTTTCAGGAGGCATTGGAAGGTGCAGTGTGAGACTCAAAAGCCATACAGGGAGCGCAAAATGGCGTGGCCCTCTGTGTCGGGAGGGGAGCCTCAGACAAAAAGAGCGTGTAAGTGCAAAGCTTTACTGAGAAGCGGGAAGCAGCCACTGCTAGCAGACAAATGAAAAGAAATAGCTTAGCAGCAATAACATGTCATAATGGTAACAGAGGTGGAAGCAGCCAATCTTGTAATGAATCACAGTTTAAAAAATTTGAATGTTTTTTCTGTCATCGAAATGGACACCTCATGAGACATTGTAAAGATAGAATCAGGCACACTTTCAAACAAAAGCAAAAACTCAATAAAATTAAGAGTGTTGAAGCATGAAATAATAGGTTCCGATATTAATTCATTATACAATTTAAAGATAGGAAGAACAGAACCCATCTATGTGACCATGAGAGTGAATGAGAGGCATATCAGAATGGAGGTGAATACTGGAGCAGCCACTATGGTGATAGGTGAGCATACTTTTAAATACATGAAACATGAGGAATGTAAACTAAATTTGGAAGGAACAGATGCTAAATTGAAAACTTACACAGAAGAAGACATACAAGTCAAGGGCATATGTAAAGTCACAGAACACTACGGAGATCAAACAGTGAAATTACCCTTTATGATGGTAGCAGGCAAAGGACCTAGTCTCCTTGGATGAAACTGGCTGAAAGAAATTAAATTGGAATGGACTGAAATCTTCCAACTTAGAACTAATGGGTATTAGGGCTACTACAAACATATGCCTCAGTTTTCAAGGAAGAACTTGGAAAGATTGAGGGATTACAAACAAAAATTCATGTAGATCCAGAGGCAACGCCAAGATTCATAAGGTAAGACCAGCACATTATGCAATACGGGAAAAGATGCCGAACTGGACAGATTAGAAAATCTACTAGTGATACAAGCAGTGCAGTTTTCAGAGTGGGCAGCACCAATTGTCCCTGTTCTCAAATCTGACCAAAATGTTCAAATTTGTGGGGACTAGAAATTAACAGTCAATGAAGTAGCAAAATTGGATAGACATCCCATACCTAAAATTGAAGACTTGTCTGCTAGACTGGCAGGTGGGACTGCCTACACGAAGCTTGATATGAGTCACGCTTATCAGCAATTGAAATTAGAGAAGGCTTCCTGGAAGTTTGTCACCATAAATACACACAAGGAATTGTACCAATACACCCATTTACGTTTTGCCATATCTTCAGCTTGCACCATATTCATAAGAACCATGGAAAGTTTACTACAGGGATTGCCCCATGTTGTAATTTATTTGGATGATGTTCTAATGACCGGACTCACTGAAAATAAACATTTGATGAACTTGGAAGAAGTTTTGAAACGTTTTTTGCAGGTTGGAGTGCAGTTAAAAAAAGAAATGTGGGTATTCCAGGTGAAAGAGGTAACTTACCAAGGTCACAAGGTAGATTCACAAGGCCTACATCCAGTTGAAGAAAAAGTGAAAGCCATTGGAGAAGCCCCAACACCAAAGAATACATCTGAACTGAAATAATTCTTGAGGATGATCAATTACTGTGGACGCTTCTTGCCTAATTTGTTGACAGAACTGGCACCCCTGTATTTCTTGCTCAAGCAAAACCAATGATGGTCTTGGTAAACACCACAGGAAGAAGCTTTCACAGAAGTGAAACAGTTGACACAATCGTCTACAATTCTAGTATATTTTGACCCAAAAAAAGAGTTGGTGTTAACATGTGACGCATCTCCCTTTGGAGTGGGAGCAGTACTTCCCCATTGAATGGATGATGGGTCAGAACAACCTACAGGATATGTGTTGAGAACACCCAATACTGCAAAAAAAGGGTACTCTCAAAGCCTGTCAATCATTTTTGGTGTTAAGAAGTTTCACCAATATGTACACAGTCGTCATTTTACTATCATATTGGACTACAAGCCAATATTAGGATTATTCAGCGAAGACAGGGCTATACCCGCTATAAACATAGCAAGAGTACAAAGATGGGCATTGATCTTGGGAGCAAATGAGTATACTTTCATTCACAGACCCAGAAGTCAAATTGCAAACATAGATGCACTCAGTTGCTTGCCCATGCAAGTAAAAGATGAGGATGTTCCAATTCCTTAAGAATTAATTTATTATTGAACTTCCTGAACTCATCACTGATATGTGCTGGACAGATTAAAAATTGGACAAATCAAGACCCAGTCATATACAAAGTGTGAGATCAAGTTCCTCATGGTGGTCACAAAAACAAGAATCAGGTGAAAAGAAACCATATTTCCAGAGAAGATATGAAATAACCAACCAGGAAGGTATCATATTGTGGGGAGCATGAGTGATTGTTCCTCCAAAAGGATGAAAGCCATTGTTATCTGATCTTCACAGTGCACATCCTGGAATTTTCAAAATAAAGGCAATAGCACGCAGCTATCTATGGTGGCCTGGGATGGATAGAGAAATAAAAAACTTAGTGAGAGGTTGTATGCAGTGTCAGCAAGTACAAAAATTATCTTCTACAGCTCAGTTACATCCCTGGGAGTGGCCAGGGAGGCCATGGGTGCGAGCACATATGATCTACGCGGGACCTTTTACGGGAACAATGTTTCTACTTATCATCGATGTACACTCAAAAATAATGGACATACATGAAGTGAGGTCGCTGATATATTCTGCTATAATAGACAAGCTACGACAAAGATTTGCAATCAACGGACTACCTGAAGTGGCCGTATCAGACAATGGAATGGTATTCACGAGTGCTGAATTTCACTGATTTATCAGCCTCAATGATATTACTCATGTAAAAACTTCACCATACCACACTCTTCAAATGGACTGGCTGAGACAGCAGTTCAGACATTCAAATCAGGTATGAAGAAATTGTCTGGAGATTCTATAGCGACTAAATTAGCATGTTTTCTTTTCTATTATAGAACCACCCCTCACATGACAACAGGTGTCACACCTGTGGAGTTGTTGATAAAATGCCCATCCCTGATCGAGATTGAGCTGAATTATGCCAAACTTGGGGGAGAGGGTGGAAAGGAGTCAGGGAAGTCAGAAAATTGGACATGACTCTCCTACATTAATGTAGGAGAGAAAGCATTTGTGAAGAATTTTAGAGAAGGACCATTATGGTTGATTGGTGAAATAAGTGCAGTAACTGGGGGCAGAATCTTCTGGCTGGCATGCGGGTGGCGGAGCCCGCATGCCAGCACTTAAAATGTCGCACGAATGTCCCGATGCCAGCACGCGGCATCGCGATATTTTGGTCGGCAGGCACGCTATACAGTGGGATGCGTGCCCGCCATTAATTAAAGGCCTCGTTAAAGCCCTTAACTTGCCAATCGACGATGATTTTGAGGAGCCCGTACAAACTTCGGCTCAGCGCACAGGCCCAATGGGCAGGCGGGTAGGTGATTTTTTTACAAACTTCATCCAGTGACAGGATGAGGTTTGATAGCGGTTTTAAAAACGTTTAATAAAGTTTTTGTTTATTTTGTTAACATGTCCCATCTCGTGTGGCATTTTCACATGAGGGGGACATGTTAATGAATTTTTTATTGTTCTATTTTTTATGTTTGCCAGCCTTTCAGTGATCTCCCTGAGGCAGCACTTTCCCTTAGGGAGATGTGCGCTCGTTCGCGCACATGCAGGAAAGAGCACACTCTGACAGTTGGGGAATCACCCCACCCCGCACCCCCCCCTTCCTGCACAGGAAGTGTATAGTGCTTCCCATCGGGTGGCCCGCCCACTTAAAATGGCGGTGGGGCCTGTTTCGGCGGTGGCGATCGGCTGCCTACCCACCGCTGAGCCAGTGGGGACCTGCACGCCCATCAAGGGCAAAATTCTGCCCCAGATCTCTTTTACCACGTGAAAGTGGAAGATTGAGTCATATGGAGACATGTGGATCATATAAGAAGAGGAGAAACATAATATCCAGAAATTAATCTACCAGTATTCCTGACTGAATCAATGTTAAAAAACTCAACCGAGCACAGATGTGTCTGAAGGGCCGACTGTACCTGAAAGAAGAAACAGATTTGCAAGTACCTACCGAAGAACCAGATGCTCAGATAACTACATTGAGGGAAGCTCCAGATCAAACATCAGAAGCTGCAGAGTTGAGATGTTCTACACACATAAGGAAACCCCCAGAAAGACTGACTTTGTAAATTATTTCGCTGTGTGAATAATTTGACATTTTGAGAAAAATTGTATTACTGAGTAAAGGGGGAAGGATGTAGTAATCTGATGTGTAATAAACCTTTAAGACAAATGTTGTAATATAAGATCACATGATCTTGATACCCAATAGCAGAGTAGCGTGGGCCACTTCTGTAGTCAGTAGTCTTGAGTTAGAGTCTGAAGAGTAAAGATAGAGTTTTGAGTTGTAAGCACACAAGTGTAGCTGCTGAGTTCCTTTTATTAAAAAACCAGAATGTGTTTATTCTAAGAATGGTCCACTGATCTTCTCTATCTTGGTACCAACTCGGTCACCCTGAAGCAAGCATGTAACCCAGATCCTTTAGCCCCAACAAACCAGGGCACTGGATCCAACAATGCCCCAACAAACCTTATGGGCTTTCCCTATAACCTCCAACAATCAGCATGTAGGTATCTGGCCTTATAGCAATTGAAAAATGCAGGCTTCCGAGCCTCGCTCCTTTTCTTAGCACCATCGTTCCTGGCCTAAGGAGGGGTCCCTGTGTTTCTATCTGTCCCTTGTCTCTCATGGGTGCTTGGCTTTCTATCACCCTCCCACCTCCTATCCTTTTCAGGCTACTGGGTGTGATCAGGGAAGGGTTTCCTTTGGGATGAGGGCTTGTCGGCAAGCTCATAATCATCAATCAGAGTTGCTACCTCCCTTGCTCCTGCCACTTTCTGTTCCTCTATGCACGTTTTTATAGGGAAAGGGAGTGAATTTTTGAACTCTTAGAGGAGTTTTATTTCTCAAAGGTTTTCATACGTGGCCTTGACCTTAAGTGCACATATCCAGCAATCAAACTTGAGGTGCTTAAGTTGTTCAAATTCAATGTATGCCTGGTCCTGCCATTTTTGGAGAGTCCAGAATTTCTGATAGCATGCCTCTGGCACCAGTTTGTATGCACTTAAAATAGCCTTCTTTGCCATCTCATAGTTGCCAAATGCTTACCAAGCCACAGGGAGTAAACTTGGTGAGCCTTGCCTGATAGTTTGCTTTGCAGCAAAAGGGTCCAGTTTCTACTGGCTACCACACTTGCTGAACTACTCTCTCAAAAGAGATGAAGAAAGCTTCCACCTCTTCCTTATCAAAATTAGGGATTAAATGGGCAAACTTGAATAACTCAGTACTCAGACCTGTGCTTGGGATGCCTTCAGCCGGTACAGGGGACCTGTCCCTTAGTTCGAGCATTCTCAAAAAGCTCATTCCTTCTCCCTTTCCTCTCTCTATCTTTCTTTTTCTCTCTCTTTCCCCTTTTTCTTTCTCATTCTCTTTTCTCTCTTTTTCTTTTTTTCTTTCTCTCTCTTTCTTTTTCTCTTTCCTCTCTCTCTTTCTCTTGCTTAGAATCTAGCTCTAGCCATTTATGTTCTAGCTGTAATTTTACTAAAGCTAGGTTGTCTGTTGCAATTCCTCCTGGTTTGCAAGCCAGTTGTCTGGCCATAAGTTTTAAAAATTCAGGTTTCCTGGCTTTTGGGAGAAACTCTAACTCTTTAGCCGCACTTTTTAACTCCTTGAGGAACAGAACCTTTAAATTATCAAAAGTAGTTTCCATCTCTTCTAGAATGGCACTGGCTTTGAATGCAGACATTATTGAACTTTAGTACTGTAAACTCAAGAAAACCTGTAGCAGTTCGTATTTTTTTAAACCTTGCTTCTAGGGAACAATTTACTTCCCTACTCCAATTCTTTCATTGTTTGTGGGATCAATCCTGGATGTTAGCCACCAAATTTCTGTTATAACCATATGAGGAGGAGTTTGTTATGACATGGCAGATGATGTGTGCCAGGCGGACCATTTGGGAAATTTGGTCGCGCTATCCCAATGGTTTTGCAATTTGTATTTATTACAAGATGCGTGCACTGAATTCAGAAGTAATAAGTCCAACAAGACCTTTAGAGATTTTAAAAATTAAATTAAAATATTTATTAACAAAATAAAAAAGATTTCAAGCACATTCATAAGACTATGACTACTTACTAATATAATAACTTCGAAAATTCCTAATTAACCTGAATCCCAGTTACACTCCATTCAAGGCAACAGTCAAAAATAGATGTTAGATTTAAAAAAGAACCAGTAAATACCCACTTGGCAGTGAAATTCCGAATGGGTTTTCCCTAACTTCAGTTTCGTTATTTAGCAGACTTATGCACAAATGCTGGAGGCCTCATTAAGGCTATTTCACACACTCCTGTTAGATCTTACATGGCTTTCTGACACAGAGCATTTCATTCTCCTTCATATATGTTTCTCTCTTTTTAATATATAAATTCTAATGCTCCATATGTCTTTGAAACTGTATCTTCCTCATAATATAAAAACTTTCATGTTGACAATATATTGTCAGTAACCTTTGGGAAAAATTAACACAGTCCTTAGCTTTGCTTATCTGGCTAGTTGTAAACAGACTAAGATTCCTTTGAAATCCAAATCTCTTCATTTATCTAAAAATGCAAATTCCCTTCACACCTTACATGCTAAGCCAGCATCCATGTTTAATTATTAGCATGCTAAACACCTAGCTTCTTTTGATGATTTCAAACTTGCAGTCTACTTGACTCCAAATGTAATTAAATCACACACAGACCCAACTATACTTACCCCCATAAACCTACTTCACAATAAACCAGAAAAACATTATGAAAATTATTATACTTTCATCACAGGTGAAATGACTTCCCTATTCTACCACTCCAGGTCCGACCATAACAGGGTGTTTTTGTGAATTTAGAAATGATGTGCTTTGCAAATCCTGCAGAGGTCCCACAATGTATACTTTCAGATTATAAAGAATTGGCCAGACAGATTTTCTGAGTTTAAACACAGAACAAGATAAATTTATTGAAACTATTTCCTGAATTAAAAGAAAAACTAGGTAAATCGCAGCCACCATTTGTATGTTACACACATTCCCTGGGCCCACATACTGGTACAGATGGTAGGGTAAAAACATAGCTTAAGGGTTTTTTTTAACAGTTCATGAGAAAGATATAACAAAGGAGTATACACTTAATAGTTCTTTAACTGGTCGTTATGCGGTAATTCCATGTTTCAGTTGTTTTGTTCAGTTGTCTTCCTGGGTGTAGTTGTATAGAGCAGACTTCTATGTTTTATTCTTAAATGATCTGAATTTTCAGTAGATTTTTATTCTCAGAATGGTTACTTTGCAAATCCTGGTACAATACTTTTGAGAGAGAGAGAGAGAGAGAGAGCAACCATTTCTTTGTGGCCTTTTAATACAGCTTTCTGAACCCTGAAACTCTGAACTCTGATCTCTCTGACTTGGTAAGCAGTTCTTAAAGTCCTGCTGGATGTACATTCTAGAGAAATTTGATTAATCCGTCTGCTGTAGTCATTGTTTTTAGGACAGGTAATTGCAATTTGATGTCTTATCTCTGAAATGTTTTGAAGAGTTTCAGGATAGTATGAAAGCCAACAGGAGATGGGATCTATCATGCCCCCGAGGGTGTGTTTTTTATGCCACTTGGGGGTGGAATACAAGTTGTATGTAGTGGTTTGCTGTCAGTCCGCCATTGTCTTAGTGGAATTACATTTTATTGTTTTCTTTAAAATGCAGCTAGAAGAATAATTAGCAAGTGTAACTTTTTTTTAAAAAAGCACATCCCCGTAACAGTGTGATCTGTAAATTGACTGATACTGCAGGTGATACCTATATTAGCCTGAAAGGAACTAGAGGAGTAGCAGTTGAAGGCCATTAACATTACTTAATGTTAGCCCTGCTTTTTTCTATGATCTTCCTGGAGCACATATCACAATTCTATAACTGCTTTCCTTCTGAACCTGAGCAGACATTGCCTCACAGTCAAAACAAAAACAGAATTACCTGGAAAAACTCTGCAGGTCTGGCAGCATCGGCGGAGAAGAAAAGAGTTGACGTTTCGAGTCCTCATGACCCTTCAACAGAACTAGGTGAATCACTGGACCATGACCCCACCACTGAACATCAAGCCATTGTTTCCAGGACTGTCACTGACCTCATCTCCTCTGGGGATCTTCCAAACTGATAGTCGCCCAACCTCGGACGGCCCACTCTACCTCCTACCCAAAATCCACAAACAGAACTGTCCCGGTAGACCGATCGTGTCAGCTTGCTCCTGCCCCACGGAACTCATTTCTCGTTATCTTGACTTCCTTCTCTCTCCCCTTTTCCAGTCCCTTCCCACCTACATCCGTGATTCCTCTGACACCTTACGTCACGTCAACAATTTCCAGTTCCCTGGCCCCGACCGCTTCCTCTTCACCATGGACGTCCAATCCCTATACACCTCCATCCCCCACCAGCATGGTCTGAAGGCCCTTAGCTTCTTCCTCGAACAGAGGCCCGAACAATTTCCATCCACCACTACTCTCCTCCGTCTGGCTGAACTTGTTCTCACACTGAACAATTTCTCCTTCAACTCCTCTTACTTCCTCCAAATAAAAGGTGTGGCTATGGGTACCCGCATGGGCCCCAGCTATGCCTGTCTCTTTATGGGGTATGTGGAACATTCCTTGTTCCAGTCCTACTCCGGCCCCCTTCCACAACTCTTTCTCCGGTACATCGATGATTACTTCGGTGCTGCTTCATGCTGTCGTCGGGACTTGGAAAAATTTATTAATTTTGCTTCCAATTTCCACCCCTCCATCATTTTCACGTGGTCCATCTCTGACACTTCCCTTCCCTTCCTTGATCTCTCTGTCTCAATCTCTGGTGATAGACTGTCCACCAGTATCCATTACAAGCCTACCGACTCCCACAGCTACCTCGGCTACAGCTCCTCACACCCTGCTTCCTGTAAGGACTCCATCCCATTCTCTCAGTTCCTTCGCCTCCGTCGCATCTGTTCTGATGATGCTACCTTCAAAAACAGTTCCTCTGACATGTCCTCCTTCTTCCTTAACCAAGGTTTTCCACCCACGGTCGTTGACAGGGCCCTCAACCGTGTCCGGCCCATCTCCCGCGCATCCTCCCTCATGCCTTCTCCTCCCTCCTAGAAACACGATAGGGTCCCCCTTGTCCTCACTTATCACCCCACCAGCCTCCGCATTCAAAGGATCATCCTCCGCCATTTCCGCCAACTCCAGCATGATGCCACCAACAAACACATCTTCCCTTCAGCCCCCCTGGCGGCATTCCGTAGGGATCGTTCCCTCCGGGACACCCTGGTCCACTCCTCCATCACCCCCTACTCCTCAACCCCCTCCTATGGCACCTCCCCATGCCCACGCAAAAGATGTAACACCTGCCCCTTCACTTCCTCTCTCCTCACCGTCCAAGGACCCAAACACTCCTTTCAAGTGAAGCAGCATTGCACTTGCATTTCCCCCAACTTAGTCTACTGCATTCGTTGCTCCCAATGTGGTCTCCTCTACATTGGAGAGACCAAACGTAAACTGGGCGACCGCTTTGCAGAACACCTGCGGTCTGTCCGCAAGAATGACCCAAACCTCCCTATCGCTTGCCATTTTAACACTCCACCCTGCTCTCTTGCCCACATGTCTATCCTTGGCTTGCTGCATTGTTCCAGTGAAGCCCAACGCAAACTGGAGGAACAGCACCTCATCTTCCGACTAGGCACTTTACAGCCTTCCGGACTGAATATTGAATTCAACAACTTTAGATCTTGAACTCCCTCCTCCATCCCCAACCCCTTTCTGTTTCTTCCCCCTTCCTTTTGTTTTTTCCAATAATTTATATAGATTTTTCTTTTCCCACCTATTTCCATCATTTTTAAATCTTTTATGCCCCCCCACCCCCCACTAGAGCTATACCTTGAGTGCCCTACCATCCATTCTTAATTAGCACATTCGTTTAGAAATCTTATCACCAACTTCAACACCTCTGTGTTCTTTTGTTCTTTTGTCTGTGACACCTTTTGATTATCTGCTCCTATCACTGCTTGCTTGTCCTTACAACCACACCCCCCTCCACTTCTCTCCCCCCATCCAACCCCCAACCGCCACCACCCACCCCCCCCCCCCACCTTAAACCAGCTTATATTTCACCTGTCTCCTTGGATTCACCTAGTTCTGTTGAAGGGTCATGAGGACTCGAAACGTCAACTCTTTTCTTCTCGCTGATGCTGCCAGACCTGCTGAGTTTTTCCAAGTAATTCTGTTTTTGTTTTGGATTTCCAGCATCCGCAGCTTTTTGTTTTTATTGCTTCATAGTCATTGACTGTGTCTGGACCTATAGATTTGGTGGGTAGTGTGCTGGTGGTGTAAGCAGATCAGGCTTCCCTTCTTTGCTCCCGTTTGTCCCCTTCCATTAAACCAAATGCGAAGGTAGCACTGAAAGGGAGTCTTAGAGCTTTTGAGCAGGGCAAAAGGAAAACAAATGCTGCAGTTTTTTTAAGTTCCTGTCAAGCTAGAACCTGGCTGGCTTTAAACCCACAAAAACAGGAAAAGTGCAAGCTCCTCAAGCATCATCAGATTTCTGTTGGTTTCCTGTTCAAAAACACACAATGTTGGCAGAGATTTCAAGCACTGTACTCAGCAGACAGGAAGCAAGTGAGCTGAGGAACTTACAGTCCCCCTGCTTACACAATTCCTACTAGCACTTAAGTCAACAGAAAAGCCCAATCTACAATGTGCTGCATCCCAACAATGGAGTAACCCATTCCAGTGTTCAAACATCAGTCATCTGCATGCTTTGAACATAGCTTATCAATTAAACAAATAAAATACTTAGTCTGGCACTGGAATGGTGGATGCAGCCCTGGCATTAAATGTTACCCTAGTGTTAGGCATGTACTCAAGATTCTCAAAAATTGTTAGCTCCCCCAACATTACAAAATTATGTAAAAAATAACAACATGAACAGTAGACTTCCAGTCAGAATATAAATAAGACTAAGCAGCAATGGGTGCTACATTGCTAAGTCCCACCATAACTTTCTTCTTTGCTGCCAAGACTTAATTTATAACTTGAACTGTATGTGCATCATTTCTGCAACTGGCTATTAGGTCTGCTTCGCTCCAGGTGTTGTACTTACAATGACTGATGTGATGTGCCAGTCCTTGCCACACTTTTTTACTGGACAAGATGATTGAAATGTACTGTCATATCTGGAAAGTGCCTATCAATGTGTTGTCCAGGGACAAACTTGCCCATCATGCTGCCCATCAAGAAAAGTAAATAACAGCGACTATCATGCTGCCCAATGGCAGGGGCACTTAATAATATTTTTCAGTGGCATTACTCGATGGTCCAATAGCTGACTGATTCCTCACCACCCCCACTCCACTACATGTAATACATTGATAACCTCTCTCCTACCACTGTCTCCCCCACCCCCCTACAATTAAAAGAGCTTTGAGTGCTGTCAAAACCTTTTATGTCAGTCCCTTCCTCTTTCAACAAAACATGTCAAAGGTCAGATCCCTGTGCCATTCAACTCCCCAATACATCTGCAGCCAGCTTCAATAATGCTGCATAGAAATGAGAGAAAACAAATCCTCCGCAACATGCCGGAAATCGCTCTCTATTATTTTTCTTTCAATCAGGTGATTCTGAAGCATAAACAGCTAGTTTTAATGATAAGCAATCTTAAACAAGCCACATTTCAGCCTTTTGTGTGTGTGCATACAGCTAAATAAAAGCCTTACTTTCTCAACTTTGTCAACCACTGTACAGGTATCTACATTGTTATCAGCTCTGAATAGCTAAGTATGAGTGAATGAATGCTTTATTTACAATGTGGGGCCCAGGGAAAGGAAGTACATTACTGAACATGGATCTCACTGTGCAAAAGGTTTGACTTTGTACAAATATGAAATTTAACACTGTACACCAGTAGACTCTTTCCCCAAATAGATAGACAACAAGAATATTTATGGGTTCCTTGAGGGGAAGGCATTTGCATTGTATGTTGCCCATTGATGCCTTGTTATCTACAAGAAAATGGAAAAAACCTCAAATCTGCAGTATCAGCTTCCCTCTTCTGGATTGGTAAAGCTCAAACTAATGTCAAAAAAATCAGAAGAATGAGTTTTGTTATATTAGTGTTACTCCTAACTTCTCATTTCCACAACTCCCTTCTGGTGCAAGTATACTGATAATACAAGACAATTTTTGTGCAGTGATGACGGGGTTGGTTTTCCTCTGCAGGCTGCCTTAAGTGCACCTGTTATTCAAGCACACAACAGAGACAAATGATCAGAGGCCTTTACTCTGAGTCTCTGTCCAAGTTGCACTGCTCCCAGACCTCACCCATGGGTTTGGGCAGCATGTACTTCAATATGCTGCAAAGAAGCTCATCTATGTAAATGGATTCCTCCGTTTTGGTTGGTTATGAGTCAAAGCCAAACTCCCATAAATTCCTGGACCATGCATTGCATTTTGACGGCTGTAAAATTTAAAGTGACAGACTGTAACACTTCAATGTAAGTTTCTATGTCATTCGCAGACAACTTTGGTATCTTAGGAGGAGGGGGCACATTGTTGCTTTAACCAGAATAATTCATTGATCTTTCTCTAAGAATTTTCATGTCCTAACTGAGAAGCAATGCATTTGAACACTTCATTTCTCAAGGAAATTGTCCAGGAACTCTGCAACCTGTTGCAGGAGGTCTTGCAGCAAAACCTTAGAGCAGTCATGGCACACAGGTGGTAGGGAAGTTTAATATTAGCACAAACGTCTTTCTCATTAGATCTTTCCAGAAAGCCATTGCCGATATTAATAATGTTAGTCAAGCAGCAGGACACTGCTGTATCCAACAAGTGACCGATACTTGTTCGGAAAAGGGAACCAATATTTTAGGTTCTTACTCTAGCTGCAGGAACAACAGCCTCAAGCTTAGGATTTTTTCAGTGTGGTAGGATTCTCCAAAGTCCAGAGGTTATTGATGGCACCCATAAAGCCTTTTGGGCTTCTCCTGACAAGACGACCATCTACATGAACTGCAAGGATTTCTATTATATTAATGTCCAGTTTATTTGTGGTCACCTGTATCACAATTTCCAAGTGATTGCCAAATTTCCAGGGATTACAGGTAATGCCCTTATTTTAAAATAGTCAGCAATACTATCTGTCTTTGAAACCACCCAGAGAGTGAAGGGCTGGCATCTAGAGGATCCAAGATAACTGCTGTTCCCTTGGTTCATGACCCTTCTGAAACATCCCAAAATCCCAGTTAAATGATGATATAGTAAGGTCAGTTCTTCATTATTAAGAATCCAACTAGCCATCCTTAAGCCAGTTCCAGGTATTTTAACTAGTCAGGGAATATGTTTCTGTTATTGCCAGCAAAGGTTTCTTAAGTCATCATGGTGCACTGTATCTCTGCAACCTGGCCATTGAGAGAGATTCCCACCTACATAAGCTGCACCAGGAATCTAAGGAAGAAAAACTGCCAGAGAACAAAGCATAGCCTGAGCCAAAGAATAGCACCAGAAGACACTTTGACAATTGTCTAAGATGAGCAGTGGATCCTGCTCCACAAAACTTATAGTAATGAACACCTGATAATGCATTAGTACTAATAAATGTTGAAAGTGAACATGGCAATGGGGGAGCAGCTACAAAACAAAGGAAAGATTACATGTTCCTTTGCTGTAGGACCCTATGGAATGGTACTTTACAGGGAATGGATATAGAAGAGAACCTCTTAATATGCAGAAATGCATCTCCAGTCCTTTGAGAATCTTCAAAGCTCCCTGCAGTGTAAGTGGAAATTCTATAGAAATGTAGCTCCAACATCTATGTGAGACCTGTGAGAAGGTCTCATGTACCCAAAGACCTCCATGGAACAAAATATCATGCCACAGCCTTCTTCAGGGGAGTTCCTGGGGATAGAGGTTTAAAGCCCAGATGCAGATTTGCTTTTCATTTTTGACCTTAAATGACTCATAACCAAACGTGAGAGAAAATAATAGGTGTCTTCTCATTCCTAAGTGATGGTTAAGGGGCCCTGGTCATGTTGTTATGACCACTAGGCAATGGCCGGGATTTTCCAGCCCCAACACTGGCAGGCATCGTTGCGATTAGGACAGGAAAATTTTGAGAGCTGTTAAAGTCAACAGTTCTCCAAATTTTCCTATCCTGCCCACGATGATGCCCGCCAGTGTCAGATGCTGGAAAATCCCACCTATTGTGTTTTAAACTATCTCTGATTAAAGATGTAAAGGAGCATGTGATCTCCTACTAGTTCTGCCCAGTGATAATCTGATGTGACCTTCTATCCATGGGGACCAGGGGCCCTGGTCAAATCCCATTGAAACCCAAATGCCGTATTAAATACCTGAACACAAAGGCAGAAGCAGCTGGATTGGCTTTGAACAGGCTCTTGAATTTACTGACTCAGAAACTATGGACAAGGAGAGAGAAAGAGTCCAATTTGAAGCTAGGATTAACTTTGGGCTGTACTCTTATAATTTATAAAGAAGCTAGTAAGGAATACGTGTTCTGTTGTGTAGCGTAATAAGTAATGTTTAGTCAATGTTGATTTTAGTTTGTTACAGCAGAAATCTTAGAACTTGAACTTTATCGCGTGATTCCTTTCAGTCGGTCACTGGGAACTATCTCTTTTTAAAAGTTAGCAACCTCTATGGGGATCATAAAAATATGCAGGGATACTCAGCAGCTGGGACATGGCAGATAATGCACTAACTGTACTGTTTAATTGTTCTGTGTTCAATTATGTGAGTCTGTTTACTCGATGCTCATAATGTTGGATTGGTTAACAAAAACAAAAACAAAAAAACCTGGAAAAACTCAGCAGGTCTGGCAGCATTGGTGGAGAAGAGCACAGTTGATGTTTCGAGTCCTCATGACCCTTCAACAGAACTAAGTAAAAATAGGAAAGGGGTGAAATATAAGCTGGTTTAAACTCGAAACGTCAACTGTGCTCTTCTCCACCGATGCTGCCAGATCTGCTGAGTTTTTCGAGGTATTTTTGTTTTTGTTTTTGTTTTGGATTTCCAGCATCCGCAGTTCTTTGCTTTTAACTCTGTGTTGGATTGGTTAAGCCTGGGTATGAACTTGGAGAAAAAGTAAACAAAGCAAGAGAAAGAGCAAGAAGCTAGAGTTGTAAGTATTGAGCAGACATTTTAAAGCATTGAATAAAACTCCTGTAACTAAAGTTCCTGCACACATAGAAATTTGTGTCAGCTTTGCATAGTTCTGAGATATAAAATGTACAACACTAATTGCAGAATGAAAAGACCCACCCTGCCCCCAAAAAATCAACTTTTCAATGCCATCATTTTTCAGAATCATAATTTTCAAGCCCTGAGCATTCAAGCCAGAAATGTCTGCTTTATATGGGTTATGAGTAAAGAGGTCAGAAGCACTATAGAATTGACAATATTAGGGCTATAATAAGGTGAATGCACTCTTAGCATGCCTGCAAAAAAGCCTCAATTTTAAAAAATTCATTTATGGCGTGCGGACGTCACTGGCTAGGCCAGCATTTATTGCCCATCCCTAATTGCCCTTGAGAAGGTGGTGGTGCGCTGTCTTCTGGAACCACTTGAACCACAGTACTGTTGGAGAGGGAATTCCAGGATTTTGACCCAGTGACAGTGAAGGAACAGTGATATATTTCCAGTCAGGATGGTGAGTGGCTTGGAGGGGAACTTCCAGGTGGTTGTGTTCCCATGTGTCTGTTGCCCTTGTCCCTCTAGATGGTGGTCGTGGGTTTGGAAGGTGCTAAGGAGCCTTGGTGAATTCCTGCAGTGCATCTTGTAGATGGTACACACTGCTGCTAATGTGCATCGGTGGTAGAGGGAGTGAATGCTTGTAGATGGGTGCCAATCAAGTGGACTGCTTGGTCCTGGATGGTGTCAAATGTCTTGAGTGTTGTTGGAGCTGCACTCATCCAGGCAAGTGGAGAGTATTCCATCACACTCCTGACTGTGCCTTGTAGATGGTGGACAGGCTTTGGGGAGTCAGGAGATGAATTACTTGCTGCAGGGTTCCTAGCCTCTGACCTGCTCTTGTTGCCACAGGTATTTATATAGCCAGTCCAGATCAGTTTCTGGTCAATGGTAATCCATAGGATATTAATGGTGGGGGATTCAGGGATGGCAATGCCATTGAATGTAAAGGGGTGATGATTAGATTCTCTCTTGCTGGAGATGGCCATTGCCTGGCACTTGCATGGCATGAATGTTACTTGCCACTTGTCAGTCCAAGGCTGAATATTGTCCAGGTCTTGCTGCATTTAGACATGGAGTGTTTCAGTATATGAAGAGTCGTGAATGGTTCTCAACATTGTACAATCATCAGCGAACAATCCCACTTCTGACCTCATGATCGAAGGAAGGTCATTGATGAAGCAACTGAAAATGGTTGGGTGGAGGACACTGACCTGAGGAACTCATGCAGTGATGTCCTGGAACTTAGATGATTGACTTCCAACAATCACAACCATCTTCTTTTGTGCTAGATATGACTCCAAACAGTGGAGTGTTTTCCCCCTAATTCCCATTGACTCCAGTTTTGCCAGGGGTCCTTGATGCCACAGTCAGTGCAGTTCTTTTGCCCATGTTTGCATCTAGGCATAAGGTCAGAAGCTGAGCAGCCCTGGCAGAAGCCAAACTGAGCGTCAGTGAGCAAGTTATTGCTAAGCAAGTGCTGCTTCATAACACTGCTGATGACCCTTTCCATTACTTTACTGATGATGGAGAGTAGACTGATGAGGCGGTAATTGGCCGAATTGGATTTGTCCTGCTTTTTGTGTACAGGACATACCTAGGCAATTTTCCACATTCTCAGGTAAATGCCAGTATTGTAGCTGTACTGGAACAACTTGGCTAGTGGCGTAGCAAGTTCTGGAGCATAAATCTTCAGTATTATTGCTGGAATATTGTCAGGGCCCATAGCCGTTGCAGTATCCAGTGCCTTTAGCCATTTCTTGATATCACATGGAGTGAATCGAATTGACTGAAGGCTGGCATCTGTGATGCTGGGGACCTTGGGAGGAGGCCGAGATGGATCATCCACTCTGCACTTCTGGCTGAAGATTGTTGCAAGTTCTTCAACCTTATCTTTTGCACTGATGTGCTGGGCTCCCCCATCATTGAAGATGGGGATATTTGTGGAGCCTCCTCCTCCAGTGAGTTGTTTAATTGTCCACCACTATTTATGACTGAATGTGGCAGGACTGCAGAGCTTAGATCTGATCCGTTGGTTATGGATTCGCTTAGCTCTGTCTATTACTTGCTGCTTATGCTGTTTGGCACACAAGTAGTCCTGTGTTATAGCTTCACCAGGCTGATCACTGCACAGTCCTTGTCATTTTTAGGTATGCCCTTCTGCACTCTTCATTGAACCAAGGTTCATTGAACCCCTGGCTTGGTGATAATGTTAGAGTGGGGGATGTGCCAGGCCATGAGGTACAGATTGTGGTTAAGTACAATTCTGCTGCTGCTGATGACCCACAGCTCCTTATGGATGCCCAGCCTTGAGTTGCTAGATCTGATCAAAATCTATCCCACTGAGCAAGGCGGTAGTGCTGCACAAAATGATGGGGAGTATCCTCAATGTGAAGGCGGGACTTTGTCTCCACAAGGACTGTGCAGTGATCACTCCATTGCTGTCATGGACCGATGCATCTTGGCAGGCAGATTGGTGAATATGTTTATCCATCTTATTGGTTCCTTCACCACTTGCTGCAGACCCAGTCTAGCAGCTATGTCCTTTAGGACTCGGCCACCTCAGTCAGTAGTGGTGCAACCGAGCCACTCTTGCTGATGGACAAAGAAGTCCCCCACCTTGCTATCCTCAGTGCTTCTTCCAAGTGGTGTTCAACATGGAGTAGATTCAAAAGCTGAGTGGGGACCATACATGGTAATCAGTAGGAGGTTTACTTGCCCATGTCTGATCTGATTTGTGGGGTCCAGAGTTCCAGGGCACCTCCCTCCCAACTTTATACTATGTCTGTTAATCATGATGGTGGTGTCTGGGACATTATCTGTAAGGTATGTTTCTGTGAGTATGACTATAGCAGGTTGTTGCTTGACTTGCCTGTGAGACAGCACAAGCTGGAGGACTTTGCACACTTGATAGGGCTGAGTTTGCCAGTGTAATTTCCCACGCCTAGGTTGATGCTGGGTGGTTGGTCTGGTTTCATTCCTTTTTATTGACTTTTTAGCAGTTTGATACAACTGAGTGTCTGCTAGGCCATTTCAGAGGGTAGTTAAGAGTCAACCACATTGTTGTGGGTCTGAACAGGCCAGACCAGGTAAAGAGGGCAGATTTCCCCTTCCCTAAAGGGCATTAGTGAACAAGTTATCACTGGACTTTTAATTCCCAATTTTTATTCAATTCAAATTCCACCATCTGCCATAATAGGATTCGAACCTGGGTCTCTGGATTACTACTGCCAGACAATGCCACTGCACCACCCCTCCAATTGTAGAATTGGGGACTTATTGAATCATGTTCTTGAGTCTACTTTCCCAATTCCACAATGTGTGCATTCAGAAAACAGCATGGATGTACTTTCTGAGCACACCAAAGGGGATTTGGCCCCTCTGACAGATGGCATCAATAACAGGAAGTAGTGCAAATAATAAAGACTCAGTGCATGATAGTGGAACATGTGCATAGCAATAAAAAAAAGTACACAGGAATGCTGTGAATAAGACAACAGAAGGACCGAGAGATGGTGATTGAGGTCTCTTTTTTTTAAACCTGCAACATGTCTTATTTGTGGTCCCAGATGTGGGCTTAATATTTGTTTCAAATTAGAGTAACATGAGTCTCAGGTGAAACATTGAGCTAGATCCAAGGTCAATTCTCTGCATTGAAATATCCATTGCCCATTACTTTTGCAATCCCAAATAGATTGCTTGGCTTCTGTAAGGGACTACCCATAACAGAAATGAATGGCTGGTGGGGTAAAGGCTATGGTATTACTGGCCTCTAACCACTCAGCAAACAGACACCTAGATGACGTTTGTAGAAGAGGCGCAGTACAAAAACAGACTGCTCAATAAACACATAACATGATCTATAAAAGGGCCATTGAATCTTCAGTCTGCTAAACTTGGAACTCTTACTCTGGAGTTGCAGATTCAGATCAAATAATAAATAGTTTGTTCAGAATGAAAAATGTTGTGTAAATGAGACACTTGGTTAAGGTAATACTATATTTATAGCTTGTTGTCAATATGGGAATGCAATACTCACGTTGTCAATAGCAACCTGTAATACTGTAATACAAAACAACTGAATTCCCTGATTTCATTAACCCCACATCCCAGCTTTTGATGGACCCTGGAAACAATGGTTGGGGGCACAGAAATCAAGCGGCTTTTTCCACTGGTTTCCAGCAGGGAACACCCAGACAGTGGTGGTTGCCAATCTCTTGGAGAAAACTGAATTTAGGCATGGTGAATATAAATCTCTTTTCTCAAATCCAGCCCAGCCGGGAGAGGAGATGAAACTTCTATCATAGTGCAATGATATTGTTCAGAAGAGGGATTGTAGTGCACTGCAGTATTGCAATAAGCAACTGAAACACTGTCCTCAGGATAAGGCGCTACAGTGTTCTGCAACACAGCTTTCATAACCAGGAAGTAAAGGAAGAACTTACATTTATATAGTACCTTGTTTCACATCCCAAAATTGGTGTTGCAGCCAATTTTGAAATGTAGTCACGGCTGTAATGTAGGAAATGCAGCAGTTTTTACACAGTAAGCTCCTATAACCAGCAATATGATAATGACAGATAGTTTTTTCTCATAATTGAAGGATTAATATTTGACAGAACATCGGGAGCATTCCCCATGGATCATTTACATCCACTTGAGAGAACACATCGGACTTTGGTTTAACACTTCATCCAAAAGGCAGGCACTTTGACCAGGCAGTACTCTCTCAGCACTGGGCTGAAGGCCCGGATTTTCTTGAGCCATGGAAACACCACACCATATCCAAAATAATGCTGGGGCTCTGGATCCAAAAGTCCTGCCCCCATTTCCAACAGATCCTATTTTTGCTGGAAGGGGAATGTGATTCACATATGGGGGAAACCTGAACCCAGCAGCGCCATTTTAATGCAGTGCTGAGTTCAAACAGATGCCATTTTCACTGTAGTAGGTTCATTTCCCACAGTGTGTGACTTATGATTTTAGAGTATACGTGAATGTTCAGATAAGTTCTATGGAACTGTCAAGCTATCAAGTTATTTAAATGTTCTGCCCTTTAAATTTTGAAAATAAATAGCCTGCTCTCTCTCTGAGTTGAAAAAAAATCAGTTCTTGACGTTTCAATAGCTGTTTGTTGACATAACCCTAAGGGCTATCATTGTAGTATTATTACTACTTGATTGCTTCCAAAACCTATCTTTATCACTGTGGAGGGCTGTAGGTTCACAGTTTGACTGACAGCGCCAAGAGACTATTAAGGCATTAGCTGTCTTTAATGTCGGGCTATAAATACAAATGTTTGTTTTATAAGGGATTAAGTACTTGAGGAGATTTAAATGTATATAATGGACTTTTATCAATTAGACTATTTTTTATATATTGAAGTCTAAAATAGATACTTAACTTTATTTTATTTCAACTCAGCATGGCTCCTGAGGTCTGCCCATGCTAGATACTGGATAGGTTGGCATGGTGAGTGTAAGGGCAAAGGGTGGTAGGTGTGGGTCATGTGTTGGCATAATTGGCAATAAGTTGGCATGGGGGTATAAGGGGCCATGGAGATGAGTGGGGGGGGGTCATGCGGTGACATGAGTTGACACTAAATTGGTATAAGGGCCATGAGGATGAATGGATGGCAAGGGTTGGCATGAAGGATATGAGGGGCCATAGAGGGTGGGTGGAGGGGCATTGGTTGGCATGAGCCAAGGTTGACACCTAGAATGCATTATAATATTTCTCTTACCATCAACGATCACAACAGACCACAAGACTGCCCTCAGTTATTAGGATTAGATTGCACTTAATCAATACTCTTTGTTATTATAAGTATAACACGCTGCAGCACTACTTTTACTTTTTAGTATGTAACATATTGCAGTACTGTTCGGCTTTGAGGTTTTAATAGTGTGCTTTGCCTCTTGGGGATTATAATACACTGCTCCTTTTGTAACCCTCAGTACTATTTTCTGTTAGTCTTCAAGTCCAGTCACTAATCATCAAGTTCTTCGTGCAGAATGAGCAGCATGTCTGTTGGCAGCTAAGTGCCAGGCTTTATGCTATGCTTAAAATGAAAGGATCCTTGAGCCAACAATATCAACAGTTGACAGAAAGAGAGGCAAAACTTGCTACACCTTCTAAGGGAGCCTGTAGGCAAGCTGTTCAGAACATTCAAATATTAAAACATGTGCTTTCCTGTTTCGAGGATAGATAATTTCAAAGCCATCTCAGGTTGCAGAGAGTAATACTTGGGGTGCTGCAAGTTGTTAGGAACAAAAGGTGATTCTTTTGAAATTATGCTTTGCTAACACACGTTGTACTTATCTGTTACCCTGCTGGCTAAATCTGTGTCCCTTTACATAACCAAGGTCTTGGTAAGTTCTTCATGGGTTAAAATCTTGGTTTTGAGGACACTTATTTGGCTGGACGTGGAGGTAACTAAGCCTTTTATTGGCAGCTTTCACTACATTGTGGTTAGTTCCAGCTTTAGAGATTGACTCCTGAATGGCATCATTGACTAGCTTGACTAATGCTCAACAGTTCCTTCTCTGGCTGCTGTCCTGATATCACTTATTACACATGGACATTTGTGAATGAAATGTCACTCTGTGGGGGATGATGTCAGCGTCAGCTGTCGAGGCTGTATGAGAAAGCTGTTGTTCTGTGTTAATGAGGTTTTCCATGAATAACTCAATTGACGGCTCTGCTCTGCTGTGCACAATCCGTTAGTTCTAGCCCTTCATCTGCAGATGGTTTGAATCACTCACATTGCATAGTTAGCGATCATTGTGAGGCTATCTTCTGGCGAAGAGGTCTCTGCAACATCCGGAATAAGAGACTGATGCTTATGTCTAAATTATTATAGTGTTTGTACTAATATGGATTCAATTACAAACAGTAGACTAAGAGCTGTCCATGTGCTTAGTATTGAACTAATAACACTCATTTTATCTGTGTTGACCTGCATCAAGTGGTAACACTTGTTGTGCCTGTGCTAACTTGTTCTCTGCTGGAAACATTCAGTGTACCTAAGTTGATTTCCACCAGACTGGGAAAGTCTATTAACGGATTGTCCTGGCCAACATTTATCTTTCAACTAACATCTGAAATAGATGATTTGGCCCTTTATTTCATTGCTGTTGGTGCTTTGTGTGCGCACATTGTCCGCCACATTTCCCACATTACAACTTCTAAAGTACTTTGAAGTGCTATATGAATGCCAAACTTTCTTTTGTGAACTCACTGTATCTACACTAATAAAGATCACACTACCTAGGTTAACCTCTGTCAGGTTAGTATCGCTTGCTGTATTTATACTCGCTCCCACCAGGTTGTCCTCTTATTCACATATAATAAATATAGCGAGCGATATTGCTAGCAATATGCACTCTGGCAGTGACATTTAACACAGTAGCTGGGTTATGTAAAAGCCCTCCATTTTTAAAATTCAGTTATGGGATGTGGACATCACTGGCTAGGCCAGCATTTATTGCCCATCCCTAATTGCCCTTGAGAAGGTGGTGGTGAGCTGCCTCTTTGAACCACTGCAGTCCACGAGGTGTAGGTACATCCACAGTGCTGTTAGGGAGGGAGTTCCAGGATTTTGACACAGCGACAGTGAAGAAACGGCGATATAATTCCTAGTCAGGATGGCGAGTGGCTTGGAGGGGATCTTCCAGTTGGTGGTGTTCCCATCTATCTGCTGCCCTTGTCATTCTAGATGGTCGTGGTTGTAGGTTTGGAAGGTGCTGCCTAAGGATCCTTGGTGAGTTCCTGCTGTGCATCTTGTAGATGGTAGTACACACTGCTGCTTCTTGCTTCGGTGGTGGAGGAAGTGAATGTTTGTGGAATGGGTGCTAATCAAGTGGGCTGCTTTGTCCTGGACAGAGTCAAGCTTCTTGAGTGTTGTTGGAGCTGCACTCACCCAGGTACGTGGAGAGTATTCCATCACACTCCTGACTTGTGCCTTATAGATGGTGGACAAGCTTTGGGGAGTCAGAAGGTGAATTACTCAACCAGGATTTCTAGCCTCTGACCTGCCCTTGCAACTACTGTATTTATATGGCTAGTCCAGTTTAGTTTCTGGTCAATGGTAACCCCCAGGATGTTGATTGTGGGGGATTCAGTGATGGTAATGTCATTGAACGTCAAGGGGCAATGGTTAGATTTTCTTGTTACAGATGATCTTTGCCTGGCACTTGTGTTTACTGAATGTTAAGTGATTTTAAATTGTATCCTTATCAACTAGCACAAAATGATGTTGCCAAACATACAATCAAGCATTGCTCAGTTTTCAGATGTAAGATCAATGTGATAGCCATCCTTAACTCTCAACAACAGTGAAGCTCAAGCAATGAAAAGCAAGGACGTCCTTCGCAAAAGGAGCTGTAATGATGAAAATTCAAGCTTATTTTGGGATTTGTTTCTGGAGTTGAGAATTTTGGAAACCAAATTCAAGTATCTGATCTTGCCAGTTAGCTCCTGACTGTTGAGGAACACAGGTATATTTTCCACTAGGCCAGAGAAAATGGATGCATGCTGGAAAATCAACAAATAGATTCACCCCAACCAGTTAGTAAAGCTCACTCACTACTGTAAATGCGATGTGTGGAAGGAAAGAGCAAATGCAATAAAATAAAAAAGAAATGCACTTAACTGCAGTACAGTACAATGTTCCTTTGTTGAATTTTCCCCCCTCCTTTCCTGAAGAGGTTGATTCTCACCTAGCAGCAAGGTACCTTTAAGTACCTCACTCAGGCAGCCATCCTCCATGTTGAATCCAAATTGTATATGTTGTGCAGACTATTCAACTGCAGTTGGCATCACAGCTGACCTAACATGTCTGCACCTGACAGTCTCATACACAGTTCACCTGCCAAAAGCAATTACACATCATGCTTCAGAAGCAGTAGCAGGTTCCTTCAAACTCTTGAATTGCTGAGGGCTCTGTAAAATAATTAGGTAATACCTCTACATGATTTGTGGTCAGTTTTCTTTATTTCAAAGTCAAGAGCCATCAGTTATATGTTAGCAACATTTCAGAACCATGTCATTAATAATTATAGGTTCCTATGTACACAAACTCATGGCTTAAAGGTAGAACACAAACTAATCACAGACCTCACTTTTTGCAGTCAGTTTTGCACTACATTTGTAAAGATGTCAAGGTCAAGATTTTCAACTTATTCACAGAACAGGGCAGCCTCTGAAGACTTGTGGCATTGTTATCTGATAGCCACAGTGCACCAGGACTGCATTCCTGTCCAACTGAGCTCTTTTCTATGAAATAAGTCGGATTAGCAAAACCCGTTTGATTTGCTTGTAAACTGTTGCAAAAGAATGTGCCCAACAGCGATTCACATATCTCCAAGCCGCTAGTGGGCTGCACCGGATAACTGTCTTGTTACAAACATTTTTATTAAAACATTTTTTTATTACATTCTCTTTGCTCTTGAAGATGGATGAATGAATGCATTAGGCTTAGGGGTTCAGAAACTCAGTGCAAAGTGCTCCAGTTCATCGGTGATGCCAAACTAAGAGGGATAGGGGAAATGTCAGATACATATCCCTCGAATGTGTTAAAATTGGTACACATGAAGTTGAAAAAGACATAGGAGTTTTACTAGCAGCAATTAACAAAACCAAAGCTTATAAACTACAATAACCAAAACAGTAGAATATAAGTTGAGGAGATAATGATCAAACTGTATAATGCTCTAGTTAGATCTCATCTTCAATACTGAGTTCTGGTCAGCAGTTCTGGTTACCAGGAAATGAAGACGACAGTTGAGTATCAAAGTTAGTGCATAGAAGAGCCATGGAGCTGATATCCAGTGTTGTTGGAGGTTAGCTGAGGCAGGGGGTGGGAGGGATGGTGGGGGGTTGATTTATGGGGAAATTTGG
The DNA here is from genome assembly GCF_017639515.1 of Carcharodon carcharias. Classification (NCBI taxonomy): domain Eukaryota; kingdom Metazoa; phylum Chordata; class Chondrichthyes; order Lamniformes; family Lamnidae; genus Carcharodon; species Carcharodon carcharias. The sequence goes on along the minus strand of NC_054474.1, from coordinate 71,385,635 downwards.
AGAATTTATTTATTTATGCAAAAGCATCGGACGTTGGACACATGATGGAATTTCCAGACTGCGGTAGATTTAACGGCTGGTGGGGACGTGGTGAGGTTTGGGGGGGGGCGGGTGGGGGGGGCACGGTAGTTGGAATGATGTGGTGGGTGGCAAAAAGTTGGTTTTCCACTGGTGTAAAATGACGGTGGGAATTTACGCTCCCATCCATCATGGTGGGTCACCATTCCCACCAGAGACCGCGTGAAATCGTTTTGTATCCCATTAATAGGATGCGGATAAAGATCCGACCAGACTCATTCCCCGCGGTGCAATCATTCGCGCTGCCAGTGGGATATCATGCCATTCCAGAATATGATGGCACTTACCTGAAGAAGGCCTGGGGCAGCCTGTGGAGACTGGGATGGAGGCCTCCAGGTGACTATGGACCCTGGAACACCACGTGCAGCAATGGGTGGGTGGGGCATCAACCATGTGGATCTTCTCGGCGCAGCAACATCCAGGAGATGTGTATCTCTGCGCTGGTGGAGGGTGCAGGTGATTTTTGTGATGCCTCAACACTTTCTTCCTCCTCCCCAATGTCCTGGGTCACCTGTGGGCTGGATGAAATGCTGGACAGGGTCTCTTGTTCTTCCCTTGCCTTCTTCCTGCTGCCACCTGTAAGTGAGAGAGGAGAGAGCGAGTGACTGCATAAGCTGCCTCCAACATGGAGGAACATGGGTCTCTATATGACAATTCCTGGATTCTTACTGGATGGAGGCTACCCACTGATCTCTCCATCACCGCAGGCTTGGTTTGGTTCCTCACTAGCCTGTGTCAGTGAGGTTCTTGAGGTCAGGTCAGTCCCCTCCTGTTTTCTCTCTCTTTCTCTCCTATTGTGCCTCAATTTTTCTAGTGCAAAGAGAAAATATGGGGTTGAGAGCAATTGGCTTTCATGTATCTTTCTCATGTGCCGGTCTTACAAATAACTTGCTGAATTGTGTGCCCTGTGCTTGATGCACTGCAGGTTGTCCACAAGGGTTCTGAGGCAGAACCCTGCAGAGTGGTGAGTCCATGCAGATAGAAAGATAAGGCTCACAGAGGCATGTGAGCACAGAGGGTGGCCCTTTGGGGTCTGGAGAGCGAACACCTGCTGGCGAACCTAAAAGGGAGAACAAGGACACGTCATTAGTTAAAGTCATCACACTGTAACTGTGCATGCCAGGCACCCAGGTGAGACAATGGAGATCTGCATCATGGTGCCATCATCTTCCAATGATCAATGGAGACTCCAGGTTTGAGGCTCACATCAGTGAAGAGACAGCACTAGAATGGTTGCACAAGCTGAAATTCTCACTTCTGTGTACTGCACTCTTATCTGCATCTGGCACCCCCGCCTCTCCACGCCCGGCTGCATTTGGGTTGTGCCAGCTCGCTAGCTTTAGGGCATCTTGCCCATATCTTGAGAGAATTAGGAGGTTAGCAGGACCTCCACCGGTCTACAATCTTTCTGCATTGTTATGGGCTGTCTTCTCCTGAAACAACAGAGGAGCATTGATTAGTTCACTCGGTACAAGCAGCCCCATTGCAGCCTGGCCAACTCCAGCTGAGGAGCACTTGGCAGGGCACATCTGTATCATGGCCCTTGAGCCACAAGGCACCCAGTCCAAGCAGCCAGGGCTCACTCTCTTGGCCAGCTCTGGCGTGATTATCAGTTGGCACTCAGACTCCAGCACCCCTGAGGTCCATGGCAGGATAGTCAGACATTAACACATCTGCACACTGACCCATGCCAATATGGTACTCACCCTTCCTGAGCGCAGCAGGACATTGAAGTGCTTCTGGCACTGCACCCAGGAGAGCCGCACCACGTCACAGCTGTTGTCCAGCGCTGCCACCTCCTCACATCCCTGTGAACAAGGGTGCACCTCCTGGCAGCCATCTCCTCTAGGAGGATGGAAGGCACTCATCGGAGAAGCGGGGAACCGAGTGCCCACCCCACCTGCCCTCCCGCCTGCTATGTCCAGCTGCCACTTGGGTCCATAGTGCCGGCTCAGGGAACCGTGGCAGCCTTTCAGGGGGTGCCTGGTCCGCTTTAAACCAGCTGCCGGGTCGCCATCAGACCCAGTGGCTGACAGGCTCCCGCTTGGCCCTTCCCAGCCAGTGTGGAGCCGCGTTTCATGCTGGGCAGGCCTTAATTGGCCCGTTGGAGTGAAATTGCAGTCAGGACCCGATTGCGGGCAGCGGTCCGTTTCGCGGCCGCTCGCGAATCCACCCACCAGCCGCACCCGCCCGACAAAGGGAAGATCCTGCCCATTATATTTACAAGTGCATATTTTTCAAGACAACATAATGTTTATGCTGGGTAAGGAATTTACAAGTTCAGTCTTTCAGGTGGTTTCCTGTGGAATGTCGCAGCTCCACAACTTCTATGTCAGGAACCTCCTTTTCTGGAGGTGTCTGAACACCAGGTGCTTCAGTGGGTACTTGCAGTTCTGTATCCTCAACTCTTACAGAAACATCAGACATGTCAATCCTGGGTTGAGTATTCTCACCAAGAAACACAGACCTGGTCATGATCACTGGTGGAACCACATTTTGGTGATCTGTCTCTCTTTTCCTTAAACGGGCCACACGTTTACAGATGATCTGGCCTTCCACCTCCACGTGGTAAGATAGAGGTCCAGTCACTGCACTCATTTCACCCAGTAACCACTTTGGTCCTTCCCTGAAATTCTTCACGTACGCTGGCTCTCCCACGGTAAATTTCCTCTTGCGCCAGCTGTGTCTAGTTTTCTGGCTTCCCTGGTTTCTTTTCCACCTTCCCCTCTAAATTTGGTACTACTAAGCTCAATCTTGTCCTGAGACGGCATTTCAACAATAACTGCAGCTGTGACACTTGTTGTTGTGTGAGGGGTAGCCCTGTAATGAAAAAGAAAGTGTGTTTTCACATGAGTGATACTGAGTTGAGGCTGATAAACCGTTGAAACTCAGCACTCGTAAATGCTTTGCTATTATTGGAAACAACTACTCCTGTTAGTCCGTGAATGGCCAAACTCTGATGTAGTTTCTCAATTCTAGTGGTCAACAATGGTGACTTTAACTCAGTGTATGACGTGTAGTCCAACCATTTTGAATGGACATCGATAATGAGCAGAAACATTGTTCCCAGGAAAGGTCCAACATAGTCAATTTGTAACCGCACCCAGGGTCTACATGGCCACTCCCAAGGGTGTAATGGAGCTGTTACTGACAATTTTTGCAGTTGCTGACATTGCACACAGTGCTTTACTAAACTCTCTATTTTTCCATCCATCCCAGGCCACCATTGATAGCTGCATGACATGGTCTTTATTTGGGAAATTCCTGGATGGGCACTGTGTAGTTCAATTAAAGGTGGTTCCCTTCCCTTTGGAGGAACTATCATTTGTGCTCCCCACAATAAGATGCCATCCTGGTTGGTTATTTCATGTCTTCTGTTGAAGTACGGTTTCATTTTGTCAGATGTGGGCTCCTGTGACCAACCATGAAGCACTTGATCTTGTACTTGAGATAGGACTGGGTCCCGACTTGTCCAGCCTCTGATCTATCGAGCACATACCAGCAAGGAATCTCAGAAATTTAACAGTAAAACAAGTTCCTGTGGAACTGCAATGTGCTCAACATTTTCTTGTAAAGGCAAATGACTAAGGGCATCGACGTTTGCGATTTGATTGCCAGGCCTATGTAAGAAAGTGCATTTTTATGCTGCCAGAATTAATGCCCTATTAGTATTTCTGTATCTTCAGTCTAAGTACCTTCTTCTTTCTCGCACAGACTTTAACCTCGGCCTTCTTTTTGACTTCACTGTTGGCCAGACTTCTGTCAGATGGAAGCTCAACTTGTCTGGGTTCAGTGGCTGAGTCTCTCAAGATTTCATTATCTGTCTTCTTCTTGGAAAATTCTGCGATTTTTGCTTCCAAAGCCTCTTTGGCTTCATTTAGCTGATTCTTCAGCTCTTCCATCTCTTTTTTATATTTGTTTGCCGCCTCCAGGAAAATTGAGCATTGTTGTGTCTTCTCTGCCAACTCATTCTTTAGTTTGTGCTGAATTCTTTCTGTTTCTCTTCATACTTTTCCAGAGGTGCAAACTTTGACCTGAGAGAATCTTGCAGTGTGTGAAGGTCTTTCAACAGGTTTTCTTTTTCCCTTCGAAGTTTGCTCACCTCATCTCAAACTCTGTCATCAAACAGGGTCTCTTCGAGTTTCGTCTGCTGTGCTTCCAGGTTTTAAGACAGCCTACATTTCTTCAGGTTGTTGAGTCTTTACACACTTCTATTTCAAAACAGAAATGCTTTCAGCTTCCTTTTTGAATCCCAGTGACCAATCAAGATTATTTTCCCTTAGCCAATTTCACCCTAGAAGGCTTGGTCCTCTGCCTCTCAATATTAACACTGGTAGCTTTGCTGATTGGCTTCCATAATGGACAGTTAATCTGCTTATGCCTTTTACCTGAATGTCTTCACCCGTATATGTTTTTAGCTTGGCACCTGTTTCTTCTAAAATTAATTAATGTTCACCATTATTCAAATATCTTAGGGTTTGTTCCCCAGTTACTGTAGTGGAAGCTCCCATGTCCACTTCCACTCTAACAGGTTTGCCATCTACTTTCATTGTGACAAATATTGGTTCTGTCTTTCCAACTTTCAACTTAAATAATGAGTAATTGTCTGAATTTGTTGTTTCAGGCTTTTCTACATTGTAGATTTCATTGGGCTTCTTCTTTTATTTACAAGCCTGCTTGAACCTTTCCTTGAATTGCCTCATCACATGTCCATTTCTATGACAATAGCAGCATTCGAATTTTTTAAACTGCCAATCGCTAAAAGACTGATTGTTTCCACCTCTAATAAAATTCTTTGATTTCACTGCTAAGTTATTTTTCTTTATTCTACGGCTAGCAGGGGCCAATTCTCGGCAGAGTCTTGCTTTTTCATGCCTCATTCAGCTGAGGTTTCTCTCATTTGATTCAAGTGTTCCTCGTATTGAACACCATTGTTTGCAGACCAGGAGAGGTCTTCCATGACTATATTGAATTCACTCAGCACAGCATCAAATTCATTCTCGTTACACACTTTGGATAGCACCAATTACAAGCGAGTTTTATAAATCTGGTCCAATGTGGAGGATGGCGCCATTTTGCACAGCCTGTATTCTCACTGCACTTTCCATGGCCAGTGCTATCTCTAGCGCCTTCTTGAAATCCAGATTTACTTCGGACAATAATATTTTCTGAATAGTGTCCTCTTTCACACCACATATTAAATGCTCCCTGAGCGTATTGCTTAGAGTCGTACCAAGCTCACAATGTTCTGTTAGCTTGGCTCTATTTTGCAAACTTAACCTGAACCTCTGCATCATGACTGAGGACTTGGGTTGAAAATTATCCTTCACAAGATCCACCAATTCATCAAAATCCTTTGAATCTGGGGTACTGGGTGCCATCAAACTTTGAATCAAGCTGTAGGTTTTGCTCCCATAAGTACTCAAGAGGATCGCTCGCCTCTTCTCTTCCCCGTAATCTCGGTCGTTTGAAAAAAGAATGTGAAGCTTTCTATGTATTGAGACCAATCATCTGTAGTTGGTTCAAAAGGGTCAATTCTCCCAAATTGTGGCATTTTGAGAGGGGATAATTTCTTCAATTCTAATGGAGCTTGCTACTTACAATCACTGGGCAAGATACCGTGCTATTTCTTTTTAACTTGATTTCTTCTGTGCAACCCTGTTTTAATTCATTGCCAGTTTCTTTTAGGGTGGCTGAGTTGTGCTATTAATGATAGAGTTGATCTGCAGAAACGTCTTGGGTAGAAACTTTAGGTTTATTTACAATATACTCAGCAGCAACTACATGTGTGCTTTCAACTCCAACTGTATCTCTACACTGACTCTTAGGTAGCCCATGCTACTTTCCTATTGTTTACTATAGATCATGTGATCATCCTTAACAAGTATCATTCTTAAAGATACATTGCACACTTAAGAAAACCACAATTACTACACATTCATATGCCAATCCATTGTGCCACCTGATCCTGACCACTTGATGGAGCCATTTGTTGTGGTGGAACACTTCATTTCGGGGAGGAAAGATCAGTAGGGACAACCTCTCCATTAAGCATGCTTTCACCTGATATTGAACTGTATTGCCCATGGAAAAGGACATAAATGTCAATAATTCTACAGCTGTCAGGCTTTCAAATAGATATGGACAGAACTCTGAGTCATCCAGAGTGTCACAGTGCAATTACATTGCTTTCATGTCTCCTGTGACATGTACAGTGTAGTTCAGCCATTTGCTGTTATGTACACTGTTTGCAAAAGTGCTTCTTCACCTATTAAGACATATATCTTAAGCTGTAATAGCACCCTGCCAAAATGTAGATGGTTTTGTAGTTATTATTCCAAACAGTTGCATAAATCAAAGAAATAACATCAATCAAATATTACTTAATACAGAAGGTGACTGGAGACGCCAAGCTGGAAACTGGTGAGTGTAATCTCAGAATGAGGTAACAAAAGTAAATACGTGAAACCATTCAGTTATAGGAATGAATACAATGGGTGCAGATAACAAAATGTTCCTGCATTTCTGTTCACAAATATTCACTTTCCAAGCATTCAATTCACTTTTTTCAATTGTGATAAATGCTGCCCTGTTGAAGGTGTTGAGGGCATTAATAGAGAACTTTCCAGTGAAACACACTTGTGGTTTCAGTGCATATATAGAATATTTTCCCAGCAATGCACAATATATCCTGGCAACCAAGTTTTCTTCAATATACAGAGCTTTATTTCTAAATTGTTCAACCTACTGACTCTGGTTGAGAGAGCACTGGTACCCACCCCACCCACACCACCCCCCCCACCCCCTCACCACTCATCGTTTTTTTTAAAATGAAACCTGACGCTTTTGGCCAGCATGGATTACAGCTATAGATCATCCTATGTATCGTAATAATATATCTTGATTTCTTTCTCGCCAGACCATTCTGCTTGAAGTTGGAACGCAATGTTTTTCCCTCCTAATTTAAAAAAATAAATCGATTTTGGATGCCAATTGTATCTCGATACACTTCCATACACACTGAAACCTAACACTGGTACAGATTAGGTTCAGAAAGCCTTTCTGTGGATTATTTTCAGGTCATTGCTGCTTATTATGGTCATGGTTATTAAAGGTAAATGCAGAACTAATATGAAACAGCTGCCAACAAAGCATCTAAATTTGAAGATAGTGGCTTTTTTCAGTTACAACTCTCACTGAATATTACAAGGCTCATCGTTCTGCGTCTGTTCCTCATTCCAGTAACATTTTTTTTTCCGTTTTTTGTTAACACAACACTAGCTATCTAATTTCTCAAGGTGCATTTGACATCACCTTGCCAAGATTACTACATTCAGTTTATTGACAAAATATCATTAAACTCCTAACTGAAAGGATGGCCTGTAGCAAAAAGATACACACAACAAAATTGCCATTGTTTTAGGCTCCTGACAGACTTGAATTAACCTTCAAAATACTATATGTTTTTCATTTCATTTGATTGCTAATTGTTAGTAACATTGATGTTTGGACAGTAGCACATACTAAACTAAATGATGAAGAATAGAAATGATAACTTAAACAAATCATACTTGGGCACCACCAACTGCCAGTAGAAGAATATTTGAGGCATTACATGGTTAGGAACATGAACTGTGTGTTGCTTTGTGTTGTAGCATTTGCATTGACTCCTAAGGAACAGTGTTTTGTTTTTCTGGATTTCGTAATGTAATACAGGAAAAAGCACACTGAATGCAAGAAGGTTCCAGTTCAGTGACTCTTTATTCCACTCTCATCAAACATTTTAAGTAAAAAAGAGTTTATTTTAAGGTTACAAAAAAAATTGAACATGTTGGGAGTTCATTCAAATTGACTTGACTTAATTGATTTAATTCAAAGTGACATGAGCCCAGGTTTTGTTGTCAATGGTGAAGTAATCTTGCATCACCAGTGACCTCAAAGAAAGATGACCACAAAAATCTAGTGATCTCTGTGCCATGGATTTCACCTTCCCTGATGCTAACTTGAATTTTGTACCAAGTCAGGGGAACCTCCAGGCATCCAGCAACAGTGATGTCATTGAACAGGATAAGCACCAATCAGGTTGAAGATTCTCACAGACAGCAAACTAAAAAGTAATAAAAACAAAAAACTGCGGATGCTGGAAATCCAAAACAAAAACAGAATTATCTGGAAAAACTCAGCAGGTCTGGCAGCATCGGCGGAGAAGAAAGGAGTTGACGTTTCGAGTCCTCATGACCCTTCCACAGAACTGGTTAAAAACTAAAAAGTAAAATGTACTGACCATCCTTCACTTCTTATAAATTTTACCAAGGATGAAATAAAGATTGAGACACATACATAGGAGGCTGAATTACTATAAACAAACTTCATAAAAATGTATATATTAAAAGCACTATGGACTGTTTTTCACAATAGAAAAAGTTGACATTTTCATAAATATAAGTTTTCTGGGGTCAAGGAGCTTCTTCAGTAGTAGTTATGATTTAGAATGCCATTAGAATCCAATTTACATATCATTGACAAAGTATAACCTGTTCAGGGGCTTTAAACGATGAGGCAAGTAGTGTAAAAGGGGCAGTTCTCATCAGTTCAATGACTTCAAACCATTTGTCGAAATTTCGACAGTGCACCCTATAGAGAAGCACTGACAGTGATTCTTGACTGTCACATTTAACTGCGCATGTGTGGACTCCAGAAGTTGTTGTCTCAGAGGAGCAATGATAACAAATGTTGATAATTTTGCCTTCATTCCCACCACAAAATCCAAGCAAATGATTATATATGACAGCAGAAATTTAATAGTGTTGTAGTAATGGAATGCCCTTTGAAAGTTGGAGCACGCTAACGAGGTGTCTGAACAGAGTCTTATACAAACTATTCATCCTGTTGACAAGTTTATCTACATAACAGTCATTGCACTTTAAAAAGAAGTTAATTGTGTAAAACATATAGGGGTGGCTTGACGTGAAAAATGCTCTGTAAATGCAACTATTCTTTGCACCAAATTGCACCAAATGCAATAAATTTCAATTATTGATATATATTTAGAAGAAACTCTGAAGTTCAAAGTCAAAATTTGTGCCAGAAACAGACTGATGTTATGGTAATTTCATGATATCTTTAACATTCCTTTGTCTTTGATCCTTTGTGGCCATTCTAAAATTGTTTAGTATGGGGAAAAAGTTAGTAGGAGTACTTGACGCTAGATGCATCATTTGATCTAATGCAGATACACATTGTCAGCATAACATATGGGATCACTTCAGCCTGTGCTTTAGCTTTTCAGTGCCATGAGTACTTGGTGCAATTATGAGATGCATCTTGCTAGAGCAGTCGTTCACAAAATCTGATCAGTGAGGGTCCTCCAGATGGTCTGCAGGCTGGTCCAAAATGCAACTCACCAAATCGCAATGCCATAGCCGAGAACGGGCCAGAACCCTCAGCCCCGTGATGTCACACAACCAGACCAGCTCCCGCTTGCATGGCACATGTCGTTATAAGTGCGAGCAGCAACAACGAAGTTTCATAACTAAAATTTATGTTACTGTTACGATAAATCATTGTGAGATTGGATCACTTGTGGGGCTGAAAACAAAGAAGAACCGGCTGAACATGGAGCCCGACATGAAATTGAAGCTCTCCATCTTGGAACCAAACCTCACCTCATTGGTGTTTCAGCAAAGGCAACGTCATTCTTCCCGGTAATTCAGATAAGCATTTTTGTGATGGTAGGCAAAAGTCAGCAGGGTAGGACCGGTAGGCAGTCTGTGGGGTCTTTTGGCCTGCTTAAGTGGTCTGTGGATGGAAACATTTGAGACCCATTGTAGTGGTATGATGTATAGAAACTCTTTCCACCTTTTACAGCTACACTTGGTTCTGAGTACTTGAACAGTGGATTTTTCCCCACAAGTTAATGTGCAAGAACACTTTGAAATCCTGAACAGGAAGGATTGTTTTATACACAGGAAAATAAGTTCCACTAGCACAGCACTACCATTTCTTATTTTGATGAAAAACAAATTGCAAGAGCATAACAATATGCATGTTGTATGGGTCCTTTTCCTTGCACCTGTGGATATTGTAAACAAGATCCAAAGATGTTTCTACCTTAATGCAAAGGTAACACTACTGTATGTCAGAACTACACCAGTGTTCTCAGCACATTACAGCTTCACTAACAAAAAAATGTGTGTTTTCACTAGGAGGAGATTTTGCAAATATTTATATCACATGAAAAGGGTTGATAGCTGTGAGTTTGATAAAATATCAAATTCTAAGAGGACTTAAACTGAGTAAACATATAGAAAATAAGACTGTTAACAGAATCACCCTGAATAAAGTGATGCAAAATGAGATTGTATTTATATCAGAGAGTACACATCAGCCTTTTCTATAACCATCCACATTCCACACTGTAACATTGTTTCATATTTCATTTATATTTATAATAATCTAATATACCATATAGTTTTATAAAACATTCTATGACATCCTCTGATATACCGCCTCCTTCTCTTTAACAGTCAGTGATACTCAGATTGTTCTTTGTAATATTCTGGTACATAATTTTGTCCTCTACAACACTCTGCCTGATGTATCAATGTCAGCCATACTGACTACCCAGATAAAAATCAACAGTTTCTCAACATTCACACACACAAGCAAAATGGAACATACTTCATAATGTCATTTACAATATTGCTCTTTCAACATATAGGGTGGAATTTTTCATAAATGGGACTAAGTGCAGTTTTGACAGCACCCACCCCACTGTCTGGAATGGCGGGAACCCGTGCCCAATTCTGTGTTTGTTATGTGAATTGGATTATTCGTTAATTATGCGAAGGCACGTATTGGTCTGAATCACCTGGTGAGTCAGGAGCTGATTTGTTCCGGCCACTGTCAGCTGGTGGGTTCGAAGGTCCGGGAGCCAAATTTAAAGGCCAGCCCCACACACAATCTCACTCTCTCCAGCCCACCAGAGATGTCTGGCAGCCAGAAAAGGAAGGCCAAGGGCCTGCAGAAGAAGGCAGCAGCCCACTTCATGCACCAGGCCCTCCAGGCATTGATCAGAGGGGTACAGGCACAAAGGCATTCAGTTCATCCCAGGGATGGCTGCTGGAAACATAGTAGCCTCACCTCTCTGGCCTGGGAGGCCATTGCGGAGCAGGTCAGCATGGTTGGCATATGTGCCTGAAATGTCACCCATTGCAGGAAGAGGATGAACGATCTCATCCTCTCTGCCACGATAAGTCACCCTTCAACTCCCTCCAATATCAAACTCTTATCATGGTATTGTGCACTCCAACGCCTACGCTCTTCAGGGATCTCATGCAACCAGTAGCAGGGGACACATATCAACACTCATTCTCTCACCAAAACTTTCACATTACCACTAGCCCATTCATCATGTTGCTCACACTCCATTCTTCTTCTGAGGAGGGCTCACCACACACAGGGGACATGCATCTTACCCAACCTCTGCTCCATCCCTTCTCATCACATGCCTTTCTTTCTTCTTCGTACAGACCAAACTGGCACACAACAGGCGCGAGAGATCACAGACCAGGGGAGGGATGGCCAACATCATTGCTCTCACTAAGTTTGAGGAGGCTGCAGCCGTGCTGGCTGGGGAGAACAGAGATTGCTGCTGCGGGTAAGGGGAGATCAGCCTCTTCTACCATTTCAGCAAAATCCTGACTATCACCGTGAGTCACATGCAGTCTTATTGAGCTCATGCTCATTGACTGAAACTCTATTTTCTATTTTCTAGGCACCAGCAGATTGAGGCCCCCAGGCCAGTCCAGTACCAGTGCAAGACCACAGACTTCATTCGAGGGGGAAGCTCCAGAAGAACCGTTACAGCGATCACATGCACCCTCCACCAGCTCAGAGACACTCACATCGGTGGGCCACAGATGTAGATTAGGCTTGGGCTCACTTTCTGGGGAACACCTCATTGACACATTGCCGCAGCAGTTGGAAGCAGGGACAGTCCAGATCTCCGGCATTCGGAGGGCTGCTGGAAACCAGCCAACCGCTTGGTCCGAGTCAGATGATGAGCCTCCGGAAGCAGCCGCCAAATCAATGCTAGAGATGCATCGACAGGCAGCAGAACATCAGGCAGAGATTCGACAGTCACTCAACAGACTAGATGGAGGAGTCCGTCTGCCTTCTGTCTGTGGCTCCGACATGCGAGCGCCTCGAGGTCACAATGGGAAAGCTGGCAACCACCATGAAGACCTTGGTCCAGCAGGTCTTGCCGGATTTGTGCTCGGTCTTGCACTCGCTAGTGGGCATCATCAAAATGTAGGTGACATGGGGGCGAGGCACGTGACCTCCCTCCAGGTGCATCATCTCCTGCAGGAGTCAGAGCGGGGCCCTCTGGGAGGTTGAGTGTCAGCTGGGCACCCTGGGGGGGGGCTCTTTTCAGGATACTCCAAGGGTACACTGCCTGATACCCCATCCACTCCAGCTTCTCAGGCTGCCGAGGGCACTCCGGCCCCTGAGCAGGTGACCCTCATCAGGCTGGGACTCTCCAGGCCATGGGCCACCAGAGGACATTCGCTATCACAGACATCAGGATGTAACAGTCAGGAGGCGGCCTCCACCTCTGCTGTAGATGTCGGGGTTGCACCCAGGCGTAGTGGTAGAATTAGGAAAGTTAAGAAAAATCAATGTCACTTTTGGGTCATGGGTGTGCTAGATATATAAATAAATTGCACTTTTGTCAATACATTTGATGGTTAAATGAATGCTCTTGTCAAATGAAGGTGTTGTGATTTTGTACTTTGGGATCCACTTATTTCGAGGTTTGGCCTTCCTCCCACTCAGTGATAGTGTCTCACTGTGAGATTCATATTCCTGTGATGTCAGCCTCAGTTGAATGAGTCTCCGCACCCTTGTGTGATGTCAGGGAGATGTGTTTAAATCTTTATTGGAAATCTGTGATGTAAGTATCTCTAACCCTTCTTCCTCAAGGAACACCATTGAGTGAGGGCACCTCACCAGTATTGATATTCTAGTGGCATTTGTGTCTCCTTAGTGGTAGTGGCAGAAGAAAAGACATGCACAGGAGGAGGAGATCCCTAGGCATGTCCACATCTCAGTGTTTGCATCATTAGATAGCGGTGAAGACTTCAACTCTTCTCTCGCATCGCTCTTGTTCCTAAGTGGACTCTCAGTTCCCAGAGTGAGCTCACTCACAGGGACCCATGGACTCAAGCAATGATCATGGCTTGGCAAATCATGAGGTCAGAATGGGCAAGTGTGAACGCAGGTCACATTCTCGCTGCAAGTGGGTGGACATCCCCTGATTTGAAAGAAAATGGCATTAAGGACTAGGAGAGATGTGGCCACATTATCTCACTTAACTTTACTCTTCCTGGATGTCAGTGATTAACGTATCACAGGCACGTCTCCCACGTCTTCCTTTCTCCATGGTATGATCGTGCTCAGACTGATCTTCAGACCCTTATGAGGCTCCTGGGCTTCTGGATTTTCATCCTCTGATGAGCTCTCATCCTCCTCCAGTTCATCTTATGGCAGGGGGTCACCTCTTTGCATTGACAGATTGTGAAGGGTGCCTCACACTGCGATGATGTGGGAAACCCTTTCGGGAGTGTATTGTAGTGAGCCACCTGAGCTGTCCAAGCATCTGAAATGCATTTTCAGAAGCCCTAAGGTCTGCTCTATAAGGGAGTGTGTGGAGCTGTGAGCAGCGTTGTACCTCTCCTCGGAATGACTCTGAGGGTGTCTGATGTCATCAGCCAGCTTTTCAGTGGGTACCCCTCATCCCCAAGCAGCCATCCCTGCAGATGTAATGGCCCCTCGAAAATCTCCGATTTCTGGGAATGACTAAGGATGTAGGAGTCATGGCAACTCTCAGGGTACTGTGCACAAACATGCAGTATGTGCTTCCAGTGATCACACACCAGTTGTACAGTGATGGAATGATAGCCCTTGCGGTTTATAAACATTAGGGCCTGTTGCCATGGAGCCCGTATAGCCACATGGGTGCAGTCTATTGCACCCTGCACTCCTGGGAAGCCTGAGATGGCGGCGAAGCTGATGAATCTCGCAGCCTGGCTATTTTCATGCAGGGCAAACCTGACATAATGATGGGCCTTCCTGTAAAAGGCATCTGTGACCTCCTTTATGCACCGATGTGTTACGGACTGAGAGATCCGCACAGGTCCCCTGTTGATCCTTGGAAAGAACCAGGGGCCAAGAAATTGAGTACAGTGGTCACTTTCAAGGCCACTGGCAGGGGATACCCTCCAACTCCAAGTGGCGTCAGGTCTTCATGAAGAATGTGGCATATGTGATGTACCAGAGCTCGGGACAAGTGCAGATATGCCTGTCACTCATTTGTAAATGGGAGATTCTTCTATGATAAACTCTAGGTCTGGTGAGTTGCCCCGGTGGTCTGGGTCCCTCCTCCTGCCCTATTCATGCTCTGGCTCTGCTAGACTATGTTCTTCCTGCCGGAGCTGCGTGTGGAGTCGCCTCTCCCTCCTTCACCTCCTCCATTGCATTAGGACCCTGAAAAAGGCAGCATTGAGCAGTCTATTTAAGCTTCTGGAGAAGGGTGTCATGGTCCAGGGTGTCAAGGGTGCCATTCTTCAATCTATCGGCACTGACAACGTGATGCTGGACATTGTTGATAGCTTCACATATCAAGACTCCACAATCACCAGCAATCTGTAATTTGATGCTGAAATCAACATGCACATTGCAAAGGCTGCAGCTGTAATATCCAAGCTGAGTAGGAGAGTGGGAAACAGCAGCAATCTGACTGAAATCACCAAGCTGCAAGTTTGCCAAGCGTGCATCCTTAGTTCACTCCTCTAAGGTGGTGAGACCTGGACAATGTGTGCTAGGCAGGAGAAAAGGCTAAACAGTTTCTGCCTCCTTAAGAGGTCTTGGGCATATCCTCAGCATTTCTTGAAAGGATAATGTCACCAACTCAGGTACTGGAGTGTGCTAATTCCATCAGCATACACATTGCTAAACCAACAACATCTGCACTAGCTCAGCTATGTTCATCGGGTGGATGACGACCATATACCCAAGATCTTCTACACAGTGAACTGGCCGCTGGGTCACAACCCCCTGGGGCATCCATACCTCTGCTACAAGGACACCTGCAAGCAAGATATGAAAATGGTAGACACTAACACTGACAACTGGGGGACTATCACTGATGACCATGACCTCTGAAGACTGACTGTTTGAAGGGCAGTGGAAGAGGCGAGCGGAAACAAAAAGCAAAGCTGGCCAAGAAGAGGGGCCAGTGAATTGTGCACCTTCTCAGCCCACAGTCTTCCTCTGCAGCAAATGTGGCAGAGACTGCCATGCCAGAGTGGGGCTCCTGAGCCACACCAGGCAATGCTTAATAAAGAGTTGACCACCACGGCGCAGACCATCCTCTTATGAGATGGAAAGTTGCCACCAGCAACACATTCTGTATATCACACTTCTTTGATATACTGTGGATGAGGTTTTAACTTATTCAAAACTCATCCATTTACATCAGTTAAAATTGGGTCTACTGACACACACACTTTTTTTATAAGATTCACTGATATGCTATACCTGCCAATCATAAGCCTCTCACTGTAACACTCTGTATAAAACGTCCTTCACTATGACACTTCTTCTGTAATGCTGTCGTTATCATGCCCCTTTCTATATCATATCAGTCTCAATACCATTATATTGCCTCATTTTCCCTTCTGTGTAATGTCCTTACTATAGTCATTAAGACAGCCTCTTAGAGAAAGTCAAGTGTGGGATTCTCAGATACAGTAGAAATTCCAATATGAACCCTTCAGTCTGGATCGGTCTTTGTTTGGTGGATGAATAGAACTGTCGGCAGCAATTGGATATACAAGCAGTGGAAAGATTCTGGTCTTCCAGCAGAAACTGTGAATAATGGTTTATTGTTAAACAAACAGTACTTATTTATTATTTAGCAATATAACATAACAGATTCAATTGCTTCATATTGCAATTGATTTTAGCAATACACAGAACACTGTTTAAAGCTAAAACCAAAATCAGTCAGGAGTCAGGAGCCATTTTCTGCTAACAATCAGTTTTTAAAAATAAAAAAATCAATGGTAGCTCATTTTCTAGTGAAAGAGTCACACTTTGTTAGTTAATATGAACACTCTTAACAAATAAATAAATGTTCAAATGTGTTTAGCAATAATTATTAATCAATAACTCCCATTTCCTTGAGACCCTCTTTATGCTGAAATGCCTAATGCCAGGTGTTTGTTTTGTCGATAAAAGGTATTTCATTTGGAAAAAGGAATGTCCTGACTGAATAAACTGCGAGGGTCAGATGACCCCTTGGAAAAACAAACACATACTTTAGTAACCCCTTGTCTTACTCTTGTGGTAAAACTGTTCCATGAATGGCAAAGGAATGTTGAAGCCATACTTTCAATAGAAAGTGAGATGGTATCAGTGAAAGCAATGGGGAGAAGGTTCCGTGCATGTGTGTATCTGTGCGCTAAATAACTCAGTGTTAATGAGGGGTTTCAATCTCAATTATCAAAGGACGTCAGCCCTCCTTGTCAAAAATAGTCTGAAAACTGTCCGGCACATTTGTAACTGCTGCACTTCCATACAGAACCAACAAGCAGTCAAATAGTGAAATCCATACATAAATCACATAAACAAAAATGCTGGAAATACTTAGGAGAGAGAAACAGAGTTAATGTTTCGGGTTGATGATCTTCCTCAGAGCTGGAAGTATTTAGAGATGTAACAGATTTTAAGCAGGGCAGGGAAGGAGAGGGGAGGAAAGAACAAAAGGAAAAGCCTGTGCTAGTTTAGAGACAGAAGAGATGAAAACAAAGTGAGGGCAGAGGTTAAGATCTGAAATTGTTGAACTCAATGTTGAGTTCTGGAGGCTGAGAGGTACATCGTCGCAAGACGAAGTGCAATTCCTTGAGCTTATGTTGAGCTTCATAGGAATACTTCAGGAGGCTGAGGACTGAAAGATCAGAATGGGAGAATTAATATGACAAGCAACCGGAACTTGGGGTCATGATTAAAGAATGAATGGAGGTGCTCTGCAAAGCAATCACCCAATCTGTGTTTGACCTCACCAATGTCGAGGAGATTGCATCATGAGCAGTGAATACAGTACAGTATACTAAATGGAAAGAAGTACAAGTAAATCGCTGTTTTCACCTGGAAGGAATGTTTGGGGCTTTGGACCGTGAGAAGGGAATGGGTGAAAGGGCTGGTGCTGCATTTTCTGTGCTTGCATGGAAAGGTGCCATTGGAATGTTTGGGGATGATTGAGGGGTGGATCGGGGTGTCAGGAAGGAAGGTCCCTTCAGAATGCTGAAATGGGAGAGGGAGATGTGTTAGAATCATGCTTGAGGTAATGAGAATGGCAGAGAATCCATTGAATCAGGAGGCAAGTGGGGTGAAATGTGAGGACAAAAGGAATCCTATCATGGTTCTGGATGGGAGGAAAAGGGGTGAGAGCAGAAAGGGTAAAATGGAATGGACACAAACTAGGACCCTGTTAACCACAGTCGTGGGGGGAGCTCTCAGTTCAAGAAAAAGGAATCACATGCTGGTTCACCTGTACTACAGTTAAATGCAGTATTAACAGGATCCAGAAGTTAAATATTTCACTGGAGCATTCATTGCCTTTATCAAACCAACCTCCGGCAGTTAGTTACACCAATATGATAACTTAAGGGACGTCTATTGTTACTCACCCATCCACAAAACTGCAAGGCAGAGTGGAGGGTTTATACAGATTATAATTTATGAACAGGAACAAAGGGCGAAAAATGAGTTAAAAGGGAGGAAGATGGATAATTGGATTTTCATAATCCCAATTGTTTAGAGTTTGTCCCTCCATTTACCACAACATTTCTGCAGCTACCGACCTGCTCAATCTCACGGTCATCTCCACCTTCAATGATCTTGGCCCCATTAAAGATATTACTCTCTCTCAGACTAGCTGTCCCCCCTGGTGCTGGTGCTGCTCTCATCTCCGCCCCCTTAAGTCTAAGGCATGCAGACTTGAATGGATATAGCTGACAAAGGTTTATTTATTCACTACCATATCTAGCTGGGCCTCATAAAGTACTATCGGTGCTGCTTTAATCTGTGAAAGCTGCTTACTATTCTGGATAATCCTGGAATGCAAAGATAACACCTGGCTTCTTTTGTATCGCTGAAAAAAGAGACATGTCGAAGCCACCACCACTGGTGCATTGTCCATGGCAATGCATCTACCAATCAGAGTCCACTTGCCAACCAATCAGCACTCTCTTCACTTGCAGTATAAATTGTTGTTTTCCCCTTAAATTGGTATTCTTGCGAAGTGTCCTGAGGAAAGCAAAACGAAAAGCTTTGACATATATCTTTTTTCAGCAATACTCAAATCCTGTACTACCAAAAGACTATCTGGCTTCTTTTCTTCACTGCAAATCACCTTCTTGAACTCCTGTCCCCTGTCTAATCCACCCTCACCTCCAATAAGTGCAAAGAGCTCATGAATGTCACCAAGATCGAGACCATCCAATCAGCTACTTCTTCCACTTCCCTCCCTTCCCCTAGACCATCCTCTAAGGCTCCCCCTTGCTCTAGCCCTGAACTTGAATCCTTCTCTAGCTTCTCTTTTATTTCCCCTCATGCTCTCTTGAAGCTCATCTTGTCCATTAGACTTCCTCCTCTTGACCCTATTCTCACTAAACTGGTGATCACTGAACTTCATATCCTGGTTCCCATAGCCGATATTGTAAATGGTTCTCTCTCCTCAGGTTCAGCCCCTCTCTCCTTTAAAGCTGCCATCATCATCCCTCTCTTCATAAAAATACCCTTGACCCTTCCCTCCATCCTTGGAAAATATCTCATCTCTAACCTCACTTTCCTCTCCAATGTCCTTGAATATGTTGTCGCTTTCCAAATCCAAGTTTGTCTTTCCCAGAACTCCATGCTTGAGTCCCTGCAATCAGATTTCCGGCCCTGCTACAATACTAAAATTATTCTTATCAAAGTTGTAAAACACATCCTATGTGACTGTGACAAAGGTAAATTGTCCCTACTCATCATTTTCAATATGTCTGCAGCCACAATTGATCACACCATCTTCCTCTCTTCTCTCCAACTGTGTCAACAAAGTAAGACTTTTTTATGGGAGTCTGGGCTCTCAGCAGTGCACACATAATGAGGCTTGATTGAGAGTCCAGATTCCTATATAAGGTTTTGTTTTGTTGATACAGCTGGGGATAAGGGAAAACTTTGCCTGATTGACAGCTTTACGATATTATAATAAGATTTTTTTGTGATCTGTTTTGTTAATGGTTCAAAGTTTATTTGCACAAGATAAAGAGGTGTCAAGTGCTTATAGCTTCTGTTATTGATATTTTAGAGATCTAGTTGATTTACACTTTTATAGGTTTGTAGCAATAGCAGTTCTTCCATAGAAAATTATGACTGGATGATTTATTTAAGCAATTCCACTCATGCTGTTGTTACTATGTTGTTGTTCTGCACAGAGTGTAAAAACTGGGTGAATGGGCATGGAAATGCGATGAGTTGCAATGGAGGGTATGAGGGGCCATTGGGGGTGTTTGGGTGTCATGAGTTCACATGGAGGGTATAAGGGTCTATTGGAGGTGGGTGGAGGGTCTGGGTTGGCACAGAGGTGGCTTGGGGGACATGGGTAAGGGCTTTTGAATTAACTTTTCAAAAGGTTCACTATAGAAGATATAAGTAACATCCCAGAAATGGCTGTAGGTGAGGAATTGGAAGGGAGGGAAGAACTCGAGAAAATTACAATCACCAGGGAAGTGGTACTTAGCAAATTGTTGGAACCGTGGATTGACAAGTTCACGGGCATTGAAAGATTTCATCCTAGGGTCTTAAAAAGAGTGGCTAATGAGATAGTTGATGCGTTGATTTTAATTTTCCAAAATTCCTTAAATTCGGGGAAGGTTCCATTGGATTGGACAATAGCTAATGTAACTCCTTTATTCAAAAAGGGTGGGAGACAGAAGGCCAGAAACTATAGGCCTGTTAGCTTAATAACTGTCAAAGGGAAAATGTTAGAAGCTATTATTAAAGACATTATAATAGGGCACTTAGATAAATTTAAGGTAATCAGGCAGAGTCAACATAGTTTTGTGCAAGGGAAATTATGTTTAAGCAATTTATTGAAGTTCTTTGAAGAAGTAACAGGTGCTGTGGATAAAGATACAGTACATCCGGTGGATGTACTCCACTTAGATTTTCAAAAGGCATTTGATAAGGTGCCTCTTCGAAGGTTATTGCGGAAATAAAAGTTCATGGTATAGGGGGTAAAATATTGGCATAGTTAGAAGATTGGCTATCTAACAGGAAACAGAGAGTAGGCATAAATGGCTCATTTTCAGGTTGGCAGGAGGTGATGAGTGGTGTGCCACGGTAATCAGTGCTGGGGCCTCAACTCTTTACTATTTATATCAATGATTTGATGAAGGGACTGATATTATAGTTACTATATTTGCTGATGACACAAAGATAAGAAGGAAAGTAAGTTGTGAAGAGGATTTAAGGAGGCTACAAAAGGACATGGATAAGTTAGGTTAGTTGGAAAAGATCTGGCAAATGGAGTATAATATGATGTTTTGGCAGGACAAATAAAAAAGAAGCATATAATCTAAATGGTGAAAGATTGCAGAGCTCTGAGATGCAGAGGGATCTGGTGCCCTTGTTTTTTAAATTTTTTTTTATTCATTTACGGGACATCACTGGCTATGGGCATCGATGGGCATTGCCCATCCCTAATTGCCCTTGAGAAGGTGGTGGTGAACTGCTTTCTTGAACCTCTGCAGTCTACGTGGGATGGGTATACACACAATGCTGTTAGGGAGGGTGTTCCAGGATTTTGACCCAGCGGCAGTGAAGGAATGGCAATATATTTCCAAGTCAGGATGGTGAGTGGCTTGGAGGGGATCTTCCAGGTGGTGTTGTTCCCATCTATCTGCTGCCCTTGTCCTTCTAGATGGTAGTGGTCTTGGGTTTGGAAGGTATAGCCTAAGGAGCCTTGGTGAGTTTCTGCAGTGCATCTTGTAAAAAGTACACACTGCTGCCACTGTTCTTTGGAGGTGGAGGGAGTGAATGTTTGGAAAGGGATGCCAATCAAGCGGGCTGCTTTGTCCTGGATGGTGTCAAGCTTCTTGAGTGTTGTTGGAGCTGCGCTCATCCAGGCAAGTGGAGAGTGTTCCATCACACTCCTGACTTGTGTCTTGTAGATGGTGAGCTGGCTTTGGGGAGTCAGGAGGTGAGTTACTCGCTGGAGGGTTTCTAGCCTCTGACCTGCCCCTGTAGCCATAGTATTTATATGGCTAGTCCATTTTAATTTCTGGTCAGTGGTAACCCCCGGGATGTTGATAGTGGGGGAGTCAGCGATGGTAATGACATTGAACATCAAGGGACAATGGTTGGGTTCTCTCTTGTTGGAGATGGTCATTGCTTGGCACTTGTTTGGCACAAATGTAACTTGCCACTTGTCAGCCCAAGCCTGGATCTTGCTGCATTTGGACATGAACCGCAAAACATTAGGATGCAGGTGCAGCAACTAATTAGCAAAACTAATAGAATGTCAGTTCTACTGAAGGGTTATGAGGACTCGAAACGTCAACTCTTTTCTTCTCCACCGATGCTGCCAGACCTGCTGAGTTTTTCCAGGTAATTCTGTTTTTGTTTTCTGATAGGATGTTACTATTTATTGTGAGGAGTATTGAATACAAGAATAGGGGGGTTATATTTCAGTTATACACAGGGCAGTGGTGAGACCACATCTGGAGTACTGTGCACAATATTGGTTTCCTTAATTAAGGAACATGTAAATGCATTGGAAACAGTTCAGAGAAGGTTCACTAGATTACTTCACATTCCTGTCTACCCCCAATAACCTTTCAACCCCTTGCTTAACAAGAATCTATCCACTTTTACCTTAAAGATATTCAAAGACACTGCCTCAACCATCTTTTGAGGAAGAGAATTCCAAGGTTTCACAACCCCCCGAGAGAATTTTTTTTCCCCTCATCTCTGTCTTAAATGGGTGACCCCTGTGATTGTCTTATGAGGAAAGGCTGGACAGGTTAGGCTTGTATCTGCTGGAGTTTAGAAGAATAAGAGGCAACTTGATTGAAACATATTGGTCAGAATTTTCTGCCTGTTGGATGGGCCGTGCGGGAGCGGACACAGAACTGATCGCCGCCCACGATCAGGTCCGCACCACCATTTTACGCGGGAGGGCCAATTAAGGCCCAGCATGAAACGCGGCTCCTGAGCACAGCGGGAGTAGGCAGGTGGCGGTGGGACTGCAATGACCGCTGGGTCCAATGGCGTCCCTGCCTGTTTTAAAAAGTTTCTGCAGCCTTTCAAAGGCTGTGAATCATGGCCAGTGGAAGGGCTTCTAAGAGCGCTGCTGGTGAGCAGGGCAGGCAGGAGGGTAGGGCAGGGGGGGGCACTGTGGCCTTTGTTTTTATGATGATTGCCTTGTTGCCCTCCTCGAGAATGTGGCAGCATGGTGGGAGGCCCTCATACCCCAAGCTGGGAGGAGGAGCCCCCCCACATGACGAAACGTGTCTGGGAGGAGGTGACAGAGCTGGTGAGCTCCCGCGACGTGGTGTGACGCACCTGGATCCAGTGTCGCAAGCGCTTCAACGACCTCTTGAGCTCGAGAAGGGTTAGTACCATGTTGGCATTGGTCACTTAACCCAGCAGGTGGGCTTTCCCCACTGGTGCCACCAACACCCCCCCACCCCGCCCACCTCCTCCTCGCCCCCCACCCCCCCCCCCACACCCCCCACCCCCCACCCCCACCCCCCATCCCACCAAGTCTGAGTGTAGTGACTGCATTGAATCATTGACGGCATGTGTCCCTTGCTGGATGGGCCAGCAGATATTGCCCATGCTGAGGTCACCCTGAGAGGGTGGTGAAGAGATAGGGTCTGCCTCCGCAGCAAGTGGTGCACTGAGACCCACATTACTGTTTTGGGGGCAATGTGGAGGAGCTGCACCTAGGTGCAGTACTGGAACTCCAGGACACGTCAAAGTCAGGGTGATGACATGCTGGGAGGGGAGCTTCAAGGTGGCGTGGCACTGATTGATCTGCTGTCCTCTGCACTCCGCATGCTTGTGCCTCCTTGCTATGGAAGGTTAGACCGTGTGGTGCCAAATGTGATGTAGGCAGCATTTGTCCAAGGGGGAGGTGGGGGCGGGGCGGTGACAGGCCTAGTGTCTTTGTGTGAGGGTTCGGCAACAGCGGGGTGAGATGACACTGGAGCCCTGATATGTCCCACTCTGGTTGGGGTGGACAGTCTGTGAAGAAAATCCAGGTACAATTAGCACTAATCAATGCTCTTCTCTCCTTTGCAGGGGAAGAATGCACATAATGCCACTGAGCGGGTGAGGACTGGCAGTGAGCCAGCCCATTTGGCAATTCTCAGCCCTAGATCTGGAGAGGCGCCATGCACCCAGGTCTACCAGTGTCGGTGAGGCTGGGGTGCCACGGCGAGGTATGTTTGCCCAGCAGTGAGGTCACCATTGTTCTCCCAACAGCCATGGGAATGCTGAATGTTCAGTGATTGAAGTTTGCAACATGGCTTGATCATTGCATATGGAAGGATGAGCGCATAATGATCCAGGGGATAGTGATTCACATTGACATTGTCTCCACTTTAACTGATTCAATGTCCTTGTTCTTCCTTTCAGCATCAGTGGAGCAGGACCAGGAGGAGGAGCATCAGGGACCCCCCTCTCACACCTGAGAGCCCTGAAGTCTCGGAATCACCAGCAACACACCATCTCTGCCAGGCAGGCACCAGCGCAGATACTAGCACCTAGGCAGGAATTTCAGAACATCAGCTAGTGTCCCGGGGCACATTTTCTGGAGGAGATGGCAGAGACAGCGAGTGCCCATGGCACCAGCTGTCAGAAGACTGCAGGGGACCAGGCATATGCTCAGCTGGTGGCTGATAATATGCCTCTGGAGTTGTTCGTGACGCACCAAATGCGGCCAGGTGTGCAGGAGCATCTGGTGGAGATACATGAGGTGATGCTTGGCAGGTGTCCATGGTGGAGGTGTCTACGCGGACCATCGCCGATGCAATGAGCCTCATGTCCAAGTGCCATGCCTCCTCCATGGAGAGAGTGGTGACCCTCCTGGAGAGGCTCCTCCAAGAGACTAGTCAGGGCTTCCTGGGGATGCACTTGGACCAGCAAGCCCTCACATCAGCATTGACCTCAACTGGTCAGTGTGGGAGATGGTCTGGGCGCCAAGTTTCCTAGCTTGGTGCCCATCCATCCATGGTGAGCAGGGAGGCCTGAAGCAACCTCATGTCAGTGCAGCAGCTGCCTGTCATCTCTGCGGGCTCCTCTCAAGGCGCTCCGTACGAGGGCGGCAGCTTCTCCGCCCATCTGCCAGTGGCCGTTGCATCCAACGAGGCTGTGACGACTGGGGAGATGCCAGCTATGGAACTGGCAGCTCTCTCCAAGGTGGGGCCATCACAGGCTCCTCGGGCCAGAGGACGGCCGCCAAGGTCATCGAGACCAACAGGACAGCAGAGTCAGCAGGCTGTCTCAGATACCACTCCCAGTAAGGGGTCAGCACCAAGAAGTAGCACCTGAAAACGTAAACATAAGGCACCTTAGGCACACCACGGGTTTCTCATTGGTGCTTTTGTGCTGGATTGCAATGAGGTCTTTATGAGCTGGCGTAATGTTTAACACCTTTGTCATTTTGTTTTCTTAAGTTCCTTTTGTTATAATATTAAATTCAGACATGTCACCATGACTGAGGGTGCCTCTGTTCTTCTGCAGGTGGATGGTTTCCAATTACATACTGAGTGCTTTGTGGGACATTCACCTTTGTTAACAAGACCCTTAGATTAATGTTCCTATCCAGGCAGGTTTAGCACTCAGGTATCGAGTATGGAGCCTGCAGCCCAGGTTTGTCCTGGAGGTCCATATGTGGTGTGCTAGCTGAATGTGCATTAGATTAAAGCCTCCCAGGTGTCCCTGCCTCCCTGGAGCATGCCCGGGCCAGTGTCTGCCCCCTCAGCATTTCCCTGTGCATGCTCATCCTCGGATTCACTGCTAGACTCATCATGTGCAGCCGCAGCCACTGCGTCTACATCTTCGTCATCTACTGCGTCCCCCCTTTCCAGTGCAAGATTGTGGAGAGCTCAGCATGCAACCACTATCACTGACACATGATCTGGGGTACACTGGAGTGCGCCCTCTGAGCAGTCCAGGCATCGGAAGCGTATTTTGAGAAGAGCGATGGTTCTCTCCACCACAGCTCTTGTGGAGGCGTGCCTCCTATTGTACCGCTGCTCAGCTTCTGTTCTTGGATGGCAGAGGGGCATCATGCACCACCTTTTGAGGGGATAACCCTTGTCATCCAGCAGCCATCCATCAAGCTGGGCTAGAGCACTGAAGAGCCCCTGCACCTGGGAGTGTCTGAGGGTGTAGGTGTTGGGGAAGCTGCCTGGGTACCTTGCACAGACTTGTAGAATCAGCATCCTGTGATCACACACTATCTGCACGTTCATGGAGTGGAAACCCTTCCTGTTGACGAAGGCACCGGGCTCACCCGCTGGCGCCTTGATGGACACGTGTGCAGCCTATTGCACCCTGGAAGCGAGGGAAGCCAGCAATCGCCAGGAAGCCTCTGACTCGCTGTGCCTGATTTGCTTGGTCCCAACAGTAGTGGATGAAGGTCAATGTGCGCCTGAATAGACAGATATAGTTGACTGTCTACCTTGAAAAATGGAGCCTCCTTTGGCACTGCACCTCAGACATATTGAGGTAGCTGCTTCGCCACCTGTATACCCTGGCAGCAGGATAGTGACATCCTCTGCGGCCCCTTCTGCCTTGGACTACCTCTTGGCCCTGGGACCCTTGTGCCTGCACCTGTCCTCCCAAAGATGGCTCCCCTGGAGGCTGAATGTGCACTCCTGGCCTTCTCCCCCTTCTAGCCCTCCCTTCCTCCTCAGAGGAGGTGACTGCAGTGGAGAGTTCAACTCCCATTCCTAGGCTAAGGGAAGGCTTCCTGAAACCTGCAGGCCCAAAAAGGATTCTTCACTGCAGAGTGCTGACCTGAAGGTTGTGAGTCCAGACCAAGCAGCTGGTATGCGTTTTGAAGTATTGCAGATCACACAGGCAAGTATCAGTAACTTTGAAAAATCAATATTTGACAGAGCAAACTCGCGACCCCACTGAGCCCACTTATCCCGCCCATGGATAAGGTTTATACAAATGTGCCCTACCAGCCTGCCTGTTGCGCCCATGCGCCAACCTGAAAATTGCACGGGCGCTGAAAAATTGCCATCAATTAAGGCCTCAAGGGCCCTAAGTGGCCCGTTAATTAATGGCAGGTACGCATCGGAGATCATGAAATATCATGATGGTGCACGGTGACATTGGGATGCTCGCCCGATGTCACCGTGCATCATTTTACGCATCGGCGTGCGGGTCCCACCCCAGCATGCCAACGTGAAAATTCTGCCCATAAGATCCTGAGGGGACTTGACAGGGTGGATGTGGAAAGGATGTTTCCTCTTGTGGGAGAATCTAGAACTAGGGCCCGCTGTTTAAAAGTAAGAGGACACCCATTTAAGACAGAGATGAGGGAAAATTTGAGGTTAAAATTAGAACAGCCATGTACGTATGTACATATGAAAACAGCACAGCAGAAGACCAGACCAGTCCTAAAGACTTCTCTAATTCCTTAATTTGCAATTGTGTAAGTAAAGTAGTAGATCTGAGTTGGAACCATCTCTGCATTGTGAATAAGGGAAAGAGAAGGAATGAACCAACAACAACTCGTATTTATATAGCACCTTTGATATTAAAAAATCCAAACTAATTCAAAGATGCCATCAGAAATAAGCAGATGCCAAACTAAAGAAAGACATATGGGTGCGGAATGCCCAGATGGGCTATTGTAGGGGTGGAGGCATGAGATATTGCTGAGATGAAAGTAGGCTTTCTTTGTCAAGAAGAGAACATGGGGTTGGAAGTGTTCTATGATGTTGTATGTGTCTGCATGCTATTGTAATGTATAGGTGCTCTGCGGAGCACACGTCTCAAGATCTCATCATTGAGACAGCTGAAGAATCCATATTTCAACATGGTTGGCAGCAATGGGATCTCTTAAAAGAAATCATATCACTGGTGATCTGAAAGATGGTAGCATTTTAAATGATGAACACAGAACAGTATCCCAAAGTATGAGAAACTAAAAACACCTGAAGCCAAACTAGAGACATGTGCACCTAAGAAGAAAAATTGAAGAAACAATTGAAGAAGCTTTGCTACAGCCTTAGAAATTGAGGAACCCACCAGAGTGAGTGGGGTTTATTGCAAAACACCAGAGTGAGGCAGAGTAAAAGAGAAAAAAAACTGGTCAGATCACAAAGATGGGTGACCAAAATATAAAAAATGCAAGACCCTGTGTAATGTGGAGTCAAAGAACCTGGACAGTTTACAAGATGGTGAGCAAAGTTATAAATAAGAAACTGTACTTACCTTATAGAATAGATGGCTGTCCCAGGGCTCAGCAGATTGGTGGTGGCCATGCTACACTGAAGTTTTTAAAAAATCAGCTGGCAGAGTAGGGCACAGTAAGAAAAAAAAAGCTGCAGAGCATAAAAGAGGAAATTGCTGCACTTTTGACAGCTTGTAACTTTAAAAAGAAAGCATACTCCTGCTTAAACTCTTAGAGAGTGAGGCATTCAAAGTGCAAAAACCTGCAGAGTAAAAATAACAAAAAAGAATTGCCTTGAAATCGATCTTCAGTACCCAGAAAGGAAATGCTGCAATATTTCAGGGAATCACTGAATCACACAGTGCAGAAGAGGCCCTTTGGCCCATCGAGTCTGCACCGACACATGAGAAACACCTGACCTACCTACTTAATCCCAGTGCAGAAGAGGCCCTTTTCTCTAAAAAATGAAGCTAATCAATATCCAGAGAACATGCTAAAATCAAAAAAGTGGGGGAAATCACAGACAGTGAAACCGGCAGCTGAAGAGACAGCCTGAGTTAAAAAAAATAGTTACTGCACAGATAGTCTTAAAGTGGTAATGACATATAAAGCACTAACTACAAAAGGAAAAGCCAGCCATGAAAAGAAAATTAGAGGAGCCAGACACATTTGTGCTATGGAAAGGGCTAAACCAGACCCAAGAGTGGGAGTCTTGGGGGAGACAATTTTTAGTTTACAGAAGAACAAGATTAAGTAAGGAATCAGAAGAAATGCAAGTTAATAAGTTTTTATTCATCTTTGGTTCATTTGCTGGTCAAGTACTCCACAGCCAATTATAGATCAATACTCAACAACATCTGATGAGATATTAAAAGATTTGACAGATGTTTTAACCTCCAAGTTTTGCAGAATGCAGGCTCTAGAAGAAGGCCTAGCACACACCCAATAAAGCACCAAGGACAACAACTGGCCCCAGCGAGAGGGCAACTCCCAATAAAGCGCCAAGAGCAACAGAAGACCCCAGAAAAAGGGCAACTCCCAATACAGCACTGAGGACAAAAACAAGGGACACCAGGGAGAGGGCAAAAAAGACCCTAGAAGGAGGCTAACAAAATACACCAGAAAGATGGTGATAGGCAACCCCAGAATGAGGAATTCAAAAGACCCCAGAGCAATGGAGACAGATGGCAGTGTGGAGTGATCTGTGAATGAAGAAAACTATCTGAGGTAACTCAGAAGAAGCAAAACATGCAAAAAGTAAATGAAGCTGTTCTACAAGAAAATGTTCGCATCAGAGTTGAACTGGAAGATTTGAAGCACAAGATTCAAATTGAGTATATACCACTGAAAATGCAGAATAAACTGAAGTCTTCAATGAACCAGGCTGTTCAAGATCTGAACAAACACATCTCAGAGGCAACACAAAGGTATCAGGAGGAAATAATGACTCTCAATTCCACAGTTGGCAAATTAGAGCAGGAGTTGGGAAACCTCAACCAAATATACAACCAGGCAAAAGAACAGGCAGAAAAAGCATGCAAAGAAGTTGCGACTCTGAAAGATTCCTTGAAGAATCAACATGTAGCCGTGGAAAAACATAAGGAGCTAAAAAGGATGTTGAATATTACTTCCGAAAAAGTTGTGATGGAATTATCAGTAGCAACAAAATGATGCACTGAAGCCCAGAGTGAGTTGGCAAAAGGTCAATAAGAAAATAAGGAATTGATTGTCCTTCAAGATCAAATGAAAAAGGAATGTGTAGCCATTCAGCAGCACAAAGAAATGAAGATTGTCTTAAACAGCAGAATGGAAGTATGACAGAAGACACTCAAAGAGGCTCTATTGAATTACAGGAAAACTCAAGATGAAGCAAGTTAGCTTTGCAAGGAAAAGGAAAACATGTTAAATGACCTTCACATGTTACAAGAATCTCTTAGGTCAATGTTTATTCTTCTGGAAAATTATGAAGAGAAGAAAAATTAATTTAACATCACTCTGGATATACTGAAGAACTGGTTGGCAGAGAAGATTGCTATTTTCAATATTCCAGGAGGAAGCCAAAAGCTACAACAAACAGACTGAAGAGCTGAGGAAGCAGTTGAGTGGAAAAGAGGAGGCATTGAAAGGAAAAGCCGTAAGACTTTCCAAACTACGAGAAGATAATTATGCCTTGAATTGCACAATTGCAGAACCGAAACAAGTTAAGACTTTGACGGAGACAGACCTGACAAACAGTGACTCCAAAATGAAGGACAAAGACAACATTCTATTGCAGACAGAGAAAAAAAAGACAGAAAATATAAATACAACACTGAAGTGCAAGGAACTGGAAGAAGAAAGAGCACTGAATATCACAGACATACTAAGAACCATTGAGCTGAATGAACAGATACATAGGCTTGCAAAATGGTTTGAAACTAAAACAGCAAATAAATGTTTGGCTGAGATTGCGAATCAAATGGAAGCGAAGGTTCCATTTGCGAAACATATACGTCCAGCAAGAACCTGGTGGACAGCATGAAAAAATA
Source organism: Carcharodon carcharias (assembly GCF_017639515.1). Taxonomy (NCBI): domain Eukaryota; kingdom Metazoa; phylum Chordata; class Chondrichthyes; order Lamniformes; family Lamnidae; genus Carcharodon; species Carcharodon carcharias. The sequence continues at coordinate 71,355,500 of NC_054474.1, read as the reverse complement.
AAATTGGAGTCCATTCTAGGAAGGGATGGGACAAACCCATAGTCTCCAAAAACAGCGGACAAGTTGTTAATAAAGAGAAACACAATTCGAAGGAGCGCAAAAAGCCAATCAAATGGAAGTTGCCAAGTACCAGAAACACAGATTGCTACTATTATTCCTCCAAACGTGACAGATGAGATGTAGAAGAACTACCAAGCCTCAAGACTGCCTAAATTTATAAAGTTATTGACTTGAGATGGGGGAGAAGGGATAGCAAGTAAAGTTTGTGTTACAAATAATTATGCTCCGTTGGAAGGGACAATTTCCTTTGGCGACAAAAGGGAGATGTTGTGTGTGCCTGCATGTCATTATCATGTGAAGGTACTCAGCAGAGCAAGGGTAAATGTGGGACTAGAGACTAGCATTGCCCATGGTATGATGTATAGAGTCACATGATAATAGACTGGGACAACAGTCTAGAGAGAACACTCCAGAACCAGCCGACATGGAGGCCACAGCACCATGCATGACGGTAACCTGGAATCTGTAAATAGTTAAATACTAACAATAAAATGTTCATGTTTAAATATGCAAGTCTCAAGATCTCATCATTGAGACATCAAAAGAACCCATAATCCAACAGGAAACACAGCTCAGGGTCAAATAGAATGTCAAGTTTATGAATAATCTGGAAGTGGCCAGGGAGGGCCATGGAAAAGTGGCAAGGGTGAAGTGTCTACTTGAGAAACCGAAGACAATGGCTTTTGTCTTATCAATATTTAAACAGGGGAAATTGCAGCTTATCCAAGAATGGACGCATATTAACATCAGACTTAACAATGTCACTACAACTGAAGAAAAATTCAGCCTTCCCTCTTTCCACAGAGGAAAAACATGCCCTTCCCCTCCTACCCCCATTCAGAAAAAAATCGTCTTTACCCCTCTGCCACCCATCACTGACACTGGACGCAAATTGATCTCCCCCTTTCCCCCACTAAAAGCAAACAGCCCTACTCTCCTTCACTCTGGGTGGAATTGTAAGGCCCCCTCCCACCAGTGGGATCTTCTGTTCCCGCTGAAGTCAATGGAGTTTTGAATGGCATTTTAAAGCCCCACCCCCACTGCGACGGGGTCATAAAATTCCACCCTATGTTTAGAACAAATTCAAGCCTACTCCTGGCTCTCGTCAACCCAATGATTGGCAAAATCTAATCCCTCACCCATGAGAAATAACTGGTGCCTCTTCCTGAGCCAATTTCCAAAGAAGCTCAGCACCACCAAACACCTTAAGCTGAAAACCTACACTCTGACAGTGCTTCCCAAACTTTTTCCCACTCTAACCCCATTTCGAGGCTTGAAAATTGCTGTGAGGGTGAGTGTGGGTGTGGTGGTGAGAGACTGTGAGACCAGGGGGGCAAGTGGGGAACACCTGTGAGAGCAGAGGGGGGAGAGACCTGTGAGAGCAGGAGGCAGAGAGACCTGTGAGGGCAGGGAAAACCTGTGAGAGTGGGAGTGGTGAGTGGGGGGAAGAACACCTGTGATAGCGAGGCCTGTTAGAGCAGGGAGAGACCTGTGAGAGTGGGGGGTGTGGCGGGGCGAAGTGTTTAATCTCAGGGATTTTTAAAAATCTTCTAAAGTGCACCTTTATGCTCCTTGGAGATGGAATAGGGTTCTAGGACAGTGAAGATTGGGCAAGTGCCCCAATGTCACTAAATACTTCCTCATCCAACATTGCTGCCTCTCCTCCCCACTCCTTCTACCTGTCCACCACAAATTACATATTTCACAATAACAGAATTGAATTCATCCATCACTTTTCACGTGCTTCTTGCAAATCCTTCATTAAAATTTTTTCACTGAAGGCTTCAACCTCTCCTTGCAGCTTGAATGTGATATTTTTGTCCAGAGCTGCCAGCTGAATTTTGATTGTGCAGTCTGAGCATGTGCAGCATGCTTAATTTCTCAGTCAGCAATATTGAGGTACATTCTTTCCTTTAAATTCTAATAATTTCTGCTTTAAAAAATCATAACTATTTGAAGCAAAATTAGAGAACAAATTAAAAGCATTATTGAGGTAAAAAAAAACTACCAGGCTGTGTGTGAGAAAGAGTAAGAAAAAATGAATGTTCTGATTCCAAACCTGCCAGTCACATTTTTTGTCTTGTTTAAGTTTCAGACTGGGGAAGGGGCAAAACTGGACAGCCCTTGAAAACTGCTGCGTGGATTGCAATTTGGGACTAAACTCTGACCATTCCTTCTGATACAGACAGCAGGCAAATTTTGTGCTGACTGCTAATTTAAATGACAGTAGGGTGCAACCCAGCACTGAACAAAATGCTGAGTAGCTGCACACCCCAGCAAGGGGTCCAAGTTCATGCAAGGCTAACGCTGCTTAAAAGCTAACCTGCACTATTTAAAACCAGCCTGCACCTCTTATAAGCACATTCTGGCTGCAGCAGAGACTGAAAGTGGCTGAGAAAGAGTATCTGACCTAATAGAAGAGAGCCACAACTTGGCAGAGAGCTTCCTCTTAGATTCCCAGAAACAGGATTGGAGCCGGAGAGTCACTTGCAATAGACTTATCTCGCTGCTCTTGCACCATTACCTTTGGGATCCCCCAAGGATCTGTCCTTGGTCCCTTTTTATTTCTAATCTACATGGTGTCCCTTGGTGACACGATCCAAAAGCACAGCATTAGTTTTCACATGTATGCTGATGACAGCTCTACCTCACTGCCACCTCTCTCGACCCCACCACTATCTCTAAAGTATCAGACTGCTTATCCGAAGCCCAATGCTGGATGATTTCCTCCAACTAAATATTGTCTTCAGTTCCTACTGCAAATTCCGATCCATAGCTACCGGCACCATCTGTCTGCCTGGCAACTGTTTGAGACTGAACCAGACTGTTTGCAGTCTTCTCTCAGACTGTTTGCAGCCTTGGTGTCATTATATTTGACCCCAAGTTGACTTCTTCTGGTGACTTATCCATGCCATCACCGAGACCACCTATTTTAATGTCTGTAACATCGTCCAACACTGGCCCAGCCTCAGCTGATCTGCTGTTGAAATCCTTATTCTTGCTTCTGTAAACTCCAGACTTGACTATTGCAAGGGACTTTTGGTCAATCTTCCACATTCTATCCTCCGTTAACTTGAGGTCATGATGCGTCCTAACCAGCACCAAATCCCATTCACCCATTATCCCTGTGCTCATTGAGCTGCATTGGCTCCCGGTTAAGCAACACGCAATTTAAAAATTCTCATAATTGTTTTCAAATCTCTCCATGGCTCCGCCCGTTCCCTATCTCTGTAATCTCCTTCAGCTCCACAACTTGGGTTGCCAAGTCTCCCAGAATGGCTGGGAGACCCCCAAAATCGCCCTCAATCTCCTGGCGGCTATTAAAAAGCAATGCAAGAGACTTTTAAACTGATAGGATTCAGATTCCCCAGCAGCCCAGGATCCATTCACTGAATGGTAGCCTGCCTGTGCAAGCACAGACAGTGTGATGATGTTTATGTCACAGCTGTGCATGCATACTGTGGTTGTGGATGTGGCTGCTTGTTGCCCTGCCTGTGTTTTCCTGCACCGGCTGGCGCTGAGAGTGAGCAGACTGAGTGAACCCCGAGTCGAATCCTTGAGTGATTGACACGAGAGACTCAGTGAGAGAGCAAACAAAGGAGGCAGCACAGCCAGGAGGTAAAGAAGCGATAGGGCACAGCATGCAACTGAACTATCCCCAAAGGTGGTGTTTATAAAAGAAATGGAAAATGCAGACCAGTTTTGGCAACTTATGTCAACCTGCTCAGAAAGATTCATTTCTGCTAATTATGAGACACTACTGCCGTAATTCAATTGGAGGAGGAAGTACCAATATGTTTTTCAGTACCAAACAAATTAACTTTAGCTTCTTTTTTTAACTATCATAGAAATGTAGAAACATAGAAACTAGGAGCAGGAGTAGGCCATTCACCCCTTCGAGCCTGCCCCGCCATTCATTTCAATCATGGCTAATCATCCAACTCAATAGCCTGTTCCCGCTTTCTCCCTTTGATCCCTTTTGCCCCAAGAACTATATCTAACTCCTTCTTGAAAACATACAATGTTTTAGTCTCAACTACTTTCTGTGGTAATGAATTCCACAGGCCCATCACTCTCTGGGCGAAGAAATTTCTCCTCATCTCAGTCCTAAATGGCCTACCCCATAACCTCAGACTGTGACCCCTGGTTCTGGACTCCCCCACCATTGGGAACATCCTTCCTGCATCTACCCTGTCTAGCCCTGTTAGAATTTTATAGGTTTCTATGAGATCCCCCTTCATTCTTCTGAACTCCAGCGAATATAATCCTAATCGACTCAATCTCTCCTCATATGTTAGTCTTGCCATCCCAGGAATCAGTCGGGTAAACCTTCGCTGCACTCCATCTATAGCAAGTACATCCTCCCTCAGATAAGGAGACCAAAACTGCACACAATATTCCAGGTGTGGTCTCACCAAGGCCCTGTACAATTGCAGCAAGACATCCCTGTTCCTGTTCTCGAACCCTCTGGCTATGAAGGCCAACATACCATTTGCCTTCTTCACCGCCTGCTGCACTTACATGCTTACCTTCAGCGACTGGTGTACAAGGACACCCAGGTCTCGTTGCACATTCCCCTCTCTCAATTTATAGCCATTCAGATAATAATCTACCTTCCTGTTTTAGCTATCAAAATGGATAACCTCACATTTATCCACATTATACAGCATCTGCCATGCATTTACCTACTCACTCAGCTTGTCCAAATCACACTGAAGCATCTTTGCATCCTCCTCACAGCTCACCCTCCCACCCAGCTTTGTGTCATCTGCAAATTTGGAGCTATTACATTTAATTCCCTCATCTAAATCATTAATATATATTATGAATAACTGGGGTCCCAGCACTGCTCCCTGTGGTACCCCATTAGTTACTGCCTGCCATTCGGAAAAAGACCCGTTTATTCCTACTCTTTGTTTCCTGTCTGCCAACCAATTTTCTATCCATCTCAATACACTACCCCCAATCCCATGCGCTTTAATTTTACTCACCAATCTGTTATGTGGGACTTTGTTGAAAGCCTTATGAAAGTCCAAATAAACAACATCCACTGGCTCCCCCTCATCAACTCTACTAGTTACATCCTCAAAAAATTCCAGTAGATTTGTCAAGCATGATTTCCCTTTCATAAATCCATGCTGACTCTGTCCGATTCTGCCACTGTTTTCCACGTGCTCAACCATTAAATCTTTTATAATGGACTCTAGAATTTTCCCCACTACCGACATCAGGTTGACTGGTCTATAATTCACTGTTTTCTCACTGCCTCCCTTTTTAAATAGTGGGGTTATATTAGCTACCCTCCAATCTGTAGGAACTATTCCAGAGTATATAGAATCTCAGAAGATGACCACCAATGCATCCACTATTATCAGGCTCTGGGGATTTATTGCCCTTCAATCCCAACAATTTCCCCAATACCATTTCCCTTCTAATACTGATTTCTTTCAGTTCCTCCCTCTCACTAAACCATGTGTTCCCAAACATTTCTGGTATGTTATTAGTGTCCTCCTTTGTGAAGACAGAACCAAAGTATGTATTTAGTTGTTTAGCCATTTCTTTGTTCCCCATTATAAATTCCCTTGTTTCTGACTGTAAAGGACCTACATTTGTCTTCACCAATCTTTTTCTCTTCACATACCTATAGAAACTTTTACTGTTAGTTTTTATGTTCCCTGCAAGCTTACTCTCATACTCAATTTTCTCCTTCTTAATCAATCCCTTGGTCCTCCTTTGCTGAATTCTAAATTGCTCCCAATCCTCATGTCTGTTGCTTTTGTTGTAGCCGATTTGTATGTCTCTTCCTTGGATCTAACACTATCTCCAATTTCCCTTGTAAGCCATGGTTTGGCCACCTTTCCTGTTTTACTTTTGCACCAGACAAGAATAAACATGCACTCTTTGAATGTTTGCCATTGCCTATTCGCCATCATCCCTTTAAGTAATGTTTCCCAATCCATCATAGCCAACTCGCACCTCATACCATCGTAGTTTTCTTTATTAAGATTCAGGACCCTAGTCTCAGAATCAACTACATCACTCTCCATCTTGATGAAGAATTCTATCATATTATGGTCGCTCATCCCCAAGGTGCCTTGCACAACTAGATTGCCAATTATTCCTTTCTCATTACATAATACCCAGTCTAGGATGGCCTGTTCTCTAGTTGGTTCCTCAATATTTTGTCCGGAAAACCATCCCCTATACACTCCAGGAATTCCTCCTCTAGGGTATTGTTACTAATTTGATTTGCCCAATCTATATGCAGAAAACATTAGTGAGAGTTGTCTATAGGCCTCCAAATAGTAGTGGTTATGTAGGGGATGGCATTAAACAGGAAATTAGCATGTAACAAGAGTGTTACAGTAATCATGGGTAACTTTAACTGACATATATAGACTGGGCAAACCAAATTAGCAATAATACTGCGGCACCTGAATTCTTGGAGTGTGCGCGAGATGGTTTTTTAGACCAGTGTGTTGAGGAACCAAATAAGGAACAGGCTATCCTAGATTTGGTATTGTACAATGAGAAGGGGTTAATTAATAATCTTGTTGTGCAGGGTTCTTTAGGGAACAGTGACCATAACATGACGGAATTCTTCATTAGAATGGAAAGTGAAGTAGACCAATCCTAAACTACGGTCCTCAATCTAAACAAAGGAAACTATGAAGGTATGAGGGGTGAGTTGGCTACGATAGATTTGGGAACTTCATTAAAAGACATGACAGTGGATAGGCAATGGCTAACATTTAAGGAATGACTGCATGTATTGCATTCTGGCGCATAAACAAACAGGAAAACTAACCCAACCATGGTTAGCAAAATAAGTTAAGGATAGTATTAGTCCCAAAGAGGAATCATATAAAGGTGCTAGAAAATGTAGCAAGCCTAAGGATTGGGAACAGTTTAAAATTCAGCAAAGGAAGACCAAGAGATTGATTCAGAGGGGTAAAATAGAGTATGAGATTAAACTTGCAAGGAACATAAAAGCGGACTGTAAAAACTTCTATAAGTATGTTAAAAGAAAAAGATTAGTGAAGACAAATGTAAATCCCTTACAGTCTGAGATGGGAGAATTTATAATAGAGGAAAAGGAAATGACAGAGCAATTAAACAACAAATAACTTCCCAGAAATGCTGGGGAACCAAGGGTCTAGTGAAAAGGAGGAATAGAAGGAAATTAGTGTTACTAAAACAATAGCTCTGGATAAATTAATGAGACTGAAAGCCGATAAATTCCCAGAGCCTGATAATCTACATCCCATGATACTAAAGGAGGTGGCCATGGAAATAATGGATGCGTTGTCTGTCATCTTCCCAAATTCCATAGATTCTGGAATATTCCTGGCAGGTTGGAGGGTGGCAAATGTAACCCCGCTATTTAAAAAGGAGGGAGGGAGAAAACAGTGCATTACAGACCGGTTAGCCTAATATCAGTAGTAAGGAAATGTTAGAATGTATTATAAAGGATGTGATAACAAGACACTTAGAAAATTCAACGGGGTTAGGCAAAGCCAACATGGATTTATGAAAGGAAAATCATGTTTGACAAACCAGCTGGAGTTTTTTGAGGACGTAACTAGCAGAATAGATAAAGGAGAACCAGTGGATATGGTGTACTTGGATTTTCAGAAAGTTTTTTATAAAGTCCCACTTAAGAAGTCAGCGTGCAAAATTAAAGCACATGGGATTGGGGGTAATATATTGGAATGGATTGAGATTTGGTAAACAGACAGGAAATAGAGATTAGGAATAAATTGATCCTTTTCAGAATGGCAGGCAGTGATTAATGGGGTACCACAGGGATCAGTGCTTGAGCCCCAGCTATTCACAATATATATCAATGATTTGGATGAAGAACCAAATGTAATGTTTCCAAGGTTGTTGGCAACACAATACCAGCTGAGAATGTGCGTGGCGAGGAGGATGTTAAGAAGCTTCAAGGTGATTTAGACAGGTTGAGTGAGTGGGCAAATACATGGCAGATGCAGTATAAAGCAGATAAGTATGAAGTTATCCACTTTGGCAGGAAAAACAGAATGGCAGAGTATTATTTAAATGGCAATAGACTGGGAAATGTTGATTTACATCAGTCACTGAAAGCAAGCATGCAGGTACAGTAAGCAGTTAAGAAGGCAAATGGTATATTGGCCTACATTGTGAGAGGACTTAAGTACAGGAGCAACTCTTACTGCAGCTGTGCAGGGCCTTTGTGAGACCACACCTGGAGTAGTGTGTGCCGTCTTGGTCTCCTTCCCTAAGAAAGGGTGTATAATTGCCATAAAGGGAGTGCAGCGAAGGTTCACCAGACTGATTCCTGGGATGGCAGAATTGTTGTATGAGGAGAGATTGGGTCAACTAGGCATTGGAGTTTAGAAGAATGAGAGGGGATCTCATTGAAATGTATAAAATTCTGACAGGGCTGGACAGACTGGATGCAGGGATGATGTTTACTCTCGCTGGGGGTTCTAGAACAAGGGGTCACTGTCTCAGGATATAGGGTAGGCCATTTAGGACTGAGATGAGGATAAACTTCTTTGCTCAGAGGGTGGCGAGCCTGTGGAATTCTGTGCTACAGAAGGCTGTGGAGGCCAAGTCACTGAATATATTTAAGAAGGAAATGGATAGATTTCTAGATTCTAAAGCTGTCAAGAATTATGGTGAGAGAGCAGGAGTATGGCATTGAGATAGAGGATCAGCCATGATCATACTGAATGGTGGAGCAGGCTCGAAGGGCCGAATGACCTACTCCTGTTCTTATTTTCTATGTTTCTATGGTTTTGTGAAAAGGAAATCATGTTTGACCAATTTATTGGAGTTCTTTGAAGAAGTCACATCATCGGTGGCTGTACTGTACTTAGATTTCCAGAAGGCATTTGATAAGGTGTCACATTAAAGGTTATTGTGGAAAATAAATGCTCATGGTGTAAGGGCCAACATTTTGGCATGGATAGAAGATTGGTTAGCTAACAGAAAACAGAGTTGGCATAAATGGGGTTTTTTTCTGGTTGGCAGGATGTGATGAGTGCTGTGCTGCAGGGATCAGTGCTGGGGCCTCAACATTTTACAATTTATATAAATGACTTGAATGAAGAGACCAAAGGTATGGTTGCTAAATTTGCTGATGACATAAAGATAGGTAGGAAAGTAAATTGTAAAGAGGACTTAAGGAGGCTAAAAAGGAAAATAGGTAGGTTAAGTGAGTGGACAAAGATCTGGCAAATGGAGTATAATGTAAACAAATGAGAAATTGCCCATTTTTGCAGGAAGAATAAAAAAGAAGCTTATTATCTAAATAATGAGAGATTGCATAACTCTGAGATTCATAGGGATCTGGGTATCCTAGTGCATAAATCACAAAAGGCTAGAATGCAGGTACAGTACATAATTAGGAAAGCTAATAGAATGTTATCATTTATTGCAAGGGAAATTGAATTCAAAAGTTGGGAGGTTATGCTTCAGTTGTACAGGGTACTGGTGAGACCACATCTGGAGTACTGTATACAGTATTGGTCACCTTATTTAAGAAAGGATGTAAATGCGTTGGAAGTAGTTCAGAGAAGGTTTACTAGATTAATACCTGCAACGGGCAGGTTGTCTAATGAGGAAAGGTTGGACAGGCTAGGCTTGTATTTTCTGGAGTTTAGAATAGTAAGAGGTCACTAGATTAAGGTGACTTTAAGGTCCTGAGGGGTCTTGATAGGTTGGATGTGGAGAGGATATTTCCTCTTATGGGAGAATCTAGAACTAGGGGTCACTGTTTAAAAATAAGGAGTCGCTCATTTAAGACAGAGATGAGAAGATTTTTTTTCTCTCAAAGAGTCATAGACATTTGGAACACATCCTCAAAAGGCAGTGGAAGCAGAGTCTTTGAATATTTTTAAGGCAGAGCGAGACAGATTCTTGATTAGCAAGGTTATTAGGGATAGGTGAGAATGTGGAGTTGAGGTTACAATCAGATCAGCCACAATCTCATTGAATGGTGGAGCTGGCTCAAGGACTGAGTGACCTACTCCTGCTCCTAATTTGTATGTTCTCACGTTTGATTTTTTAAAATTTCCTTTGAACATTTTAATTTATTAATTATAGAAATGCTGGGGATGCAGGGGGAATACACTGATTGGACAGGATGGTTAGATGTAGGGATTGAGTGATTAAAATCTCGAGGAATATGCTCATTCAGAGTTGGCAATCCTACCTACAACCCTCTGAGATATCTGCGCTCATCTGATTCCAGCTTCTTGAGAATCCGCTGTTTTTAATCACTGTACCGTTGGTGGCTGTGCCTTCAGTTGCCAAGTCCTTAAGCTCTAGAATTTCTTCCCGAAACTGCTCAGCTTTTATGCTTCTCTTTCCTCCTTTAAGGTACTCCTTAAAAACTATCTCCTTTTTCAAGATATTGTTCATCTACTTTCATATTTCCTTATGTGGCAATGTGTCAAACTGTCCAGCTGTTAACACTGTATGCAAGGCATGTGACACCAGAGGACACTGGAAACACCAGCGCAGAAAGCAAAGGTCAGAAGATGTGGCTCAATGTCATGAGAAGCCACAACTAGAGGCCAGACAAGTACAGCATTCCATGAGAGGGTACCAAACAGTATCAAGACAAGATCCACAAATGTATAGTAAAAATATATAGTCAGATGATGCGGATGACCAGAATATGGACACTCAAAATGAGCAGACATTCAGCACAGTGAACATTAAAGAATGTATTGGCAAGTGGCACCAACCACCAGTAGCCTTTGCCACCATGCAGGTTATATACCCACAGATGAAGGATCAGCATAACCTACATGCAAATCTGGATACTGGTGCAGATGCAAATATCTTTCCACATTACACACTGAAATGTATTTACCCACAGAAATGGCAAGTGATGATTCGACCAACCAACCTCAAACTCACCACGTACAATGACTCGGAGATTCCATCCCTGGGGTCCATTACACCCAAAAGCCGCTTAAAAAACTTACCATGGTCATCCCAGAAATTTTATACTGTGGACACCACAGGTCCAGTGATCACAGGCCTACTGGCGTGCAAGGATCCACCTTTAGTCACCATCCATGATATCGTTGAGACAATGGTGAGGATCAGGGACCACAAGGAACGCCATCGGAAACCCTGTGCTTACACTGGGAGAAGATCACCTAACACTGAATCCCAGGTCAACAGGCTGAGCAGCACAATGTGAACCAAATATGTATACCCATTCCAAATGTGCACATTTCATACTGTGAAATCAATGCGAAATTGATATTCAGCAGACAAGTGCAGACAAACCTCCCCAGTCATCACTCGTCGATACTTCCAGGAGTATGTGATGTATTACTCGAAAAACAGGGGAAGATGGAAGATATCCACGACCAGCATGCAGGTAATGAATTACCCAACCTGAACATTGGGCAGAAAATTTGAATACAACACCAAACTGAAGGCATATGGAATCCAGCAGAAATCATCAGCATTTGTCCAGAACCAAGATTGTATCAAGTACGAGCACCAAATTGCATGACAGTACAACAAAACAGATGCCAAATCTGAACAATATCATAACCAGGAATACTGTGTAGCCCTATCGCGATTAGAACGCAGTCTAAGAATCAACGCAAACCAACAACCTTAACCAACATTCTGAAAACGTCCAGCAACCTCCAGCAAAGATTACCATGGCCAGAATATTACACTCGTCGGGCGGGCGCGCACCCAACCTGAACAAACGTAAAATGATGCGTGATGATGTCGGGACCTCGTCGCGCACTTGGGTGAAAATTATGTCAGCGGGTGCATGTGGGAGTTGGCAGCTTGTACATCCACAATTAAAAGGCCAATTAAGGCCATTAAAGTCATAATTGAAAGAAATTTTTCGCTGTCCGTCCAACCTTATGGTTGCTTTTCAGGGAGCTTTTACTGCACGCACCACATGCATGCACGAGGTTCCCCGCTTACACTTGTCCCCCTGCCCCCCCCCCAACCACAGGCAGTGGTGAGCACTGCAGTGCGTGTTTCACACTGGCTGGGTCTTAACTGGCCCACCAGTGTGAAATCGTCTCTGGCCCCAATTGTGGGCGGTGGTCGGCTTCCCAATCCCTCCAGCCCACCCCCACCAAGCCTGCCCGATGAGGGCAAAATCCTGAATCCTGGCCCATGATTAAAGCTGATGGATAAGCAAACTGCCGATATGTTTCAGAGACTTGTACATTTATTGCTCTATGTTAAAGTACATTCAGTCGCAATGTTATTTTCTCTTACTGTCATGTAAATAGTTTGATTTTTAAGGGTAATCCGTTAGTTAGAAAAAAGGGGATGTTGTGATATGATGTGCATACACCTTTAAGGGTGTATCTTAAATTGCTGTCAATCATTACTACCTCGACAGGATGTGATGTATTGGTCCCATAACTTGTAGGCAGTCTGCAAGCAGCAGGAGTAGAGATTAGATGTACACTACTGTTGTGGGATGGCTGAGTTAATGATAGAGTTGATCCACAGACAATTCTAGGGTGGAAACATTAAGTTTATTTATAATATACTCAGCAGCAAAAATACATGTGCTTTCGACTTCAACTCTATCTCTGCACTGCCTGCTGAGGAAGCCCGTGCTACTTTCCTTTTGGTTACTAGAGATCATGTGACAAGTATTATTCTTAAAGGTACATTACACATTAAATTAAACCATAATTACAATTTTCCTTCCCCTTTAACTTGGCTATACATATTATATTTACAAGTACATATTTTTCAAGATATTTACGCTGGGTAAGGAATTTACAAGTTCAGTCTTTCAGGTGGTTTCCTGGTGCGTGTGGAATGTCGCAGCTCCACAACTTCAGATTCTATGTCAGGAACCTCCTTTTCTGGAGTTGCCTGAACATCAGGTGCTTTGCTGGGCACTTATAGTTCTGTATCCTCAACTCTTACAGGAACATCAGAGATTTCAGTACTGGGTTGAGTATTCTCAACAGGAAATGTAGAACCTGTCATGATCACTAGTGGAACCACATTTTGGTGATTCCTTAAATGGCCCACATGGGCAGAATTTTTCCTGTGTCAGGCAGGCTCAGCAGGAGCTGGCAGGGGCAGTCGCGGAGTCAACTGCCGCCTGCGATCGGCACCGCACCACCATTTTACACAGGCAGGCCAATTAAGGCCTGTCCAGCGTAATAAGCAAGCGATAGTGCTCAGAGCTACCTGTGCGGGCTGGGGGAGAATGGAGAGTTGGGGCCAGTGCTCTTTCGCGCGCATCTTCAATCTCCCTGAGGCACAGAGCTACCTCAGGGAGATTGAAGTGCTTTCGAAAACATTAAGTATAATCAATAAAAATTTAATGACTGTGTCAAATGAAATGGGGTATGTTTTTATTTTTCAGAAAAACTTTTTATTTAATTCATAAAAGCTTTAGGAAACCTCATCCCGCTCGTGAATGAGGTTTCCTAAACCCTTTCGCTTGCCTGCCAACCGTAAGGTTGGACGGGCAGTGTAAATTGAACTTAATTACTTCGTTAATGGCCTTAATAGGCCTTTTAAATATTGACAAGTGTACAGCCGACTCCGGTGTGCACCCGCTGAATGAAACATCACGATGATGTCAGGATGCTTGCCCGACGTCATCGCCGGCATGTCGGGCCCGCCCGCACACGCTGACTGAAAAATCCCGGCCCATGTTTACAGATGATCCGGCCTTCCACCTCCATGTGATAAGATAGAGGCGCAGTCACCACTTTGGTCCTTCCCCGAAGTCCTTCTCATATATTGGCTCTCCCACAGTAAATTTCCTCTCACTGCTATGCCAGTTGTGTCTAATTTTCTGGCTTCCCTGACTCCTTCCCACCTTCCCCTCTTATTAAGCTCAATCTTGTCCTGAGATGGCATTTCAACAATAACTCCACAGGTGTGACACCTGTTGTTGTGTGAGGGGTAGTCCTGTAATGAAAAAGAAAGCGTGCTAGCTTGGTTGGCAAGGAATCACCAGTTAGCTTTTTCATGCCTTCTTTGAATGTTTGAACCGCCCTTTCAGCCAGTCTGTTTGATGAAGGGTGGTATGGTGCAGCTTTCACATTAGTAATACTGTTAAAGCTGATAAACTATTGAAACTCAGCACGAGTAAATGCTGTGCTGTTATCGGAAACAACTACTTCTGGTAGTCCGTGAATGGCCAAACTCTGATGTAATTTCTCAATTCTAGCAGCCGACATTGGTGACTTCACCTCATATACATCCAACCATTTTGAGTGGGCATCGACAATGAGCAGAAACATTGTTCCCAGGCAAGGTCCAACATAGTCAATGTGTAACCGCACCCAGGGTCTACATGGCCACTCCGTTATGAGTATAACGGAGCTGTCGCTGGCAACTTTTGCAGTCGCTGACATTGCACACAGTGCTTTACTAAACTCTTTATTTCACCCATCCATCCCAGGCCACCATAGATAGCTGTGTGCTATGGTCTTCATTCAGGAAATTCCTGGATGGGCACTGTGTAGTTCAATTAAAAGTAACTCCCTTCCCTTTGGAGGAACTATCACTCATGCTCCCCATAACAAGATGCCATCCTGGCTGGTTATTTCATGTCTTCTGTTGAAGTACGGTTTCATCTCATCAGATACGGGCTCCTGTGACCAACCATGAAGCACTTGATCTCATACTTGAGATAGGACTGGGTTCCAACTTGTCCAGTCTCTGATCTGTTGAGCACATACTGGCGAGGAATCTAAGAAATTTAACAGTAAAACAAGTTCCTGTAGAACTGGGTCGTGCTCATCATTTTCTTGTAAAGGCAAACGACCAAGGGCATCGACATTTGCAATTTAATTGCCAGGCCTATGTAGGAAAGTGTATTTGTATGCTGCCAGAATTGAAGCCCATTATTGTATTCTTGATGAGGCAATGGGTGGTATAGCCTTGTCTTCACAAAACAATCCTAGCAATGGTTTGTGGTCTGAAACGATTGTAAAATGGCGTCCGTGTATGTACTGGTGAAATTTCTTGGCACCAAAGATGATGGACATGCCTTCTTTTTCTATCTGTGAATATTCCTCTTCCGCTGTGGTGAGCGTTCTTAGTAAGTAACCTATTGGCCGTTCCATGCCATCATCCATCGGATGAGAGAGCACTGCTCCCACTCTGTAGGGAGATGCATCACATGTCAGCATCAATTCTTTCGTCTGGTCATAATGCACTGATAGATTGGA
Source organism: Carcharodon carcharias (assembly GCF_017639515.1). Classification (NCBI taxonomy): domain Eukaryota; kingdom Metazoa; phylum Chordata; class Chondrichthyes; order Lamniformes; family Lamnidae; genus Carcharodon; species Carcharodon carcharias. The sequence continues at coordinate 71,340,240 of NC_054474.1, read as the reverse complement.
TGAGTGCAACAATTGTTTCACCTTTGTGAAAGCTTCTTTCTGGGGCGCCTCGCAAGACCAACGTTAGTTCTTCTTGAGTAGAGAATGCAGGGGGGGCAGCACTGTAGACGAATTGGGGAAGAACCGCCCATATTAGCTGATCATTTCTAGGAATGATTTGAGCTCTGAGGCATTCTTTGGCACAGGTGCCTCTCTTATGGCTCTCATTTTCTCTTCAACCTGGTGGAGGCCCTATTAGCATTTCTGTATCTCATTTCTATCTGCCTTCTTCTTTCTAGCACAAACTTTAATCTTGGTATCTAAAGGGAACAAGAGGCCCCAAAGAGAGGGCAACTCTGTGGAAGGCAACAAGAAACCCCAGAGAGGGGGCAACCCTGCTGAAGGGAGTAAGACCCCAGAGAGAGGGCAATTCCGTGGAAGGCAACAAGAGACCCCACTTTTAGCCAGACTTCTCTCAGATGCAAGCTCAACTTGTCTGAGCTCAGTGGCTGAGTCTTTCGAAATATCATTATCTGTCTACTTTTTGGGAAATTCTGTGACTTTTGCTTCCAAAGCTTCTTTGACTTCATTTAGTTCATTCTTCAGCTCTTTGCTAGACAGCTAACTTCACTGAGCTGCACCGGCCTTGGAGTTTATCCAAATTTATGTCTCTTGACTGTATCCAGCTATTCATGACTCCCAGGTCTTCTTGTGAGTCCTCTCCAATTACCAGGGCTTCTCCTGAGCCCACTTTGTGTTTCTTCTACTGTGCTTTCATTCTACTGTTTAAGACAGTCTTAATTTTTTCATGTTGTTGAATGGTGACACATTCCTTTTGTATCTCATCTTGAAGGACAATCAACTGTTCTTTCAATTGTTTAATTTCTTGTTGCTCTGTCTCTGGGGTCTCTTGTTGCCTTCCACAGAGTTGCCCTCTCTCTGGGTCTCTTGTTCCCTTCGGCAGAGTTGCCCTCTCTCTGGGGTCTCTTGCTGCTTCCACAGAGTTGCCCTCTCTATGGGGTTTCTTGTTGCCTTCTGCTGAGTTGCCCTTTCTTTGGGGTCTTATTCTCTTTGGTAGGGTTTCCCTCTCTCTCTGGGGTCTCTTGTTGCCTTCAGCAGTGTTGCCCTCTCTCTGGTTCTTACTTCCTTCAGCATGGTTGCTCTCTCTCTGGGGTTTCTTGTTGCCTTCCAGAGTTGCCGTCTCTCTGGGGTCTCTTGTTCCCTTTGGCAGGGTTGCCCCCTCTCCAAGGTCTCTTGTTGCCTTCCACAGAGTTGTCCTCTCTCAGGAGTCTCTTTTTGCCTTTGGCAGAGTTGCCCTCTCTCTGGGGTCTCTTCTAACTTTCTGTCCATAGCCATTTTTCTTGTATTTACCACTTCAAATGTTTTGCCGCTTTAAGAGCAGTCACCAATTTTTTTAAACTCAGGCTGCCTCTGCAGCTGTTGGCTTTTCTGTGCTGTGTTTCCTGCGCTTTTCAAGTTTTGGCTGGATCCCTGCGATCATGATTCTTCTTTTCTTTTAACTTTGTAAAACTTTGTTCCTGTTCAAAAAAAAACCAACAGCAGTGATTTCTTCTCCCTTTTCTGGGCAATTCTGTAGGTTTTTTTCCTTTTACTCCACAGGCTTTTGATGTTGGATGTCCCTCACTTTTGGAGACCCAGCGGCCTCGTGGTCCAATCAGGCCATTTTTTTTGTTTAAATTTTAAAACTGCAGCACTGCTTTCTGCTCTGATTGCTGCTCCTTCCCTTTAACTTGCAAGCAATGTGCCAGCCTCTCCAACCCACTGAGCCTGCGGGGCTGCTGTCCATTCCACAATGTAGGTACAGATTCTCTCCATTTTCCAACGTTTTGCTCTGCCTTCCCATGGACTATCACTCAGGGGTCCTGCAACCCTGATATTGTTCTTTCAATGTCAGGAGTGCTCTGGGAAATTTCTCAGCCATTTGGATCAGGGCCAGTTTTTTCTTTAACCTAAAGCTTTTGACAAGGTTCCCCCATGGGAGACTTATAAAGAAGGCAAATGCACATGGGATACAGGGTAATTTGATAAGGTGGATTCAAAATTGGCTTAGTTGTAGGAGACAGAGGATGATGACAGAAGGATGCTTTAGTGACTGGAAGCCAGTGTCCAGTGGCGTACCACAGGGATCTGTGCTTGGTCCCCTATTATTCAACATTTATATAAACAACATAGATGACAATGTGGGGGTAGGATTAGTAAGTTTGCGGATGACACAAAGATTGGCTGGGTGGTTAACAGTGAGGTTGAGTGTCTTGAGCTACAGGAAGATATAGATGGGATGGTCAAATGGGCAGATAAGTGGCAGATGGAATTTAATCCTGAAAAGTGTGAGGTGATACACTTTGGAAGGAGTAATTTGACAAGAAAGTATTCAATGAATGGCATGACACTAGGAAGTTCTGAGGAACAAAGGGACCTTAGCGTGTGTGTCCATAGATCTCTGAGGGAGGAGGGGTATGTTAGTGGGGTGGTGAAAAAAGCAAATGGGGCACTTGCCTCTATCAATGTAGGCATAGATTACAAAAGTAGGGAGGTCAAGTTGGAGTTGTACAGAACCTTGGTGAGGCCACAGCTGGAGTACTGTGTGCAGTTCTGGTCGCCACATTATAGGAAGGATGTGATTGCACTGGAGAGGGTGTAGAGGAGATTGTTGCCTGGGATGAAACATTTAAGTTATGAAGAGAGGTTGAATAGACTTGGGTTGTTTTCGTTGGAGCAGAGAAGACTGAGGGGTGACCTGATTGAGGTGTACAAGATTATGAGGGGCATGGACAGGGTGGGTAGGGAGCAGCTGTTCTCCTTAGTTGAACTGTCAATCATGAGGGGACATAAGCTCAAGGTGAGGGGCAGGGGGTTTAGGGGGGAACGTGAGGAAAAACTTTTTTACCCAGAGGGTGATGACGGTCTAGAATGCACTGCCTGGGAGGGTGATGGAGGCTGGTTGCCTCACATCCTTTAAAAAGTACCTGGATGTGCACTTGGCACATCATAATATTCAAGGCTACAGACCAAGTGCTGGTAAATGGGATTAGGTAGGTAGGTCAGGTGTTTCTCATGTGTCGGTACAGACTCGATGGGCTGAAGGGCCTCTTCTTCACTGTATGATTCTGTGATTCTGTGACAGCATACCTGGTGAGTATATCTTCCTTTCCTTTCAACTTGATTTCTTCTGTTCTGTTTTATCCTTGTCGCCAGCTTGTTGTGGGGTAGCTGACTTGTACTATTAATGATAGATTGATCTGCAGTCACTTCTTAGGTGGAAACATTAAGTTTATTTATAATATGCTCAGCAGCAACTATATGTGTGCTTTCAACTTCACCTCCATCTCTGTACTGCCTGGTGAAGCAGCCCACGCTACTCTCCTACTGATTACTATAGGTCATGTGATCTTGCCTAACAAGTATTATTCTTAAATGTACATTACCCACTAACTAAAACCATAATTACGACAAATACATAATCTCCCAGTTAACTCTCCATGTATATCCTCTTATCTTCAAATAAAGAACCCATGCTATTGTTTCACCAATCCATGATTCAAATCCATCCATCAAATGATTGTTACATTTACGTTGAAGAGAAGAAAAATGTAACAGAGGACATGATGCTCACCATTATTGGAGCGGTTATGACTGAGGTTGTAGCCAGAAGTGAGGTTGAAAAAAATAATTGAAGATGTCGGTATGCTCATACTTAACCCTCCTTCTCATATTCTATTTCCCTTTCAGCCCACAATATATTCTGACTTACAAGCTGCAAGGTGGTTTAAGGACACCTCTTGCTTTCTATCCCTCCCCTCAGCACAAACCTTTCTCCTTTCAGGTACTTAAAAAACTGAACTTGGCCAGACCGTGGTACAGGAGCTAAAAATAGTAGTAGCAGAAGGGACTAATGGCAAAGAACTACATAATCTCATTTGCTCTGACACACGCAGTCACCAGATGATGACAGTGCACCTACTTTAGTGGGTAGTTTAGAGGTGGGACCTGCATGTGATGAGGCATTGGGTTAATAATAGAACCAAGCTGGCTGAAGGCAAGGTGGCAAATGAGTTCTGCTGCAGACCCTGTCAATGGGAGAGTGTACTTTGTGCATTCATGAGCCAGGTTGCCGGCAGGTAGCCCTCATCACTATCCCTGGGATCTCTAGTGGGTAGCCACCCTGTGATCTCTCAGGGTGGCTCAAATGCTGATGCTACAGTGGACTGGCACAGAAAAAAGGCATCTTGGCTACTCACGTGATAGCTGGCATTGATCTGCATGATGCGCTTAGCACGGTCATACACCAGTTGCACATTGAAGAAATGGAACCCTTTGTGGGTGCGGTACATCTGATTGTTTAGATGTGCTGCCTGCAAATCAGCGTGTGCACAGTCAATGGCACCCTGCACTATGAGGAAGTTAGCTTGCTATCCTGTCAAAGTCAGGTGCATGCTCAGCCTGCTTCTCCCTAGAAAGAGAAAGGGCAAAGTATGTGAATCTCTTGGCATACAGCATGTCAGTGACCCCTCTCGTACAACAGTGGATGGCAAACTGCGGGATGTTGGAGATATCCCCTACTTCTGCTTGGAAGGAGCCTAATGTGAGGAAGTTCATAGCCACAGTCACCTTCACAGCCACTGGCAATGCCGTCCTCACCCTTCCCTAAGGCTGTATGTCTGCCTGCAACAGCTGGCAGATACCAGTGAGCATGGCTCCTTACTGAATGTTGTGGCCAACCCCTATTGGCTTCTGATGGCCAATATTGCAGCTTCTATACGTATCACAAGCAGAAGTCATGTAGTGCTATAGTGAAAGCTCAGACTGAAGTCATACAATCTTAGCTATCACCATGCAAGCTACTCTGTGACTGGGAACAAGTAGTCTGAGTAGAACTCTTAAAGTTAAGGCCAAGAACTTCACCAAATGCCACACCTTTGCTGTAGACTTCGCCAACTTTTAATACTAGTACAAATTATTAAACACTCCTGTTAACTCAGCAGCAGGTGCTGGTAGAATTCAATCAGCAGCTGACCTGAGAATGGTTGATGATCACAATACAAAGCGTCGGGGAGAGTTCCTTCCTGCTGCTTAATGTATGTTCTGTACAAGGTTAAGAGGGGATGTTACCTGGAGCGTTGAGGTCTTAAATAGCACCACTAAAGTCAAATCAGCATTAACTGCTGACTGACATCGCAATCTGCCTGCTCTGGATACTTCTGATATGTGCTACCAATGCTGCCGATAATAACATCTCCAGAATGACATCTAACAGGGCCCAGTCAAAAATGTGCATGCACAGTGCGGATGCTGCTTTGGACATGATAGAGCATCTTTAGCTCCGTAAATTCAGGCACTATGGAGTTGATTTTTACGTTTGGGGAAGAGAGACAGGTAAGGGAGGGAAAGATTGTCTTTCTTCATGTGATATTGGTTCAATTTCAAATAAAAATGACAGCTGAACTTTAAAGCCAGTTAATTAGCTCCCTTGCGGTTTGTGGCAGAAAGGCTCAAACATCATTCTAACATAATTGGGATAGAGGAGGAGAGAGAGAGAATGACACAGAGAGAAAGATGTAGGAGCCAGCTGTTCTTGGAGGAGCAACGGGGAATGGGGGACTGGATGGAGTGTTATGAGGGAGGCGAATGAGATTGGAGCAAGGCAAAGGAGAGAATAGAAAGGTTGCATGGGAGTGAGGGTGTGGGAATGATGGGAATTTGGATTTTGGAGGTATGGGAATGGATAATAGGTTAAGAGGTATGGAACATGGGATTGAGAGGAAATAATTGATTGGAGGAGGTAGAGAAAAGAGCCACACAGAACCAACTTCTTCTCATCACCCCAAGCCCAATTCCTGCAACTGTTAGTGTCTCTTTTGCCTGTGCCATATCCTTCCATGCCATTCACAGCTTCCCACCCAAAAAGAAAGAAAATTAAAATATCAAGAAGGAAAAAAAAGAATTAGCAGGAGAAATTAGCAGAAGAGAAGATAAAGAAGCAGAACCAGGGGAGGAGAGACAAACAACAACATGAAGACAGCAGAGGTAGGTAAAACAGAAACTATTTTCAACACCATGTTGGATCAGCTAGTACACAAATTAATTTAAGAAGTCATGATTGGAAGGATTGTGACTAATGGGAACCTATTTCAACATGTAAAGAGTTAATGGCATTGAAAGGATGCTGGGAGGGAGACCTTGTTCATTTTATACAGTAATAAATACTCATTATGTTACATTCAATACTGAGCCAGCTGCGTTTGTTTTCTGACATTGTTTCTATCACAAATAACCTCATAAACAGTGATGTTAGGCTGTATCTTATCTCCGATCTGGCACAGACAGCACAGCAACGAATGCTACAAAGAACAACACTAAAGGTTATCAGTAACAGAGTCACCCTGTATCACTGCACTGCAACTGTTAATCAAATGCCCACATACCAGTTAGTGATAAAGGAATGAAGACCTCAACTCTGCCTTTGTAAGCTTGAGGTACCAGAAATACAGACTGTCAAACTGTTTCTGGGGCCCTGAGCAAGTCTCATTATCACTGACTTTAATGTGCTTATTTACTGGCAGAGAGGAACAAGAGTAAAACACAGAGCTTTAAACAATATTGATCAACTTTAAATAATGTTGATTAGTGCATGTTCAGGTTCATGTAGGAGAAACAGTCCATCTCAGGTTTGTTGACTTTTGCTTTATCAACCTTAATAATTTTTCTGAAAGCAATGTCAACAAGAAACATTAAATTTCCCTCTAGTAAGCCATTATTCTACAGAAAATGTTATGACTAAAAGAATTGTGGCTGATGGGAATATAATTAAATATATGTGCAAGTGAGAGTTGATGGTTCTGGTAGTTGGGCTTTATGTTTCACTGATTTTTGTTTTGCTGTTTGGTCACCATCAATACACACTCACTGCATTATTCATTTAATGTTTACTTATTATTTAACTTAATGCAGAAGAAAACGCCAATTTTAAACATCATTGTTACTTTTACATCTGTATTAATGTCATGTGTACATGCATTAATATAACACCTTTAATGTAGTAAAACTTCCCAAAGTTCTTCAGAAGTGCATTATCAAATAAAATTTGTCACCAGTCTCCTAAGATGGTATTGGGACAGTTTGGTCAAAGAAGTAGGATTTGAGGAGCGTCTTAGAGATATGCAGTGGAGAGGTGGAAAAGCTTAGGGAGTGATTCCAAACTTATAGCCTAGGTAGATAAAGGCAAATTGTGAATAGTGGAATGATGAAGGTTAAATGACATCATGAGTTCAGAAAATTTTTAGCACATTTCCAGGACAAGCCTCATCACAAAATTAGCATTACACTATTGCTGTGACACTAACAACCTGATCAGCAACAAGTGCAGTAACTCCAATACAGTGTTTCTGGAGCCTGCCATTCCTTGAATTAAAAACTCTGCCAAAGATCTCTTTAGGCCTAGGGTTAGAGAATATTTGAATAGATGGCAACCTTCAGCAGAAATTATATACCTTGTAGAGTAAAGGATTAACATCAGGAACACCTAACACTGATGTAACTACTGATGTAACTATGATGCAATGCCACATGACTAACAGACTGAGATCTGGTAGAAAGCAAAAGTACAGCCTTGTGTAGAGTACTGAGATGTACGTAGATCTGTCAATAGGCAATATTTTTTTTTTACAAATAATAGTCTACGGTAGCATTCTTAGGGTAACGGGCAAACCCTATAGAAATCACATCTAGACCCCAAACTCAAGTTGAAACATGATGGCAGTGGTGGCCACAGTGAACAGAGTGTAAAGATCCAGAAATACTCCAAGTGAAGACTGCAGGCCTGAAAAACTGACAAATCCTTGGAAAAAGGACAAGAAGAAAAAAGATTGAAGACTCACCTGAGAATGGAGCATCATGAGCCCTGCAGATGCAAGCAGACACACAGACCCAGAGTTCAGACAGCAGTGGGTACAGATCACAACCTGTAAGCCAAATTACTGAAGAAGCAAACGATCCAGAGCTTATGGTAAGAATGGAGTCTACATTACCACTCCCAGAACTGTTCCAAATCACTGAAGGTTCACAACAGGCTCAACATTGAAGCAATTGGAAGAAGAGATTCTCCAACTACAGAATAGCTTCCGTTTGCATAAGAAGCATCAGAAGGATCAGGGCAGTACATTACTCTATGCAGTAGGGGGCAAAGAAGACATTGTAATTGCAAGACAGGGCGTCAATGAGGCTTTGAGCTCATATAAGGACGTCCTCCAGCCATTCGATTCTTACTTCAGTGTTCAAAAAAATGTGATCATTGAGTGAGTGAAATGTAATAAGAGGAGGCAAAAACCAAGCAAAATCATGGATTCATTTATAAATCAACTGTACAGACTCATGGAGAATTGTGACTATGGGATCCTCAGAAATTAATGAATATGCAACCATATAGTAGTTGGGGTCTTAGATGAAACCTGACCAGATCTTTTGCAAATAAGGTAAAAGTAACTTTTAAAAATTTATTTATGGGATGTGGGCATTGCTGCCAAGGCCAGCATTTATTGCCCATCCCATTTATTGCCTAATTGCTCTTGGAAAGTGGTGGTGAGCTGCCTTCTTGAACCCCTGCAGTCCATGTGGTGTAGGTACACCTACAATGCTGATAGGAAGGGAGTTCCAGGATTTTGACCCAGCGACAGTGAAGGAACGGTGATATATTTCCAAGTCAGGGTGCTATGTGACTGGGAGGGGAACTTCCAAGTGGTGGTGTTCCTATCTATCTGCTGCTCTTATCTTTCTAGATGGCAGAGGTTGTGGGTTTGGAAAGTGCTGTCTCAGGATCCTTGCTGAGTTCCTGCAGTGCATCTTGTAGATGGTGCACACTGCTGTCACTATGTGTCGGTGGTGGAGGGAGTGAATGTTTGTGGATGTGGTGCCAATCAGGTGGGCTGCTTTGTCCTGTATGATGTCAAGCTTCTTGACTGTTTTTGGAGCTGCACTCAACCAGGTAAATGGAGAGTATTCCATCACACTCCTGACTGTGCCTTGTAGATGGTGGACAGACTTTGCGAAGTCAGGAGCTGAATTGCTCGCTGCAGGATTCCTAGCCTCTGACCTGTGGCTCTTGCAGCCACAGTATTTATATGGCTAGTCCAGTTCAGGTTCTGGTCAATGGTAACCCCAGGATGTTGATAGTGGGGGATTCAGCAATGGTAATGCCATTGAATGTCAAGGAGTGATGGTTAAACTTTTTCTTTGGTTGGAGATGGTCATTGCCTGGCACTTGTGTGGAGTGAATGTTACTTGCCACTTGTCAGTCCCAGCATGGATATTGTCCAAGTTTTGCTGCATTTGGACGTGGACTTTTTCAGTATCTGAAGAGTCACGAGTGATGCTGAACATTGAGCAATCATCAGCAAACATCCCCACTTCTGACCTTGTCAGCCCAAGCCTGGATATTGTCCAGGTCTTGCTGAATTTGGACATTGAATGCTTCAGTATCTGAGGAGTCGTGAATGGTGCTGAACACTGTGCAATCATCAGAGAACATCCCCACTTCTGACCTTATGATGAAGGGAAAGTCATTGATGAAACAGCTGAAGATGATTAGGCCGAGGACACTACCCTGAGGAACTCCTGCAGTGACATCCTGGAGCTGAGATGATTAACTCCAAAAACCATAACCATCTTCCTATGTGCTGGTATGACTCCAACCAGCATTGAGCTTTCCCCTGATTCCCATTGACTCCAGTTTTGCTAAGGCTCCTAGGTGCTACACTTGGTCAAATGCGGCTTGATATCAAAGGCAGTCACTCTCACCTCACCTCTGGAGTTCAGCTCTTCTGTCTATGTTTGAACCAAGGCTGTAATAAGGACAGGAGCTTAGGGATCTTGGTGGAACTGAAACTGAGCATCAGTGAGCTGGCTATTTCTAAGCAAGTGTCGCTTGATAGCACCGTTGATGACCCCTTCCATCACTTTACCAATGATTGAGAGTAGACTGATGGGGCTTTAAATGGTTGTGTTGGATTTGTCCTGCTTTTTGTGTACAGGACATACATGGGCAATTTTCCACATTTGCTGGATACTCTCACAAAGGCAGTACGGATGTAACAGACCAAGCTCAGGAAGCAAAAGAAAACGGTTGTTCATGGGGAAAGTGATGTACCTTGAAAAAAATGAGCGGTGCCATTCAATATATCAGACAAAATAGAGAGAGCGCAGTGAAGCAATAGCCCATGAAATCAGAAAAAAGTGCTCTAACCGTTATCTTAGGTTGCTCTCAATATGATGGGAAAACCCTGCACAAGCAGGAAGAATGCCCAGCAGGGGGAGCTGAACGCCACAACTGTGAGATGTTCAGACATTTTAAAATAGTCTGAAGATCCAAAGTTCATATAAATCATAGTAAGAAAGAGATAACAACAAAACCACGTAAAATCCAAGAAGTGTAAGAGCCATAGGAAAACAAATAACCTTCTTAGGAGATGTTTAAAAAACAGAGTGTAATTACTGGAGCATTAAATTAGAAGTTAACGGTCACCCCACAGAATTCAAGCTAGATACTGGGGCAGGTGTTTCAGTATTATCTAATGAAGTGAAATAGCTTAAAAATATCACATTACAGCCATCCTCCAACCAGTTGCAAGGTCCAGGAGGGACAACACTAAAAATAATAGGCAAACACTTGGCAAGCTAGGGTACATGGATAAAGAAATTATTGAACTCCTGTAAGTTATTCAGAACCAGGAGTCATCATTAGTAAGCAGAAAAGCATGCTTGCAGCTGTGGCAGATTTCCAAAGTTGATGAAGTTGCTGATGAGCAATCTAGTAATGTATTCAGAAATGAATTTCTGTACCTATTTTCAGACTGAGGAAAGCTGAAAAAATATTATCGCATAACCCTAAAAGCAGATGCTAAGTCTACATGTCTCTTCGCAGTGAGGAAGGTCTGTCACCCAATCTTAGAAGAAGTCAAGAGTGAGATTGAACACATGTTACAACAAGGATTATCCCTCCAGTAACCATACCAACAAAGCGATGTACTGGAAGGGTTACAGTACCAAAACCTAATGGTTCAATTAGAAATGCGTGGACTTGCACTCTACTGAACTTGTTCAATTGAGTTGAGTTCCACCTGATGGCATCAGTGGGTGAAAGTCTTATTAAATTAACAAAAAGCACCCTCTTCACAAAATTGGATGTTAACAACAGCTTTTGGCAGTTGCATTGGACAAAGAATCTAGATTGTTAATTACTTTTATTACCCTATTTGGTCTTTATTGTTTTAACAAGTTGCCATTTGGAACTTCTTCTGCACCTGAGATATTTCAAAGAACCATGTCTCAGATCCTAGGAGGCATGGAAGGAGTAATATGCCTTTTGGATGATATTTTCATACACAGTTCATAGAGGGAAGAACATGACCATCAAGTGAGAGCAGTCCTCAAAGTCCTACAAGAAGCAAGTTTGACATTCAATGACAATGAATTTGCAAAGCCTATAATAAATTTCTTAGGGCACATTGTATAAGCTTTGGTAATTACGACCGGCCCACGGAAAGCCGAGGTGATTAAAGAGTCCCCACAGCCTAAAAACATCACAGAATTACAAATGTTCCTTGGCATGATCAACCAAATAGGCAAATTCCTACCAAAGTTGGCAGAAATCGATGAGCTATGATGACAGCTATTGAGACAAAGTCAACAGTGGTGCTGTAAAGAAAACATCATTTTTTCCAACATTACTGCGGGATACTGTGAAGTAGGCTTGTGGGGGCTGAATGCATGTTGTATGTGTGTGTAACTAATTTAATTAAACTGAAGACAGTCAGACTGCATGGTTTAAATCATCAAAGGGATTAGATGTAAAAGCAGGCATTTTGAAATGGGGAGTGACGAGATAAGATGGGACCCAGTAGATACAGTATGAATAGAAATTTGCATTAGAAGATAGAAAAGGAGTTGAATTTCAAAGAGACATTAAGGAAGCTTTACAACTGGCAAAGATCATAAATAAAGCAAAGTTATTTAGTTTTTTTTTCTGAATGTGATGGCCGTAATGACAATGTGAAATATTTTAGGTTCTGGGAAAAATAACTTTCAAAAGAGTTAAGAACAATGGGCTTAAAAGATAAAAGAGGAGAAAATATATTTAAGGAGAGATTGAAAGCCCTATGTGGTGTGTGGCCATATGAGATCTTAAAGCGTGTACTGTGAAGGATGCGGCCTCTAGCCACCTCAGAAAAGTGCTCATTCCAGAAAATAAGATTTTATTTCAAGCCTTTGTTTTCCAATGTCGAGTGAGTGGGAGAGAGAAGCTTGTGAAACACCTTCCTTATAGCAACAGTGGGTGTTGTGTGGTAATATTACTAGATGTTTCATAGATTAAGAATCTATAGGGGTGGTTGCATGTAAAAGGATGTTTATTTGTGAGTTTAGCTAAATAGAAGTCTTTTGGGAAATGTTATAAGACTGTAAGTGCAATATTGTGTGTTTAAGTTTCCTTTTCTTTTGTTAATAAATAGTTTAATTTAATATTTAAGATCCCCAAAAATGGCAGTGGAATCTACTTCTGACTTCAGCACACATACTTTCTCGTAATAAAATACAAATTGTGAATTGTTGTGATAGCTTGGCCAAGTTTCCTTTTGGGATTTTATCAGCCTGGCAATTACCACCTGTCATATCATAACAGTGTTGGAATGCAAAATGCTTTTAACAAGAACAAAAGCCTCCTAAATTCACCAGTGCACTACGATCCAGTGTTAGCAACAATTGTAGCAGCAGATGCATCATCTAAAGACTTGGGTGCAGTGCTGTTTCAAGTTCAAAAAGATGGACCAAGAAGACCAGTTTATTATTCCTCAAGTTCTCTCACAGACACAGAGAAGAGGTAGACAATCATTGAAAAAGAAGCATTAGCAGTCAAATGGGCCTATGAGAAGTTCTCTCATTATGTTATGGGATTAAGGTTTAAAATTGAAACCAACCATAAACCTTTGGTTACTCTTCTTAACCTAAAGGAAATTGCAAAAATGCCACCTCAAATTCAAAGTCTTAGACTGAAACTCATGAGATACGATTCATGTACTGAGTATGTTCAAGGGAAGTACCAGATGACAGTGAATGCATTATCAAGAATACCAGTGGAAGGAGTCAAATTGGCAGACTTAAATTTTATTGAGGGAGTGGAAGCGTATACTTCGCTCATTATCTAACACTTACCAGCCATGGAAAAGAGATTAAACAAACACAGCAACAAGAAGACAAATGGATCCAAATAAAAGTGTATTGCCAGAATGGATGGCTGGATTATACTCCTAGCAATCCAGCACTTCACCAATACTTTGAGCGGAGAACACAGCTCACAATCATCAATGATTTCTTAGCTTTTAAAGACAGACTACTCATCCTTAAAATACTTTGACTTGACATTCTTCAGAAAATCCATCAACGTCACTTGGGAAGAGTGAAATGCTGAGCAAGAACCCAAGTTAGTCTGGTGACCAGGCATCAGTCACTCCATTGAAGAGTTAATCACAAATTGCCTTACATATGCAGTGAATAGCCAAGACCGAACAACTGGCACCATTCACTTTTCCTTTGAGGCCATGCCAGCCCCTGGGAATGGATTTACTTGAGTTCAAAGGCAAAGTTTTCATCATCATCATTAATTATCAACCCAGATGATTTGAAGTGAATAGACTGCATAGCGTCATGGTGGAGGCAGTCATTACCTCACTAGGAAGAAGCTTTGTGACACATGGCATTCCAGATGTTGTGGTGTCGGTCAACGGACCGCAGTTTGCTAACAAGCTGTTCCATTTCTTTGCACAGGAATATCCTCAGTTGAAAGGGGAAGCAGAGAGAGGAGTTTGAACAATCGAGGAATTAATGAAAAAGAATGAAGATATTAACTTAGCCCCTCTTCTCTGCAGAACTTCACTGCTAAAAAATGGGTTCCTGCCATCAGAACTATTGATGGGAAGGCAGGTGCAAACACAACCTCCAGCTCTATAACAAACATTATAACCTAACATGAGCTCAGATGATCAAGAGTCAGTTAGGAAGTGTGATGGGCAGCAAAGAGACAGTCAAGATAATGCTTTCAACTTCAGGCACAGAGCACAAGACTTAAAAGTGCTACAGCCTGGGGAGTGAATGTGGATACAAGATCAAGAGAAAGAAGACATTGTAATAAAAAGAACACCATAACCAATATCTAATAGAATTCAGATGGACCAGGGAAATATCAGAAGGAAACAAAAATCCTTGCTGTCATTGGAAAGAAAACCAATGGAACCTTGGATGTACTATTTAGATACAGATGGAGACAAGAAACCAGAAACAAGTAGAAACCCTACAATAGCCAGATGGAAGGTCCTCCTATCGAATGATGAGACAGTGCACTTCATCCTCATCCTCGAATTGAAATCAGGAGCAGATCAGGGAGATTGGTCAAGGCACCTCAATGACTAATCCTGTGAAATCTGACACTTTGGGGAGAGATGGAGGGGGATGTTGGGATAAAGACTTGGGGGGGCGATATAGAGTAAGGGTTTAACATCAGGAGCACCTGATACTGATGTAACCTCTGATACAACTATGATATAATGTCACATAACTAAGTGACTGAGATCTGGTGGGAAGCAGAAGTACAACCTCATGTAGAGTATTGAGACATATATAGATCTGTAAATAAACAATAACGTTCTTGCACGAATAACAGTTTAGGGGGGCATTGTGAAGGTAATAGGCAAACCTTAAAGAAACCCCATCTAGACTCCAAACTATAAGACATACCTAGCCCAAAGGCCACAGAAAATTACTTTTATTTTTAAATTATTCAGCAAAGTGTTACGACCAGGTGAGGAGGAGTAAACTGGCTCTCCTCTATTCAGCCTCCTCATTTGGCCACAACAAAGGTTTTTAAATTTCTTTTCCCTGTGGCTGCCTTTTCCCATATCCAAATGTATTTTTTACTATCTATGCAGTGAACAATATGGAGCCAATCACAAAGTTTTCTTGAGTCAAAGAACGAGCAAACTTATTAGCTACTAAACCTGAGGGAAAATAAAAAAGACACGATGTTGCACACACACACATATCAGAAGTAAGAAAAATTAGAACCAAATATAAAGTTTAAAGAATATATTTAAGTTAAGTCCTTTGCTTGTCCTTCAGGCATGGATTGTTGAACTTTACAGCTGCTTTAAGTTAGCTGGTTTCTTTAAAATCCCAAAATTGAATTGAAATCCATGCAACTGCATGTGTTGAAACAGTGAATTTCTCCTGAGGTTCTTTCTGATGGATATTCATTATTTCCTGTGCTGGATTTTTAGACTGTAGAGAAAGAGCTTTACTTAACTTAAGAGAGAGAGATAGAGATTTCTTCTTGCTCCATTGGCAGTTTCTCCAGATTCTTCTGCTTCTATTTGGCAAACCTAGTTCTTAAAGTCCTGCTTGCTGTATAATCCAGAGGAATTCAATTGCCATAGCTGCTGTAGTCATTGTTGCAGGACAAGTAACCACATTTTGATGTTTCATCTAAAACTATTGACACATTTCAATATAGTAGAAACCAAGAGGAGATGGGGTTCTTTCATCCTCCACAGGGGATTTGAGTGTCTGTTGGTTGTATATCCTGGCTGGCTAGCAGTTCCCCATTGTCTTGATGGACTCTTGGTCTCTGCTGGAGAGGTAAGCTCATAGAGATGCAAATGACATGTGTTACGATGACAGGAAATTGTGACTGAGTGAGACTTACCTATACCTTCACCAGCTAACCAAATACATTTTGAAATGTTTAAAGAGGACCTGTTTTCTTAAAAGGATACAAGAAAAGACACTGACCAAAATGGCTGTCACGAGTCACCTGACATCTGTAATTCTAAGTTGACCTTTTCTGGAAAATGACTGTATGCATTGCACTGCTGACATGTTGCTCATGGAATTCCACACCTGGGCATGTCAAGGTCCACTTCAAAAAGGGACTCTTGAAAAGAAGGCATTAAAATGCAAAAATAAAAACAAAAAAACTGCGGATGCTGGAAATCCAAAACAAAAACAGAATTACCTGGAAAAACTCAGCAGGTCTGGCAGCATCGGCGGAGAAGAAAAGAGTTGACGTTTCGAGTCCTCATGACCCTTCGACATAACTTGAGTTCGAGTCCAAGAAAGAGTTGAAATACAAGCTGGTTTAAGGTGTGTGTGGGGGGGAGAGAGAGAGAGAGAGAGAGAGAAGTGGAGGGGGTTGGTGTGGTTATAGGGACAAACGAGCAGTGATAGAAGCAGATCATCAAAAGATGTCGCAAACAACAGAACAAAAGAACACATAGGTGTTAAAGTTGGTGATATTATCTAAACGAATGTGCTAATTAAGAATGGATGGTAAGGCACTCAAGGTATAGCTCTAGTTGGGGTGGGGAGAGCATAAAAGATTTAAAAATATTTTAAAATAATGGAAATAGGTGGGAAAAGAAAAATCTATATAATTTATTGGAAAAAAACAAAAGGAAGGGGGAAACTGAAAGGGGGTGGGGATGGAGGAGGGAGCTCAAGACCTAAAGTTGTTGAATTCAATATTCAGTCCGGAAGGCTGTAAAGTGCCTAGTCGGAAGATGAGGTGTTGTTCCTCCAGTTTGCATTGGGCTTCACTGGAACAATGCAGCAAGCCAAGGACAGACATGTGGGCAAGAGAGCAGGATGGAATACTTCTCTTGATCTTTTCATTGAGAACTGTCGGCGCGACATTAGTCATCTCAATTTCTCTGCTCCTCTCACCCATTCTAATCTCTCTCTCTCTGAACTTACTACACTCCATTCTCTCAGGTCCAACCCTGACATTGTCATCAAACCCGCTGACAAGGGTGGTGCTGTTGTTGTCTGGCGCACTGACCTCTACCTCGCGGAGGCTGAGCATCAACTCGCAGACACTTCCTCCTACCTCTCCCTGGACCATGACCCCACCACTGAACATCAAGCCATTGTTTCCAGGACTGTCACTGACCTCATCTCCTCTGGGGATCTTGCTCCCACAGCTTCCAACCTGATAGTCGCCCAACCTCGGTCGGCCCGCTTCTATCTCCTACCCAAAATCCACAAACAGAACTGCCCCGGTAGACCGAACGTCTCAGCTTGCTCCTGCCCCACAGAACTCATTTCTCGTTATCTTGATTCCCTTCTCTCTCCCCTTGTCCAGTCCCTTCCAACCTACATCCGTGCTTCCTCTGACACCTTACGTCACATCAACAATTTCCAGTTCCCTGGCCCCAACCGCTTCCTCTTCACCATGGATGTCCAATCCCTCTACACCTCCATCCCCCACCAGAATAGTCTGAGGGCCCTTAGCTTCTTCCTTGAACAGAGACCCCAACAATCCCCATCCACCAATACTCTCCTCCGTCTGGCTGAACTTGTTCTCACACTGAACAATTTCTCTTTCAACTCCTCTCACTTCCTCCAAATAAAAGGTGTGGCTATTCCTGTCTCTTTATGGGGTATGTGGAACATTCCTTGTTCCAGTCCTACTCTGACCCCCTTCCACAATTTTTTCTCCGGTACATCGATGATTACTTCGGTGCTGCTTCATGCTCTCGTCGGGACTTGGAAATATTTATTAATTTTGCTTCCAATCTCCACCCCTCCATCATTTTCACGTGGTCCATCTCTGACACTCCCTTCCCTTCCTTGACCTCACTGTCTCAATCTCTGGTGATAGACTGTCCACCAATATCCATTACAAACCCACCGACTCCCACATCTACCTCGACTACAGCTCCTCACACCCCGGTTCCTGTAAGGACTCCATCCCATTCTCTCAGTTCCTTCGCCTCCGTCGCATCTGTTCCCATGATGCTACCTTCAAAAACAGTTCCTCTGACATGTCCTCCTTCTTCCTTAACCGAGGTTTTCCACCCACGGTCGTTGACAGGGCCCTCAACCGTGTCCGGCCCATCTCCCGCGCATCCGCCCTCACGCCTTCTCCTCCCTCCCAGAAACATGATAGGGTCCCCCTTGTCCTCACTTATCACCCCACCAGCCTCCGCATTCAAAGGATCATCCTCCGCCATTTCCACCAACTCCAGCATGATGCCACCACCAAACACATCTTCCCTTCAGCCCCCCTATCGGCATTCCGTAGGGATTGCTCCCTCCGGGACACCCTGGTCCACTCCTCCATCACCCCCTACTCCTCAACCCCCTCCTATGGCACCACCCCATGCCCACGCAAAAGATGCAACACCTGCCCCTTCACTTCCTCTCTCCTCACCGTCCAAGGACCCAAACACTCCTTTCAAGTGAAGCAGCATTTCACTTGCATTTCTCCCAACTTAGTCTACTGCATTCGTTGCTCCCAATTTGGTCTCCTCTACATTGGAGAGACCAAACGTAAACTGGGCGACCGCTTTGCAGAACACCTGCGGTCTGTCCGCAAGAATGACCCAAACCTCCCTGTCGCTTGCCATTTTAACACTCCACCCTGCTCTCTTGCCCACATGTCTGTCCTTGGCTTGCTGCATTGTTCCAGTGAAGCCCAACGCAAACTGGAGGAACAACACCTCATCTTCCGACTAGGCACTTTACAGCCTTCTGGACTGAATATTGAATTCAACAACTTTAGTTCTTGAGCTCCCTCCTCCATCCCCACCCCCCTTCTGTTTCCCCCTTCCTTTTGTTTTTTTCCAATAAATTATATAGATTTTTCTTTTCCCACCTATTTCCATTATTTTAAAATATTTTAAAATCTTTTATGCTCTCCCCACCCCCACTAGAGCTATACCTTGAGTGCCCTACCATCCATTCTTAATTAGCACATTCGTTTAGATAATATCACCAACTTTTTTGTTCTTTTGTTCTGTTGTTTGTGACATCTTTTGATGATCTACTTCTATCACTGCTTGTTTGTCCCTACAACCACACCAACCCCCACCACTTCTCTCTCTCTCTCTCTCTCCCCCCAACACACACCTTAAACCAGCTTATATTTCAACTCTTTCTTGGACTCGAACTCAAGTTATGTCGAAGGGTCATGAGGACTCGAAACATCAACTCTTTTCTTCTCCGCTGATGCTGCCAGACCTGCTGAGTTTTTCCAGGTAATTCTGTTTTTGATTAAAATGCAAAATACTGGACTTTAATCAATTGTAATTCTGTCAAGACAATGGGAACTGCTAACCACCCAAATACCCAACAAACATTCAAAACACCCTGTGGAGGATGAAATAACCTCATCTCCTGTTGGTTTCTACTATCTTGAAAGGTGTCAAAAGTTTCTGAGATGAAAATTCAAAAATGTAATTACTTGCTTGACAACAATGACGCAAGATATGTTAATTCCTTTTTGGAATGTACAGACAGGAGGTTTAAGAATTGGTTTTACCAAGCTAGAAACAGAGAAAAATCAAAGTCATCTTGAAAAAGCTGCTAAAGAGAGCAGTAAGGAGTCTCTATCTTGCTCTCCCTCTTTTTCTTTGACTCAAGAAAACCTGGTTTGACTGGCTCCTTACTAAAAAGTAAATACATTTGGATTGGAAAAGGCATCTATGGGGAAAAGGAAAAAGTTTTGTTGCAACCAACTGAGTGGGCTGAATAAAGGGGAGTCAGTTCACTCCTCCTTACCCAGTCATAACACATATCCAATCCTTTTAATAGTCCTTTATGAAGTGGACTATGGCATCCCCATGAGTGAAATTCCATGAACAATGTGTCAGGGTATGTCTGTGGTGCAGTCTGTATAATAACTATTCAGATGTGGTCCACTTACAGTTCCAGACATCAGGTGACTTGTGGCAGCTATCTTTGGTCAGTGTATTTTCTTGTATTTTTTTGAAAGGCTCCCTTTGAACAGTTCAGTATATTTTTGGTTAGCTGGTTAAGTTTTGGTAGACCTCAGTCACAGTTTCCCATTACTATGACAAAAGTGCATTGAATAGCAATTTTTTCTGGTCTGTCACTACTTTGCTGTGGAAAATACTATTTTTAACTTCAGCTTTTATGTTTTTCAAGGTAAGGAATGTTTGTACTGGGAAGTGGAACATGTTACATTTTTACATAGCAATGGTTAGATGCAGAGTAAAGATCCTTCCACTCTGCTTCAACAATGTACAACTTCAGAGAAATAGTCCATTACGGCATCAATGTGACATTTTTTCATCATCCATCCCAGTGATCCTATGAATTTCTCAAATGAAATTGCAGAGAGGTATAAGGAGAGAAATCCAGAGCTTGGGGCCTAGGCAACTAAAGGCATAGCCACCAATGGAGGAGCAACTAAAATTAGGGGTGCACAAGATGCTAGAATGTGGGGAGTGCAGATATTTTGGAGGGTTGTGGGGAGGAGATTTCAGAGACAGGGAAGTATGAGGCCATGGAGGTATTTGAAAACCAGGATGAGAATCCTAAAATCAAGACATTGCCTGACCAGGAGCTAATGCAGGTGAGTGAGCACAGGTGTGATAGGGGAACAGGACTTTCCACAAGTTAGATAGGCAGCAGAGTCCTGGATGATGTCAAGTTTACAGAAGGCTGAACAAGGGAGACCAGCCAGGGGTGTGTTTGAATAATCAAGTCTAGAGTTAATGAAGGCATGAATGAGAGTTTCAGCAGCAGATGAACTGAGACAAAGTGAAGTTGGATGATATTACGGAGGTGGAAATAGGTGGTCTTAGTGATGGCATGAATATGAGGTCAGAAACTCATCTTGCAACCAAATGTGACATCAAGGTTGCAAACAGACTGGCTTAATGTCAAGCTATTGCCAAGGAGGAGAATGGAGTCAGAAGTGAGGGAACAGGATTTGGAGTGCTGATTGAAACCAATTGCTTCAGTCTTCCCAATATTTAATTGGAGGAAATTTCTGCTTATCCACTATTGGGTGCCAGATAAGCCTGATAATTTATTAACAGTAGGAGTCAAGAGAGGTAGTGGTGAGGTAGGGATGTTTGTTGTCAGCACACGTGAAGACTAATACTGTGCTTTCAGTTGATGAAGGGCAGCATGCAGATGAGAAATAGGAGGGGGCCGAGGATCAGTCCTTGGAGGACACCAGAGGCATTGATCCACGAGCAGGAAGAGAAGTTATTGTAAGTGATTCTCTGACTACGATTAGGTGGACAAGAATGGCACCAGGTGAGAGCAGCCCCACTCAGCTGGATGACAGTGGACAGGCATTGGGGAAAGATGATGTCGGTCAACCAAATCAAAAGCTACAAACTGGTTGAAAAGGACAAGGAGGGAAAGATTACCTTTGTCACAGTCAGATAGGATATCATCTGTGACTTTAGAACTGTTTCAGTACTGTGGTAGGGACGGAAACCTGACTGGAGGAATGTAGGTCCGGGAAAGATCGGAATGAACCTCGGAGGTGACAACACATTCAAGGGGTTTGGAGAGGAAAGGGAGGTGGAAGTTGGGTCAGTTGTTTGCAAGAACAGTGTGGTCAGGGGTTGGTTTTTTGAGGGCCCACTGCCTGCCTATTGCATAAGAAGCGCTATGAACACATTGATTTTTTTTCACCAAGATGAAAGGCTATTTCTCATCTTCCATTCTTTCCCCTTGCCCACCATTGCAAACATCCCTCAGCCCTCATCCTACATTACTGATGAGCTCCCCCTTTCTCTAGTTTCTCTCCCACATTCCGCATACCCTCCCCAAGCTCACTTCATCCTAGTGACCCACCTCCTACTCCATCAATCACAATCCCAATAAATAACTGGACGACATAACATTCCTTCCTGGCCTCTATAGCTGATATTGTAAATAGTTCTTCTCTTTCAAATTCACTGTAGTCACCCCTTCCTCAGAAAAACCTAATGCCAACTCCTCTAACTTTATAATTTATGGACCAAGTCCTAACCTCTCTGACTGCTCCAAATTCGTTGAACAAATTGTTGTCTGCAAGATTTTTGCCTGTGTTTCAATGCAATCAGGCAGATTCAACATGGTTTTGTGAAAGGGAAATCATGTTTGACTAATTTATTGGGAGTCCTTTGAGGAAGTAACAAGCAACATGGATAAAGGGGAACCTGTGGCTGTGCCTTCCCAGAAAACATTTGACAAGGTACCACATCAAATGCTACTACGCAAAAGAACTTATGGTCAATGGGGTAACAAATTAGCATGGATAGATCAGTCTTGACTTTATTGAATGGTGGAGCAGTCTCAAGGGGCTGAATGGCCTACTCCTGTTGCTAATTTGTATGTTTGTATGTTTCCTACAGACCTCTGTTTGAGTTCTTCCGGTCAAGTTTCTTCCTGTCCAAGAATCCTGAAATAGCCATAACCCAAGCCATGAACATCATTCTCTATATCTGGAGTATCTTTATCCGATTGGCAGCCACGTTTATAAGCATCACAATATCAAATTCCTTTCCTAAATCACTTGACCACTCTTCCTTTGAGACTAAGCTGAATACACCCCTCCCCCATACCATCAAGCATTTATTCACCCCTACTAATGGCACCTTTTTTTTTGCTCAACCTCCATTTAATTCTTATCTCACTGTGAAGTGTCTTGGGCTGTTTCTAGTTTTAAGTTACTATATAAATGCAAGCTGTTGTTGTTGGTTTACAGTGCCTTTCCTTTTTGCTAAATTGGGATTGTTCCTGCACAGGAAGAGACAAACATCACAAAACTGATTTCATCTTAAAATGTCTTTATTTGGCCCTAAAGCTGGACAGGTTATTATTGAATGGATACGTGAGGTACACAGACAGGGTTCACAAGGTCAGTCTGGTTCAATGACCTTTTACATACAACAGGATAGCCTAGGAAATTGTTCTGGCGATTAAATCAGTCAGGAATTACTTAATTGGCTCTAATTGATTTCAATTATCTATGTAACTCTGAAAATACAGCAAGTGACAAGTTGCTGCTGTGAAGCAGGCCTTCAAATCTCTTCAAAAACAATTTCAGGGAAGATGAAGCCTTCAAACATTTCAACTAGAATATATAATTTCTTTCATAAAAATCAATAAATTAAATGTAATTCTGTGAATTGCAAAAACATATTTTAATTTTACAAGTCGATTGAAACGTTACTAATTTTCTGGAATGTTTCCATCAATGAATTAACTCACCGACTTTGAGGTAAAATGTTTTAGTTGGGAGAAATTCCCATTTCGGTTTTTTAATCAAATTGTAGCTGGCAATCGGTTTCCTTCACTCTGCCCCAGTGCAATATCCTAGCACAATATTTGAGCTGGTGATTTGGCTGCCTCAAGGACTGATCCTGACAATAGCAGCAAGGAGATTCAAGTGACAGGTAACCTGGGACTCAGACCAAACACCACACAGTTTGGGAACAATTGTTATAACTGCTGTGACTAGGGAATAACACCGTCACCTATATGTGCATAATGTGTATGCGATTGTATTGTTTGTGCATTTGAGTTTAAAGGCATGTGTGTATCATAAGGGAACAGCGTTGTATAAAAGAGGGTGTCATTATGGATATGTGTGAGACAGACCTTTAATGTTGAGTATGTTGGTAATTGTGAGACAAGAACATTGGATTTGTATGTATTTGTGACATGGGACTATGTGGTATGTACAGGAAATAGGTTGTTTTCTGTATATAGATATCACATACATGAGGTGTTACATTCACAATGTGTTTGATATCAGAATTCATAATTTTGAGGCTATTGATTCTTAGTGATTCTTCACCAAGTCTGTGGTAGAAGACCACCCAGACAAGCAGTAAATCCCTGCTGTGTGCTTTTAAAAATGTATGGACACTCACAAAAAAAATTGTAGAAGTATTCTTGTGTACAAATCACTTACAATATAATTGATTAATACTTAAACAATATTACTGATAAAATTAATCTAATATATGGATTGTTATTTTAATGCAGTAATCAGCCTACAATTCTATTCAAGGTGGTACAAAAATATAGGCTCATTAATGACATTATTTCTTTAACTGCTGATTCTTTCCTCCCATTGTACCTTGTCATAATTTCCAAAATGTTGTTGCTATTTTCACAACATAGATGTTTTAAAAATTGACTCAGTAGTTGACTGGCACCAGCCTTGGTAAGACCAGGGTACATTAATTGTCTGACATCAGCCTCAGTAAGACCAAGGCACAGTATCATGATGAACTCAATCTCAAATAGTAGCACTACCAACTGGATGTGTTGCAAAACCAGATGGATTGTATAGCATGAAGACCCCTCTGTTTCTAGATTAATGTCACTGGAATTCCAACATGAGGCTCAGGTGAAAATCCTTCCTGTTGTCTTACAATGTGGTTTCCATGGAGATTGTTTATTAATTCAGTTTAAGCTTTGAGGAGGTATAAAATGCTTCATCGCTAGTAAATCAATATTATTCAGTAGCTCAATGATCATTCCCTCTCTGGGTTTTTCCTTTACCCTGTACTGTTCTTAGGGAAGAAAAAAATCTCAATTTAGGGCAACAAAGTCATGAATCTCCTATTGAAAAGGTTGGAAAAAAGACTCAGTGAATCTATCTAGTCAGTAATTGAGAGATTTAGATCAAGTTTAATCAACAAGTTTGTCTGTAGGGATAGGAAAGTGGAGTTGATGTAGAAAATCAGCCATGGACTTATTGAATGTTGGAGTATGTCTGAGGGACCATATGGAAATCTCTTGCTCTTATTTCTTATGTTTATATTCATTAGCTGAGCCAATTTTAAGGGAGTGTATGAGGAGACAGTAGATATTAGCTAGCTAAAAGAAATGAAAAATTTTGTGTGGTTGAAAGGTGATTTAAATGAATTGATTTCTATGAATCATGGAGATGCCACCAGTGTTAGCAATGGTCCTTTATTGGTAAATGTTAATATGGATGTCAGGGTGCATCCAGACTCTGGATAACAGTTTTAGTTCAATTCTTAATTCCTCCCTACACTGGGTGATACACAGCCCCACTGGTTTGGAGTGGAACATGCAAGCTGACAGTCCTGTTTTTTCTGTGAGGACTGCAAACTTGCCAGCTCAAGGGAGGGCATGTACAGGGCTAGTGTTTGACCTTCCTGATTTTGTTTTATCCCAGAGCTGACTTTAACTACTATTCCAGCTTCTTACCATTTCACTTGAACTGCTGTATCAGTCCACAGCAGGCTTTGAGGCAACAAGCATCTCCAAGAAGAAGAAAAAACAAAGGGGAAAGAGCAGAAAAGAACCAGCAATCATTGTTACAAAGTGTTGTTGGTGCTGAAGGTATCAGGCATCCATGAGGAACCTCCAGCAACATAATGGACAGAGGGGAGAAGCTTTCAGTCTTGTGCTTCAGCCTCTTTTGCCCATTGGTAAAATTGTGCACAATAAAATGCACAATTACTGTAAATCCCTGCTCTGCCAACTATATCTCAGAACTCTTCAGTTGTATTGTTGACAAAAGGCACCTTCATTGTAGTACCAGTTTATGAAAAAATAATTTATAAAAAAAGGCAACAATTCGTTTGCAATAAACATGCCAATATAAGACACTTTGTACAGCTACATTCAATTCAATCTTATTTACAAGAAATGCCATTGATAGAAGGGCAGGACATTTCAGGCATTGTGGATGACTCTGTTGGTCACATGGTGAAGGGTCCTGAGGTCATATTTGTACCCATAATGCTAAAGTCTCTTTCTTATCTGGTCAGAAGGCACCCTATTTACAAATACTGCAGCAGAGTTAACTTCTCGTCAGCCAGAGTTTTGGAACATCAGTAACTGACTTTAAAATAATGTATGAATTTGACAAACAGCAGCAGTTTAGCAGTCTAACAGTAACATTGTATTTTTTTGTGGTCTCTACCTTGACAACAGCCACTGGCAGCATGATTACCATAGTGGCAATGCTCCCTGAAGAGACAGTATCCCTGATACAAGCCAGCTGTCAACATTCCTGCATCCCACTGTCTCTAAGAATGCCAAGGAAGCAAAACTTCACAGCTGAAGTAAATTGAAGCATTGACACCAGTCCTCTGGACCCTGAACCAGTGGGATTTAGATTCATTATTGTAATTTCTCTGCCCCCTCCCCCACTGCTCCTTCCCCCAAATTGCCAATCTAAGATGCCTAAGTTTGTGGTGCAAAGTTCCCGCAGCAGGTGAAGGGTAAACTTGTAATGAAAGCTACTTATATTTTCATGCCCTTGAAGCTGGCTGTTCTTTCTCCTCTCAGCAACTGTTTGTGTATGGAATAAGAAACCAGGAAATGGGCAAATAACAAGAACAGGGAGTCTTACTGATAAGAAAAAAAATACAAAATCCGAATGTTCTTTTCCACAGATCGCTCCAATAGCTACTGTAAATAATTCTAGACCATAAAAATATTGAAATTAATAACCAGAAAAGGAAGTATGACTGCCAATAATTTTGGACATGCTACTTAAAGAAAAAGTTCAGAAACAAATATTTTTCTATTTTACAGTTTTCTGCAGGGTTTATAACAGTGAACTGATGATTATCTGGATAAATGGTACTGCAAACAGCTGGACCAGCTGTTTCCAGACTCTTCTATTCACACAGAAAAAGAAAATTTCCTACAAAGGAGAGTTGCTATGGTAATAGCTCTTGCGAGACTAGTCACGGTGTTTAAAGGCAAAGGTGAATACAGCGAAGCAGTTGGATAAATGATCATACCATTGTGTCACCAATTGTGTCTGGAGTTTCAAATCTATTATTTTTTAAATCAAATATTTGAAAAAACAAGCAAATTTGAGCAATTCTTCTCATGGACATTATGTGGTGAGTTCAGCCACTGGATCTTCACAGCAGGCTGTTCCAGGAAAAGAGCCAGCCCGGATGTAATACCATCTCACTGGGGTTGAGTAAAATAGGCAGTGCTACTATAATGTTGTAATTTAAGAAGATAGAGTTGATCTTTTTTATTGAGAATGTTAGTCCAGGAATTCCATGCTAACACACTTTCGCTTCATCTGTTCCAATCATTGAAGTTTACGATGAATCACAATAAAGCATGTGGTAAGATTCTTGTATTGTAAATGTACTTTTTTTAACTGGTTGATTCTTTGCAAGTGGACAATTCTTGATCTTAATTGCTTTTCAGATTGTTCTTCTAGCCTAGGTGTATTTCCTATTCCAGGTAAATTCTTTACTTGTCTCTGATGTAGCTAAGTTTATACTTCTTCACTGGCATAGGTCATCGTGCTGGGATGCAGCAAGTCTTTTGTTAATGTCTTGAAGCAAAGCTCAAAATCAAAGCTCAAGATCACCATAAAGGGTAAAGCACAGAGCTCCGTTGATAGAGAGTTCTACTGCTTCCCCATGCATGAACACACAGAGCTTCCCTCCATTCAAATATGGCTTTCATTGTCAAAATTATCAATGTCAGATGGCAAGAATTTTGAAAAGTCAGAATCAAAGACGATTATAATAGTTTTACATAGCCACGCTGTGTGAGAGGATTTTCTTCTGCAAGAGATATTTCATATCTTTCAGGAAGAAGCAAGTCTTAACGAAATTCCATTTCTATCCAGTTTTGAACCACCCCCAAAGTACCACCTGGGGAAAGTAGCATTGTTGAGCCAAGAGTTGCAGAATGACATATCTCTCAAGTCCTGATTCTAGCGTTACAGTCATGATAGTTGAGTAAGCAAGGGTCATCAGACAAAGGCTCATGGGCAAAGACAGAGTCATTCGAAGAGCATGTACTGTTGCTGTCTTCACACAAGGGAGAATACTGCTCAAAAGGAGTGGAGAGGTCCAAATACTGTTGAGGGAGAAAATTCAGGCACACTTACTTCACATCACAATCATTTACAAAATACAGTATATGTTAAGAACTAAGTTATCTTTGGACTTTTATGTACCTAACTGTTATAAATTTTTCTCTGTAATAAGGGAACTGGAGTGTGTAGTTGGCTATTACACTGACTTTTTATATTTCAGGCTTAGGTTCCCATCCAGTGCCTAAGGATAGAATGAAAGTCTCTTCTATTTAAATGAAATGCATTTTACCAGGTTCAATCCAATTTTGAATGAACACCGATTCTGAAAACTACCATAATTAAGCAAAATTTTACTTGAACATCTCACCACAGGCTGCTAAGCCAGGTGATGTAGGAAATGGAGATACTTGTGCAGCAGAAACGCTCTTCTGAGGCTGCGGGGTGGGGGAGGTCAAGGTACATTGGTGAAGCATTTTATCCATTATGTAGCTGACAAAGGAATGTTTGCATTCCACATAGTGAGCATCTTACACCCTTGCTGGGCACATAGATACACCAAAAAAGAAGAATAACTTTTTTTGCTTCAAATTGTCTTCTGCTATGTCACAATTCATATAGATTGTCCCAATGTTCTTATATTCAATTACATGGAGCGCTATTGGGTGGAATTTTCTGCTTCTGCCAGCAGGTGGAACCATGTAGGGCGGGGCACTTAATTTGGCAGGAGGCGAAAAATCTATTTCCTGATGGCAGAATAAACTGTTGGAATTTTGTTCTCCCAGCTTTCAAGGCAGGTTGAGCTTCCTGACGAACAATGGCGGGAACCTCATTTGCATTCATTGGCACCTCATGCAAGCTCATTAAAAGGCCACCTCACTGGAATTAAGCTTTCCCTCAAATTAAGTACCCCGCCAGTGAGAATTTAGAACTTCATTTTTACAATTGTATATAAGTGACGTGCACCCGGCGAGCTTCACCTTTTCCACGACTTTGCGGTCCGTAGATGTTGTTTTCTCCTTCTTGGGGACCCCGTATAACTTAATTCAAGGTCAGCACATGGCTGACTAAAGGGACACCATAATAATCATGAGGCAACTGGATGTCAAAGATGCTCACTTGTGTTCTCCTCTCTATGGTGAAGCTCGCATTGCAGCAGGTTTATTCCCTATTCATGGGTCTCAGAAGATCAAGGCCCCAGCAAGGTGTGGAGCTGCCGTTCATTCTGTGCTATTTGCCATTGGCTGCAGTCAGAGGCAGGGATGAAGGGAGGGAGGGAGGTAGAGGGCTGCCAACCTGCAACTCCAAACATCCACCCCCCTGGGTGAATGGTCACGGCTGACAAGGGATCATGTGGTTAGTCTTTCTATGCTTCCAGTGCAATGGTCTCTCTATAGAGTCTTGAGGATAGAGGAGGCAAGTGGAAAAGTGTCAGCATGAGGCTTCTTGCACATGGCTCTCATCACCTGGTCAAAGAGCAATGTTTCCATACACAGTCATGAATGAACAAGAGGAACACCCATCTCTGGTCCTTTACTTGGAAGGGGTTGGTTGGGGATGCCATTACTAGATGGAGGCCAAGTGGAGGTCTTAGCACTTGCCTGCTGGCTTTAAGATGGATGGAAACCTGTAAAGGACACGCTCGCTTAATATATCGCTTCAATTTGTTCACACAGCCACTGAGGCATCAATGATGTAGGCTGCAGCCAAGCCTGCCTTAGTAATGGTTCTCATCCAGATAAGGAGAAGGAGAGCCCATCGCAGGTTGGCACCAGGCCAGCAGGAGCAAGGGCCTGAGCAGCAAGAGACAGTGGGGCCTCGATAAGGTCAAGAGGCTGGCAAACATGGACCACTGCAACAGTGAGCATTGGCCTGACAATGAGTATCGCTGGCAGTACTCTTACCTAGAGATGAGCGAAAGACAAAGCTGGAGGTGTCCTCGTATGTCCTGGAATGTGGTTGCTCACATCTGCAAGCTTCTCTAGTATCATCTATGGCTGCAAGGACTCTGGAGGATTGGCGCAGAGCTCCTGGCCTGCAGTGAGCGACCTGGGAAAGGACAGCATCTGGGTGCTTTTACATATGGCACCAGGACCTTTGAACCCATCTGGTAATGGTGGGGTGGGCGACTTACTGCCACAAAATTCACCGAGCTCCTCAACCCCAGCAGGAATAAGGCAATTATCCCACCCACCACTGCACTTAGGTGGAATTTTTCAGTCTGGATACCATCATCTATCTTAAAGGGAATCAGATAAAAGTTGCTTTTGGAGCGGTTACCTTGGAGGTCAGGGACTATTTGCTCTACTGCAAACAAGCCTATCAATAATACTCATTATCACTGGGATCACATTATTTCTATCTGTTGGAAGAATGAGATGGTTTTGGGAAAGATTGGGCTTGTGCAACAGCCTTTCTTCTTCTATTTGTTCATGGGAATTTCTGGCAACGACATCATTTCTTTGCTGATCTGTTATTTGTCATTGAGAAGGTGCTGCTGAGCTGTTTTGTTGAACAACTTCAGTCTGCAGGTACATCCACAGTACAGTACTGTTAGGTAGGGTGTTCCAGAACTTTGAGCCTGGGACGATGAAGGAACAGCGATCTATTCCCATGTCAGGACTGTGTATGACTTGGAGTCACACTGTAAGAGGTATTTTGCTTTTGGTACATTTGGATGCACAGAGGATGAAATCTGTTTAGGGGAGAAATCTTGAAAGCACAGCAAATGCACTATGAGGTGCACTAACCTCATCTGATATTGAAGTCAAGACTTTGTCAAGTTCTGCCACCAGCTGTTTGAATGTTGGTCTCTGAGAAGCCACTGCATGCCAGCACTCCCTCATCAGCAAATACCTATAAGAGAGAAATATAATTTTTAGGATCCAATAGTTGACAATAGTTTCAGACAATCACACATGTTGAACGTAATCCAGTCCGCCACAGTGGGAAACATGGCGGCCGGGCCCAGTTAGCTGTGGGAGAGGCCGCACATCAGTCTCCCAGTAGATGGAAAATCTCTGTGCTTAAACCAGAGGCGGGAATGGGCCCGTGCGGGAAACTTGTTTACATGTAGTGGGATGTCAATTCAGCTCATAAATGAGACAATTGATAACAATGATCCCTGAGCCCACTGGTATTTGTTGGTGGCTCAGGGATTAAATGGGAGTCGCACGGCTTTCCCTTGACTCCGAAGGCCACCCAGCAAACTCTGTCAGGTTTGCCAGCAGCCTACCAGATGGATCCCTCATTGTCAGGCTCTCTGTGTCCAAACAAGGGACCTGACATCAGGAAGGGGAGGGCCACTGAAAGCCACCCCCTTGCCCTTGCCTCTGACATCCCCCCCAACCCTCTTACTCCTACTTCCTGAAACACCCATCCTGCCCTCACTCACCTGAGACCAGGAATCCAGTGGTGCTGGAGAGCTGCCAGCAGCAGCCACCACTCCCAGTGGTGCTGCCAGCAATGGAGAGCTGCTGGCCTCTGATTGGCCAGCAAATCTCGGCTGGCAGGATTTCTGCCACCAGGATCTTAAGATCTACTCCTACTTCTATTTCTTATTATCAGTTGTCTGCACATGTTAAAGACGGCCTGCCCTTCTTAAAGGAAAATTACACCTGTTATACAGAAGCAGCTGATCACTGTGGAGGAATTGTTCATAAGGAAAAGCACACCAAATGGAGAAACAGGCAAGATAGAAAGGTCCCAGGTTTTCTGCTGTGGTGATGGAGGCATTAGTACAAAGGTGGAAAGAAGGAGAGAAAGAATGAATGGCCACCAAGGCACAACCTGAGGAGGGAATGGGAGCAAATGGCCAGGGTGGTCAATTACCAAAGTTTGGCTCCAAGGACCTGGCAGCAGTGCCTCAAGAAGTTCAATGACCTCATTTCAGTGGTCAATATCAGTGAATGTATCTCCCAAGGGCATCTCTTCCCTTCGCACCACCAACCTCTCACATTTCTTAATGAACCATATGATTATCACTCAGCCATCTGGAATCAGGACTCATGCTTAACATTCAGATGCTCCATCTCATCCTCACACATGTACCAACACTGCCAGCCCAACATTCAACTCACTGCCTCCACATACGTTCAGTTATTCATCCATGTCACATCACTCAAACACACTGCAGCACAATTAGACATTATTCCCTTTCTCTTACACTAAAAGGTGGCCCATAACAGGAAGAAACAGAACAGAACCAGAGAGGGACAGACATGCCTGCTTCAGCTAAGCCCTTTGGAGGAGATGGTGCTCCACATCATTAGGATGGTAGTGATACAGCTCATGCATGTGAACGCTAAGAACGTTCAGGATGACGTTATGTTTCTACCTTATTCACTTCCTCAACTCCCACCTCACCCTCAATTTTTATTGGCATGACGTTCAAGCTGCAGATGGTGTGACCGTGGGCTTCTTGCTGTCCTTCTCTCACCCAACCCTCCCCTTGTACATTTATGCTTTCAGATACTTAAGAACTCCTGTCTGGCCAGCCAATGCAGCATCATTATCAAGGGAAAGAGCTACACCAGACCTTGGATGAAGAAACACCATCACTTGATCTGACAATCACAGCCACTGGCTCAAATATTGGCACTGCACATACCCTTGAGGGTAGTATAGAGTTGGGATCTTCA
Organism: Carcharodon carcharias; assembly: GCF_017639515.1. Classification (NCBI taxonomy): domain Eukaryota; kingdom Metazoa; phylum Chordata; class Chondrichthyes; order Lamniformes; family Lamnidae; genus Carcharodon; species Carcharodon carcharias. Next base: position 71,307,975 of record NC_054474.1, on the reverse strand, counting down.
CATGGTGCGTCATCAGGCAAAAGTGGGGTGCAGCCAATGTGCCATTCCCATGGGGCACAGTCACAGACTAATTCTACTGGACAGTACTCAGATGAGGACTTTGATGGGACGGTACTGGAGAACACTGATGAGCATGCATATCAAGAACCTTAGTGTTTCGGTAGGCCTGCCCTAGAGCCTGTTGTCATTGACAAGGAGCTGGAGGAGTCGAGCTCCAACTTTGCACAGGGCTTTGTGCAGAGCTTGGAGCCCATCCTTCTCAGTGTAGAAGTGGTGGCCAACTCCACCACCACATTTGTGGATGCACCTATGATGCAATGTCTGGTGCCCCCTGCCTCAGCTTCAATTGCAGCACTGGTGTCTCAGTGCTACAGTGCAAGCTCAAACAGTGGTAATCTATGTTTACTGTCATGCAGGCTCAGATTGCTGCCAAGGTAGCTGCATATCTCAGGGATCAAAGTATCGTGTAGGTTCTCACTGTCTAGCAATCTGCTGGATTACTCAAGTTGCTGAGGCATTGCCCCAGGGGTGTGGTAGTTGCTAAATGGTCAACAGACCTGCTGTTCTCTCTCTGGATACTAGTGTTCATGCTCCTACACTGTCACTTTGTCAGTCCCTCTGCTGTTGTTTCTTAGCCTGCCAGTTTAGACTGTGATACTGCAGTCCAAACGAGGACCTAAAGGCTGAGAGCTGCTCAAGGTCAACCTACAAGGCTGTCTACAGTTTCCTCCAGTGAAAATTAGTAGCCTTCTATCAGCCATGCTGCAGCCACTGGGATAGCACTGTGTAGGAGAACAAGGATAGGCAAAAGAACATGGGAAACAATCACTTAGGGGATGCATAAGGGAAAAAGGCTCAGTTTTGTTTGTATACAGGTAATTGGATGTGTTGTTTGTTTGTTTGTGTCATATCTTCGCATCCACTTTATTCCCTTTGGGAAATAGTATAAGTGTTTGATGGATTAGCAAGCTGATTATCAACCTGTTTGAATTGGATGCATTGTTATATAAAGTTGATATGGAAAGGTTTTTTGCGGGTGTCTTTTATTTCAGGATTTTGGCCAGGAGGATACAGTGATGATCTGTAGCAAATGGATTAAAAGCAGGTAAATTGTGCACCCACATCCCTGCCTCCTCCTCCTTGTTCCCCCGAACTGGCCTCTGAATGCTGAGTGGCATGGACTGCACCCTCAAGGTAGTCAGGTCACAGCAGACCATAATGCACTTTGACACCCACTCTAGTGTGTACTGGAAGGCTCCCTCTGAGCAAGCCAGGCAGCAAAACCATTGCTTCAGGATGATGACTTGCTTCATATGTTCCTTGTAGTTGTATGGCCCAGTTAGAGCTGCAGATGGCAGAGAAGAGTCCTGAGCTAGATGGACATTGGATGTGCCTTGTCACAGCTCCAGTATCCCCAACCTCTAGCTTGTTGTGGTGGCTGAAAGACGGCAAGACTGCCTCAGGATGAAGACGCATGATTGTTGTTGGAAGTGCTGGGAATTGGTGTGCCTACCATTTTCAGCTGCTCCAGCTTCCATAGCACTGTCAGTAATGTCACCAAATTTTGCAGCCACACAGATAACCCAAGACACACGTAGTCAGCCGTGTTGAAGGTGCCTCTACCAATCCTGCACAGCATATTTATCTGGATGTGCCTTTTAAGTCTTCAGGTGCTTCATAAGACTATAGCTGCTGTCTCAAAATGTTGAAAGAACAAAGGCATTCTGTTACAATTGAGTTCTGATTGTATCTACCTTTTGTATTTTCCCTGTTACGTTAAGTTGTTCTGGGTCCCTTAACAATGTTAGTAAGGGTATGTTGTAAACACTCATATCTACGTTTTTCCTACGCTTCTTTCTGTCCTTAACAGTCAATTTCACTCTTCCAGGGGAGCTGTGTTCACAGAGGTTGTTGGGATGGCAGAATCCGTATTTTTTTTAAAAATTAATAGCTGAGAAAGGTAAAGAAAAGTTTAGAAAGTTTATATGTAAAACCAAATGCAATGCTGATGAGTTACTTACAGCTCATGTGTACAGTTGGATGGCTTGTCCATTCGATGGCCCTCCTTGAGAAGTTTGAAGAGCTCCTCCACAGGGATACCGGGATAGGGAGAGCCACCAAGTGTGAAGATCTCCCACATCAAGACCCCAAATGACCATCTGCATTGGGAATAAGCCAAGCATTCATTCTGTTGTCTAATTACTTGAAAACATTCCAGGTCATGATCGTCAGTATTGTGATTGAGAGAATTTACAAATGATCCACAATATGTTTTCATGAAATGATGAGAATGGCATCACGTGCAATTTTACTTTCATACAGCAAGGCTGGATTAATCACATTGTTCATAATTCAGAGCAATTTAAAATAAAACTCATTTTTTCAAGCGATCACAAGGTAATTAGAGATGATGAAGGAAGCCGTTTGTTCCATTTGTATTCATCCAACCACTCACCCCTTTGTAGTATTCAATTCTTGCTTTATAATTAAAAGTACCTTTCTCTGGTTGAAAGCTGTGTCCCCTAGCTCTCATCTCAAAGATTAATTGAAAGCAATATTCTGGGTTAACACTTTCTATATCCTTAACATGTTACATAATATCACTTCCTCTGTTTTGCCTCTGGTACTGTACCATTTTTCTTGTTTCTTGTTGTTAGGTGCAGCCATGGCTTCTAATGTCAGTAGTGAATAACTCAGATCACAGAGAGCATGTAGTCTGGATACCCCCCCACCACTTTCCCCCCTATAGGATAACTCATATATTGGATGACTCAGATTATCTCACCTTGTTTGCTGAATGAGAGATGGCAAGTGGCTCAGATCATCTGTCTCCTCTAGATAAAGGTATGCCCTGCCCTTCTCATTGCAGCAGGACTTACAACATGGTTAACACTCACACCTACACTATACTGTATCTTGAATGGTCCCTTCAATTGCAGTGGATTCCACAAAGTTAATCACATCCAGAATAAATTATATTCAAACTTCAATAGGAGCCTCCATCAGTAAAGTGTATTAATATTTTGACAGAATGTCTAACTTGTCAATCCATTCAGTGCAGAGTGAAATAACATAGCACTGGCAGGCTCCTGTCAATCATCTAGACTAGCTTTCTTACATTCAGTACAGCCTGTTCAGACTGAGCAAGAGGAAATCCAATACTTAAGGGCACTTAAACATGATCAGTACTTACACATCACTTTGGTGTGTGTACACTCTGTCAAACAAGGCCTCTGGCGCCATCCACTTTACTGGCAAGCGACCCTGAAATGAAACATCAAAGTCATCATCAGTCAGCCTAATATCCCCTTTGGACAAATTCAATGTACTTTCACATTAACATCTATGACAAACTGTCAGCCATAGGTTCATGCATCAGAGTTGCAAATATTGCAATAAACAATGTGCACAGGGACTGTCCGGAGCACATTACTTAGTTGGGCCTACAATACAATATTTATTTGTGTTTGCTTCTTTCCTCTTTCTGACGTGGATGCGATTTTATTAATTTGAATAGTGCTCCAACAGTTTTCCCAAAGATATTGGGACTCTATTCAAATAAATAGAATTAAATCAAGGTTGACAGATTTGGGAGATCTCAGAGCTGACATGCTGAGTGTGCTGATCTCAACTGGGCTGGAGGGCAGCATAATTGACCTGGATGTCTGGGGTGGCATAAATTACAACTGTGCTTTCATGACATTTTAAAGTAATCTTACTACTTTTCAGGTCACTGGTAGCCCTATAACTGATTATGTTTAATTGTGTCTATCCTATATATCCTCTAGTTAGCGGGAAGATTCTTCCTGTTTCCACCTCACTGGAAGTTTGTTATATCTGTACCCAAAATAAGCTGCGCATTTTGTTTTAGTCTTAAAATTCCTTAGTGGCTGATCCTTTCAGTCCTCAGTAATTCAAATAGAACCTTAGAATCATAGAAAAGTTACAGCGCAGAAAGAGGCCATTCAGCCCATCATGGCTGCACCAGCTATAAAAGAGTAAAAAAGAAACTAGATGCTCATTTCTAATCCTACTTTCCAGCACATGGTCCATAGCCTTGCAGGTTACAGCACATCAGGGGCAGACCCAGGTACCTTCTAAATGAGATGAACGTTTCAGCCTCAACCACAAGTTTAGGCAGTGAATTCCAGACATCCACCACCCTCTGGGTGAAAAGGTTTATCCTCATGTCCCCTCCACTCCTTCTACCAATCACCTTAAATTGACGCCCCCTGGTAATTGACCCCTCAGCTAGGGAAACAAGTCTGTCCTGCCTTCCTTATCCAGGCCCTTCATAATTTTGTACACCTCAATTAGGTCACCCCTCAGTCTCCCCTGTTCCAAGGAAAATGACCCTAGCCTATCCAATCTTTCCACGTAGCTGCAATTTTCAAGCCCTGGCAGCATTCTTGTAAATCTCCTCAGTACTCCCTCGAGAGCAATTATGTCCTTCCTGTAATGTGGTGACCAGAACTGTACACAAAATTCCAGCTGTGGCTTAACCAGCATTTTATACAGTTCTAGCATTACATCCCTGCTTTTGTATTCAAAACCTCGTTCAATAAAAGAAAGCATTCTATATGCTTTCTTTACTCCTTATCCACCTGTCCTACCACCGTCAGGGACCTGTGAATATGCACTCCAAAGTCTCTCACTTCTTCTACCCCTCTCAATATTCTCCCGTTTATTGACTATTCCCTGCTTTGTTTGCCTTCCCCAAATGCTTTACGTCACACTTTTTGAGATTGAATTTCATTTGCCACTTTTCCATGCACTCAACCAAACCATTGAAATAATTCTGGACACAACAGCTATCCTCTTCACTGTCAACTTAGCAGCCAATTTTTGTGTCATCTACAAATTTCCCAATCATGCCTCCCACATTTAAGTCAAAATCATTAATATATACAACAACAACAAGGGCCCCAACACTGAGCCCTCTCAAATGCCACTGGAAACCACTTTCCACTTGCAAAAACATTCATCAACAGTTACCCTTTGTTTCCTGTCGCTGAGCCAATTTTGGATTCAATTTGCCATCTTCCCCTGTCTCCCATGGGATCTCACTTTTCTGACCAGTCTGCCATTTGGGACCTTGTCAAATGCCTTACTGAAATCCATGTCGTCAACATCCACTGCACTACCCTCATCAATCCTCCTTGATACTTCCTCAAAAAATTCTATTAAATTAGCTATCACTGATCAATCCGTGCCTTTCTAAATGACAGTTTATACTGTTTCTCAGAATTAATTCCAATATTTTGCCTACCACTGAAGTCAGACTGAATGGCCTATAATTTTCTGGCCTAAATGTTGGTACAATGTTGGCAGACCTCCAATCCTCTGGTACCTCACCTTATCTAATGAGGATTGGAAAATGATCCTCAGAGCGTCCACTATTTCCTCCCTGACTGCCTTTAACAACCTGGGATACAATGCATCCGTCCTTGGTTAATTATTCACCTTCAAGGGTGACAGTCCCTCCAGTACTTCCTTTCTCTTATGCTTATTGTATCTAATATTTTGCACCCTCCCCCACTCCTTAACTAGAATGTCTGCATCATCCTTCTTCTTAGTGAAGACAGAAACAAAGTGCTCATTGAGAACTCTGTCCACATCTTCAGCATCAATGCACGAGTTACCGTGCACATCTGATAGGCCCTCCCCCTTCCTTAGTTATTCTCTTGGTCTTAATGTACTGGTAAAACATCTTTAGGTTTTCTTTGATTTTACCTGCCAATATTTTTTCATATCCTCTCTTTGCTTCCCTAATTCCCTTTTTTACTTCACCCCTGTACTTTCTATACTCTTCTGGGCTTTCCACAGTATTTAGCTTTTTGTAACGGTCATAAGCTTTTTTTTCTGCTTTATTTCACCATGTATGCTTCTGGATAACCAGGGGGCTCTAGATTTGGTAGTGCCACCTTTTTTCTTTGTGGGGACATGTCTACAGTGTGTCCGTAGAATTTTGCTTTTGAATATCTCCCAATGATTTGACACGGTTTTCCTTTCTAGTTGTATCCAGTCCACCTTTGCAAGTTGACCTCTCCGCTTTGTAAAATTTGTATTTCCCCAATTTAGAACTTTTACTCTTATTCTATCTTTGTCCTTTTCCATCATGATGCTAAATCTACCTGTAGTTAGATTTAGATAGTCACTATCTCCTAAATGGACCCCCACTGCTACTTCATCCACTTGCTCAGCTTCATTTCCTGAGACTAAATCTAGAATTGCACCCCCTCTCATTGGGCTTGTTATGTGCTGGCTGAAAAAGTTCTCTTGACTGCAGTTCTAGAATTTTGTGCCCTCTGTGCCTTTAAAATGTTGGTATCCCAGTTGATATTAGGATAGTTGAATTCTCTAACCATTACAGCCCTACTGCTTTTGCACTCAGAAATTTGCATGCATATTTGCTCTTCTAACTCCCTTCCACTATTTGGGGGTCTATAGTTCACTGCTAGCAATGTGGCTGCCCCTTCTTTATTTTTGAACTCATCCCATGTGGCCTCATTTGATGCTTCATTCAGTATCTCACCCTTCCTCACAGCTGTAATTGATTCCTTAACCAATAATGCTACACCCCCAACTTTTTTATCCCCCTCTCTATCCCCCTGCCTGAAAATTCTATTGCCAGGTGATGTTGAGCTGCCATTTTTGCCCTTCTTTAAGCCAGGTTTCCATTATAGCAGTGATATCATGCTGCCATGTATCTATCTGTGCCCTCAGCTCATTGGCTTTATTTGTTATCCTCCTTGCATTTACAAATACACTTAACAATGCCAAATTCCTGTGCTGTACATTGTTGTTCTTTCACAGAGTGCTGACCCGTACTCTGCTAGTCACACATTCTTCTTTCTTACCTTTATGCCACTATCAGCACCTTCTTCAGCCCTTACCACTACCATTAACGCTCCCTTTGTCTTGTGTCATCTTTGTTAATCTCTTCTTAGCCCTCACCTATCGCTGACCTTCTATCCAGCTTCACCTGCTCCACCCCCTTAAACAATATAAGCTCCATTACTTTCTACTTCTCTTTAATTCTGAAGAAGAGTCACATGAACTTGAAACGTTAACCCTGTTTCTCTCACCACAGATGCTGTCGGACCTGTTGAGTTTGTCCAGCATTTTCTGTTTTTGTTTTACTTTTTAACCTGTGCTTCTCCTGTTTTTCAGAATCACTCACTAATTCTCCATCTCCTGTTCCATGCTCTGAATTTTACCTCAGGTTCCCAGCCCCCTGCCAATCTAGTTTAAACCACCACCTCCCCACCCCCCCAACCGCACTAGCAAGTCTCCCTGCGAGAATATTCATCCCAATCTTGTTCAGGTGTAGACCGTTTGGCTTGTGCAGTTCCCTCCTTCCCCAGAACTGATCCCAATGCCTCAGAAATCTGATGCCCTCCCTGCTACACCAGCTTTCCAGCCACGTATTCAATTGATCCATTTTCCTATTTCTATACTTACTTGCACATGGGACTGGGAGTAATCCTGAGATTACTGCTTCAGTGGTCCTGCTTTTCAATCTCCTTTCCTAGCTCCCTGAAATCTGCTTTCAGGACTTCACTCCCTTTCCTTCCCAAAACACTGGTACCAAAGTGTACCACAACCTCTGGCTGATTACCCTCCCCCTGAAGAATGTCCTGCAGCTGCTCCTTAACCCTGACACCAGGGAGGCAACATACCATCCTGGATCATGTCTATGGCAACAGAAACGTTTGGATGTTCCCCTAACTAATGAATCCCCTATCACTACTGCTCTTCCCATCTCCTTCCTCCCCTCCTGTACAGCAGAGCCACCTGTGGTGCCACAAACCTGGTTCTGACTGCACTCCTCCAAGGAACCAGTATCCAAATAGAAAAATGTTTGGTGAGCAGGATACCAGGGGACTCCTACACCACCTGCCTAGTTCTCTTGGATTGGCAGTTAGTCACCCATTCCCTTTCTGCCTCCAGGCTCCTAAGTTGCGGTGTGACCACCTCACTGAACATGCTATCTGTACAGCTCTCAGCCTCGTGGGTGGGCCAATGTGACTCCAGCTGCCACTCAAGCTCTGAAACCTGGAGCTTGAGGTCTGCAATTGGTGACAGTTCCTGCACATGTGGTCAGATAGGACACCGATTGCATTCATGGCTTCCCACATATTACAGGGCGTGCATTCCACTTGACTGAGCTGTCCTGCCATGGCTTCAATTTTCTTCCCTCATGTTAACTTTATTTTACTTTGTTTACTTATCTTACTTTATTTCATCTGACCTTGAATTAACTTTACTTCCCTATTCCTTGTGTTTTTTACTGAGATCTAAGTAGCTCCTTCTTTTAAGAAGAATGTGTTTTTCTAATTTTCAGCTACTTGAAGACCTTCCCTTACAGCAGTTTCTCACCAACTGATGAGCTTATGTTTCCCCTGTAATGCCATTCTTGTATGTTTTCTAAACTCAGCTCTCTCATACAGCTTTTCAACTCCAGGTCTGTCCTGCAGGCTGAGAAAGATGGAGAAAGACAAAGAAAAGAGCACCTCCCTCCCCTCTTCACTGAACTCCCTTCCCACCAAACTCGCAGTAATTCCACTCTAACAGTGCAATCCCTTTTCAGTCCTCAGTTTATTTTCTGGCTTTCTTGGATACATGAATTCCCAATCCAATTGTCTCATTTCAGTCCTTGATGGATTTACATTTTGAAGAATGAGTTCAACTAGGGCAGATACATGCTTGTAGTTTCATGGTATTTTGTGCTTATCTAATTTCAGAGAATGGCAGCCCCATCTGTGCTTGTCAGGGCACTCTGCTACTTACATTGGTGGTTTTCTTGTAGTAATCAATGTTGTTCACACCTCGTGCCAGACCAAAGTCTGCAATTTTCATGACATTGTCTTCAGTTACCAACACATTCCTGGCTGCCAAATCACGATGGATACACTGTAAAAGGCATTAAAACAATGTACTTGGTGTACTCACATCTCTGCGCCACAGCACAAGCTTCCAAGAAATGGAAAGTAAAGGAGTACAGTAACACAGAAAAAATCTGGCACAATGTAGTGTTACAATGATAGAGAGTATCGTGCTTATTTGAGGAAATGCTCTTTAACATAGCACATTACTGCTCAATATGTGGCCCACTAGACACTAACAATGGCTTATTTGCAGTCCAAGTGTCTAAGCTATCAGTGCAGCAGTGCTCCTTCATTAAGCAGTCAGATGTAAATTATGCTGGACAGCTAAGTGACAAGCCTGGAAAATTTAATCCCCGCCCCTCATGGCTGCTCTTGCTAAGTCACTGTAATGTGAGCCGTGTTCCCCTTTGCTTGCGAGGGGTGGATGTTGTTTTTGAACCATCATCTTACTTGTAGAACATGGGAAAAGTGAGATTGTGCCCTTCCCACATTTCTCAGTTCACACGACCTTTCACCTATCTCAAGGGGCCAAAACACATACCCAAACTCCCTAAATTAAATGAACAATCCACCTGGGCCTCATCCAAACAAGCTACCTACAAAACCTCTGTGCAATTTTGTCATATGAAAAGCTAGATTAGTTGATGACTTACCTTCTTAGATGCCAAATATTCCATGCCCCGTGCCACTTGGTAGGCACTGGACACCAGATCTTTAAATGTTAACTGTTCTTCAGGCACCTTTGTAATGTGAAAGTTGTAATCCATACCAGGTGGTCGCCTGGCCCTGAGGTATTCCCGTAAATTACCTTTCGCTGCATACTCCACTATTACATACAGCAAGCCTAGGGTACAAACAGCAGAGTTAATACTGAACTCTCAGCAAACAGAATTTGACATTTGTAATAAAATTTGCTTGTTTACCCATTTGCAGCTTTTGATAGAGTCAGTGTCCTCAGAATTAGCTGCCTTGATATAAACCTTATGTCCAATGCATTGTCATACATGGCATGCATATATAACTTGCATGCAAAGTATAAAAGCAATATAGTCAAAGAATGCTACACCTCCGGCTGTCACATATAAATATGTAATACTATGTTCCAGTGTGTGATTGTTTTCTGTTCTCTACTTCTCTTAAAGTAGTGGAGTTTTATGGTTGGTATAGTTAGCACCTGCAACTATCTATTGCCTCATCAAGGTGGCCATTCTTCACCTACAGCAAATTTTAGCAAGCTATTTGAATGTGGAAAGTATCATAGCTAAGCTCTGGCTGCTCCACAAGCTGAGATCAGCAGAGTGTTGCACTGGGGCAGTGCTTTTGACACTGGTGGAAGCTTTCAGTCCCATGTTAAAGTGACATGCATAACATACTAGCAATGGTGCCTGGAAAATTTCCCATCATAATCAGACAGAGGGCCCAGCATAATACATAGCATGGTGAGTACTCTGATGTATATGAATATTTACTCTAATGTATCAGAGCAATCTATCATGTGTATTTCATTTTGTGGGTAATATTGCAATGTGTGATACTACAGTATATGTCAGTGTATTTGTATAATATTGCAATGTGGATTTATGAATACTATATGTATGTAATACAGCTATGTATGCACTAGTGTATGTATAATTTTAATACCCTTGTGCATACTCCATAAAATGTACGTTATATAATATTGAATCATGCAGCACTACACTTCTGATTTCTTAACGCTTGTTTAAGTACTGTCAGTGTTGCTAAATTCCTTTACTGTTCTTGGGTATCTGCAGCCACCATGCACTCACCATCCTGTGTGCAGGCACCCAGCAAGTTAATGATATTTTTATGCTTATCCATCATCTTCATCATTTCCATCTCAGAGATAAGATCTGCCAGGTCTTTTTCTGTAGCATCATCTAGAGATGAGAATTTAAAATGTTATATTTAAACTATTCCTTCAGGTTGATTTTAGCAAGCGAGAAAAACTATTACTTTTTTTTCTTTATTGTTTCACGGGATGTGGGCATTGCTGGCAAAGCCAGAATTTGTTGCCCATCTCTAATTGCCCTTGAACTGAGTGACTTGCTAGGGCAGTTAAGAGTTGACCACATTGCTGTGGGTCTGACAGTCACGTGTAGGCCAGATTGGGTAAGGAGGGGATTTTTCCTTCCCTAAAAGTCTTTAGTGAACCAGATGGGTTTTTACAACAGTCAACAATAGTTGTCATGGTCACCATCATGGAGACGAGCTTTAATTTTCCAAATTTATTAATTGAATCCAAATTCCACCAGCTAATGTGGTGGGATTTGAATCCATGTCCCCAGAGTATGAACCTGAGCCTCCAGATTATGAATCAAGTGACATTATCACTGTGCCACTATCTCTCCAATTTTCCAACTGAGATCAGAGAATTATATGAATTATTAATTTTCCTACAGGGGTCAGTTAGAGAGTGTTTTTTAATTCTTTCAAGGGATCTGGGTATTGCTGGTTAGGCCAGCATTTCTTGCCCATTCCTAATTGCCGTTGAGAAATTAATGATGCCTTCATAAACCACTGCAGTCCATGTGGTGTAGGTACACCCACAGTGCTGTTACAAAGGGATTTCCAGGATTTTGACTCAGCAACTGTGAAGGAACGGCGATATATTTGGTGTGAGGCTTGGAGGGAAACCTGCATGTGGTGGTGTTCCCATGGATCTGCTGCCCTTGTCCTTTTTGGTGGTAGTGGTCATGGGTTTGGAAGGTGTTGTCAAAGAAGCCTCAGTGAGTTGCTGCAGTAGTCTTAGATTGTACACACTACTGCCACCGTGTGTCAGTAGTGGAGGGAGTGAATGTTGAAGTTGGTGGATGGGGTGCCAATCAAACAGGCTGCTTTGTCCTGGATGGCGTGGAGCTTCTTGAGTGTTGTTGGAGCTGCACTCATCTCGGCAAGTGGAGGGTATTCCATCACGCTCCTGGCTTGTGTCTTGCAGATAGTGGACAGGCTTTGGAGGGTCAGGAGGTGAGTTACTCGCCGCAGGATTCCCAGCCTCTGACCTGCTCTTATAGCCACAATATTTATATGGCTAGTCCAGTTCAGTTTCTGGTCAATGATAACCCCCAGGGTGTTGATAGTGGGGGATTCAGTGATGGTAATGCCGTTGAATGTCAAGGGGGAGATGGTTGGATTCTCTCTTGTTGGATATGGTCATTGTCTGGCATTTGTGTAGCGTGGATTTAACTTGTCATTTATCAACACCAGCCTGAATGTTGCCCAGGTCTTGCTGCATATGGGCATGGACAGCTTCAGTATCTGATGAGTTGCCATTGGTGCTGAACATTGTGCAATTATCAGCGAACATCCCCACTTTTGACCTTATGATGGAAGGAAGGTCATTGATGAAGCAGCTGAAGATGGTTGGGTCTAGGACACTACCCTCAGGAACTCCTGCAGTGATGTCCTGGGACTGAGATGATTGACTTTCAACAACCACAACCATTATCCTTTGTGCCAGGTATGACTCCAACCAGTGGAGAGTTTTCCCCCCCTGATTCCCATTGACCCCTGTTTTGCTAGGGCTCCTTGATGCCACACTAGGTTAAAGTGGCTTTGATGTCAAAGGCAGTCACTCTCACCTCACCTCTGGAATTCAGCTCTTCTGTCCATGTTTGAACCAAAGCTGTAATGAGGTTAGGAGCTGATGGGTCCTAGCAGAACCCAAACTGAATGTCAGCGAGCAGGTTATTTCTAAGCGAGTGCCAGCATTGTAGCTGTACTGGAACAGCTTGACTAGGGCTGCAGTCCAGTAGACAGGACTAATCGTTTTCCTAGTGGACCCAACAATGGGAGAACGTAAGTTACAAGGTTTCATGTTTTGTGGAATGATTTTTTGCACACCTTTCAGTGATTTCACAGCCACAGTAACTGGTTTATCTGGATTGTCCTTATCAATCCCGTAGGCTTCTGCTTTAACCACCTGTCCAAAGCAACCCTCTCCGAGAGGTTTCCCCAGTACGAGTCTGGAAAAGGAACAGCAATTTCAGAGGCATACACAAAGCATGGTTGTAAATTTTCTACTTTACTTTAAGGCTGACCATCTGAATTCTTTAAGCACTACTTTCCAAATGATGAATCTTCTGAATAAACTTTCAGAAATACAGATGGGAGCAATTGCATTGCGATAAAACACCAGATCCCTAACACTGACCATTTAACCGATGATTTTATCGTCCCCTGAACTGCTCTTTCAGCACAAGATTATATTGAAGAGCATTTAGTTCATGTCTTATTTAGGCCCATCTGTATTTGAGCCATCTGCCCGCCATTTAGATCACAAGGTTTGAAGTTTAATATTCTGTTTGCAGCCCATCCTACCTCCTTCTCCTCATCACACTTACTTATCTCGATGGAATTCCCATTTTGGATCCATTGGTAGCTCAAACTCCACAACACCTGCCAACATGAGTGTGCCACTGGAAGATAGCCTTGCCACCCTCACCAGAGAGGCATTGGACTTCATTGAAGAGTTTGATTCTCGAGAAAACTGAAAATGTAATAAAGTGGTCATTAGACTAAACGTAGGCATACATAAAACAATGCTTCAAACCCACTTATCTCCAGCAAGATCCAACTTGTGGTCATATAGATTGACTGTATTGTAATTCTGTTGGTGCATTTTGGTTGTTTACTATGATAGGTTGTGCAGGTGATGCTGTGATACCGTGCAGGTTGACTATACTGTGATAGTGTTGGTGCAGGTTGACTGCACTGCAATATTGTTAGTGCAGTTTAATGCACTATGATATCATTGGTGCAGATTGATAGTACTTTGATATTATTGGTACAATTTTGCTGTACTCTGACAGTGTTGGTGCAGATTGATAGCACTGTAATATTGGTGTAAGTTTGCTGTAATGTGACAGTGTTGGAGCAGATTGGTAGTGTTGTGATAGTTTTGGTGCACTTTTGTTGCACTCTGATTGTGTTTGTGAAGGTTGACTGCATTGCGCTAATATTCAAGGAGATTAGTTTTTATGCCATTCAAGGCAACAAATTGCTATTGGTGATGTTACTGTATAAGTACAAGCTTTGTATCAATTTCCTCTTTTTTGGAGCTTTTAACCTCCAATAAAATATTAACATGTCAAGAATTTGCATGATAACATCACCAACTGTGATTTCAGACCATTGAATTTGTTAAAGCAATATGCCTCTATACAAAGAAATGTAGATTGTGATGAGTTAGCCAGTTTCAGTCACATTGCTCATAGGTGGTTGGCAACAACTGGTCTCAGCATCCCTTGATTTGAGGAAAGATTCAGCCAGGATTGCTATTCCCAATTTGTATCTATGGCCCTTAGTGATATTAATAATGTTAGGTGACAGCAGGATCAGGCTTTGATATACCTGCCGCCAACATGACAGAAAAGCCTGCCAGGCTCACGTCTGGAGAATTACTATTTGGGCAAGGTATGGGAGGGCAGTTGGTGCCCATGCAGCCAACATGAATCTCCAGAGCTGAAGAAGAGGGAAAAAATAAACGGGGAGCAAGTAATAACATGCTACATCAAATATAAAATATAGCCATAATAGAGGATTCAACACTCAATGGAACTATTTCAGCACTTCAGTAGTTGCTTATTTTCAGACATTATTCAACACAGTTGACCGATGTGCTGGGCAATGCCCAGGATTCAGCACAATGATAAAGATCCTAATACATACGTAATTCTATTATTCAAGAACCCAGATGATGCTCTTAGCTATCTCCCATGAATGAAACACAGTAGCAACTTTACTGAATTTTTTTGACCATAGACTATTGCTTGGAGTTTAATTACCTGTCTTTTGAAAGGGAACTTGGAGAGTTTCTGCACAGGGAGTGGGTCAAAAGCCCTCTTGGTGGACCTTGCCTGCATCCTGCATAATATAACAATGACCACTGACAAGATGATGGCCAGAGAGGTAGCAGCGTAAATTAAGATATCAGTGTATTTGGCCCCAGAGGAGTCAGCTGTTTTCAGGGGTTCTTCTTCTATAGAATAAGACATAGAACAACTCTCATAAATATTCTTTACAACTTACATTTACAACTACAGAGATTATTGAGGCCAGCATTGAAGATATGTCAAACAGCATGAAAAAGCTATGTGTCATTGGTACCTAAATCAGAGTCTATCACTATCCACACAGCATCAAAGGTAACAAGCAGATTAGCAGTCAGCACTTTTCTTGTACATAAAACTAGATTGTCTTCAAATAATGGTCAATTTTCATCCAGCTGGAATGGTGCAGGTGAAAGGTTAAGATGGCTGAGGGCATTGTGCCAGGTTCCCTCACCTCAGAAGAGGCATGGGAAGACCACCCACCCCAGGCAAGTGGGGTCTACATTACTTGCGAAAGTTACGGTCCCCGGTGATATAATCAGCGTCACGACGCCATCTTAACTAAAATTGGGGAGGCACGTTCAGAGCAAAACTTGGCAGCAGGATCTGGCGACAATTAATGGAGAGGCCTAAAGAGGTCATGGTAAGTATTTACCTTTACTACAGGTTACTTGTGCTTCCCTGGACTATGCAAGGAACCCTCTGATCTCCCAAGCTCCAGTTTTGTCACTCCCACCTCTTGCTAGCAGCATTAGTGAACTCCCTCATTGCATGAATATTGTGTTAATGACCACTCACTTCTATGCATGGTGTCTTTGGCCTCATGTCTCAATTTCTGCTACTGCCCACTGTACTGGCATCAGTTTCTCCCTCCCTGTTTTCAGCAGAAGACAGTGTTTCGATGTTTAAATGAGTTCCAGGAGTTAAAATGACCCAGAAGGCTGAATCTTCAGCATGGCAAGCGGGGGGCAGGACCCACTCGCTGAGGCATAAAATGACGTGAGGTGACATCGGGTGTGCATCCTGACATCACTGCACGTCATTTAGATTTTCAGTTTGGCAGGTGCACAGCCAAGTTTGCTGCACGTCCAGTGACCTGTCAAAGGCCTGTTAAGACCATTAATTAACTAATTACCCCTATTGAGAAAGCTGCCCGTCCAACCTTAAGGTTGACGGGCAGGCGAAGAGCCCAGGCAGCCTTCGCATTTTTCATGGAACCTCATCCACAGGTGGGATCAGGTTTCATGAAGGGTTTGTAAATTAAATAAACTTTTTCATTAAAGTTCATTGGCACATCCCAGCTTATGTGACACTGTCACATGAGGGGACATGTGTTAAATTTTTTTTCTTCCTTATTAAAATTTTTAAAACTTAAAACTTACCTCCCTGAGGCACCTCTTAAGGACGCACTCCTGATTCAATTTCCCCAAACCCCCCCAGTCCACAAAGGGAACGCAGAGCCCGCCCACATAAAATAGTGGCGCGGACCCGATTGGGGGCGCTGATCAGGTTTGCGCACGCCCATCCCCACACAACCCCCCCAACAGGGGGAAAATTCTCTCCAGAGTCTCAGGATGAGGTTTCTGCTGGGGTTTCCACCTCAGCTCCATCCCACCATCCCACCCCAAGATAAAATCGATCTTACAATCGTTTAAGCACATGCTTAAATGTTTCAACTGGTTCATATTGGTCCCATTCTCTGGGTAGAGTAGTACACACCTGGCAAAACTGTTAGCCATGCTGAATGGTAAGAGATCCCAATTGAATTGCCTGCCAAGCAGGTGTACTTTCCTGCATCCTCAAATGTGACATTATGGAGGTAGAGGACTTCAATTTCAGTGCTGTTAATATCAGCAGTCTGTGAAAAGAGGAAAAATGAATGAACTGGTTTAGGAATAATATTCCACACAGGGCAACATGTGTATAAACTGTGTTCTGCAGGTGCATAATATTGAATTACAGGGATCTGCAACAGGAAATAACTTAAGTTATTCAAATTTATAATAGCATTGTTCGTTCCAAAATAAAAGTCATGGCACGCTACTGTAAAGGCTTATTTGAGAGCCAGCTTCTCCACTAAGTGTACTGTAATTGATTGGTTAGAAACAGCTTTAGAATGGCTATTGTCCCTAAAATGATCAGTTTGTTGGTCCACATACATACCTTTAAAACCTGGACGTAAGGGACCTCATCTGGCCCATATTTACTGCCGTTCACCTCCACATGTTTTAGCCACTGAATGTGAGGTTGAGCATCACTGAAAACTCTGCAGTGGAATTCTACATTGCTTCCCACCACCACAGATTTGTTAGCTGGCAGCCCAACCTGCAGGATAGGCCGATGAGGAGACCTTTCTGTGGACAGAAGGAGTTATTTTATAAATGTATATATATATATATATATATATATACACACACATACATACACATGCACACACAAATACAGTTTAGGAAATACTAATACTTAAGTCCCTATTTATTTTTTGTCTTTGCATTTGTTTAGCTGATTGTCCTCAGTTATCCTCAGTCTACTCTTAACAGGAATAAAATGGTCCTATTACAGCATTCTCAGTTTCTTGCCCATTGTTTACTTGTATTGCTAATCATAACAGAACCTGGCTGACTCCTTCCATTCTTCAAATAATTTCCAGGCAGAAATTGTCAACACTAATTCCCTATGGTAGATAGATATGGTGGACAGATAAACAAGCAATGTAACATGGAGGATCAGAACAGCTCATAATGGGTTTCATTATTCCAGTTAACAGTGTTGTGACCTTTCATGTTCCTTTGAAGTTTTGTTGTGCAGAGAGATCATGGTCAAACCCTACACTAACTCTAATTGCACCACTAATAACATCTTAGGTCAACCAGAAACATCATATCGGCTCAGATCCAAAATCAACCACAACCAAATCCAACAAAAACACCTGGCTTCCACAGAAATTTTCCAATCAGTTGTAGACTTTTACTTTTGTTTGATTTTTATCAGCATTTGGAATTTAGATATAACTCAACCGATATTCTGCAAGCAAAAATCTGCCATTATCAAAATCATAACAATTGGAGCCTTTTTGCCTATAATTATCTGACTCTAATTTGAAGATTATTTTTCATGCAATTGTGTTCATTCCATTTTGGTGGCACAATATAGTTTGAATATGAGTGAAACAAACGCACCTAATATGGCTATGTTATATATACTTGCTAGCCCACGATTTTAATATTCAGAAAAATAACAAACTTGGAGTGTAAAAGATCTGAACATTTACTCCTGGTGTTCTTAAAGAGCATCGAAGCAGAAAATCGAAACCATTATATGTACAGCACACCGCAGAAGATCAAAGCATAGAAATTATTGTTGCTGATAATAGCAGAGAAATGTTTAGTCTGTCCACTTGAAATTCCTCTGTTCTCTATTTTAGTGGAAACATAGAGCATTTATTTTACAGCAATACAACACAAATATTCTGAGCAACTTCTAGTTGCGGAATATTTCAAAATAATTATCAGAATTGATAGAAGTAAGAAGCAAGGTGCATTAGATATCTCAATCTACTTTTTATTATCTCTCCCAGTTCCCATATCAGCTGCTTCTCCCCGAATCGCTCCAGCCTTACCCAACACCTCCAGTTGGTAACTGTGATTGATGCTGCCATACTTGTTCTCCACCACACAGGTATAGTTGCCACGGTCAGATGGTACAACACTCTCCATCACCAAGCTCCAACGCTGATGGCGTAGCTGATAGGATAAACAAAATTAAAAATTTGTAAACCAGTAAAAAGGCAAACAAACTTGTGAAATTCACTAAAAATGTGAACTGAGTACAGACAAGGGATCAAAGTAATGCTTTCTGGACTGTATTGCTTGTCCACATGTTTACTTTGTCATTGAGTTTGGATTAAAATCAATTGATCAGCAAGAATTGTTGTACACATGTAAATGCTGTAGCCGACTAGTAAGTATTTGTTGGGTCTCTGCCAGGGAAACTTTGCTTAACATCTAACCTTTCATATTTGATTTGGCAATGCCTTTTGGGATAATGTATAACCACGTTTGCCATGATGACATGTGTTAGTGACGTGATCACATGTTTAAGGTGATATAAACAAGGTTTGCCAAACAAATTTTCCTGAAGACAATGTCCCTTTAGGTTCAACAGTATCGCTAAGGCAACATGGCCTTTACTAATTTCAGAAAAGGCAAAGGTTGACAGAGACAGACAGGCAATTAAAATCTCCCAGGCCTCATGCTAGAAAGGTCAGGAGGGATTTGTAACCAGCCCCCTCAACCTTCCTGAATCCTGCTCTGGATTAAGATTTGGGCTATAGAAGCTAGATATTTCATTCTGTTTTACAGCATTCACTTAATACTTGTTTGGTCTTGTTCTCTCCAAGAAAGAAATTTAATTTATATAGTGTCTTATCTTGTCTTCAGGGCATTCAAAGTGTCTTACAGCCAAGAAATTAGTTTCTGTAATGTTGGCAAACACGGCAGCCAATTTGTGTACAACAAGATCTTACAAACAACTGTGAATTAGGTAAATGACCAGTTATTTTGTTTTTAGTCATTTGGTAGTACAGAACTTGAGAATCACTGAAAAAAGACATTTTGTTGAGGGTTTTCATCTTGCACTCATCAAGACATTAGCAAGAATACCAACTGTATACCATATGAGAAGAGAGTGCTGATTGGTTGGCAAGTGGACTCTGATTGGTAGAGGCGTTGTCATGGAGACTGCACCAGTTAATGGTGACTGATAGTTAACTGCCAAGCATTGTTTGAAATTTAAACCAGGTAGCTTGACTCTGAGTAGTCAAGACATTGCTCTGAGGAATGAACCATCAAATAGTTATCACTTATTTTGTTTAGCTGAAACAGGTGGAATGTGTATACATGTTCTTTCTATCTGCAAAGAACAGGTCCCTGTGTATGTAGCTTCCAGCACACACAAATGTGCCACACCAACTGACAATCTTAAATTGGTTGTCAGCACACTGAGGATTATTTAGCAAATGTTGTCCAATTGCGGAATCACACCTAATGTTGGACACTTGTTTTGAGTTTTGCAGGCAAGGTCTGGCTGAGAACAGTCTGTACATTGCCCATTGCGAACAGCAGAAGGGACATACTGACAACCAATTTAAGATTGCGCATTCTCCATGGCAATGCCTCTACCAATAGGAGTCCACTTGCCAACCAATCAGCAGTCTCTTTTCATACAATATAAAATTGCTTCCCCTGACATTGGTCTTCTTGCGAATTGTCCTGATGAACGCAAGATGAAAAGCTTTGACAAAATGTCTCTTTTTTCAGCAATATCTTGTTTTTGGTGATTTTGACTGAAAGAACTCCTTGCTCTTCTCCAAAAAGTATTATTGGATCTTTTACTTTGTCTGACCAGGAAGACAGACTTTGTTTTAATGTTCATTTGAATAAGGCACCTCTGATAATGCAGAACTTTTTCAATGTTACTCTGAAGTGTCACTCAGATTCAAAAGGATCACAATTCAAAGTCTGGATTTAAATACAGATGTTGATCAATATTCTATCAAGATCACCAGAGACCTAGGCAGACTGCCAGGAATTTGACGTATATACAGCACAATTATGCCAATCATACATAATTTCTTCCTCACCTCTTCCTCTTGACCACTAGCGATCATATATCTGTTCTTTCCCCATATACACCAATCATGTCACCAGGTATCTTACCCCACTAAACCACTGGGATTTTAACTTTTGTCAGCAAAATTCACACGTCCATCAGAGATCAGGTGCATAACCCTCCCCCAACTAATCCATAAAGGAAAGGGATGTGAAGGCTTCTAAAGTAATATTATTCTAACTCATCTTGTTTACTTAAATGCATTGCTTTGAGGTAACACAACCCTATGTAATAAATATTGTATCTCAAGTCAGCTGAGTGTTCCTACATTACTACAACACTGAAATTGGCATTGCAGAGTTAATATATAGCTAAGCTCCAGTATAAAAGTTTTTACCACCTGAAAGACATGCCTGGGACATTGCCAGCGGTCGTTTGAATATCGCGTTAAAGAAAATGGTTTATATGAATAATAAATTATCAAAAAGGCAGAGATGTGTGGGTGATATATGATGCCTTCCTTACATGAAGGAATCTGCTAGCAGAGAAGGAGCCAAATCCAGCAAAAAGAATGAGAGTTTGGCAGTTTTAGAATTTCTTCTAGGAAATTAAGAACATGTCTGAGATATGTTTATGAGCAAAGTCTTAAAATCAGACCTGTCATCTCTGACAGGGTTGGTAGTGTTGCTTTAAGAGTATTCTAGAATCATTGTATTCTGTCTTAGCATAGGTTTTGCGTTATAAATGCATGCTTAGAATCTGGTTGGCTCAGTTGGAAGTATTCTCACTATTGAATCCTAAGTTTGTGGGTTCAGCCCCTCTACAGACTTAAGTGCATTGTGATGTGTGTATGTCAAATTTCTGGTAGTATGTCTAGGTCCCTGGTGATCTAGAAATAATATTTATCAACCTCTGTATTTAAATTCAGACTTTGAATTTTGCTCCTTCTGAATCTGAATGAAACCTTATCCCCAGCATTATGTCACACACAGGTGAATTTGAGTTATACCTTAATGCCTCCAATCCGCTGCTCTCCCCTGAACTCCCTGCCATTCTTCAGCCAGCGTATGGTGGGAATGGGATTTCCGGCAGCTGGGCAGCGAAATTTCACTGTGTTCGCAGCTGGAACCACATGCAGGTGCTTTTCCATGCGCTCAAAGTGTGTCCAGTAAGGAGTTCCTGTGTGTGAGAGGGGGAACCAGGAAGGAAAGCCCTTCAGTTAGAAATGAGTTATTAATTAGACAATTATAGACTTGAATGCATTCTGGCAATGAGAAATACAGAACATATTTAAATTGTAATTATGTGGAACACAGCCACTGTTTGGTAAGAAACTTTAGAGCTGGATCAGTATCTCTATAAAATTATGGACAAGATGGGAAACTGATCCTGCATGCCTGGTGAGTGCTCTACTTGAAGAGATTGTAGGTTGGAGAATTGGCATAAAGTGTTAAACCAATATCACTGACCTGCACTCACTTTGAACAGGGCTCCATGCTGGTAGCACAGATCAGTGAACGTATTCCATATGATATGAAAAACATTTAACGTTTATTTAGTCAATTCATTCTGATGCTCAAGGTATACTGAAATGGTCAAAAACCCTTTAATAATAATAGAAGGAATGATTTTGCTATATATTTGTAGTACATATTTTCAATGAAAGCACACTAAACACCAAAACCTCCATGCAAAAATGAAAGTATTTGAACTTAAACTTACACCTTTCACATCTTCAGGATTTCCCAAAGCACTTCACACCCAATGAATTACAATTAAAATTAAGTAATTTGTTGTGTGGGCAAACATGGCAGCTAATTTACATACAGCAAGTTCACACAAACAGTTATAAGGTAAATGACCAATTAATCTGTTTTTGAAGGTTTTGACTGAGGGATAAATGTTGGCCTGTATAACAGGAGGACTCCCATGCTCATCAAGATCCAGGAGAACTTTGTTGCCTTCCTTCGAAAAGCGCCATGGGATCTTTTATCTTTAGCTGACATGGTTAAACATTTAATCCAAAAGATGGCACCTCCAATAACTCTCTCATTATTACATTAAAATGCCAGGCAATATAATGTGCTCAGATCCTGGAAAGGAGCTTGAACTCACAATTTTCCTGACTCAGAGACAAGATCACTGAACTAAGATGCCATTTACATGGCTGTGTTACAACTGGTGTTGTGGTTTATAGTGTTGTGTTGAGCAGCAAATTGCCAGTGAGGAGCTGCCAACTTGATGTTCATATGGACTTTCAAAAGATATTTGAGAAAGTACCACGTAATAGGCTTGTTAGCAAAATTAAAACCCATGGAGTAAAAGGGGCAGTAGCTGCACGGATACAAAATTCACTAAGGGATAGGAAACAGAGTCCTGGTGAATGGCTGTTTTCAGACTGAAGGGTGTTGGGTAGAAAAACTACTGTTTTTGATATATTAATAACTTGGACTTGGGGATACAATGCACAATTTTAAAATTTGCAGATGAAATGAAACTTGGAAATGTAGTAAGCAATAATGAAGATAGTAACAGACTTTCAAAGGACATAAGCTGGTGGGGAATGGCAGATGAAATTCAATGCAGAAAGGTGATACATTTTGATAGGAAGAATGAGTAATAACATTACAAGCTAAAATTTAAAGGGGGTGCAAGAACAGAGTGACCTGGGGGTGTTTGTGCACAAACCTATGCAGATGGTGGGGCATGTTAACAAAGCAGTTAATAAAGCATATGCAATCCTGAGCTTTAAAAATAAAAGTATAGAACACAAAAACCAGAAAGTCTGCTAAACCTACTTAAAATACCAGTTCACTTCCACCTGGAGTATTGTGTCTATATCTGGGCACCACACTTTAGAATGTGAAAGTTTTGGAGAGGGTGCAGAAGTGAGGGAGGTCGGAGTTGCGTGAGAACTGAAGGAGTTTTAATGCCTGTTTTCCCATGTCACAGCCTTGCCATTGAGTGAGGATTTCCTGGAGATGGATATCTCTGATCTTCACGGGACTAATGCAGTAGCAATTGCTCCCCTGATACTGATGATGCCTCCATTACTTCCCTGCTGCTCCAGCTGCTTGGGCTTCAGTAGCACTCTGACTGGTGACACTGTGAGGGCTGATGGGCTCAATGGGCTGCACTGTTGCATTGCATTCGCCTCCCATCTCCAGTATCTGCCCACCATCGCCATCTCTCGTAAAATTAAGCCAGCTAGCGCGCTGTAGCAGTGATCAGGGTCAGGATCCAGAAGTGGTCCCGCCTCCTAAATATTTTCAAATTTGAGTAAATTCAGCCCACTGTTTCCAATGACTGAAAGATTGCCAAACAGAGGGCACAGATTTAAGGTGATTGACAAAACAGCCATAAGTGAAATGAGAAAAATTGTTTTACACAATGAGTAATTAGGATTTTGAATGATAATGATAAGAGTGGTGGATACAGATTCAGTACAGTGGTCACTTTTAAAAAGAAATTAGATAAATACTTGAAGGAGAAAAATTTATGATACGGGGAAAAAGCCATAGTGAGACTTACTGCATTGCTCTTTGAAAGGGCTGACACAGACTCAGTAGGCTGAATGATCTCCTTCTGAGTTGTATAATAACATCATTCTATGATTTATAAACTTCAGTCAACGTTTTCACATTGATTTTATGTGAAAGAATTCTGCAGTCAATGAACAAAGCTGGGAGGGTGGGATTGTTGGGATGCCTAGGCTAAACATCCGGATTACCTCCAGAATCACTGCAAATTTGACATACTGGCCAATCTGAGTCAATTCTTTTAAACTGAATTTATGAACTCTATATAACTTGAGTATTGCTGCAAAAAGAGACATTTTAGTCGAAGCTTTTCATCTTGCACCTATCTGGACAATTCACAAGAAAATACCAATGTCAGGGGCAAAAACATATTTATATTATATGGCCTGAATCTTCGGGTCGGCGTGCTGGGGTGGGCCCCGCTCACCGACATGTGAAACGATGCACAGTGACATCGGTGTGCGTCCCTACATCACCACGCGTCATTCAGTTCTTCAATTCGGCAGGCGTGCGCCGGAGTTGGATGCGCGCCTGCCAACCTGTCAAAGGCCTATTAACGTCATTTAAATAGCAATTTAAACAATTAACAGGGCTGCCCATCCAACCTTAAGGTTGGCGGACCCCAGGCAGCCTTCGAATTTTTCATGGAAACCCATCCACGGGCGAGATGAGGTTTCATGAAGGTTTTTAAGCTTTAATAAAAATTTTTAATAAAATTCATGGACAGGTCCCAGCTCATGTGACACTGTCACATAAGGGGACATGTCCGAATAATTTTTAAAAATCTTTTATTGACTTTTTCACAATGAAATTAAACTCCTTGAGGCAGCTCTGTGCTCAGGGAGATTTCTGCGCTCCTTCACGCGCATACACGCATAAGAGCGCAGGCCCTGACTCAGTCTCCTCCCCCCCCCACCAGCACAGGGAGCGCTCAGCGCTTCTGGGTGTGCGTCATACTGGGTGGGCCTTAATTGGCTGCGTGCCTGCCTGTACCCGCTCCCGCTCAGCTGCCCCCCCCCCACCCCCCCGCCCGACAGGAAGAAAATTCTCTCCTATGAGAGGAGTGTGCTGATTGGATGGCAAGTGGACTCCGATTGGTAGAGACTTTGCCATGGAGAATACACCAGTGGATAGTGGCTGACAGTTCACTGCCAAGCATTGTTTGAAATTTGAACCAGGCAGCTTGACTTTGATTGGTCAAGACATTGCCCTGGGGAATGAACCAATGAATGTCTGTCACTTACTTTGAAACAGGTGCAATATGTGTACATGTTCTTTCTGTCTGCAAAGAACAGAGCCCTGTGCGTTAAAAATAGAGCTTCTAGAACACATAAATGCATCACACTACGAGCCCGACTGACAATCTTAAATTGGTTGTCAGCATAATTCTCAGCACACAGGATTTTTAGCAAATGTTTTCTCATCATATCTGTGGAATCACATCTAATGTTGGACACAGATTTTTTTTTCAGCAATACTCAATTTCTGTACTACCAAATGACTATTTTTATAACTCTGTATAAGTGAAACTCAACAGTAACATCAAACACTAACCATTTGAAGCTCTCTCCAAAGCGATTGACATTCCTAAACATTCCTACCTAATCAGCTGTACAGTAATTGACCCAATTAGCTGGACTGGGAACTCCTGTGGTAATTAGGCTACACATTTAGCGGTAGTCTGATCCTCAGAGCCTGAACAATTATAGCAAAGACAAATTGTCGCCCAAAAATACACAGAGCAGTTTAATTGGAGAGCTCACTGGTTGGCTCTCAGGTCACTCAATTGCTTCTCCAAGTTAGAGACGTGTTAAGACCCTGAATGTATCCCGAAAACGCAACACTGAAAAGAGCTGGTTTAAATTAATACTTACAAAAGGGGGGCAACAAAGGGACTGTAGGATGTGCGGATGAAAATCACATTGTCTCATTGTTATAAAACTCATAATTCTTCATCCTACATTCACCTATTAATCAATATGCAAACGAAAACCAGGCTCTTAAAGTGCAGCTTTACACTAGTATCTACCTGATAATGCGGAAGATTACCCAGATGTGTATTACTACAAAAAGCAGGTGAATCTAACCAAATGATTTACAGCCTCCCTCTCCCAATCATCAGTAAAGTGATGGAAGTAGTCATCAATAATGTCAGGTGATAGTTAATTCACCAAAAACCTGTTCACTGATGCTCGACTCCAGACTCTTTGGATTCACGTTCATGTTCAGTGTGTGTGTGTGTGTGTGTGTGTGTGTGTATGTGTGTGTAAGAAAAGGAACAGATCTAAATTGCTGACCTTTCTGAGGATAAGCATGGCCATCATTGGATTCTGGAGCTGAATCTTCAGATCCACCATCTTCATCATCATCACCAGAGGACAATGAATCTGAAATAATAATGTATGGGACATTAGGCCTCATTAAACCCAACCTGGAATTTCATACTGTACTAACTCCAGTCTAGATCTTACTGAATGCACTGTAGTGACTGCAACAAAGGAGCTGTGTTGAATATATCTGTTGACTATGTAATAGATTTAATCTCTAATTCCAAAAGGGATTCATTAATGGTGAGGAGTTTGTTTTCCTCTTCCAGTTATGGGCCCCTACAAAGGAATTGGGTGCCAGGCACACAGTAAATAGATTTTTCAAGTTATCTTTCTTCACGCAAGTGTAGGATGGTGCTGTTCAAATGGGATGCATATCACAGCTCAATGGTCCACCCTGTCCTCACCTTACTTGTGCATACATGCGCTTTACAGAAGGGGCTGCTTTCTGTATTGGGTATGCTGTGTATCTTGTATCAATTATACTGTGCCAAATATATAATTAGGTTCTAATAAAGGCTGATATTGGCATTTTTGTGAAAACCTGTGAGCTGAATTTGAATTTTACAACCTGAAAATCTGAATTATGCCTAATTTTCCAGAGTGTATTAGTCCAATATAGTCAGATGTACTGGTGGAATAATTTTCCTCAGCTTACAGTGTTTGCATTAATTTGTATTGACTATATAATTAGACCATATCAATACAGTGCTATACAATGTACACTCAATATGTTGCACATGTATTTAAGTTCTGTTTCCAAGCACTATCTATATTAAAATTGGCACATCTATTGCATCTTCCAATAAAAATATCAAATAGACAATTCCATATAAGATTTCCCATTCCAAAAAGTATAGTTCCATGGCAATGGGCTGTGCCTTATTTGCTAAGTTTTAACATTGCAGATGTCAAGTGCTGCCAATCACAAATTGTTGTTAGGTTACTTTTTAAAAGAAGAGGCAAATTCTGTACAAACAGAATATTCAGTCTTGAATCCTAAGTCGGCATTTTATTAAATAGCTGAAGGCTGCACTTTTAGCCTTATTGAATAAACATGTAGAAACAGTGTACATGAAGGACATGCTGCTGTACTTGCACACCCAGGGCATTTGGTAAAATTAGACTGCCTGGCATAGAAATTAAGAAAGGCTATTTTATTTCAGATTAGAGGATCTGTATTTCAAATATATAAAGGGGGTTCTACTTATATTTTCCGGTATTTATATTGGTTTGTTGTTCACTCAGTGGTGGAGAAATGCACACTTCAATGGTTCAGGCCCATGACAATCCTCGCCATTAACAATAATTCAATGCACTGCCCTCATATTCTGTATTAACAAAGTCTCAAACCCTTCTGCGCATCATGCTGCATCTAATTTTTTAATTTACAAATTCGAACCATAGCTAAGTCCTAAAGTGCAAAATACCATCAAGACTGAAGAACATTGGAAAGCAACTTAGATAAAACAAGAAGTAGCGATTAAATGCAGTGCTTAAAGTAATATACAGAATATACGCTATATTCTGTGTAGCACAAATACGTTTTCTATGTGAAAATATATTTATTAGCAACTGCGTTTAGATATCAGAGACTTTATTGAATAGAATTAAGAGTTGTACCAGCAACAGTCACTGTGAAATTCCTTAGAATCTCGCCTGTTCCGCGTACCACACAAAGGTATAGGCCAGAATCATCATATATCGTCTCTACAATTTCCAGGATCTTCCGGGCTACATGCACCCTGTCATCGGTTAGGATTTGCTTGTCTTCTTTGTACCAGTTGATGTTCACAGATCGATTGGTGTCGCATGTTAACTTGAGTCCATCACCAAGATTGAGGAGGATATGATCCTGCAGTTCTGCAGTTTCACTGCCAAACAACACTGTAGAGATGGAAAAGGAAAACTTTAAATATGACATGACTCATGGTAAATTGTTAAAATCCTCCCTCTCTCTTTCTCTTCTGTATCTATCCAAATCTAATTAAACACCCTGTACTTCCTGCTTAAAGAAAAAACTACTTTTTAGATGTCATTTCTTTCTAAAATATTTTTGTGTCAACTTTTTCCATTATAGATTTGTCCACTTTTATGATATACACCACAGAAGCAAACTTGTCATATTTTAATTGTTTAGATGTTTTCTCTTTTCCCCACAGCTCTGTCAAAATATCACCTAGGCCAGAATAATGCTGTCAGCACGCGGGGGTGGGCCCGACACGCTGACACGCAAAATAACACGTGTTGACATTGGGCGTGCGTCCTGACGTCATCGTGCATCATTTAAGTTTTTCGTTCAGTGGGAACGTGCTGGAGACGGCTGCAGGCCCACCAAACTGTCAACGGCCTATTAAGGCCATTAAAAAAACCAATTAAAGTAGTTAACAATGCTGCCCATCCAACCTTAAGGTTGGCAAGCAGGCGAAGAGCCCAAGCGGCCTTCACATTTTTCAGGAAACCTCATCCACGGGTGGGATGAGGTTTGCTGAAGATTTTATAAAATTATTAATTAATTTTTGCACCATTTAAAAACATGTCCCAGCCCATGTGACACTGTCACATGGGGGGACATGTTTAAATAATTTTTAACTTTATTTTTTAAAAGCTTTTTTGTGTACTTAATCTCCTGAGGCAGTTCTGTGCCTCAGGGAGATTTCTGCGCT
This sequence comes from Carcharodon carcharias, assembly GCF_017639515.1. Lineage (NCBI taxonomy): Eukaryota > Metazoa > Chordata > Chondrichthyes > Lamniformes > Lamnidae > Carcharodon > Carcharodon carcharias. The sequence continues at coordinate 71,279,093 of NC_054474.1, read as the reverse complement.
CATGAAGCGCATGCCCATGCGTGAAAGAACGCAGGCCCCGACTGTCCCTCCTTCCCTGTCCGCTACCGGCCGCGTGTCACACCAGGTGGGCCTTAATTGGCTCGCCCACGTAAAATAGCGGCATGCATCTGATCGCAGGTGTGATCAGCTCCACACCCACCCCCGCCCAGCCCGCCCACCATAGATAAGATTCTGGCCCTAGTATTTCAAAATGAGATCAGAGCCCATACCACGGAAGATCAAGGGACAGATCAAAGTTTTGGGGCTTTTAAGTGACCCCCTCTTTAAGGGGCCTGCTACTTAGGTTGTCTTCTAGGGGTGACAAATAACTACCTCCCCCTCCAACACGCAACCACTACTATAGGTAAGCCAAGAACTTTAGTGCAGTCAGCAGCAAAGCTCCATAAATGTCTTCAGTGTTGGGATTGCACCTGAATGGATTTTCTAGGCCCACCCTTAAGTCCTCATCTTAATTTTGAGGGTTTCAAAGTAAGAAACAACTGAGCTGATTTTTGAAAGCTCTCATTGTCACTTATGTCAAGGAAACTGTCAAGCTGATTGGAATTGTCAATTTGATTGGAACTGTCAAGCTGATTGAAACTGTCAAGCTGTCAAGGCTTTTAAATCTCCTACCCTTTAAATTAACAAAAAAAATGCTACAGTTTAATTTAAAACAGTGCATTCCATTCCGCTCAACTTATTGACATAAGGCTGAGTTATTGTTGTAGGATTTGTGCTGCATGGCTGGTTTTATAACTTATCATTATCACAAAGAGGTGCCTATCAATTCACAGTTTGATTTTTAGCTCCAAAGTCTTTTATGTGGGGCTATGAATATAAATGCTTGTCTTTATAAGGGATTAAACACTGTTTGTTTTTGTAAGGGATTATGTAGTTGAAGAAAGGTAAATGTAATGAATGAGTTTTTATGAATGAGAGTGGTTGTTATAAAAATAAAGTCTGCAATAGACACCTACAGCTTTATTTCATCTCAACATGGCTCCTGAGGTCTGCTGATGGTGGATACTGGGTGAGTTGTCATAGAGGCTATCAAGGGTAATGGGGGGAGGGGGGTGGTGATGAATAGGAACATAATGAACATAATGAACATAAAGGCTATTAGGCACCATGGGGGGGGGTGGGTAGAGGGGCATAGGTTGGCTTGGAGGGCATGAGGGCCGTGAGATTAGGTGGAAGGCATGAGGTAGCATGGGTAAGCATGGATGGTGCATGGGGAATGTGTGGGGTGTGAGGGGTGAGGGCTGGAGGACTGTTTTTTGTTTTATTGTTTTTTTACAGCTAACGAATTCCCACATCACCAAAGCTAACTCTGTGCTCCCAACTTGGGAGCGAAAATACAGGCCCTAATTTTCAGTGACAACTCTTAGAAAGTCACAAACCAGCAAGGCCAGATCACCTCCACCCAGTGTTTTCAAGGTCAAACCTTTTCCCTCTTCTCACTGTTGATAAACATCAGGAATCGAACAGTGAGCCAAACTTCAAATTCGATCCCCAGTTGTGGCAAACTACAACCTTGCCTTAGAATTATACCAAACCATAGGTTACTCCTCTAAAGAGCTGCCGGGTGGATCTTCCATACTGCCAAACTCCCATAGCTCATTGCAGTTTTGTCGACTTCCACAGCCCAATTTCAGTCTTGCCATGCCCCACAAATGCTCCCCAGTGCTAACAAAGTCCACGACTGACACCAAAGTGCAGTTAAGTGACATCACGTATCTACCTACAACTGTTGTACCATGTGCATCATACATACAGAACCCTGCTTAGACCACACCTGGAATACTGTGAGCAGATCAGCACTCTGGATGAATTGGCCTTGGAGGAGGTGCAACATAGATTTACTAGAATGACACTTGGACTCCAAGGGTTAAGCTATGAGGAGAGAGTAAACAAACCAGACTTGTATACCCTGAAATTTAGAAGGCGATTGAAGTTTTCAAGATATTAAAGGGAACAGATAGGATAGACTGGGAGAAACTAATTCCGCTGGTTGGAGAATCTAGGGAGCATAGAATAAAAATTAGAAGCAGACCTTTCAGGAGTGAAATTAGGAAACATTTCTGCGCAAAAAGGGTGGTGGAAGTTTGGAATTCCCTTCCATAAATGAAAATTGACACTGAATTAGTTGTTAATTTTAATCTGAGATTGATAGGTTTTTGTTAATCAAAACTAATGAGCAATATGGGGCAAAGCGGGTATAGATTGCAGATCAGCCGTGATCTCACTGCCCATGCATGCTCGAGGGTCTAACTGGCCTCCTCCTGTTCTTATGTTCCTACCATCTTGCTGTGTATTCTCAGCTTCGAAAATGACAATGGACAAAATTAAATATATTAATTTTGAAATATTTCGCGATTCATTCATAGCTCTCATTATAATGGGCAGAATCATAAGCAGAATTTTTTGCTGGTCAGGTGCGCGTGATCGGCGGGCCCAGGAGTGAACGGGAAACAGGCCCCTGTTTGCGCTCAGCCCCTGACCATGATTTCACGCTGGCTCGCCAATTAATGGGCACGGCAGGTGGAAGTGCACCCGCCAAGTGAGATATTGCACAAGTTCACAATGACATCAGGACCTCATCTTGCTCCGTTTCACGGCCATACGGGTTGGGTGCGCGCCCGCCCACAGACGTAAAATTCTGGCTGTAGAACTCAATCCCCAAAGCATCAGTTAAAAATCTGAGAATATCATTTAATAATTATTGGAATTTGACTTATTAAATCAGTGGCTGTAATATCTGAAATAAAATTGCACTCTCTGTTATAGTGAACAACACGTACATCTTGATCCTTGAAATATTGTTCACCCATTCAATGATTGTACTTCATGAAATAAGTCAGGGCCTGCTCCATTTTGTTGTTGCTGTCTGGTTGCAGTCACAACAGTGACCACTGTGGCTGGGATCAAAGAGCTGCTGGTCTTCTAATTGGTTGAGAGCTCTTGGAGGCAGGAACTCAGCCCTTAGAAGGACAGATGTCCTGACACCAAGCAGTTAATTGCCTGATGGGCACAGAATTGGGTCGGGGATCGCAGAAACAGCTGAGGCATTGTTGCCCCTGGTTTTCCAGCTTGCCATCAGTGCCACCACCAATTGCCTTAAATGCAGTCCATTTTGTGCGATAAGAGAGGATTAAAGATGATTTATTCACAAAGGTTAAGAAACAATTTGGAGCACCCACTGGTTGCATGTGATACCACTCTTAAGAACTCTAAATTTGATCACATTTGGCTTGGCTAGGAATACCTCTAATCTTGTACAAAACAGTCTGAATATAATTCACTTATTCATGTGAACTCTGCCTTCCTCACTCAGAGGACAAGGAGTCAGGTCCCAATTAAGTGTACCTCAGTCTGAACGGGAATCAAGCCCACACTTTTGGCATTATTTTGAACTACATGCTAGCCAGCTAGCCAACTGAGATAACCAGCCCCTCTGGGTAGAAAACCCAATCCTATAAAATAGCACCATGGACCTAGGGAACCTGTTCAATACTGAATGATTTCTTGAACTTATAAAATACCTGACAGGTTATTGGGAATGTTTGATTTAGCGCAGTTCCAGCCTGGTCACAGGGAATGCCTAATTTGATATATCCTCAGGAAGAAGGAAGAAGATTTTTCCCAGATTTGACTAAAAAACCTTGTCCTGTGTAGCTGATCCCTGTTATCCTGGAATCATGATAATAACAAAATCAGTCATTCTATGCACCAGGGTTATTAACGAGGCTGAGGGATAAGGAGGCATAAGCCAAATCCAACAACCAGCTCCATTCTTCATGGAACCATTCCATCCAAACAGGTGACACTAATTCCCAAGGGAAATTCTTGGGATTTTTTAAAAGTCATTCTTCTTTTAAGTACCAAACACAAAACAGTAAGTATGTAATGTTGGCTGGGCTGTGTGACAGGCTGGAAGCTGCAGCTCTATTTTACAGCTGCATTGGATTAGCCAAAACAGGACAGATGGAAGATTGTGAGAAGACTTGGCTAGTTACAGAATAAGTGAACTCATCAAATCTGAGCTAATTCCAAGTGATTCTGGTTCATATTCTGTAAGTAGTAAAATATGGAGTGCTCTTCCTTTCCTCAACCCAACAGTTTCACTGTGTGAAAGTAGTGTCCTGTGTCTTGTGCTTCCCTTTGTTTCACCTATCTGCCTGCCTAAGCTAGACAATATCCTGTTCTCATCGTTTCTATGAGAAATGTTCTTCTGAAGTAAGGAGTGATCCTTCAACATATAAACAACACTCTCCTTAATCATTGCTATCCCTGTATCCCATATAAAGTCAAAGATCACCTTGCACTCCTTGATAAGCTATGGACAGAATTTAATGCCCTTTCCATGGCATGTTTGGTAGCAGGGGCATTTAATCAAGTGGGAGGATGGCAGATGGAGACCCTGCCACCTTCCCACGTTCATCCTGATTGCATCCGTGGTGGGAAGACCTAATGGTGGCCTACCAGCCCCGCTGCCAATCGAGGCCCTTAAGTGGGCAATTAATGCCCACTTAAGGGCCACATCCCACTGCTGCTGATACTAACCCAGCATAGGCACAACACAGGGAGCACAACAAACAAGCTTGTGGGCTCCTAGGGGGCCCTTCGTTCAAAGGCACTCAGTGCCCGATAGAGGACCCAGCATCGGGGGGCAGGGGCAGGGGGCAGCTGCTGAGAGTCATCCTCCTGACCTTGCCACCATCCCCACCTTGCAACTTTCCTTTCCCATCACTCAACTGTGTCCTGTGATCCAGCGACAATCCTAGGCCTCGGATGGTGTCATACGAGCAGCAGCCATCGCCTCCCTAGTGGCGCTGCTGTTTAAGAGAGCTGCCCCTTGGCAGGCAGGACTTCCACCCTTGGGGTCCTTGATTTGTTAAATGCCTGAATGGCACTTGATATGGCGGGCCTTCCCTAAAAGAGGAGATGCGGAGTGAGACTTAGGGTTGCCAACTCTGGCTGGCCATATTCTGGGAGACGTTAGCAGAAGTGATGTCACGGAAAGCCGACAGTGTTGCGCAAGCTAGTGAATCTAGAGAAAAGGCCTGTGACACTGAGTGAGAGGGAATGAACCCATCTCCACTAAATTCCACTACTGAGCCTGATCAATTCCTTCTCCTGCCTGTTGCTCTCAGGGAATGGAAATCTGCAGCACGCTACAGTCACCACCAATTCATCCGATACTAATTGATAACATTAATAACACCAATTAATCACTATACTGGCATTCAGCCAGTCTCAGCTGAGCCTAACCATGGCTCATAATCAACGCCCTTTCATCCAACTCTGTGTGCATCCTCTCAACTGATTGGAGCATTGATCATGTGGCCTGTAGGCTGTTCAGATATTTCCATCAAGTGGCGTCCACTGATGCCAAGTCAGGATTTTCCATGGGTGGGGGTGTAGGTTCCTGACACAATGAAGGTCAGCTGGTACTTGGATGCTCACTGTGATTGGCTGCGATTGTGGTACCCGAGCCCAGGCTGTGATTGGCTGGTGGACGGTCCTGGCCGCCGTTGTCAGCAGCTGAAACGCTCCTGGAATGCTTTGTTTTACCTCCAGGAGACTGAGGCCAATTCCTGGGGACTCATGGCCATTCTGGGAGGTTTGGTAACCCTAGTGAGACCCCCTTCGCCTCCACAAATCCAGCCCTATATGTGTGAACTCAAGAGTCAGCTCTCTCTCAAGCAGTACCGTTTAAAGTTTAAACATTTATACAATTGGTTATTTTTCCAATTGTAGATCTTCAGAACAAAACTAAATTTCTCCCTTGATTCTGTTGTTTCAATGCAAATTCCTAGATTGTTTATTAACTCCAATTAATGGTGAAATAAGCCACTTTTGCGACTGAACAAAAAATAAAATACTGGGGATGCCAAAGGGCATTTGAATGTGAGTACAACAGAGCTGCGACACAATCACTGCCTTATCAATCCTGCCCAGAATTCCTGAGATAAAACTGACCTTCAGAGTACAAACACTTCAAGGTGCACTAAACCCTGTAGAGGGCTTTACTCTGATCATTCGACTTTCCTCAGCTGGGGATTGGTTAGGAGGCTATGGGATGACACCAGCCTGATTTCATTTTAGTTACAGGAAAGCAGTCATGGTCACTTATTTTCGTTACGTCAGAGCAAGATAAAAAATCTTATGGACCAGACACTGGCCAAAATTTTCCTCTTTGGCCGCAGTTGGCAATCCAGGTGCAAATTGCGCTAGTTTTTCAAAGTGCATTTGTGGCTCAATTTTCCGTTCACAGCCGTTTGCAATATCACAAACATAAAATCCTCCATGGACCAGTGCAACCGGGCAGTGGTTTAAACATAATTGTTGTTTTCTTTCCTTGCATTAAAAAAATATTCCTTGATATAATTGCACATTGGTGCAGTTTTATTAATACAGGTGAAAATGGATTGATCACAAAAATATAAGCGTTTTTCATGAGCGTCTAGTGCATCATCTGTGAAGAAACTGATTTTTAATAACTGAACATGACTATACAAAAACTATATGGAATCATTTACTAGTTTAATGCATGTACAGTAATCAGTTTCTTAGAGAGTTATATACCCTTTAATATTTCATAGCTTTTAGAAGGTGTCTATTTGAATCTTTGCACCTAAGAAAAGCTTCATTTTAACCGTTTCCATGAAGGCCTGCAAATGGACACAATTAGCGGAAGCGTGCCTGGTGATTAAACTGGAGGTGTGGCTTCTTTTGTGTACAGGGCCAACTTATTTTTAAAACCAGCACAAAGGATTGTGGAAACTCAATCTTCACTTGAAATTCCTTGATCTTTTGCGCTGATTTGGGTGATTTTGAGGCATATTCCTTTACGAGAACCTCTGCAAACTGACAGAAACTCTACCCCTCTATAGTCTGGGGAGGAATCAGTTTCAGACTATAGGAATATCAGCAAGCTTTCTTCATGCTGGACTCGGCGATAATTATACAGGAATTAGTACTACTGTTATAAAGAGAGACTTGAGATGTTAGACCTTTTTACACCAGAACTGAGAAGGGTGACCTAGAATCATAGAATGATACAGCTCATGGTGCCTTTGCCTAATCTTTGAAAGAGTTGCCCAATTAGTCCCATGCCCCTTATCTTTCTTCACAGTCCTGCAAATGTTTCTACATTTATAGAGGTCTCTAAGATTATGAAGGATTATGATCAAGTAAATTGTTGCCACTGGCCAATGAGATGGTAACAGGATGGTAACACATTCTAAATATTTGCAAAAGTAATAAAAGGGAACATTAGAAAAAAAGTTTATTTGCACAGAGGACTGTTAGAATATGTAATTCAATAGATTATTGTTGATGCAGTGCCCATAAGTTATTTTTAAAAAGGAATGGATGATTGCTTAAATGAGAAATCTGGTGAGCAAGAGCTGGAGATTGGGATTAGGCTAGTATCACCTAGAGAAAAGGAGCATACATATTTGATGGGCCTGAATGGTCAGTTTCGGTGTTTTAACATTCTATGATATCTTATTAATAATAACTTTCTTATTTTACATTTTTATTTCTTGAGCAGAAATGGCCATGATATCTCTTTCTTTAACTATACCAGCACAAATGTGACAGGCTTTCATTTAAATGAAATAGGTATCTATTTGACTGCACCAGATAGTGAATGGGTGACACAAAGATGTCAATGCCCACACCAATGTACTCAAACATGCAAACTACAGTGAGAGTGAGATGCTAGCACATAACATGAGACGTTCTTACTCTGATATTTAACATTTCTGCCTATAGGGATAGGATGCTCCACTGTAATAGCAGCTATGACTCTATAGTTTAAGATTAGGCTTTCTATACAGAGCTCTTGACCAAAGAAAGCTCAAGCACTTCAATATGTATGTGATTCAGCAGTGTTTTTTGTTGAAAATCAATGTCTTTCTCATCATCAAACTCCCCACCCTCCCCCAAAGGGTCATGACCCAGTACCTGACATGTGAAGACAAGAAGGAATGATTTGCTGCATGCTGAGGCATGACCTTTCAACCTTAGCCAACAACCCCACAGTGACAAGGACAAAAGTATGTTACTCTATAGGATGGGGTGCAGTGAGAGGCTGAGACTCCATGGGTGTCTTGGAGGGGGGAAGAGGTCACTCACTAGGAAACCTGACAACTCCATTGACAAACATGTCAACTTCTGACAGAGCTTAAAGTCAAAGCCTTTGGGTGGAATACTTGAGGGTGTGGTTTCAAAGTGACTAAAATTCACTTCTCGGCCACATTCTGAGCAAACTAGCAAAGTTCTCAAACTGCAGGGGAAGAGCAACAATTGGGAACAGAAATGACAGCAAATGAAGCATCACTGCAGTTATACCCAAAGCCATCAATTCTTATCAAGAGCCTGCTCCCCTAAGAGCTAAAACATCTAAAGAGATACCCCACTTTTTGTGGTGACTGATTGCTCGCAGTTTTATTTATTTGGTTTATATCATTCATACAGTCATCACGATAGTGCATTTGAAAGGTGTACCAGTGAGATTAGGTACTAAAAATATTACACTTTTAATATTTAACCTGATGATTAGTGAAATAAGGTTCTGGCATTGTAGCTGCAGCAATAGCACACAAGTTGTAATGTTTAAAAAGTACTAAATATGAATGAAAGCCTTAAGCCCCATTGCTCAGCATTTCCTGAACCCACTGAGAAATATATTGGGCTGAGTATTTTAGAAAACTAATGGCGTGTTAACAAGGCACACTCTTATTAATGTGAAAATTGCCCAGCAGGGTCAGTGGATCAAGAGATATGCCATGAGTTGCAAATCACCAAAGCTTGTTGGTCGACTTATACCGCACCTCCATTTGTTACCCTTGGCCTCCTCGTTATCTTTGGAGAATTTAATAGATTTGCACAGTGATTGACCGTTAAACAAGATGTGAAAAGTTGGGGCCGGAATTTAACAGCATAAATATCTATTAATGACATGATAATTGTCAATATGCCAATCAAATCTCTCTGGCTCAGAAGGGGAACAATTTAATCTGTTCAATCTCATTCCTTCATGCATTAAATTGTTAATAGCAATTTTAAAAATATAAATTTTATAATTTTCATTTTTTTCTTGCTCATCCTCTCTGCCCCTTTTATCTTCCCTAATCCAATCTCCCTTCTTTCTCTTTCTGTACCTGATTTGACTCTAATTCACTCCTCTTTTCATTGTTTAGAGAGATACGATGTTGGTCCTGCCATTCACTCAGGACCCAGATGGCCTAATGTTCTCACCGAGCTATTATAAGGTCACACTTCCACCAAGTTACAACACAAAAGAGTTTTGAGCTGAAAGGTTTAGAAAGATGCCCATCTAATGGTGTATGCCACAAGATGACTTGCTTCAGAAAGATCTGGCTAATGTGTTTTTTACTAAAAAGTCATGGAGTGAAGGAGGGTCCCCTTTACTTAGTAACTAAGTTAACCCTGTGCAGTAAATGCATCTTTGACAGCGCTCTGTGATTTAATACAGAAAAGATATAGGGGAGATGGTGGCATAGTGGTAATGTCATTCCGCTAATGATCTAGGGGCATGGGTTCAAATCACACCACGGCAGCTTGTTGGAATTTAAATTCAATTAATAAATCTGGAATTATGAAGCTAGTCTCAGTAATAGTGACCATGAAACTATCATTGATTGTTGTAAAACCCATCGGGTTCAATAATGTCCTTTAGGGAAGGAAAACTGCTGTCTTGCCCAGTCTGGCCGACATATGACTCCAGATCCACAGCAATGTGGTTGACTTTGAACTGCCCTCTGAAATGTTCAGTTCAAGAGCAATTAGGGATGGGCAACAAAGATTGGCTTTGCCAGTGATGTCCCCTCACAGGGCAGGCAATTGCATAGTGGACTAATAATCCAGCGACCCACACTAATGCTCTGGGTTCGAATCCCACCAAGGCAGATGGTGTGATGATTTGAATTCAATAGGAATCTGAAATTAAAAGTCTAATGATGACCAGAAATCATTGTCGATTGTTGTAAAAGCCCATCTGGTTCATTAATGCACTTTAGGGAAAGAAATCTGCCAGCCTTGTCTGGTCTGGCCTACGTGAGACTCCAGACCCACAGCAATGTGGTTGACTCTTAAGTGCCCTCTAAAATGGCCTATCAAACCTCTACAAAGTCTCAAAGAAGGAACAAAACCGGACGGACCTAGGCACCAGAAATGACTGTGCAAAGTCCTCCTCACTAACATCTGGGGACCAGTGCCAAAACTAGGAGAGCTGTCTTGCAGACAGCATCATACTCACCGAATCATACCTTACCAATGTTCCAGGCACCATCACCGTCCCTGGGTATGCCTGTCCCAGCAGAGGTGCTGGCACAGTGGTATACAGGCGGGAGGGAGTTGCCCTGGGAGTCCTCAACGTCGGCTCCGGACCCCAGGAAGTCTCATGGCATCAGGTCAAAAATGGGCAATGAAACTTCCTGCTGAATTACCACGTACTGCCCTCCCTCAGCTGATGAATTAGTGCTCCTCCATGTTGAACATCACTTGGAGGAAGCACTGAGGGTGGCAAGGACACAGAATGTACTCTGGGTGGGAGACTTCAATGTCCATCACCAAGAGTAGCTCGGTAGCACCACTACTGACCAAGCTGGCCCAGTCCTAAAGGACATACCTGCTAGACTGGGTCTGAGGCAGGTGCTGAGTGAACCTACAAGAGGGAAAAACATACTTGACCTCATCGTCACCAACCTGCTTGCTGCAGATGCATCTATCAATGACAGTATCGGTCGGAGTGACCACCGCACAGTCATTGTGGAGATGAAATCCCGCCTTCACACTGAGGAGACCCTCCATCGTGTTGTGTGGCACTACCACCATGCTAAATGTGATAGATTTTGAATAGATCTGGCAACTCAAGACTGGGCCTCCATGAGGTGCTGTGGGTCATCAGCAGCAGCAGAATTGTACTCGAACACAATCTGTAAACTCATGGCATGGACAAATGCCCCATTCTACCATTACCATCAGGCCAGGGGATCAACCCTGGTTCAATGAAGAGTGCAGGAGGGAATGCCAGCAACAGCAACAGGTATGCCTAAAAATGAGGTGCCAACCTGGTGAAGCCATAACAGGGCTACTTGTGTGCCAAACAGCAGAGGCAGCAAGTGATAGAAAGAGCTAAGCAATCCCAAAACCGACAGATCAGATCTAAGCTCTGCAGTCCTGCCACATCCAGTCGTGAATGGTGGTGGACAATTAAACAACTCACTGGAGGAGGAGGCTCCACAAATATCCCCACCCTCAATGATGGAGGAGCCCAGCACAGCAGTGCAGAAGATAAGGCTGAAACATTTGCTACATTATTCAGCCAGAAGGACCAAGTGGATGATTCATCTCGGCCTCCTCTGGGGGTCCCCAGCATCACAGATGCCGTCTTCAGCCAATTCGATTCACTCCACATGATATAAGAAATGGCTGAAGACACTGGATACTGCAAAGGCTATGGGGCCTGACAACATTCCAGCAATAGTACTGAAGACTTGTGTTCCAGAACTTTCCGCTAGCCAAGCTGTTCCAGTACAGCTACAACACTGGCATCTACCCTTCCATGTGGAAAATTGCGCAGGTATGTCCTGTACACAAGAAGCAGGACAAATCCAACCTGGAAAATTACCTCCCCATCAGCCTACCCTTGATCATCAGTAAAGTAATGGAAGCGATCATCAACAGTGCTATCAAGCGGCACTTGCTTCACAATAACCTGCTCACTGATGCTCAGTTTGGGTTCCACCAGGGCCACTCAGCCCTTGACCTCATTATAGTCTTGGTTCAAACATGGACAAAAGAGCTGAACTCCTGAGGTGAGGTGAGAGTGACTGCCCTTGACATCAAGACTGCATTTGACTGAGCCCTTGCAAAACTGGAGTCAATGGGAATCGGGGGGAAATCTCTCCAGTGGCTGGAGTCATACCCAGCACAAAGGAAGATGGTTGTGGTTGTTGGAGGTCAGTCATCTCAGCTCCAGGACTTCACTGCAGGTGTTCCTCAGGGTAGTGTCTTCGGCCCAACCATCTTCAGCTGCTTCACCAATGACCTTCCTTCCATCATAAGGTCAGAAGTGGGGATGTTCACTGATATTGCTCAATGTTAGCACCATTTGCGACTCCTCAGCTACTGAAACAGTCAATGTCCAAATGCAGTAAGACCTGGACAATATCCAGGCTTGGGCTAACAAGTGGCAAGTAACATTCATGCCACACAAATGCCAGGCAATGACCATGTCCAACAAGAGGGAATCACCCTTTGACGTTCAATGGCATTACCATCATTGAATCCCCCACTGTCAACATTGTGGGAGCTATCATTGGCCAGAAACTCAGCTGGACTAGCCATGTAAATACTGTGGCTACAACAGTAGGTCAGAGGCACGGAATCCTGCAATGAGTAATTCACCTCAGCGCTACCAGGGTTTGGGGCGGGAGGAGGGTGAGAAACTACCCTGAGGAACTCCTGCAGTGAAGTCAGCGTGGGTGCGGAGGTGCGCACAATGAAAGCTCCCTGAAGGCAGAGAGCTGCCTCCGGGAGCTGAAGAATTTAAATTCAATAAAATCAGATTTTAAATTCTGGAAAATTGCCCATGCATCAGAATGAGTCACCTAAATATATGGATGCTGAAATTTGTCTCCAAATATTTTTATCTTTTCTTAAATTAATATCGGAAACCTCATCCCGCCCTTGGATGAGGTTTCCTGAAAAATGCAAAGGCTGCCTGCGCCCACCCGCTGACTGTAATGTTGGATAGGCAGCAAAAAATCCCAGCTAACTGCGCTGTTAATGGGTTTAATAGCCCTTTTAATTGTCGGCAAGCGCTACGGACTCTTGCATGTCCCCGCCGACCGAAATATCGTGCGAGTGCTCGATGATGTCGGGACGCTCGCCTGACGTTATCATGTGCTATTTTATGCTTGAGCATGTCGGGCCCTTGCCTGCATGCCAAACAAAAGATCCTGGTTAGTGTTTCGTGATTCCTTGTTAAAAAATAGTCAACATGCAGATGCTCAGGAAGGAGAGAAATGGGCTGTGCTAATATATCCTTCACAATCAGATAACCTGTTGCCACTCACCATCAAGGCTTCCAAATGAATTATGGCTATTTAGGTGACGTAGGAGAAGGCAGTTGGTGCCCAGGAGTGAACCAATACTTTTGGGAGCTGAGGATTGAAAATTAAAAGAAAGATACTTGGCGGAAAAGAAATTGATTTATTATTGATGCTTTGCAAAAAGAGACTTTTTGCATAAATAGGTCCTGTCTTGTAATTAGGGAACTTATTTTGTATTCTCAACTGTCTCTTTGTCTCATCCATGTTCTGGGCTCCCACATGGATACTGCCTTTTCAGCAATGGATTGGAAGGCTGCTTCCCTTCTGTGTTATCCAGCTAGCAACTGTCCCAGTTCCCAGTCAGTCTGCCTCCTGCCTGTATCTTTAAATTGGAAGTTACTGTCAGCCTTAGGTTTTTATTTTCAGGAGCTGCTGCCTTTTCCTTGTTTGCTGTCACAGCTGGCAGCAAACACAGGCCAATCTTGGGTCACCAAGTGTTAATCCTTGCCCTCTGGGAGCATGGCAACAACAAACACAAGATTCAAAGCCAGCCTGCCTTTCTCCATAGGCACTAGCCTGGAATTCCCTGATTCCTTCTCAAAATGACAGAGAGATTGAGTCCCATACTGGGAAGCAGACAAAGCTACCTCTTCTTCCCACCCTGACACATGAAGAAGTTTATTAAGATGTCATTTATCTCCAGCTGTGTTAAAGAGATGCAGACTGAATAAAATGCAACCTGCTCATGATGCCTCTTAACTTGTCCAATAGAAAACAGATCTTGTTCTAAAAGGCCAGACTTCCTGGGCTGGTGGAATCACTATCGTAGTATGTATTTTTCTAATCAAGAGGAGCACAGTGAGAATGTGGGAGTGATGCTGCTTTCAGCAATGGTCCCACAGTTCTTGGGACTGAAATTGATACCTACTCCCCAACATGTTGATAGCATCCCTATTTCAGACTGGAGACTCAAAGTCAGTAACTGAAATCTCAAAACTTTTCCAGAGAACACAAGGAAGAATCAGGAAACTAAGAAAATGAAAGAAAATGACAAAAATGCGGAAAGAATCTTAAAGGTGTGGAAAGCGCAGTCTCTTTCAAAGTAAATCAACTTCACCTAGGATATAAGTAGTTGAAAGCATGATCATGCGATGGGTCTTGATGACTTTGTGGTTTCTCTTTGCGTCTGCCATCACTAAGTTTTTTTAAGTGATAGTTTTAGCAAAAGTTATTTTTTAAAATAATTATACCACTTTGAAAACAATGCTTGCTGTATCTAAGCAATGAGGCATTTAACTTGGTGGTTTTGCAGTGAAGTTTTTGTAGCCATTGCTTCTGGTTATTCCACTGGGGCAATAACATCCCTTCATTACTGCTGCTGCTTTGCACCAAAATGTTCTACTTGGTACATTGACTCTATTGTGCCAGGGTACAGGCATGCTCTATGGTTATACCTAATGGCTCAGCTTTGTTCTCACTGCAAAGTCACATGCATTCACAACACTTATTTCCTCTTTTTGGAGGAATGATACCTGCCTTTTACCCTCATAAGTTATCTGAAATTCCTAATGGGGAAAGATAGTCTAGGGAAAAGAGTTTACATGCAAACGAGCTTCTTCCCTTCCTCCACACTTAACAATATTATTGTTATTAAAACATGTCTCCTAAATATTAGGAAAGATATCTCATTTGATCGCATTATGAGGACTCAGAATTTTTAGTTCATTGCAAGCTCTTGTACATTTACTTAATGTAACGCTACTTCAGTTGAGTGTTCTGGAATGTGTGAATCTAGATTGAGGATCAGCTAAATCAATTCTGTGACTCACTGACATCACGAAGCTCAGCAGATCAGGTGGTCCCAGGTTCAACCCCAAATCTGGTGAGTTAGCTGAACTCAGAAAAGTATTTGGGGTTTTCCAATTGGCCTCAGCTCCCCAAATAATAAAGGGGACAAGATCCAGAGTGCTTCCTGCTAGAAAGCAGGCTAGCACAGGATTGGGCTGGTCCAACAGCCTACCACAACTCACTGTCCAAAGTCACACAAGGATGAAGTATCAGAGGACTTGTGTCATTCTGTCATCTCCCAGCAAGAGCTCAGCTGAAGCACATTGGTATTTGAAAAGGTGCTGTGAAAGTAAACAGCAAAAGAAAACCTCACGACATGTGTATAG
This sequence comes from Carcharodon carcharias, assembly GCF_017639515.1. Classification (NCBI taxonomy): domain Eukaryota; kingdom Metazoa; phylum Chordata; class Chondrichthyes; order Lamniformes; family Lamnidae; genus Carcharodon; species Carcharodon carcharias. The sequence goes on along the minus strand of NC_054474.1, from coordinate 71,263,828 downwards.
CCCATTACTCTATTATTTTCCTGGAATCAGGTAGAGCAGGGTAGAGACCCTGATTTACCAGAAGGTGATCTTTTCAATGGTTCAGAACACAAGGTAACAAGCAGTGAAAATCATGTTCATCCTCACAATAACCTTTTTTAGTTAATTAAAAGAAGAAATTTAAACTGCCTTCCCTAGGAGTCCTCTGTGTTGCTCTTAAATAATGCTGCATTAGCCCATCCTCTCATTACCTCATGCTGCTCTCTGTAAACAGCTTTTAATCTTCACACACCACCTGCTTAGACAAGGCCTTCCATCGACCTCCTCAGCCTGCTCACAGCTTGATGCTGAATCCTCTTTTAGCTTTGTCTCTGCTCTTCCATTCTAATGATCTTATATCTATAAGATTTTAATCTCAGGTGACAACAGCAATATGCACTCTGACTAGCTGGTTGAATCCATTACTATCCTTTTTCCTCAATGTTATTAATGACATGGGTACAGTTCTGAATCAGCTACACACCTGATACTACCCATAATACCTAAACCTAAACTCTGGAATTCCATCTCTAAACCTCCCCACTACCCTCGTCCATGCCCTCATTAGTGCTTTTTCCCTCCTTTAAGACATTCCTTCAAACTTACTTCACCTGTCCTAATCGCTCCATATGTGGCTCAGTCCCAAAGTTTTTTTTGTAACACTTCTGTGAGGCACCTTGTGATGTTACATTAAAGGCTCTATTTCAATAAGTTCTTGTTCTTGCAAAATACTTTGGGCCATCCTGAGATTTTGAAAGGCAACTAATATATTAATGCAAATACTTTTTCCCTTCTTTTATAAACAATTCTCTCATTCTGTCATACTGGCATAATCATAGTATCAATTACGTACAACTCTCTCATATAGACATAGGTACAAGTCTAGTATCAGTTATAGAATGCACCCCTGCAGGTTGGCACAGGTGTAGATCTAGTATCAGTTCATTACAACTTACCCAGACTGACATAGCTATGGATGTGGTATCAGCTATGTACAAGTCCTTCATGGGTATGGGTATAAATCTAGTTACATGGACACAGATACAGATCTTGTATCACAGGTGTACCTTTCTCCCATACTGCTGCAGGTATTGTCACTCAGTGGGTCTCAATTGCCTGGATTTGCAATTGAGCTCTGTTTTCTCTTAAACAGAATAAACTATGCATAGCTGACAATAACTGAGGGCCTGACTGCTCAGCTGGTCACTGAAGGACACATTCCATAAGCAAGGGAACCACATAAATGGGTAAGCAACAGTTGCCGGTGAGATGTGTGGGTCTTTTTGTGAGGAGGATAAACTGCAGATGAAAAAGTTCTGTTTGGATGATAAGAACCTTCTATATACATTTAACGGTTAGCCATGGTTTGGTGGTACTTTTACTAATCAGGCCACAATGTGCAATTGATGCAATTGTGGTATAAATTAGTTTAATCCAACGCAATCTGCATAACAAAATGGCTAGACTGTCTATCGACATTTGCGGTGTAAAAAGCTTTGAAATGAAAGCATATCTACAAGGTGTATTGTGAAAAATTCCTCCAATATGAAGAAATTGAACTTTAGCTTGAATTTTATACAATTCAAAGAAAAACTCCAGCACCTAAGTGTGAGGGGGTGGGTGGAAAAGGAGACTTCTGCAACCAAAAGCCTGCTATTCATTTAACAAGCAACCCTTAATTGGCTTCCATGTCTGCAACAATTAAATATTCCTGAAAATTAGCCAAGTTCCTTCACCCTCCATTCAAGAGGAGGAGAGCAGAGTTGCTTGCAGGCCGTGTGAACTCCACGCCTCATCTGGGCTGCTATGTGTGAGACGTTCACTCCATTCATAATAAACTGACAGCTTCTGTTTCTGGTGCCACAGACTGCAGTGGGGAGGGAGGGAGGGAGGGAGGGAGGGAGGGAGAGAGGCTGGGGGTAGGGGGTGTGTGTGGTGGTGGTGGTGCGGGGTGCAGTTGGATTGTGCTTTCCAGAATGGCAGGCCAGCTTCTTTTCCCTTCTCCCCCCCCACCCCCAGCTCTGCCACCCCCTTACTTCCTTACTTCATAGGTTTTGGCCTGGGGCCACCAATCTCACATTAAAGCCCAGAACATTGAAGGATAGAGTGACACACAGAATCGAGCCTGAGCGGGTGCTCTTTATACACAAATGTACACAATTCCCAGGGACAATAACTGGGCCACCACTCAAAAGCAGGCTAGATTACAGTGCGCATTTCTGTGGACAAAGGCCTCTCTCTGGGTCGAGACTTTGGGGGCAGCATGTGAGACAGGCTAATGAGATCTCACGCAGCAAATCCCTCAGTAACCGCACCATGTCCTGATATTCCTCCTTTAACCCTTTGCAAACCAAGGAAGATTTACATGTTACAAACCACGCAGTGCTCCCTTAGCAACCTTAAAATGGCTGTCTCCTATAACCAATTCATTACCATTTAGGTGTTAGAGAATCCAAGTATGTTTTATAATGTGTTATGGTTGGGGGGGCGGTGGATCTCTACTAATTTACCTGGTTAAGACTATAAATTGCTGAGCTAGATTGAACAGAACTAGCTAACTCAGCATAGAACGGGAATCTAGAACAGCAGATCCTAAGCTATATTCTTATATTCACCCTTTAATCTCGGCGGTTTGATCCTTGGTCTGTTTTAGTTGCATTTATTTAAATGGGAAAGTAGGTGATAGTGCTACAATCATGGTTATAGAGGTGAAATCAAACAGTGTTTCTACCGGGCTGCTAGTCTCAAACTGGTAGGAAATGAATATGTGTGGATGTCAGGTGAGACCAGAATAGTCCCCGGTTTGTGGTGCTTTGCATGGACAATTAGGTCACCAGTACTCGTTGTTCATTGATTACACATGAGGAATGGTCACTTGGGCAAATTATCAAAAGGTGACTGGTGCCCATGAAGCTTTGCCCCGCCAAGGAATCAACACATTTAGGAAAGCAAGTGGGGAGGGGAGACAATTGAGGGAAAATGGAGAGAGAAAAGATATGTATTGTTGATCTACTCTGGATGCAGATTCTCAGCATGCTCATAGCCTGCAGAACTGCTCAATCAATTTGTTGCAGCTCTATAATAAGCAGAAAATTTTTGTTGAAATCTCGCAGATCAGTTTCTTTTCCTTGTTCCTCATTCATGAGGTAATGAGTCACCTTAAGATATGACTTCACTGGCAACAGCAACTTCACATTACCTCAGCCCAAATGATCATTGCACGGGATCTTTTGAGCTAATTGATGATAATGGGCAATAAACTAAGTAAAGCAAAGAAGGCTCTTAGGGGAGGGGTTGACACAGTCCAACAACTAAGGAGTTGTCTTGAAGCTGCCAGGCAACGGGCAGTGGAAGAACAAAAATTGGTTCAAGAACCGGCACAGGAGTGAAAGTTCCATGCAGCTGGAGCCAGCAATGGGCAAACATCAGCCAGGAGTCAGTGGAGGAGTGAAATCCAGTTTACCTGACATTAGAGGAGGACTATTTGACCAAGAACTAGTTTGTCGGTCTTAACTAAGGATTGCTCCTTCCCAGTCTATACGGCTTATTTACTCATTAGGCGGAATTTTATGCAGGCAGGATTTTACGGTCCCACCGAAGTCAACGGACTTTTGAGCGGCTAGCCCTACGTGACCGTAAAATTCCCCCCATTGAGTCTTTGCAAGAACTTTGATGGAGAATTAGTCTATTCTACATTGCCATCTAATACTAAATAAGTATCATATTAGTCTTACCTGGTTGAGTGGTCTTCTCTTCCAATTGTGATTGAGTGGGCCTCAACACAGTGAGTGTAATGGGGATGAACAAGTAGAGACACAGTTTATACAACACGTGGCTCATTCCTCTTCTTTTGATTGAAAATGAAAGGAGTTATAAACCTTCCAATCTTTGTGACTCAGCTGCTCAGGGCACTCATTGGTGATATTGGGAGATGGATGGGCCCCAAAACTTTGTATCTCAGTTGTTCTGTCCGCTCATTGGCAGAGGCCTGTGAATCAGTTCTTCAATTGCTGACAGTCTGCTGGAAAATAAAATAAAATGATCAGCTCCCTCTGTGAGATTGGCATTTCCACTAAATATCTTGAGGGTGAATGCAGTATTACTTTGCATGCCACATAGACTGAAAGAGTTGAGCCTCTCATCCGCTGTGATTTACCAATGAGTCTGTCCAATTGTTCCTGGTAGGCTTATAATGCATTTATATTTAAGATCTCTGGTTGTTCCCCTCCAAGCCGCTCACCAGACTTGGAAATATATCGCTGTTCCTTCAATGTCACTGGGTCACAATTCTGGAACTCCTAACAGCACTGTGGGTGTACCTACACCACATGGATTGCAGCGGTTCAAGAAGGTAGCTCACCACCACCTTCTCAGGGGCAACTATGGATGGACAATAAATACTGGCCCAGCCAGCGACACCCACAACACATAAGTGAATAAAAAAAGAGGGGAGGGGGAGGCTAGTGGCTGGAGGAATGAGGAGCAAAAAAAAGAGAAGGAAATTATTTGTTATTTTATTGTCTGTGCTTATCTCATTGGGATCAGACTTTGACTATGAATACCGAAGAAGATATGACTTTTCACCCCAGCTCCTTTCTCTTTTATTACAGATTTCTACAGGGGATATTATCAGTAAGTGTGTCTGACAATTTTTTCACGACCCATTCCTTATCTTATAGATGTGCATTCATTTCCAATGCAGGGTGTGCAAAGCTAAATGAGCCCTCAGTTATTGACCTTGAGATGTAGACCTTTATTTCCCTGGGTGATGATGTGGCAAGCTAATCTCCTGCCCTTTATGGAACTTATCTTATTTTTATTTAATTGAAATCAATGGGATGAAGATTGTGGGTGTTGGTGGAAGGGGTGGAGAAATCACATAATGGGTCTGGGATCCACACTGCCAGATGACTGTTGAGGCAGTAAAGCTGAAAATCAACTCCTCAATTTCTCTCAGCCGCGATTTCTCTGTTAATCATGGGGCAGAATTTTCGGGTCAGCCGGTGGCTGCGATGGGCGGGCCCGGGAGCAGCCAGGGAACGGATCGCCAACTGGGATCGGCCCCCGGCTGTAATCTCACAATGGCTGGCCAATTAATGGCAGCCAGCGTGAAACGGGAGGAGGGCGAGCGCTGAAGTCAGCGCGAGTGTGGGGGAGCGTGGAAGGAAAGCTCCCTGGAGGCAGAGAGCTGCCTCAGGGAGCTGACAAATTTAAAATCAATAAAAACAGAATTTAAAATCAGGAAAAAATGTCCACGCGTCAGAATGAGTCACCTTAACGTGCGAATGCTGAAAATTCTGTCCGAACATTTAAATCTTTTTTAAAATTAATCTCGGAAAACTCATTCCGCCCTTGGATGAGGTTTCCTCAAAAAGGCAAAGGCTGCCAGGCCGATTCACCTGCCTGCCCGCCAACCGTAATGTTGGACAGGCAGCAAAAAATCGCTGTCAATTGCTACTTTAATGGCCTTAATAGGCCTCTTAATTGTCAGCCGGCGCCCGCCAACCAAAATATCGCGTGAGTGCGCAATAACGTTTGGACCCGTACACCGAGTGAAAAATTCTACCCATAGTTTTAATCATATGACAAGAATCATGTCATCTGTATTACATATTTAACATACTTTCAACTCAAGAGTGAGGACGTTTGCATATTATAACTTATGTCCTACCCTAGGATCAAACTCTGAACACGGATAAAAGAGCCTATTTGACAATCTCCTCATCAAAGCACCAAGTTATTTCTTAAGATTCCAATTGTTTTGCTTCCAGTAACCTACCAAAAAGCCATTCTAGAGACTGATCATTATTATGTTAAAAGAATCATTTTATGTGTATCATTTACTCTTTTGCCAGTCTGTGCTATAGTCATTATGTTCCTATGCACTCACAATCTGACTTGCACATTTTATTATTACGGGGAAATGGTGGTGCAGTGGTAATGTCATTGGATTAGTCATCTAGAGATCCAGATTAGTGGCTCTGGAGGCATGAGTTCAAATTCCACTAGAGCTGGTGGAATTCAAATTCAGCTAATTAATAAAAATCTGGAATTGAAAGCTAGTCTATGTAATGGTGACCAGGAAACTATCATTGATTGTTGTAAAAACCCATCTGGTTCACTAATGTCACTTAGGAAAGGTAATTTGCTCCTCTTTACCTGGTCTGGCCTACATGTGACTCCATAGCAATGTGGTTGACTCTTAACTGGGACCCCCTCCACTCTGAAATGCCCGAGCAAGCTGCACCACTTGTTACAGATCCATTTGGGCTGCAGCAGTTCAAGGAGGTGCTTCATCATCTATTTCTCAAGGGCAGTTGGGATGGGCAACAAATGCTGATCTTGACAGCAATGCCCACATCCCATGAATGAATGTAAAAAAAATCTCTTCTTAATAAAAGCCCAGCAAAATTGAAGTGAGAAAAATAAGCTTTGTATCACTTAGAGAAATGGTTCACTTGGGGGAGAATTTTCCCCTGTTGGGGGCGGGTTGTGCGGGGGCGGGCAGGAGCAAGTGCGAACCCGATCGGCGCCCCCAATTGCCTGTGCGCCGCCATTTTAAGCGGGGGGGTGCCAGTTAAGGTCCACCCAGCGTGACGCACACCCGGAAGCGCTGAGTGCTTCCTATGCGGGCAGGGGGGTGATTCCCTGAGAGGTTCCTTGTGCTCTTTTGCGCATGCGCGCGGAAGAGCGCAGAGATCTCTCCAAGGCACAGGGGTGCCTCAGGGAGATTGGTTTCAGTGCTAAAGTTTGAAATGAAGGTTTGTAACACTTTTAAAACATGTTCCCTCATGTGACACTATCACATGAGCTGGGACATGTCAAAGAATAAAAGCATAAATTGTTATTACATTTCAAAACACTTCATGAAACCTTATCCCGTCCGTGGATGAGGTTCCATGAAAAACGCGAAGGCCGCCTGGGCTCTTCGCCTGCCTGTCAACCTTAAGGTTGGTGGGCAGCATTCTTAACAGCTTTAATGACTTTAAGGGCTTTAATAGGCCTTTGACAGTTCAGCAGGCAGGCAGCTGACGCGGCTGCGTGCCCGCCGAACTGATAATCTAAATGACACACAACGACGTCGGGATGCCTGCCTGACATCACTACGTGCCATTTTACGCATTGGCAAGCGGGCCCCGCCCCCCACTTGCCAATGGGAAAATTCTTCCCTTGCTGTTCAACGAGGTTGGTGCTTGGTGGTCAGAACCCTCTAATTTACCCTTGAATCCTGGCATTGATAAAAGTCTGAAAGTCCAATGAAACATACCTGCACGCAATATTTGAATCCCAAGGTGTGCCTGCACTCTTGTATTTAGCAAATATACATGAAATATAGTATGCACACTGTGGCCTTCATCTTGTGGACCAGCATGGAGAATTAATTATTGAATTCAGTCAGAAAATCTTGTGCATTGTATACAAAGACCATTCTGTTCCAGAAGACCATGGACACAGAATTTTACAGGGTGATGACAAATGCCCCATCCTCACCTGGATAGGGAAGTAATCTGTTTTTCAATGTTTTAAAGGAACCCTTTAACTGCATGCTCCTATTGTTAGCTAGGCACTCTTAACCCCCTCATGGTTTAGTGGGAAAATACATTGCCCAATGTGACACTTAACCACATGCACAAAGCTCCCAAGTTCACCTCAGGGTCTGTGATCGATTAGCTAATCTCTGCCTGTGCAACAGGAACTAGAACTAGCCCTTGGCTGTGCAGAGGAAAAATCAACCTTGATTTCCACGTCTGACCACTGTGCGGCAACCTTTTCTTGTAAATCCATTCAGGTTGAATGAAAAAAGATTTTGGTTCAGCTACGATGCTCCCCACAGTTGAATAGCTTGCTGGAACTTATTATCCTGGCTCATGGATAAGGTTTTGTAGGACAATGGGGTGAATGGAGCTCATGAAGTGGGTGAGGAAACTGGGAAAAAAGAAAAGAAATGCAGTATAAAAGTAGGGACTGTACAGGTGGCTGAGCTAATGCAGCTCATTAAATGGGTGCCATCTCCCCTTATCAACATGGCCCTATATCACATACAATGTTCACTCACTGGACATTGTAGTGGTTTCAAGGAATCAGTCCTAGTTTTGAAAGGGACAACTCCCCACCTCCCCTGCCCCCACTAACTCAAGATCACAGGAAAATATGCTGTATGCTTGATTAGTTTCTTTAACTTGGGAGTACAACAGCAAACAGTTGTGAAAGCAGCCAATCTTGACTAACAGCGGGTCCTCTGTCTACAGAAAAGAGCATGTCCGTCTTCCTCTCACTCTCTCTTCCTGTTGTTTTAAAGTCAGGATCCGAAAGAGCTTTGCTCAAGACAGGGGAGTAATTCTTCTATGGTCCGCTCTCACTTGTCTGAGACATCAAGGGCCATCTGTTCATTCTGCTGTTATCACAGTGTTGACAAAGAACCCTCTTACTTTCCAACATGGTTTAGAGCACGATCCCTCCTTCCACCTCCTCCCCCACCATACACTCATTCACTAACTACAACCAACCCTTCCTGAAACCCCGAAGCTTTGGCTCCAATACCTCAACACTCGTCGTTTATCTCTTATGTTTGTCATTTGTCTAACATTTGTCAAGTGGGCTAAGACAGAGCCCTTTTTGTCAGCTTAATTTGTAAGCTGTTCTCTTAATAATCAGACATAAAATTCACAGGCTATTCTGAGCCCGTTCCTTGTCATAACTGCCAGTACCCTGCTCTGTACTCTCCTTTGTCCCTACCACAGTGATGTGGACTTTAATTGGTACTCAGTGAATTTATCTGTAGGCTCTCCTGATAATTTAGTGAGCTTATTCAGTGAATCACACAGATCTGAAAGATCCCATGATTGATTCTCAGCTGAGTAAAGCTGCCACAATTAATCTCCATATGTCTGAGTCAAGAAGAGAAAGTTTCGACCAACATCTGGAGTGCATGTCTGGTGAAGTGAAGGGTTGTGTTGTCTGTGATGCCTCCCATAGTTGTATAGTCTGCTAGTGCTAAAATTGAGGGTCAGATATGACTAATGACCACTTGGATAAGTTACTGGAAATACTTACACCAGGAGGTAACATTTTCAGAGAAAATGTTGAGAAATAGGTTAAAAAAAAGTGAGACTGATGCTTCACATCAGGAAACTCACTCTTCTGATTACGTGGGTTAGGCCACCTTGGTATTAATGAATTGGTACCTTATTTCAGCCAAACCAAAGAACATCAATGTGGGAATATTTAGTTGCCCTCATACAATGTTCCTCCTCCCATCCAATATAAACAGCATAGGCCCTAACTGGCAGAATTAGTAAGTGGTAGAGATCAAACTGGTACAGAGTGAGCAGCATAGACAGGCACAGGCTTGCACAGACAGTAGATGGAACTTATAGGCCTTGATTTTTCCCTCGTCAGGCGGGCTGGGCGGGAGCGGGCAGGAGCTGTCGGGAAGCCGACCGCCGCCTGCGATCGGGGCTGGAAGGCGAATTCACGCTGGTGGGCCAATTAAGGCCTGCCCAGTGTGAAACGCGAGCGCTGCCTGTTTGTGGGGGAGGAGGAGGGCAAGATGCCTCAGGGAGATGAAGAGTTCTGGAAATTAAAAATAAAGACTTTTAAAACGTTAAAAAAACATGTTCCCTCATGTGACTCTGTCACATGAGCAGGGACATGTTAGAAATTAGGATGAAATTTTTAATTTTTTTTAGTGACTGATCGAAACCTCATCCCAGTCCAACTGTTCGGTTGGCGGGCGGGCAAATCAGCCGGATGAGGTTTCGCAAAAAATCCAAAGGTTGCTTGGCCTTTTCACCTGGCCGCCAACTGCACGGTTGGACGGGCAGCGAAAGACTTAATTCAATTACATTTTAATGGCCTTAATAGGCCTTTTAATTGTCAGCAGGCACTCTGCCGACTCCCGTGCGTGCCCGCTGACCGAAATATCGCGCAAGTGCGCAGCGATGTCAGGACACTCGCCTGACATCAACATGCATCATTTTACACTCAAGCAGGTCTGGTGCACGCCCAGCCGCTCAGCCAAAAATCCTGCCCATAGAACCAGACTGGCACACAGACTGAGCGGCGTAGATAGACGCCAGTCTCCTACACAGTGAAAAAGGCAGATAAACCCCATGTTAGCACACATAGTGGGCAGGATTTTCTGGCTGTCGGGCTGGCGTGAAGCGGTCTGCTGCCCGCGATCAGGCCCCGACCGTGATTTTATGCTGACTGGCCAATTAATGGCCAGCCAGCGTGAAAGATGCACTGAGGAGCTCAGCACTGCCAGGGTGGGGGCAGGAGGAGTGCGAGCGCTAAAGTCTGTGCATCCGCGGGGGAGCGGGCACTGAAAGGTCCCTGAGGACACAGAGCTGCCTCAGGGAGCTGAAGAATTGTGGACACAAAAACAAACATTTTAAAAATGAGAGAAACATGTCCCCACATGTGACTCAGTCACATGAACAGGGACATGTTTAAAATGATGTGCAAAAATTTTTATCTTTTTAAAATTACTTCTGGAAACCTCATTCTGGATGAGGTGTCATAAAAAATCCAAAGGCCGCTTGGCCGATTTGCCCGCTCGCCAACAGAACTGTTGCACTGGGAGAGCAAAATACAAATTAATTGCCTGTTAAAGGGCCTTAATAGGCCTCTTAATCGTTGGCTGTGAACCCTCGCACCCGCCCGCTGACCAAACGACTGCGTGAGTGCATGATGACAACGGGACACTCGCCTGACATCATCGCGCGTGATTTTACACCTAATTGGGTTGGACATGTGCTCCCCCTCCGCCCCACAGGATGTAAAATCCTGCCCAGTGAGTTGGACAGATACGGGCAGACTGGCACTGTAACAGAACTTTATCACTTCTGAGAATTTTTAAGCGTTTGATCATTTGGGTGTTCCGACCCCACACGGATCAAAGATATGACCTGCGTCGCAATCCTACTAGAGATGGCCAATTAGCAGGCTGTCTCCACGTCAGCATCCAATTAATGATGGTTGGTGTGGCATGGACATGGGGGTGGCCCTACTGAGTAGGGCCCAATGGGAGGACTTGCAGGATTGGATGGGCGGCAGAACCACTAGGAGAGATGGCCAGTGCTGTGCAGAGGGAGAGCTTGAGAGTGCCTCAAAATGGAAGTCCTGACGAAAGGTTTCTAAGGGTTTATTAAAAATGAAGGCCCAGAGCTTTCATGGCTATCAGCCTTAGGGAAAACCCCTGCACAGGAATGATCTTGGCTGCGGTTGTGCCCATTTCAGCCTTGCAGTTCCGTTATAGCAGCATGGACAGCAACCTCCTATGTCCCACTAGCCTCCCGCTATGAGGTCACCTTTGGTACCCTGTCGGACTCCTGACACTGTGTGGGGCCTGCATGCCTCCCATAAGATCATATTGCTGCAGGCAATTAAGTGCTAATTGCCCTTTAACACACCATGATCGGCTGCCTACTGCAGAAGGGAAGATCTCCCGGAGGCAGGAACATGTCAGGGAGCTGAACCAATGTGTGGCATTCCAAATTTCCTCCCCCCTCCCCCCACCTCCTCAGGACCAGTAAGATTCCAGTCATGGAATAAGAAAGAGTTCTTGACAGGTACACAGAATTTGTAGAACAGTTGGACCAGACTAGCCCAGAGAGGGAATGGGATAGCTAGACTCCAGACCAGCACAGGTCATGAGCAAAACAGACAGAATCCAGGCTCATAGACAATGGAAAAAGTTGGATAGAGCCCAGGTTAACAGTGCAGTAATATTGGTAATACCATGAGGATGAGCAGATAAATGTTATTATACTGATTAATACTTCTTTTAAGTATTTGCAGGGAAGGTATGAGCAATATGCCCTTTCCAAACAAGGTTATTGCAGTAAAGATAAACCAGAATATTACTTTGAGTTTAAATGCAGGAGTAGTACTTGAGGACACATCTTCAAACTCGTGAAAGGAAATTTTAGGATTGATATCAGGAAATTCTTCCTCACACGAGAAATGATTAAAATGTGGAACAAATGTCTAAAAGAGAGTGAAGGCAATAATCCTGGAATCACATAGGAAACAATTGGATGCAGTAGTGAACTGATGTTGGAGTTTCTGTGGACTGAAAATTAGGACAGGCAAATTATCTTCCTCATCTGTATTATCTTATGACCATTAACTTCACATGCACCCATATGTAAACCCTCAATATCAAGCATACTATCCACTAGCTTGGTTGAGTGCTGATAAAACTTGTACCTGTAAGAGTCTGAAGCAGCCTTGGGACTGTTCCTTCAGGAAAAGGCCTGAGAAGATACACTTGTTGTATTACAAGTACTTATTCATCTTTAAGGACTAGGTATCTCTCTCTCTCTGTTATTACTCAAACCACATTGCTCCATTGTAAAGGAAATGTTCATGCAATGTAAAACAAACCAGTATGTGGCTGCCTTTTGAGTTGGATTAAAAGTCCATCATTGTGGGTCAGATACCGAGATTACATGCAACCTTCAAACACATTTAAGGAGTGTTAAACATCAACTTGCTGATCCATGGAATCAAATTAAATTTTGATAATTCCAAGATATTTGCAATACATTTCGTAACAAAGAGCAAGAGAAAAGAATCAGCAGTGATCTGTTCCCCATGGTGAGCACGATATTATGTCTCTCAAAATTCCAGTATTAGCTAGCACTTTAAAAAAATACAGTTCTTTTCTGCAAATTTTTTACCTCCCCTACTGAATTCGTTCCTGAGCCATTCCGTAGGTATAAGCAACCCTCCGGTCCCAGCAATTTCCCATATCCACAAATGTACCTAGCTGGGGGTCAGGGGATGGGAATTGGGAGCAGGAACTCTGGAATGTTTTCCTGACCTTAACCCAGGGGTGCTGAAGGCAAATGCTATCTGTTGGCCTGCCTGAGATGAGGAATCAAAACTGTGACATTTCTGATCTGTATATCCCACATACACACTACCTTAGAACTAAGCCACCGAGGGAGCCCCTTCATTTACTTTAATTCCAGGTTTGGGCTTAAAGGGGTTTGTAATTCACAACTTGCACAAACCTCATGATGTGAAGAAATGCACCAACTTTCAACAGTACACCCCTAACCTCCGGATCTTCTAAAATTTGTCCAACACATCGGCCAATTTTGTGAAGTATTTTGAGATGTAATCAGCTGCAATATTTCTGTTACACTTCAGAACAGAAGGCCACTGTGAATTTGGATACATTTTTAATAAACTTTGAGATTTCTTGTAAAACCATGAGTTCATAATATCTCTGCTTGATTATTTACTGCAGTGAATTAATTTAGGAACAGTGAAATAACCTTGCAAGGAACAACGTCTCCCATTACAATCATTCACGCACACAATGATAAGAGAGCTCTACTATTCTTGCCTTTCCACTGGAGGCACCTTTAAACCATAATTAATATGCATTGGAAAAAGCATCTTTCATGCTTTGAGCACGTTCTGGCTGGTGTCTACTGGGATCTGATGGGGACTATCTATTTCCTCTAAGGAAGTTGTTTTTTTCTAAGTAGTCTGAATGAGGTTGACCCTTTTGATTTATAATATCTCCTCAGCAAATTCCTAAAGGTCAAATCTCATTGTATTCATTCTGACCGTATGGATTTCCTTATCATTGCAAGGCAATAACTTTTAGAAAACTACACCAGCAGGTCCTGAGCATGGAAGTAAGACTCATTCTGAGAGCTCTGGCAGAAAGCGGAATAGTTTGGTCTCACTGCAAGTAGAGTCAGTCATCTAAAGGAATGAGACTTCTGTCTTTCAGAGTTAGTGTTGGAATGGGTCAGACAATAAAGTATATGCAAGCTGATGATTGTTAGCCTATCTGGGTATATGATTGTAGAGGATTAGTGTAGGTGATGGCTATAGGTACATATAGCAATACCCCTGTGCTTTAGAATGAGACTCATTCAAGTAGTGGGTCGGTGAGATTCACAGTTTGATAAAAATTAACCAGGCGATATCAGTAGACAGGAAACTGCCTCCAGGAAGTATTAGTTCTGTAAAATTACAGTAAATACACAGAAATTTAGATAAAGACTAGCTTTTCCCCATCATGGAAAGTTTAACACTGTGAATGATATCTTTCTTGTACAAGCCCCAAGAATAGCAGCAATCCTGCTTAGAGTATGTTGTTTCACATTGAAACCTTCACGCAAAAGAACTGGATTGGAACTAATTTTTCACTGTAAAACATTGCAAGTTCAGTTCAATTAACATTGTGTAGTAGAATGAATCAATGAAAAGTGCCTGGTAGAAAAATTACAAATAAATTCTTATTACTGACCGCATTCTTCTTGAAAGATTACTTTTGATGACATTAGGGTGAACATTTTTGTTCTATTTCGAAGGGATCTTAGTTGTAATCATACTTAATTCCCAGTGCATGACTTCACAAAATGTTCCATAGGATTAAATTTAATTCAATGAAAACTGTCACAGCAGCCAGAATCTTATGCAGTGGCACCTCTTCAGGATTCTGATTATTATATATATATCTTCTCATATTCTACAACTATTAACCAACTAGAATGAAGGAAAGCAGTGTGCCTCACCATGTTCATTATTTTGATCTTGAATCTTCAGTTGCAGTAAGTAATGAATAAAACACTGTTGCTTCAAATAGAGTAAGGAGTTAAGCTGACTTCTCAGGTATGGGCCTTCCACTTCAATATTTGTATGAGTGCCCAAAATCAGATAACCATGGCATAATATTAATATATTTCTCCCATACAGCAGCTTGATACAAAGAGAACTAACTATCAGGAATGCACTGGCTTCCCTGAAATGAAAAATCGTTAACTGGAAAAGTGGGGTAGTGAAAATACATGGTTATGGAGTCATTCACAGAAGCACTCGGGGAAATCTTTTCATTTCCCATATGGCCAGTCCACCAGTGAGAATTACGTACCCACAGCACAGTTGGCTGGTCACAATCTGTTCCGGAAAAATGTGCATTCTGGTGTTTATCACAAGCAGTCAGGAAGCTTCGGTCCACACAGGTTTATATACATTAAACATACAGAGACACATATGTGTCTATAATCATCACTGCTTACTTACTGCTGGAGACCTACCTCTTCGAGAATCTTCAGAGCATCCCAGGTAAATTACTAACTGTAGGAGTAGTACCTCAGATCTTAGTACCTTAGAACGACCGGTTGATCCATAAAAGTTTCACTCCATTAAGGTGCTTGTGTGATGATACAGGGAACTAAGTAAACTCCACCAATTG
Organism: Carcharodon carcharias; assembly: GCF_017639515.1. Lineage (NCBI taxonomy): Eukaryota > Metazoa > Chordata > Chondrichthyes > Lamniformes > Lamnidae > Carcharodon > Carcharodon carcharias. The sequence continues at coordinate 71,248,584 of NC_054474.1, read as the reverse complement.
TCCTTCCCCTCAGTACACACTGAAAAGAAAGATGCTTCCAGAAATTCTTCTTGTATTTGTACACCAGTCAGTTTGAGTCAGAGTCACAAACACATCAAAAGAGAGTCATCTGCAGCAATAGGAGACTGGTGCCACCGTTGCACAGAGAGGAAGATGGGCAGAGACACTAAACTTGAGTTCCAATAATAGTATTCAATCCCTGTCTCCAACTCTCCAGGAAAGGTTCCTCCAGTTTAATGTCAACTGCTTAATCCCAGGAAAGTTCACTGTCTGGCTGTCCCAGCAATTCCTATGAAATGCAATTGCTACAACAAGGATTCTGCTGCAACTTGTGAACCTTTGGCACAGCCAGGAGTCGACTTTACCTGATAACACCTCCTTTACTGCCTTCGGACTTCATACTCTGGCAATCACAAATTTGCTACACAGTTAAATCCAAAGTAAACAACACAGAGTTCTAGGCGGGAAGAGGATTGTTTACACACTTGGAGCAAGAAAATGTTTTTAAGTCTAACTCTAAAGCACAAAGCCGTCCTCTCCTCCTGGTAATGGGTCTGCTATTCTCAGAGAGAAGCGTTCCAGTTTGTACTCGCACTGTACATAGGAGGTAGCTGCAGACCTCACAGCTCTCTTGCCTGCTCTCTCAGCTCGCTCTCTGCACACTGTCTGACTGAGACAGTATTGCCAAAGCCTGTGCCCTGAAGGGGTCAGCAGCATTAGAAATCTCAATTAGCAGCTCTCGCGTTACACCCACTGTTTGCTGGAAGGTTCTTTCTCTCACTCACTCTGAGGTAACAATAGCTCTTAAAGGGAGCTGAAAGAGAGGGGGGTGGCTCCAGTCCCCTGGCACCTCCCCCCTACCCCCCAGCTCTGCACTAAAATCCTTTCACACACTAGAAGGAGAAAAGGTAGCGTTTGTCCTATCTGTGGAGAATAGGATTAACCCTTTTGAATGCAGACTCCTCGCTGCAACAATGACAACCTGCTTTCTGCTACAGTACCTAGTCATTTATAAAACACTGCTACCCTCCAAAACAGACTGACAAAGAGGGAATTCTTCACATATCTTTAGTGTTCAAGGGGAGCTGTAAGAGAAAGTTGACATTTGAAAACATATATAAGTAATCTTTATTGTAATTTTTCTCCCTCACACATTATTGCCAAGAATTTGATCTGAATGATGTTCCTTTGCCCCATTCCTCCTTGACACTGCCCCCTCTTACTGAAAATTCTGGTTGAATTCCCAGTCCTGAACAGAAGCTTGATCACAGGTATTGATTTGACGATTTATTATTTTTTTTAAAGTATTTTTTTTTCTTTAATTCCCCCCACCACCACCACCAACACCACCCCCCCCCCCCCACCCCCCACACCAACCGGTGCCCCTCCCCCTTATAAGTCCTAGTTCCTGTGCTGGCTACCCTCCAATACCTCCCAGAAGCTGCTGATTCATTTAAATCACTGTTGCACTATGCTGGCTGCCCTGTGATGCCTCTCCCAAAATGCCTATTCTTCAGCCATAAGCTGAGACAGCAAGCGTCAACAAGCTGCATGATTATAAGGTGCCAGGTTTTCATCTAGGATGGAACCCTTCCGATTTTCCTCTCCCAAAGCCCAAGGGCACCAAGACTATTATCACTACTCTTAGGCCACCCTAGTTGAGATCAACTAACACAAAATTCTCCTCACCTATATGGCTCAGTGCACACTGATCAAACAAAGCTATCATAGCAGCTTGTTGGCAATTCATTTCATTCTGGCATATAAATCAGTATAGAGAGAATATTCAAAACAAAACAACATCAACTTGCATTTATATGGTGACTTTAACATACTAAGATGTCCCATGGTGCTTCACTTGAAGGGCATCAAAACACAAAAAATCAGGTCCTTGGCATGCTGTGAGATACGATGCAACAGAATACAATTCAGAATTGGATTTATCTGTCCATTATTAACCTTTGCCTTCCATACAGATTTTACTCTTCACCTAAAAGACTTTGCTCCCTTAGCCATTTTTTATAGCTCATTACTTTTAGGATAGTTCTTGAATAAAAGTGTATTTTCTCACCTTTTTCTCTGGACCTTCCCAAACCTGATGAGTGGGTGGGTGTCCATCTGTGCTGTTACTCTCAAATCAGTGGCTGAGAGGAAATGCCATGTGAAGCCATACATTCATTCTCTATATCTCTTTAAGGTGGATCTGCTGCCTATCCAGTGTTTCTCACCTCTTGGTGGCATGGCAGAGATCAGGATATGGAGCAACCTGGACACAAACCCTTCCCACCATTCCATTAAAAGTGTCTTGTTGTTCCGAAGCAAACCAACCACGCAAACTATCCCCAATTAAAGATGCAATTCCATCATTGCAATTCCAACTCTAGCACTCCGTTCCTCTCTATTTTAAAGAAAATAATAAAGCAAAATTTGAAAATATCCACAAAGAGATTTTTGTTCTTCGAATGAAAATGAAAGTCTTATTGTTTTGTTGCAATATCTTCCCTCCCTTTTTTAGGAGCAGAAGTAGGCTATTCGGCCCCTCCCACCATTCAATAAGATCATGGCTGATCTGTTTGCGTTTCAAGTTCTACATTCCCATTTACCCCCGATTACCTTTGATTCTCTTGCCTAACAAGAACCTATCTCTGCTTTAAAAATATCTAGTGACCCCCACTTCCACTGCCTTATAAGGCAGAAAGTTCCAAAGTCACACAACCCTCTGAAAAAATAAAATTCTCCTCATCTCTGTCCTATAAGGGTGACCCCTAATTTTAAAACAGTGCCCCCTAATTCAGGACCCACCCACAACAGGAAACATCCTTTCCACATCGACATTGTCAATACCATTCAGGATCTTATATACTTCAATTAAGTCACCCCTCACTCTTCTAAACTGCAGTGGAAACAAGCCCAGTCTGTCCAATCTATCCTCATAAGACAACTGGCTCATTCCAGGTGTCAATCCAGTAAACCTCCTTTGAACTGCCTCCAACGCATTTACATCCTTCCTTAAATAAGGAGACCAAACTGTACCCAGTATTCAAGATGCGATCTCACCAATGCCTGTACAACTGAAGCATAGCATACTTATTTTTATGTTCAATTCCTGTCATAATAACGGATAACATTCCATTAGTCTTCTTGATTACATGCTGTGCCTGCATAATAACTTATTGTGACTTATGCACAAGAACACCCAGATCCTTCTGCACCTCTGAATTCTGCAGTTGTTCTCTATTTAAGTAATACTCTGTTTTTTTATTCTTCCTGCCAAAGGGAACAACTTCACACTTACCCACATTATACTCCATCTGCCAGATTTTTGCTCATTCACTCAATTTATCTGTATTTGTCTGCAAACTCATTATGTTTTCTTCACAACGTACTTTCCTACCTATCTTTGTGTCATCTGCAAATTTAGCTACCATGCCTTTGCTGTCCTCATCTAAATCATTGATGTAAATTGTAATAAGATGAGGCCCCAGCATAGATCCCTGCGGGACCCCACTAGTCACATCCTGCCAATCAAAGACACATTTATGTTTTCTGCCAGCCAGCCAATCCTCTACCCTGGCTAACATCAGTGTTGAATAAGAAAATGGTGGGGTGACTGTTCCCAACACCCTGTCAATGTTATTCCTCCTTATCTCTTCTTCCTTCAAACTGGTGTAACACTGCAACATGGCATTAAGGTTATTTAAGCGGTCAGTCAGAATATCACAACAGCCAGAACCATAGACAATCCAAGATAACAAATTGGGGCTCAGATTTAACTACAATTTATAGATATAACAAAATTGAAAACAAAAGCAGAAATTACAACAGACAGTTAACAGCTCAGGTGTTATATGTTGAGGAATACAGGCCAGGCAGTATCTGTCAAGGGAACTCAGGTCAGGCAGTAGCTACAGAGAAACACAAGTGAGGCAGTACCTGTCGAAGAACACAGGTCAGACAGTATCTATTGAGGAACACAGATCAGGCAGTATCTGTCGGTGAACAGAGGCATTATCTGTTGAGAGGACACAGGTCAGGCAGTATCTGCCGAGCAACATAGATCAGGCAGTATCTGTCGAGGGAATGCAGGTCACACCGTATCTTTCGAGAGTACGTAGGTCAGGCTGTATCTGTCGAGGAACGAAAGTCAGGTAGTTTCTGTCAAGGAATGCAAGTCAGGCAGTATCTGTTGAGGAACACAGATCAGACAGTATCTGTCAAGGGAATACAGGTCAGGCAGTACCTGTTGAGGAACGCAGATCAGGCAATATCTGTCAAGGGAATGCAGGTCAGGCAATATCTGTCGAGGAACATAGGTCAGGCAGTATCTGTTAAAGAACGCAGGTCAGGCAGTATCTGTCGAGGAATGCAGGTCAGGCAGTATCTAACGAGGAGTGCAGTTTAGATGCTATCTGTGGAAAGACAGAGTTCAGGCAGTATCTGTCGCAGGAACGCAGGTCACGCAGTACCTTTCGAGGAAAGATGTCAGGTAGTATCTGTCAAGGAACAGAGGTCAGGCAGTATCTGTCGAGGAACGCAGGTCAGAGAGTGTCTGTCGAGGAATGCAGGTCAGTCAGTATCTGTTGAGGAACGCAGGTCAGGCAGTCTCTGTCGAGGAATGCTGGTCAGACAGTATCTTTCAAGGGATAAAAACAAAAAACTACGGATGCTGGAAATCCAAAACAAAAACAGAATTACCTGGGAAAACTCAGCAGGTCTGGCAGCATCGGCGGAGAAGAAAAGAGTTGACGTTTCGAGCCCTCATGACCCTTCAACAGAACTTTCTGTTGAAGGGTCATGAGGACTCGAAACGTCAACTCTTTTCTTCTCCGCCGATGCTGCCAGACCTGCTGAGTTTTTCCAGGTAATTATCTTTCAAGGGACGCAGGTCAGGTTGTATCTGTCAAGGAACGCATGCCAGGCAGTAACTGTCGAAGAACACAGGTCACACAGTATCAGTCGAGGGAACACATATCAGGCAGTATCTGACTTGGGAATACAGATCAAGCAGTATCTGTCATAGGTACACAGGTCAGGCAGTATGAAAGCAGGAACACAATTCAAGCAATATCTGTTGAAGAGCATGTGTCAGGCAGTACCATTGAGGAACACAGATCAGGCAGTATCTGTTGTAGGAACACAGGTCAGGCAGTATCTGTCTTGGGAATATAGATCAGGCAGTGTCTGTCGTGGGAACACAGATCAGGCAGTATCTGTTGTAGGAACCTGTCGTAGGAACGCAGGTCAGGCTGTATCTGACAAGGAGCGCAGATCAGATGCTATCTGTTGAGAGACAAAGTCCAGGCAGCATCTGTTGCGGGAATGCAGGTCAGGCAGTATGAAAGCAGAAACACAATTCAAGCAATATCTGTCGAAGAGCTTGTGTCAGGCAGTACCATTGAGGAACACAAATCAGGCAGTCTCTGTCGTGGGAATACAGATCAGGCAGTATCTGTTGTAGGAACACAGGTCAGGCAGTATCTGTCTTGGGAACACAGATCAGGCAGTCTCTGGCACAGGAACACAGGTCAGGCAGTATCTGTCTTGGGAACACAGATCAGGCAGTACCTGTCGTAGGAACGCAGGTCAGGCTGTACCTGTCGAGGCATGGAAGTCAGGCAGTATCTGTCAAGGATAGCAGGTCAGGCAGTACTTGTTGAGGAACGCAGGTCAGGCAGTATCTGTCGAAAAATGCTGGTCACGCAGTATCTGTTGAGGAACACAGATCAGACGGTATCTGTCAAGGGAATACAGGTCAGGCAGTACCTGTTGGGGAATGCAGGTCAGGCAGTATCTGTCTTGGGCACACAGATCAGGCATTATTTGTCTTGGGAACGCAGATCAGGCAGTATATGTTGAGGAACACAGGTCAGGCAGCATCTGTCATAGGAACACTGGTTAGGCAGTATCTATTGAGCAACACAAGTTAAGCAATATCTGTCAAGGGAACACATTTCAGGCAGTATCTGTTTTGGGTACACAGATCAGGCAGTATCTGTTGTAGGAGCACAGGTCAGGCAGTATCTGTCTTGGGAACACAGATCAGGCAATATCTGTCAAGGGAACACAGATCAGGCAGTACCTGTTGAGGAACGTAGGTCAGGCAATATCTGTTGAGGGAATGCAAGTCAGGCAATATTTGTCGAAGAACACAGGTCAGGCAGTAACTGTTGAGGAATGCAAGTCAGGCAGTATCTGTCAAAGAACACAGGTCAGGTAGCATCTGTTGAGGAACGCAGGTCAGATCTATCTGTTGAGGAACGCAGGTCAGATAGTATCTGTCGAGGGAATGCAGGTCAGGCAATATCTGTCGAAGAACACAGGTCGGGCAGTATCTGTCGTGGGAACACAGATCAGGCAGTATCAGTCGTGGGAACACAGTCAGTCAATGATTCACTTGCTGAAATCATTTTCAGAACAAAATTGGAAACAAGTTAGCCTAGAACTTTCAGATTGGTTTTGGCATAATTTCAGTGTTTATTCACTTTTTTGGCAGCAAAGTGGCAGCGGAAGCTGTTTACACATTTTGCTGCCACAAAATCTGTCTCCCTGAATTCCCTCAGGCTTTTTGGCTCCTCCAACAAGGAGGAATCCCAACTGATCTCATTTACTTATACTATAACGAGAGACCACAGTGCCGCCCTTTTGTATCTATTCCTTTTACAGAACACACAGGGGAGGCTAAACTCAGAATTCATAGGAGTTGTCAGGAAAAGCTGAAGACAGGTAACAGTGAGGAATTTCTGAGTCAGAAGTCAATGAAGAGTTTTAGCAGTGATTCTTGCATCTATTTCCTTTTGGGTTCTGCCTCCATAGATCTGGACTTGCTTCTTACTGCTCCTGATAGTCGTGATACCACTGAGGGATTTTCTCCTCCCACAAAAAAATGAGGGCATCTTAGGAGCAGATATGGCATTGCCCATGGGCAGGCCCTTGTATATCATGGAGGAGGAGCAGCAGCCACAACAGGATGGAGGAAAAACGAGTCAGGCAGCATTTAAGGAGGATGAGCCCATCTGATTTGGCTCCCCATTTCAAAGAGTATACAGGCATCACAGATCAATATACAGATCATACAAAGAATTTAATGAGGAGATGTAGAAGAAGAACGTGTTTCACCAGAGGCAATAGGGTGGCTCTGTTACTATCTGTGTTAGGACCCTGGAGCCACACCGATCTATCTACAGTGCTTTCTCTGTGGTCATGTAGATGACCAGCATCCTCAACATCTATGGCACATACTCAATTCAGGCAGCCACGGGCGATCTTTGTAATATCAGCCTGGTTGCATTATAGGAATGCTTTGACTGAGGCATGATATCATAACAAGGCAACAGTGAGATAGGGTTACCCAGTTTTATGGGTTTGCTTGCTTTCCAAAGGTGCAGGGTAGAATGGCACACACATTACTTTGTGACAAAAGGGCATGTTTATTGTATTTTAGAAAATTCCAAAAATGAAGATAAACCTGCTTATCCTGAACACAATGCTTGCTCTGGGTATTTATACAAATGCCTTTCTTTCACCTCTTCTGGTGCGTCTCAGGCTGAGGGCCAATATTGCGAGAGGTGGCTAGCTGCTCATACTCGACAAAAGGGTCGTGAAGCAGAGATGGTCTTCCCATCATGGTAGGAGCTGCTGGCTGCAGCTCTGGAGTTAATTCCTGGGAAACCCAGTGTCTTTCCAGCGACTTAGTGCTGTGGAGGGCTGGGGTGAAGTGGAGGCTGGGGAAGGCTAGGCCAGAGGGCCGGTATGTGCTATGGCTTGACAACAGTATCAGTTGTGTGCAATCTAACCACCAACATTCGTTAGGTACAGGAACTGTGTCTTCACTAATCAGCAGAATGGCTTTTCTGACGCTGAAAGTCCTGAGAAACATTAACGTGCGTTAGGGACAACACAGCATAGAACTGAGTTTTCAGAGTGATGTCTATTCTGCCTCTGTTGCCACCAGAGCTTCAATCTGTACTGCTGTGGAGGCGGAAGTATGGACTGGTCCTGAGGCGTCTTCTGAAGATGAAATTGAGGCTACCACATGCTCCATTGATGTCTTCAATGAAGAAAACGCTTCCCTGATATTGCCATAAATGAAAGCTGTAGCCTCAAGAGTAACACTTGTCAGTTGCCGCAAATCGTTGGAGATTGGCCTCAGAGCTTACACATAAGTCTAACTGCCTTCCTTTCAAATGAGTGTACATAAGCACTAGTTCCTATGACTCCAAGTCCATGGGTAGCCTTGTTTTCAGCCTCTGCAGGGAAGTTGGTACATCTTCACCATCTCCCTCATGTCCTGTGAATCACCCAGTAACAAATTCTCACTATTGCCTTCTAATTCCCCTGCATGTCTCTCCCACCCTCAGTGAAAGCATCTGAGCTGATAAATGAGAGTGTGAAAGTGAGTGATGCAGCTGGTAACAATGAGGACTTTGAGATGAAGGATCTTATTCCAGGGACCCCTGTGTGCCCTAGTCTTCATTATCAGTGTAACAGTTGATGAAAAATAAATCTATTGCTAGCTATTCCTTCTCAGTTTTTTATCATAGTCAAGTTGAAGTTTCTGCCCTTTGCCAGGCTGGAATATAGCCAGTTTGGCTTTAACCTATTTCTTGTACACAGACTTTCAAAAACACACCAGTTTCACCCATTGCACTTCACAAGCAGTTCTGCTGTTAGGAGTGCCTGCTGATCAGGAATGCCTGTCAGGAATGTTTGTACTATGACCAAATGACATTATTTAGAAATGGGACTGTAAGGAATCTGTTATTGAATTACATGGTTTTCTTTATCTGCTGGGTCAACATGAAGCTCAAAGGTTTCTCATAGTGTTTTTAAATGAAGACTCCCTTAGCCATTCTTAAGAGAATGCTGGTAGCCATGTAATATTCCCTTCTATTGTATAAATAAAATGGCCTTTAAGCTTGATTACGACTGTTGACAGGAAGTAAATAGGATAGAGAAAAGATAGCATTGCACCTTTCACAACCTCAGGACATCCCAAAGCACTTTACAGCCAATGAAGTATTCTTGAAGTGTCATCAAAGTGGAAAATACAGCAGCCAAAGTGTCATCAAAGTGGAAAACACAGCAGACAATATGTGAACAGAAAGCCCTACAAAAATCAATATTATAATCGCCAAATAATTTGTTTTTATGATATTGATTGAGAGATAATTATTGGCCAGAATACTGTGGAGAACGTCCCTGCTCTTCTTCAAAATAGTGCCATGGGATTTTTTTATGAGAGAGCTCAATATCACACCTGAAAACGGCACCTACACAGTGCAACACTCTCATTATGTGCCACTCCTCACCATTTACTCTTCTTCCTCTGTCTCCTTAATCCTCATTGACTTAAATTTTGCTAGGGTTCCTTGATGCCACACTTGACCAAATGCTGCCTTGATGATGTGGGCTCTGACTCTCGCTTGACCTCTGGAATTCAGCTTGCTTGTCCATACTTGGACCAAGGCTATACTGAGAACTGGAGCTGAGTGGTCCTGGTGGAACCCAAAGTGAGCATCAGTGAACAGGTTATTGGCTTGATAGCACTATCAATGACACCTCCTAGCACTTTTCTGATCATTGAGAGTAGAATTATGATGTGGTACCTGGCCAGTTCAGATTTGTCCTTCTTTTTGTGGACAGAACAAACCTGAGAAACTTTCCATTTTGTCAGGTAGATGCCAGCATTGTAGTTGTTCTGGAACAGCTGACTAGGGCCATAGCTAGTTCTGGGATTGTCACCACCTTTGCTGTATCCAGTGAGCTCCATGTTTCTTGATATCAAGTGGAGTGAATCGAACTGGCTGAAGACTGGCATCTGTGATGCTGGGGATCTTAGGAGGAGGCCGAGATGGATCATCTATGTGACAACTTCAGTTAAAGTTGGTTGCAAATGCTTCAGCCTTGTAGCTTGCACTCATGCAATAGGCTCCTCCATTACTGAGGCTGGGAAAGTTCATGGAACATCGTCCTTCCATCAACTGTTTAATTGTCCATTACATTCATGACTTGATGTGGCAGGACTGCAGGTTTGGTCTGGTCTGTTGGTTATGGGATCACTTAGCTCTGTCATAAAATTCTGCTTCTGCTGTTTATCATGTAATCCTGTGTTATAGCTTCACCAGTTTGGCATCTCATGTTTCGATATGACTGGTGCTGCTCCTAGATTGGGCTCTTACACACCTCACTGAACCAGCGTTGTTCACCTGGTTTGATGGTAATGTTAGAGTGAGGGATATGCCGAGCCATGAGGTTACAGACTGCAGTAGAATACAATTCTGTTGCTGTTGTTGGCCTGCAGGTGCAGTCTGGCAGATAATTCCTTCAAAACTCAGCTAGCTTAGTCAGTAGTGGTGCTAGTGAATAACTTTTGGTGATGGGCATTGAAGTCCCTACTCAGAGTACATTCTGTGCCCTTGCTACCATCATGGTTCTTCCAAATTTTGTTCAACATGGAAGGGTACTGATTTATGAATTCAGGGAGAGTGGTAGGTGGTAATCAACAGGAGGTTTCCTTGCGCATGTTTGACCTGATGCCATGAAACTTCAAGGGGTCCAGAATCAATGCTGAAGGCTCCCAAGGCCTCTCCCTCCTTTTTGTGTTCCACTGTACCATCACCACTGTGGATTTGTCCTGCTGGTGAGACATGATATTCCCAGGGATGATGATGGTGGTGTCTGGGACATTGTCTGTAAAGTATGATTCGATGAGAATGAGTATGTCAGGCTGTTTCTTGACACATCTGTGGAACAGCTCTCCCAATTTTGGCACAAGTTCACAGGTTTTTGTGAGGAGGACTTTGCAGGTTGACTGGGCTGGGAGTGTCTTTGCTGTATCCAGTGTCTAGGTCAACAGTTTAATTCTTATTCAACTTTTTGTAAGAGTTTGAATCAAAGAGAGAGGCTTGATAGGTCATTTCAGTGGGCAGTTAAGAATCACATATAGACTAGACTTGGTAAGGACAGCAGATTTCCTTCTGTAAAGGACATTAGCAAACCAGATGGATTTGTACCACAACCCAGTCTTTCCATGATCACCGTTACTGTTACTCGCTTTTTAATTCCAGATTTATTGAATTTAAATTCCCCAGCTGGCATAGCAGGATTTGATCTCATGCTTCTGGACTATTAGTCCATGATTACTAGCCCAGGAACACAACCACTGTGCTACTGTTCCCACTGCTATTCCTAATAAAGCCCAATGCATTTATCATTCCCACTGGCTTCAGTTTCAACTGGAGACTCGATGGTATCAATGCTGGGTCATTTCTTGATTAGACAGAAGGGTGAATTTTGAAAACTTCCTTGTCTGCAATTTTCTGATATGCAGCAGCCTTGCAAAATTCAATTATAGGAATAATTCTGACTTCAATTCCTCAGCATGGAGCCTCGCTTCCTTGTCTATTCTTCCAGGTGGGACATTGTTGAAGAAAAGTGAAAAATTGGACAGTGAGGACCACTGCTGGTTCAATGTCCTGAATTTCCCTCGATCATCCCTGCTAGGACCACCACTGACTGCTCCTTCCTTGCCTGCCAAACGGAAATGTCATTTGGAGGTGGGGAGGGCCTAATTCCTCAGCCCATTTGAGTGTTTAGCAGATTAACATATGACAAATGAAACAGTGCATTTTGTAATTTTTTAAATGTTTAATTATGGGGCATCAGTTAGCTTAGGGTGCAGAATTCAGGTCAGAAGTCAGGTTCAATCCATGTACTGGCTGTGGTAGTTCATGGGGCCTACCTCCTTACCTTGCCCCACACCTGATGTGCTCCTCAAGCTATATAACCAATTGCCTCTCTCTAATGGAGAAATATGTTTGTGATCCTTCATGGACAATCTTTAATTATGTATTCTAAAGGCTTTCATCTATTTTGTATCTTACATTTATATTTAACTTAGAACTCAAAAAGAAATATTAAACAAAGGATGATTATAAACAATGGAAATTCTGGGAACATCATACCCTTTTTCAAGTTTTGCAAGGTTGTTCTGAATACAAGTTCTGAATTTAAATCTTCTTTAAGCAAAAACTATAAGTGACACTAAGTGCCACTGCAGAAATATTTGGTAAAGAAGCAAACATGCAAAATAGCTTAATCTTTTCTTAAGTGTTATGTATTCTTATATATATATTCTTGATCCTGATTAAAGCAACCATAAAAAAGGCAAGCAAGCATTTATTAGAGGATCTTTCACAACCTCAGGATGTCCCAAGGCACTTTACAATTAATGAAGCACTTTCGAAGTGTAATCACTATTCTAATATAGGAAATGTCTCAGCCTATATGCGCACAGCAAGCTCCCATAAGTAGCCATGTGATAATGACCAGATAATTTGTTTCAGCGCCGTTAGTCAAGGGGCAAACATGGGCCAGAACACTGGGGTAACTCCACGGCTCTCCTTCAAAATAGTGGCCTGGGATCTTTTATATTCAATTGAGAGTGGGATATGAACCCATAGCCTTCTAAAACAGACAAGAGTGCCAAAAACATTTGCCACACTATCTCTGAGAAAATCCTTTTTCAACTTCCTTCTGAAAATTTTCAGTGCCAATGTACACTTGCCCCGCTTCCCTCTGCAACTCTGGCCTTTGCAACAACATAACACCTGACTCAAGAAGAGCAATGTGACAAGAGATCTGCTAGCATATTAAAGAATTCTGTCAATTGTAGGATTACCACATACCTGTAGTCAATGGCACTCTGTCAATGTAAAACACCTATATTGCAATATAACTAATGGCTTAAGAAGCTATGGAATGTGAAAAGGACATTAGGTTCATTCATCCTTGTTCTATGAAGGCTGTAACCCACAATCTTAACCTTGCTTATTGATCCAGGTTAGGCTGATACTCCCTTCACAAAATACCATTCCTCACAATTGACCTGCAAAACATTTTTAATTTGAACAATCAATATCAGCCACTTTACTGTGAAGATTCTTCATTAAGCTCTGCAAACAGCGGGTTTAACATTAATGTCTCGTAGTACAGGAATGTTTGGAGCTGGATTTTTCCCATCTCCTGCTGATATTCATTTTACTCAGATTTATTTATAGAATTTTGAAATTCCAATACCAAGATATGGGAACAAGTGAAAATCTATATTGCCACTGAAAGAATTTTTTAACATGTTTGTCAGATAGTAGAGTGATAAGCTAACAACAACAACTTGTACTTATATAATGCCTTTAATGTAGTATAACATCCAAAAGTACTGCATGGGAGCACTAAGGCTGAGCTCAGCACTCCTTGTGCAGGGCAGATATTGGAAAAAAATTTGACTCTTCTTTTTAATTACTTTTCTCATCTTACCCTCTTGCGAGTCTCCCATGCCATGCACGACTCCTAGTTGTGAAGGTAACCAAGTGACATAGTGCTAGCCCCTCTAGGAAATGACAAAACAAAAACAGAAACAGAAATACCTGGAAAAACTCAGCAGGTCTGGCAGCATCGGCGGAGAAGAGAACAGTTGATGTTTCGAGTCCTCATGACCCTTCAGACTCGAAACATCAACTGTACTCTTCTCCGCCAATACTGCCAGACCTGCTGAGTTTTTCCAGGTATTTCTGTTTCTGTTTTTGCTTTGGATTTCCAGCATCCGCAGTTTTTTGTTTTTATTTTTGTTTTTATCTAGGAAATGACACTAGGTATCTTTCCACCAGCAGGTGCATGAATTCCACTGGTGACCCTGCCCCTGAATTTTCACTTTGGGAAATTTCACTGTGGGCAACTGACTGAACTCCAGGTAACACCTCCTTTCAGATGAAATTACGAACTCAGGTTCACATGTGAAATTAATTTGAACGGCACCCTTTCAGTTCCTCAATGGGCAAAGCCATCCCTAGGCTGTCATTGGCTGTCCCATTCATGGAGGCTGCTGAGCGGCTGGCATGGAGACATGGCAAAAAAAGGTGTGAGGTAGAAATGCTTTTCTGAGATTGGGACTGTACAGTACATCACTGAGAAAGAGTGGTAGTTGAATATTTTCTCTGCTTCTAATTATACTATGCCTGATGCTGACAAAGGATGACTAAAATGGGATGTTTCATTTCTCAGCATCATAATCCCTCATCTTTATGAACACAAAAATAAAGAATTCATTTTATGAAGGATTACAAATGCCAGCTGCTTCCTGCTTTTTTTTGGCCCAGTTTAACGGGGCACCAAATGGATAACTCCTAATATCTATGTATAAACACGAAGAACAGCATCAATCATTTTGTTTGTATTGCAGGGAAACTTATAGATCCTACCATTCAGCCGGAGGGGGAATTGGTTGGTCACAGATACTAGCATTCAACCACTAAAACTCCCTATTAAGTTCTCTGTGAACACAAGACCTATTTAAACAAGAGAGCCTGCCTGTAATCTCCAAGCTCTGCATTCCAGCCAGAGCCCTCTGAAACACAACTGTGTGCTAATGTACACACAGAACACTGCCTCCACCTTACATTTAAAGGAAAGAAGGATTCCTTGGCCTCTTGTTGTTGCGCTCCATACATATGAATATACTCTTAAAACCCATTCTTCTCTGCCCCTTTGTTGTTCTAAAATTACCTTCTCCCAAAGCTACCTCAGCCTGTGTGCACCAAGAGATAAGTATATTCAGATAAGCAATGTAGTTAAATCATGCTTTTCACTAACTTCAGGGATTTACTCAGCAAGCTGATTTATTTATTTTATCACTAAATTTTAATCTGGTGCACTGCCATCACTTCATGCTTCATTCATACCCTTTGGGGAATACACTTTTATATGCAAGAGTGCAATCAACAGGAGGCTGTTGTTTGCACATCTCTCTGTTGGCTGCATTCCATCATATAAATGCCCTGATATTTGGCTGATCAATAGCATTGTATACCCTTGGAAATAGAATCATACAAATATGCTGAAAGTGCGAATACATAAAAAATGCCAGTTGTGTGTTTTGCAAAGACAGCATTGAGTGCCAGGTTAAACAAATAATCCATTTCTACAAGGCAATAATTAGTTCACAGTTTTGCATGCCCCATCATAGAAAGGGCAGCAGTGAAGCTTATTGCATAGGTTCATCAATGCAATTCCATGGAGAGAAAACTATGGTTATGAAAACTATGGAGAAACTGGAGTTACGGGGACTATTTCCATTGGAGCAGAGAAGGCTTGGAGGAGATTCAGTCAAAGTTTATGAAATTATGAAGAGTTTTAATGGGATGAATAGGGTAAGACAATTTCTTCTGGTTACAAAGTCCGTGATAAGAGGTCATCAATTTTAAATCATCTTTAAGAGACTGAGATTAGGGGAAATTTCTTTACACAGGAATTCACTGGAACATGGAATCCTTTGCCACATGGTATAGTTGAGGCAAGGGCCATTGCGTCGTTCATGAAAAAGTGGATACATATTTCAAAATAGGAATATACAGAGAACAGGGCAGTGTGATTGCCCTATCAAAGAACACATAAATACTCAATGGGCAATTCTATAAACATTTAATGATGTGGTTCTATGCTGTAAAATTAAGGGAGCCAGCTTTAATAAACATGGTGTGGCGGTCCCTTAATTTCTCACTGATATAGCAGTTGGGATTCCACATTCTACAGAGGGGCTGGCACTCAATTTGAGAGCTAAGGAGGGAAAGATTAACACATACCTGAATTTTCACTCCTGGATCAGCAGCACAGAGTTGGGACATTTCCAGGCTCCACCAACCTGGCCCAGGGAAAAATGCCCCAAAAGTTGTGATCTTCGTTCTGGCTTGTTGGTCTTCTCTGGATGTCAGGCTGGGCAATACTGGAACGACAGCAAAGGCTGTTGGGTGTGGAGGTGGGCAGGGCTGAAGGCCTGCCTCACTGTATCCAACCCCAACATTGTCATCAAACCCGCTGACAAGAGTGGTGCTGTTATTGTCTGGCACACTGACCTCTACCTCGCAGAGGCTGAGCGTCAACTCACAGACACTTCCTTCTACCTCTCCCTGGACCATGACCCCACCACTGAACATCAAGCCATTGTTTCCAGGACTGTCACTGACCTCATCTCCTCTGGAGAGCTTCCTCCCACAGCTTCCAACCTGATAGTCACCCAACCTCGGACGGCCCGCTTCTACCTCCTACCCAAAATCCACAAACAGAACTGTCCCAGTAGACCGATCGTGTCAGCTTGCTCCTGCCCCACGGAATTCATTTCTCGTTATCTTGACTCCCTTCTCTCTCCCCTTGTCTAGTCCCTTCCCACCTACATCTGTGATTCCTCTGACACCTTACGTCACATCAACAACTTCCAGTTCCCTGGCCCCAACCGCTTCCTCTTCATCATGGGCATCCAATCCCTCTACACCTCCATCCCCCACCAGGATAGTCTGAGGGCCCTTAGCTTCTTCCTTGAACAGAGGCCCGAACAATCCCCATCCACCACTACTCTCCTCCGTCTGGCTGAACTTGTTCTCACACTGAACAATTTCTCCTTCAACTCCTCTTACTTCCTCCAAATAAAAGGTGTGGCTATGGGTACCCGCATGGGCCCCAGCTATGCCTGTCTCTTTATGGGGTATGTGGAACATTCCTTGTTCCAGTCCTCCTCCGGCCCCCTCCCACAACTCTTTCTCCGGTACATCGATGATTACTTCGGTGCTGCTTCATGCTCTCGTCGGGACTTGGAAAACTTTATTAATTTTGCTTCCAATCTCCACCCCTCCATCATTTTCATCATGGTCCATCTCTGACACTTCCCTTCCCTTCCTTGACCTCTCTGTCTCAATCTCAGGTGATAGACTGTCCACCAGTATCCATTACAAGCCTACCGACTCCCACAGCTACCTCGACTACAGCTCCTCACACCCCGCTTCCTGTTAAGGACTCCATCCCATTCTCTCAGTTCCTTCGCCTCCGTCGCATCTGTTCTGATGATGCTACCTTCAAAAACAGTTCCTCTGACATGTCCTACTTCTTCCTTAACCGAGGTTTTCCACCCACGGTCGTTGACAGGGCCCTCAACCGTGTCTGGCCCATCTCCCGCGCATCCACCCTCACGCCTTCTCCTCCCTTCCAGAAACATGATAGGGTCCCCCTTGTCCTCACTTATCACCCCACCAGCCTCCGCATTCAAAGGATCATCCTCCGCCATTTCTGCCAATTCCAGCATGATGCCACCACCAAACACATCTTCCCTTCACTCCCCCAGCGGCATTCCATAGGGATTGTTCCCTCTAGGACACTCTGGTCCACTCCTCCATCACCCCCTACTCCTCAACCCCCACCTGTGGCAACTCCCCATGCCCACGCAAAAGATGCAACACCTGTCTCTTCACTTCCTCTCTCCTCACCGTCCAAGGGCCCAAACGCTCCTTTCAAGTGAAGCAGCATTTCACTTGCATTTCCCCCAACTTAGTCTACTGCATTCGTTGCTCCCTATGCGCTCTCCTCTACATTGGAGAGACCAAACACAAATTGGGCTTTGCAGGACATCTGCAGTCTGTCCACATGAATGACCCAAACCTCCCTGTCGCTTGCCATTTTAACACTCCACCCTGCTCTCTTGCCCACATGTCTGTCCTTGGCTTGCTGCATTGTTCCAGTGAAGTCCAACTCAAACTGGAGGAACAGCATCTCATCTTCTGACTAGGCACTATACAGCCTTCCGGACTGAATATTGAATTCAACAACTTTAGATCTTGAACTCCCTCCTCCATCCCCACCCCCTTTCTGTTTCTTCCCCCTTCCTTTTGTTTTTTCCAATAATTTGTATAGATTTTTCTTTTCCCACCTGTTTCCATTATTTTTAAATCTTTTATGCCCTGCTAGTCTTTCCACCGCACGTCCACTAGAGCTATACCTTGAGTGCCCTACCATCTTAATTAGCACATTCGTTTAGATAATATCACCACCTTCAACGCCTCTGTGTTCTTTTGTTCTTTTGTCTGTGACATCTTTTGATTATCTGCTCCTATCACTGCTTGCTTGTCCCTACAACCACACTCCCTGCAACTTTTCTCCCCCCACCCACCGCCCCCCCCCCCCACCTTAAACAAGCTTATATTTCACCCCTCTCTTTAGATTCACTCAGTTCTGTTGAAGGGTCATGAGGACACGAAACGTCAACTCTTTTCTTCTCCGCCGATGCTGCCAGACCTGCTGAGTTTTTCCAGGCAATTCTGTTTTTGTTTTGGATTTCCAGCATCCGCAGTTATTTGTTTTTTATCACTGTATTGGCACTGTGCTGAAGTTTAAAAAAAACAATCAAACAAAAAACAGCCCTTCAGCCCTCATCCCTCACATCCCCTTACTCCCGCCCCGCACTCCCGATGCCTCATCCATACTCTCCATGTTAACCTATGCCCCTCTGCCCAATCCCATAACCCTCCATATCCTCTATGCCAACCTTTGGCTCTCAACCTACCCCATAGTCCTTTATAGCCGCTATGTTAACTTAGAGTCAACCCATGCCTCCCCACCCACCATTCTTTGCCCTTACATCTACCATGCGAACGCACCTAATATCCACCATGGAAAGACCTCGGGTGCCATGCTGAGATTAAGTAGAATAAAGTTCCAAGTGTCTTTTGCAGACTTTATTTTTAAAAACTTACTCATAAGAACCCATTAACTAGGTTTGCCTTCTTTCAACTATATAATCCCTTATAAAAATGAACATTTTATTCAAGTGCTTAATAGCTTATAAAATAAGCACTGGAATTCATAGTCCCACTTCAAAGAGTCTATGACTTGGAGCTATCAATCAAACAGTGAAATGGAAGACATCCAACCATCCAACTATGATAATGGAATGTTGTAAAATCAATCATGCAGCACAAATCCAGTAATGGTAGCCCTCAGGCTTATGTCAATAGACAGAATGAAATAGCAAAGATTTTTTTTAACACTCCAGGTGGTTTTTTCAAAGATTTAAAGGGCACCAGTTTTAAGTGCATTGAAAACTTGGCAATTGCTTTTGACATTTCCTCTTTATGTTCCTCCTGACATGTTTTACAGTTTTAACAGTTTTGACAGTTCCTCTTGACAGCTCTCTTGACAGTTCCAATAAGTTTATGCACTTTTTACACACATTCTTTTCCTCTTTCAAAATCTCAAAGGGCACTTTACTTGTCCCAAAGGTCACTTTACTTGTCCCAAAGGGCAACTTATCTCTCCTAAATGTGTCTGCAGCCTTATCCAGAGGTGTACCCTACCTCTCCAACATGTAATGCACCTCTCTAAAGGCCTCCACAATGTTTAGACCTGCTCCTCCCAGGTCTAATCTACACAGGAATTCACCAAGGCTCCTTAGACAGCACCTTCCAAACCCACAACCACTACCATCTAGAAGGACAAGGGCGGCAGATAGATGGGAACACCACCACCTGTAAGTTCCCCTCCAAGTCACTCACCATCCTGATTTGGAAATATATCGCCGTTCCTTCACTGTCACTGGGTCAAAATCCTGGAATTCCCTTCTTAACAGCACTGTGGGTGTATCTACACCACGTGGACTACGGCAGTTCAAGAAGGCAGCTTACCACCACCTTCTCAAGTGCAACTAGGGATGGGCAATAAATGCTGGCCTCGCCAGTGAAGCCCAAATCCCGTGAATGAATGGGATAAACATGGCTGTTTATATGGGCAGCTGCCGCCGTGAAATGCGTATGTGCAAATCCAACCCAGGCCCATTCCTGCCCCCGCCAAAATGGTAGTTTGGGGGTGAGAGTTCTGTATTTCAGCCTTTTCTGCCATTTTCGTAATGACAGGGATGCTTTCTGTCAGAGAGGCTCTCTGTCATTGCAAAAACCTAGGCCACAATGTTTATTTTCACTAGAGAGGAGGGAAATGAGCGGACAATATAAAATAACAACTTATATATAACTAGCACATTTAACATAGTAAAACATCCAAGGTGCTTCACAGGGGAATAATTAGATAATCTTGACACAGAACCAAAGAAGGAAACATTAGAGGTGCAGAGATTTAGGAAAGGAATTCCAGAGCTAAAGATCTAGACAACTGAAGGCACAACACCAATGGTGGGCCAAAGGAAGCAGGGGGCGCACATGAGATATAGTTGGAGGTTTCTAACTTTTCCAGAGTTGTACAGCTGCAGGAGGTTACAGATTTAGGCAGGAGTGAAGTCATGAGGGGATTTGAACATGAGGGTGAGAATTTTAAAATGGAGGTGTTGACCAGACCAAGAGATAATGTAGCTTAGTTAACGCGGAAGTGAACACAAGGAATAAGTGCAGCAATGGGTCATAGATGGCCCCTCAAATAATGATGGTGATGGGTGAATGGAACTTAGTGTGTGTTATTACACAAAGTTTTGCATGAAAAACAACCATAGTCAACATTTGTGATCATTAGAAATTTATCTGATGGACACTCTCCTTTGGAAAATAAGTTCAGGATCTTCAGGAGGGATGTGGGCAGCAGTTCAGATTAGTGGAATTGAATATACTATTAGATATGACTCAGTTGTGAGTCTGTACACAAACATTTTTTTCCAATTTGTTCCAATGTAGACACAGTATCAGGGGGAATAGGTAGGCTAAAGGCCAAAGTACATCCTGCCAATAAGGCTGCTTTTGGTATACTTACAAAATGACTATTAGAGATGATGATATGGTTTTGTGCCCCTACCGCCCCATTTGCATTTAAAAACAGGGCAGTAAATGGAACAAAAAATAGTGAATGCAACAGAGGCAGAACAAAGTTTGGGTAGATCTCAAATCAGTCAGCCATAATGCCCACCAATGAATGATGTGAACATTATCAATATATAGTCACGAGAAATAGGAGCAAAAATAGACAATACAGTACTTCGAGTCTGTCCCACCATTCAATATGATTATGACTGACCATCGGCCTTAACTCCGTTTTCTCGCCTACTTCCCATATTCTTTGATCCCCTGACAGATGAAAAATCTGTCCATCTCAGCCATAAATATATTCAATGATGTGGCATCCACATTCCTCTGGGGTAGAGAATTTAAAAGATTCACAACCCCTGAGTGAAGAAATCTCTTCTCATCTTAGTCCTAAATGATCAGCCCCTTATCCCAAGAATGTGCCCCTGGGTTCTAGATTCCCCAGCCAGGGGCAACAACCTCGCAGTGTCTACCTTGTAAATTCCCCTCAAAATCTTCTATGTTTCAGTGGGATCACCGCTCATTCTTCTAAACTCCAGAGGGTATGGACCCAACTTACTCAGCCTCTCATGGAGGTCAAATGTCATAATTATGATCTCTGACTCCAATTAACATCTATGTACATATTGCTACCAGCAGTTCCTGTTCCTGCCCACCGAATATGATTGATACAAGTTGGGAGATAGGATTTCTCGGCTACAGTGAGGGACACTGCATGCAGGTTTGACACACATTTGTATCGCAATCACTTGTGGTTTTGAGCCTTAAATGCTTCCACTTTTAATATCCTTTTTGTTGTATGTTCCCCACAAACGTTGGCTGACGCTGTAGAGCAGCGCTTCCTGTCAATCCTGATGCTTCCACCCCACCCCTTTAATTTGCTGCTGCAGGCCCTTCAAATTTGGCTGCCCAACTTCCAAATTGGCAAACTGCCTATTGGATAAGTGCATAGTGCATGATAAGTGCATTCACACTAATTCCTCTCACGGAGCACTGTGTGCACCTAACCATCACCTGCGTGATTTAGGCTCCACATGAAATCACCCTTAATGTGTCGCAAAGAAAGTAATAAACTGAGAAGTGTGTTATAGCAGGAGAGTATAGTAAGCACTGTACTTTAGAGTGCGCAATGTATAATTCATTTATTAGGGAGAGAGGAATAAAACCAGTGTTAGAGGCAGGGCTGTGAGGCTGTTATGATGTTTTTGGGTGCTATAGATAGAGTATTGTGGAAATTGGCACAGGCATTGTCATCATTTGAGTGTTACAGGAAGGGGTGCATTAATCAGAGTGTTATAGAAGGCTGTATGATAACGTTGTATTAGTGTGAGTGTTATGGAAGAAAGAATGCATCTATGAGAATGTTATAAAGAAGGTTGGATTACCAGGACAATGACACAATATTATGAGTGGAATTTGTTCTAGATGTAGTTGCTAAAGGTAGTTATAGATTACATTAAAGAGAGGGGTAAAGGCAGAACTACTGTATATTTAAAAGAGAATATTGCTGAAAAGAGAGATATGTTATCAAAGCCTTTTTTGAAATACTCAAATGAATGGGGAGTCTATAGTTCCCCATTCCTTTCTCCATGACAACGACTCGACTTGCCAACCAATCAGCACCCCCTTTCTCCTGTGGTATAAATTGTGGCAATCTTTTGAAATTTGGCATTCTTGTGTTTGTCCTGCTGAGTGTAACACAAAAAGCGTCGGCAACATATCTCTCTTTTCAGCAATAGTCAAATTCTGTACTGCCAAGCAACTGTTTAAAAGAGAATGTTCTAGAAGAGGGATGAATTAATGAGACTGTTACAGACAGGGCTGTATTTTGGAAAGAATGATGCATTGCTAAAAATGTAACAAGGAGAACTATGTTATAGACAAGGCTGTATCAAAGCAAATATAATGAGCGAGTTGTACTTCTGCCCTTTTGCTTCCAGAAGTAGCAGATTATATTGAAGCATAAGTGATTTAGGCATTATACTCTGAAAGCATGACTATAGCTAAGATAACATAGACCAGTGCTGGGACCTTCATGGTGAACATGGTCTGTCAGCATGCATCATGTTGCATTTACCCACAGGTGAGCATGTTATGATGAGCACTATGCAGTTAATGTGGGAGCCTTAGACAATGCATCGTCAATTATGAATAACTTGTGTTCTGCAACAGTTCTGAAGTCCAGCCCAAAAAGGTGCATTGAATAAATGAATTCTGAGGCAATGAGGGAAAAATGGTGCTTTCTCAATGTGGTTTTACTTGTCACAGGTTTCGACACTGCTGACTTAGTGCATCGGTCTTCTTGTGAATATATACAACAGACTCTATGTGGCACAGTCCAATATATGCAAAGCTAAGAATATTGACTCGATTTTATTTTATGTTTTGCAATGTCTCCATAGGCCAGTAAAATGGTTCCTTCTCCTTTAAATGTAATCAACACACATCATTCCAAATGCTTGGAGGAGGGGAGGAGCACACAAGGCTCAGTTTGGGGCACTGTAAAGGTTAATCCAGCAGAAAACTATACTGCAATCACTGAAAGAACTTATCTACTTAAGAGCCTTACATTACAAAATATACTGGACCATCAGAATGTTACACCATAGTTTTCCCACAAGGTGTATTTTTGTAAGTCATACGATCCAGAGTTTTGGTTTATCAGGAGATTTGAGGGACAGTGTGGATTTGTTGACTTGCACAGTCTGTTACAGTTTCTGGCTTACAAGAATTCATTCACAATTCATGGGATATTGGCATTATTCCTAAGAGTTCCCTATTTAGTTATTTCAACCGTGGCAGCCAATAGTTCTGCTGGAAGTAATACTATACAGTGGTTTGGACAATTATTATGGCATTTGGAGCTTATATCTAAAATCATTCACAGTTGCAGTCAATGGTAAAGTCAGAACCAACTCTACCTGGCTTTTCATGAAAGAGGCAGCAGTAGCAAGCAGCATATAGTGGATGGAAAATGAATGCTGCCTGGTGTGACACTGAACCATATACACAGGGAGGTCAAGGGTAGTAGGGCCTGGAGCAATGAGACCAGCTAACTTCGCAAAGATTGGGCATTGAACCTGGGACTTTCTGGCCTGGATGGCTTAGCATCATATCATGGTTCATATGGGGCATTTACTCACTAAAGCATGAGGGACACTTCAAAGAGAAACAATTTACTTGGAGAAAAGAACATTTACCAAGACCGAAGTTGGAGTATGGCAGAGTACTGCATAGGTGTTAGTGAACATATCAGTATGTGTCCTGTACTTGATGCATGCAGGAGAGTGCACAGTTTGTACTGACCAAAGGGCAATGTACAGATCAGTGTACGTACACTCTGAATATACTGGGCTCGAGGGAGCCCACTGGTCAGTCCATTCTCTGAACTGAACGGTTCACACATTGTGGTGGGCAAGGGGCAGTGCAGTGTACACAGTGGGGAGTACAATTCAAGCCATACTCTGACTTTACTTGACCCAACAGCAACAATAACAGAAAATTGCATCTATACAGTACTTCTAATGTAGTAAAAAATGCCTGGCTACTTCAGGTTTAGGGCTTAAGACTGTCTTTAGGTTTTAAGACTGTCTTAAAGGAGGACAGAGAGGGGTGGAGAGGTTTAGGAACAGAACTCCAGAACTCAGGGACTAGGCAGCTGAAGGCATGACCACTGATGAACAATTAAAATCAGGGATGTGCAAGATGTGAGAGTTGCAGATGAGAGGCCATGAAAAAAATCTGAAAAAAAAAATGACAATTTTAAAATTGAAGTGTTGCTGTACAGGGAGCCAATGTAAGTTAGTGAGCACAGAGATCACAGGTGAACAGGTCTTGGTGCAGGTTAGGGACAAGATTGGTGGACGGGCTGGGGTTGGGGTGCTGCGAAAAGAGAGCATTGAGGTAATCAAATCTAGATGTAACAAAGTCACAGAACATTACACTGATTAATGTGCACACTTCTGAATTATAGCAGTTTGCACAACCTAACGACACGTTGCACAGGCCAATGTATAAAGAGTTTATAAAAGAGGGAGAAAGGACTTTGGGGTGTTGAGAAGATCAGCCATCAATCTGAAAGCAGCTTTAACGAAATCCCTTCAGCTGCAACTAAGACTCAAGTGAAGTCAATTGCAAGAGATCAAAGCCAGAAGAAAGGCTTTAATTAACAGTGAGATTAATGAGTTCAATTTACTCTGTCCTAGCCCTTCAAGATCTACATCCCAACTGGGTGCCTGAAGCCTCACCTTCTACTTCATTCACATGCACACTGCAGAAGGACTCTGCAGGGATATTCTGAGCCCTGCCTCAGCCGAGCCAGGTCCAGTTTCGACATGAAAATAGCATTGCATTGAAGTGAATGGAATTGAATTGAGTGTTTGTAGAGACACTTTTACATTGACAGTGTGCTATTAGCAGTAGGAGTGTGGTTTTCCTGGTGCCGATTCACACACTATACTATAAACAAGATGAATTCCACTCTTCTGACAGCATGGTATAACCTTCTTTTGGTCCTAACATTGAAGGTCAGAGTTGTAGAAAACAAGCAGCTCTTTCTTTTGTCCCTCCAAAGCAGGGGTGCAAAGTGGGGGTAAAAGGAAGGAATCATTGAATGGAAGTCATGGTTCTCCATGTGCATGTCATTCTCCCAGAGCCCAGCAAATGTTTTTTTAAAGGCTTCAAGTTTTTACCATCCTGTCACTAACAAGGACACGTTGCATACACTGTCAACAATTTGAAATGTCTGATGCCTCATAAAATGGCCAGAGTTTTCCATGTCCCCAGGCAACTCTCCAGTCCGAAATGTTCTGCCCATTATAGCAAATGAGTAGAAAATTTCAGGCTGCTCAGCACAGAGGCAGTAAGCAAATGTGCTTAATTATTCATGCATGAGCCTGGGAGATGCTTGTTGGAAAAATTCAACATTGGGGAAATT
Organism: Carcharodon carcharias; assembly: GCF_017639515.1. Classification (NCBI taxonomy): domain Eukaryota; kingdom Metazoa; phylum Chordata; class Chondrichthyes; order Lamniformes; family Lamnidae; genus Carcharodon; species Carcharodon carcharias. The sequence goes on along the minus strand of NC_054474.1, from coordinate 71,223,033 downwards.
CTATCGCCATCTGATACCTACACATGTGCTTGTAGAAGAGCTGGTTGGACTGATTCAGGAACAGAAAGGTTGGCCAAGATTTGTGTCCGTCATCCCACACCAAGAATACAGCTGCTTCAGGAGACAAGGTTGGGGATGACGAGGGGTGGTGGGGGTTCAATGAACTAGTGGAGCAAAGTAGCAAAAGAAACAAACTCCATTAGAATATAACAAGACAGCCTGAAGCTATATTGATCAGCGACAAAATAAGTTCAAAGAAGAAGAATGTGCCAGCAGAGGATGGAGTCAAATCGCTTATGCAGTTTCTGGAGATTTCGCTCACTAGTAAAATTCTAACTATTATCCAGTTCCCACAGCATCCCAGTAAAACACAGCTGCAAGATGTATTCGCCAGTTGGATTATTTTCCTTTGTCTGCTTCCCACATCCATCACCATGTCCCAGGCACATTCAAAGTCTCTAAGGTTCTAAACCTTCACATCTCACTCCCCACCACCCACCCACACACATACACACACACACACACACACACACACACAAACATACATACATCAAAGCCCCCCCTTATCAGTGCAAGGGACAGGATCCCTGCCCGTAAGCACTCTGACTGTAACATAACAACCTTGGAAAGTCTGCTGCAAGAAGCAAAAGGCAAACAGCAAACTGCCCAGTAACACAGAATACTGGCTCTTCTTATCAACGTAACACAAACACAACACGAAGGTATCTCATTCAACTCTAATCTTACTCCCTCAGCTTTGGCACCAAACACAAACCTAACTGATAACTGACCAATATATACTAAGGCCCAATGTATCTGTTGTGCTATATAACAGACAAAATACCAGTACATACTGAAGATATGATTGATGCAGCCAGACTATTCTAACACTATTGTTCTGGGGAATAATGCAGTGAAGCTGCTTGGTACAGAATTCTATGGAAAAGGCATTTAATATGATGTTTAGCCCATCAGCCATTTAATAATACTATAAACAATAGTCTTCTGCTAAAGTTACAGCATATTTAATGTGGTTTAATCTAGCTTTTGTATTGTTGTTCCCTGTGCCAAGTCTGTACAAAAACATCCCAGTGAGGCAATAATACCTCAGTTCTCATCCCTGCAGGTAACTATCTCCCCCAAGTATGCTTAAGGCTAGCGAGAGGCAGTGGTGCTCTGATAGTCTCATTTATTTGCCAGTTATTCACATATATAGGTTAGATGGTGGGGTGGTACCAGAAATGAGATTGTTTCATCTGTCATGCACCTACACGTCCAGCAGGGTCCAGTGGAGAGTAGAACATCACCCCACTCCCATTCCCCCCTCACCAACGGCAGTTTTCCCTTTCCTCCTTAACGCAGGAACATTAAAACCACTTACTGCAGCCACACTCAAGCTAGAATCAGCCAAGTAGGGGGCTTTTATACATGCAATATGTAGATTCTTTGAAACAAGTGTTTGGACCCTGATTACAGCCTTTTATTTTGCTTCAGATATCAAATACAAAGAGAATTATGGGTAATGATTGCAAAACTGCAATCTATCAATATAACATCATAAAACTACAATATCAAAGCTCAAGTACTTTATAAATATCACTTAAACATTAGCGTGAGATTACCCACTGAGTTAGAGTCTGATTCATGTAGCAAGAATACACACAACTTGATTTCAGGCTGATGGTGGATCCATAAATTTACTTACCTTACAGAATAATGCAAGCCTTTTAAAAAGAACACCTGAATATTTTCATAATATTCTGAACAATGACCGTATTAACAGTAAGGCTGCTCTGAAAAGCTAAAGCTGCATTGATTGGAATGTACTACTATCCAAAAATAAACTTATAGAAACAATGCCTCCCAAATGCTACAGTGCTGCAAGTTAATAGCTAACTTGCTTTTAAGTGCTTTATTGTTTCACTGTTGACTTGTTACTGACCTTTAATCAATTTCAAACATTGTCAAAATCAGCAAAGGCACTCAAGGAGTCAGACAGCAACGAATAGCAGAGTATAGAGTCTCAGTGAAGATACCCAATGTCTCAAAACTGAATGCAAAATGCATCCTGTGGTCAGATGTTGCAGGTGAATATAGTTTCCATGCAGTTTACGAACGAATGCAGAAGACTATCAGTACAGATTGACATTATACTAGAGCTTCTTCAAAAGAGTCATATTGGGATTGAAAGGTTAACTCTGTTTCTCTCTCCACAGATGCTGCCAGACCTGCTGAGCTTTTTCAGCACTTAATCTGTTTTTATTTCAGATCTCCAGCATCTGCAGTATTTTGCTTTTATATAAATGCAAGTAATGTTTATTTTAGTGCAAAAATAAATGTCAGTATAAAGTGATTTTCCAAATCTGCTTTTTTACTGTAGTTAATGAACAAAGGATGAAAGCATTAAAGTGTGGAGCACATCCCTGAATAATGTATCTTGTCCATTAATATCCTGCTGGAAAATGTTGGGCTGCTGCTGTTCTGAATTTGTCCCACTTAAATTGTGGAGTGGATTCAGAGTAACACTGGCAACTCTAAAGTGATTTCAAAGCAAGTTTTATCAATGCTCGATCTTAGACGTGTACTTATGACCTGGTGTTCGTAATCGCACAGTTCCCCTGCTGTCAGGGGTAGATGTCTCCAGACCAGTAACATGACAGTCAGAAAGCTAAGCCTGCCATAGTCAAAATGGTGTTTCTAGCAGCACCCAACATAACCACCAGTTGCCATTTAGAATTGGCACTACCTGTATCTTAGTTCTGGAGGCAGGAAATGAAGCCAACTGTTGTTCTGTGGTCCTGGAGGGCGGAGACAGGACTCCATCTGAGTTTTATCCTAGCTTTCTTTGTGGAAATATGGCAACAGCACCATGGGAAACAAGAGATAAGTTAGTAAAGAACAATCTTGGCATGAAGTGCCGGGTCTCAGCTGGTAAATGGGGCCAGGACTATTATTGATTATCGGGTAGTTACAGTACGGAGTTTGAGTTAGTCACTTTCTTGGCTGTGAAACAATGTATATAGCAAATGGAACTTATATCATTGAGTCTACTGCTCAATTTGATACTTGTAATCTGAGTTACTCAATGTCAGCTAAACATAAATTAGCACCTTTGACACTGGGGCTCAAAAACAGCAGTATTCATGTGGAAACCTATTACCAAGCTCTGTGCTCCTTATTGCCCTTGTACCTCTGGTTTCTGTTAGAGGGCTAATAGAAAAAGATGCTGGCTTTCCATATGCCTCTGACCTCCACTCTTGGAATCCAAGACAAATTGGGTCCTGGGCATTATTGGGGGTAAAAGGTTTATTTACTTTATCATACAGTGCGCATTTCACAGTGAGAGTAATGCAACCCTGTTGTTAATGAATGCTATAAAACTTGACTTTACTTTTAACACAATTCAGCCTCTGCCCACATTTCTGTTATTAAATTCAAAACAACATTTTTTGAAATATTTATTTATTACTTCAGGAATACAGTAAGCATGATGCTGGACATCTCACTCAAGGCATTCAGAGGTTGTCTTTGTTTCTTTGGATTTTCAATCCCTTTTGTCCATGTTTTGAAGCCAGTGCTGGAGCCTAATGGAGACATCAGACAGACAGCCAACTCCCCTGAAATAACTTCCTTTGTTCCCCAGAGTGGACACAATAACTGGTCCCACCCTGTCATCTCCATCTCAATACCCATGCAGGACCAAGCCCACAAGAGCACACACTGACAACAGTGAAAACAGTGTGTGTAGACAATGGCAAAGGCTGCTATTCAGCATAGGCGGGAATACTGAAGCGAGACAAATGTAATGTATTCTATACAAAGCTAGGATATGCCATAGGCTAGGTCAAGGAGCCAAACACACCCCATCCTGGCCCTGGGCACCTGGATACTGAAGGCTCTGTCATCTGCTGGCAAGAGGCCCACTTGCTACAGGGCTCAAGCAGCATGGAGTGACTCCGTTTCTGCTGCTTCTGAGGCCCAGTTTCCTGCCTTAGTAAAATCACCTTGACAATGAGACAGAACTTTATCAAAGATCTTGCCACATAGTTTTGATATTTGAGGTAATTAAATAATATTGCGGAGTTTTATTGGCACTTAATCCACCCATTCCACCAAAATAGATATTAAAACAGAGGTTGCCAACAGTACATATAATCCCTGAATATTTACACTTGGCAAGCACAACACCAAAACTAGCCAAATTCAGCACTAGCAGAAAGAAATAACGTGGGAGGACAAGACTGACAATTAATAGAATACTGGGCAAAGCAGAAACTGTGCAACTGCCATAGGGACAAGAGGTGGCCCAGGCAGCTTATTCATTGCTTTGGAATGCTTTCCCTATCCCTCAAAAACTCGCTCAAACTACCTCCTTGATCTTGCCTTCAGAAACCTTCCCTAATTGTTCAGTGTCTGTTTGCACTTCTGTGTGAAGTGTTTTATTAGGTTTTACTGCATTAGGCACAATATAACTGTTAGTGGTTAGTAGTGTTGTCCTGAAGTTCATGTTCATTTTCATTTTCATGCAAGGAGTACAGTTATGAGCTCCTGAGTGGTTATTTGTTGTGGATGAACCTTGATAGTGAGTGAAGGTAGCATAGTCGAACTTGGGTAACTCCTTTTGTGTTCTCCCACCAGTACTACATGCATTCTCAAACAGAAATTGCTGGAGAACAAGGAGAATCTTTGTATTTGACCAAAGAGTTTTGTTCCTTCACTCCTTCAACTAGTTAAGGCTGATTGTAGCGCCTCAAATTACCGCCCTCATTGAAATCAGTTAAGTTAACACAGACCAGGGGCATTCTTGGTTTTATAGCTCATTACCACATCCTGTACTGCATGGAGCCATTGGGGCAGCATGCTTTTCAATGGAAACTTTGTAATTGCAACCCTAACCACCCAGCAGAAACCAGGCGGTAAGCATTTAAAAGTGCTTCAGTCATTTACCTGCCATGGATTGACCCACTGTGACTTTAACCAGTTCAACTAAGCATGCAGCAAGGTGTGGTAAAGTGGGATACTCTGTCCTTTAAGAGAATGCAAGTGCACGGATCATGTGACAGCACTGACAAATCACTGTGTGGACAACTGGGAACTGTAAGTATAGTTCTGGAGGTTACTGAGTAAGCACGTATGATCTGGTGCTCTGCCTTATTTCTCAATAAACCATCACTATTTATTCTTACATCAGTCTCTCCCCATTATTGATTGCAAGCAGCAATTGGTGAGAACATAGGAAGGCATGCAGTTAGAGTTTGGTTGGCCAACGAACTCATTTACCCAAGACATAATAGGAGGCATACCCAAAGTCAGCTGGGGTCTTTTTCACATGGGTGTGTTGGGTCCTAATGATGTCATAGAGACATCAATTTTAATTTGTTGGCCTGAGCGACCAAGTGCAGTTTTCCATCAGGCCAACCTAATAGGGTAAAGAAGATGTACCAGAAGGGGTTCAAATGTTTTCTTAACTTTACTTTCCTTTTGGGATGCAGGCATGTTCCTCTGGGCCCCAGAGGAAAGCTTAGGCCTCACCGGGCACAGGCTGGTGCCCCATTCTTGAGCAAGAGACACCTGTGGACTGACCCTGACAGCCGATGCTGCCATCCAACTTAGTATCAGCATATTGCCTCCAGGCCATGCTTTTTCCACAGCCTTCCACCAACTTCCCGGTTTGAATGGATGAGGAATCAGCCAGCAGAATTTAAATGTGGTTCAGGAGTTAATATACCAATGGGCCTCATTTCTGGAACTGGAACTGGTCCAGAGTTGAGATCAGCCTGGCGACTGCCTAGAAGACACAAAGTCCTCTGATAACTTTATGAAAATCATTGGCCTTGGAAAACATTGATAACATAGTCACAATATGATTAGAACATTATCACTCTTTTTAAAGAATAACTAATGTCAATATCAATGGTTAGAGTGGTGTGAAGACCCTCCTTTAATTGCATCAAATGCTACTCCATGTGCCTCTAATATGCACATTACACCAGAAACAGATGTTGACTCACTGCCTGAAAGCATTTGCACGTAACTTTGTTCGGTTTCAGGAGAGTGATATCCATGCACAGCTCTCTTTTACATTCAGTCTGGGGAGATGTTCTCCACAGACACACTGGCACACAGCAAATGTGTGTAAATAGCACTCCTTATATAGCAGGGATTGTTGACTCATATTTTCCTTGTCTGTGACCAGCAGGGTAAGGGATTTGGCTTTTCACACAAAGAGCAGAAGCCAATGGTTGAGGGGGTGATTTGGATTACTCCCAGTTGACTGCAACCATAATGGGTAAAAAGCAATAAATACACAGAGGGGAGAATTTCTCCCTGTCGGGGGATGGGTTAGGCGGGAGCAGGCGTTGGCGGGTGTGCAGCCACCCGCGATTGGCTGCGCACCACCATTTTATGTGGGTGGGTCAATTAAGCATGATGCACACCTGGAAGCGCTGAGCGGGTGGGGGGAGTAGGGAGAGTCAGGGCTGCGCTCTTTCGCTCATGCACGTGAAAGAGAGCAGAAATCTCCCTGAGGCATGGAGCTGCTTAAGGGAGATTAGTTTGAGTTTTAAAAATTTAAATAAAGGGAAACATTTTTTTAAGACATCCCCTCATGTGATAGTATCACATGAGCTGGGACATGTTTATGAATTTCATTAAAAATTTTTATTAAAGTTTAAAAACCTTCATGAAACCTCATCCAGCCCATGGATGAGGTTTCATGAAAAATGCAAAGGCCGCCTGGGCTCTTCACCTGCCCTCCAACCTTAAGGTTGGACGGCAGCTCAGTTGATTATTTTAATTGGTATCTAAATGGCCTTAATAGGCTTTTGACAGTTTGGCAGGCGCACAGCCGACTCTGGTGCGTGCCCATCGAACTGAAGATCTGAATGACGTGGTGACATTGGGACGCACACCGACGTCACTGTGCGTCATTTTATACGTTGGCAAGCGGGGTCCGCCATCACTTGCCAACCTGAAGATTCTGGCCAGGGAGACAAATAGAGGCCATTCCCATCTATTGTGAAGTTTAAGGATTTTGAGCCTGGCTTCATTTTCACCATGGTGATTTGCACTGCTATGATGGCGCGATGTTGTACATCAATAAACTCTTGGAATTATGCCATGACCTTCTATTGCTGATATTCCTTCTATAATTGAAACAATACATTTGTACACCAGCAGTGGCCTTTTCCCTTATTAATCTTACTTTGCTGATTCTCTCCATCTCTTCCTGAAAGTATTGACTTTTTGCAAGGGTATTGTTCCATAGACTTTTGGCTCCCTCCAGCATTTACTAGGAGATGCAGACGATGTCCTTGGGAAAGAATGCTACTCCCCGGTCCAGCAGGAAACAATTGGCTGCAATGATCAGCAATAGCCTGCCTGCTGAAGGGCAGCATCCTGATGAAGTGCCCTTCAGAGATAACCAAGAACCTGGCTCTCAGCCTATAGGGCCTGTAAACTGGATAGGGCTTTCTATAAGCAACCTCATTGGCTGTCTGCTGATAGACTGATCTGCTCCTCCTCCTCCTTATTCAGGCTGCTGCTCTTTCTCACCCTCTTACTCCATTCAAAAGAATGAAGCAAAAGTGGCACCCTTGATAAACAGTAAATGCTTAATCAGGAGTAAGTTGGGCCAAATTGGTAAGAAGCAAAGTCCAAGCTTGGAACTGCCTTGGAGATGTAAGAATCAGAGTAGTGCGTTGATCTTAACAATCTGAGCACCTTCAGGTCGTTTCCCACTGTAAAGGTAGCTTCCAGTCAGGTCAGTCAGTTTGTGAAGGCAATTCCCCAAGATTTTACTCAATAGGTTTGACTATGGTGAGTCTTCTGCCCAGTTAAATCTAGGGTGCAGTCTTACTTATTTCATAGGACCCTGATGTGTATTTAGCGATGAGGTACCTGCTCATCCAGTTCCAGGTCCTGTTCCTGCTGGTTTGGCTGGATCAATAGTGGGAACCTAGTGTCAGCTGCCACTTCTGAAATAGGCTTACACATAGGTGGAGGGCCATATTCAATTGGAACACATCACCTAATGTAATGATTGACGCCTCTGCAATCACTGTGCTTTCCATAGTGTTTTTTTTATTCATTTACGGGATATGGGCTTCGCTGGCTGGGCCAGCATTTATTGCCCATCCCTAGTTGCCCTTGAGAAGGTGGTGGCGAGCTGCCTTCTTGAACCGCTGCAGTCCATGTGGTGTAGGTACATTCACAGTGCTGTTAGGAACGGAGTTCCAGGATTTTGACCTAGCGACTGTGAAGGAATGGTGATATATTTCCAAATCAGGATGGTGAGTGACTTGGAGGGGAACTTCCAGGTGGAGGTGTTCCCATCTATCAGCTGCCCTTGTCCTTCTAGGTGTTAGTGGTCGTAGGTTTGGAAGGTGCTGTCTAAGGAGCCTTGGTGAATTCTTGCAGTGCATCTTGTAGATGGTACGCACTGCTGCTACTGTGTGTCGGTGGTGGAGGGAGTGACGTTTGTGGATATGGTGCCAATCAAGTGAACTGCTGTGCCCTGTTTGGTGTCAAGCTACTTCAGTGTTGTGGGAGATGCACTCATCCAGGCAACTGGGGAGTATTCCATCATGCTCCTAACTTGTGCCTTGTAGATGGTGGACAGGCTTTGGGGAGTCAGGAGGTGAGTTACTCATTGCAGGATTCCAAGCCTCTGACCTGCTCTTGTAGCCACAGTATTTATATGGCTAGTCCAGTTCCGCTTCTGGTCAATGGTAACCCCCAGGATGTCGATAGTGGGGGATTCAGTGATGGTAATGCCGTTGAACATCAAGGGGAGATGTTTGGATTCTCTCTTGTTGGAGATGGTCATTGCCTGAAACTTGCGTGTGCAAATGTTACTTGTCACTTGTCAGCCCCAGCCTGGATATTGTCCAGTTCTTGCTGCATTTGGACATGGACTGTTTCTGGAATCTATCACTGCACAGGCAATGGGGAGAATTTAAATAATAAAAAGCCCAGCCCAATGTAATCGATTACACTGGTCAAGACAATAAAAGATGAAGTACTGGACATGGGGCACTTTTTGATCTATATGGCTTAATACTCACTGGGGGATTGGAGGAACTTGAGCGAAACTAAAAGAATCTGGATGGAAGGACAAATCATAGCTTTTACTGTATTAATTCAACAATTACTTTTCATTTAACAATCATTGACCCTGAAACTTATCTTGCTTTTAACTTTTACAATACTGACTGGCACTGAGAATAACTGGCCACATTCAGAGAACTGGCCATAAAACTCAATGCTTCATGGCCAGTATCTTAAGGTCGGCGAGCGGGGTGGGGGTGGGGGGGGCATGCTTGCCGATGCGGGATGATATCAGGCGGAACTCCCGATGTCACCCCACATCATTTCAATTTTCAGGTCGCGGGTGCGCAGCCAACCTGTCAACGTCCTGTTGAGGCGGGATGAAATTTCATGAGGGCTTTTCAAAATTTAATACAGGTTAGAGTTAAAGTGATGGACACGTCCCAACTCATGTGACAAATCTCCAGGTCTGGATGGACCTCATCCTAAGGTCTTGAAGGTTGTGGCCAGTGAGATAATTGATGCAGTGGTTTAATTTTCCAAAATTCCCTAGGTTCAGGGAAGGTGCCATTAGATTGGAAATTAGCCCATATAACTCCTTTATTCAAAAAGGGAGGGAGACAGAAAGCAGGAAACTATAGGCCAGTTAGCCTAACGTCTGTTATAGGGAAAATATTAGAAGCTATTATTAAAGATTTTATAGCAGGGCACTTAGAAAAATTCAAGGCAATCAGGCAGAGTCAACATGGCTTTGTAAAAGGGAAATCATTTTTAACCAATTTGTTGGAGTTCTTTGAAGGAATCATGTGTGTTCTGGATAAAGGGGAACCAGCGGATGTACTGTACTTAGATTTCCAGGAGGCATTTGATGAAGTGCCACATCAAAGGTTATTGCAGAAAATAAAAGCTCATGGTGTAAGGGGTGACATATGGCCATGGATAGAAGATTGGCTAGCAAACAGAAAGCAGAGAGTTGGCATAAAAGGATCTTTTTCTGGTTGGCAGGATGTGATGAGCGGTATGCCACAGGAATCAGTGCTGGGGCCTCAACTTTTTACAATTTATATAAATTATTTAGATGAAGGGATCAAAGGAATGGTCTTTCACGAACATCAGGCACAAAAATAGGTAGGAAATTAAATTGTAAGAAATCTACAAAATGACATATATAGGTTAAATGAGTGAGCAAAGATCTAGCAAATGGAGTATAATGTGGCCAATTGTGAAATCATTCATTTTGGCAGGAAGAATAAAAGGAAGCTTATTACCTAAATGGTGAAAGATTGCAGAGCTCTGAGATTCAGAGGGATCTGGGTATCTTAGTGCATGAATCACAAAAGGTTAGTTTGCAGATAGAGAAGGTAAGTAGGAAAGCTAATAGAATGTTGTCATTTATTGTGGGGGGAATTGATTAGAAAAGTATGGAGGTTATGATTCAGTTGTACAGGGTATTGATGAGACCACAATATTATGTATGGTGCTGGTGTCCTTAATTAAAGAAAGATGAAAATGCATTAGAAGCAGTTCAGAGGTTTATTAGACTCATACCAGGAATAGGCAGGTTGTCTTATGAGAAAAGGCTGGACAGGTTAGGCTTGTATCCAATGGAATTTAGAAGAGCAAGAGGTGACTTAATTGAAACCTTTAAGATCCTGAGGGATCTTGAGAGGGTGGATGTGGTGAGGATGTTTCCTCTTGTGGGAGAATCTAGAACTAGGGGTCACTGTTTAAAAATAAGGGGTCACTCATTTAAGACAGAGATGAGGAGAAATGTTTTCTCTCAGAGGGTTGTGAACCTTTGGAACTCTCTTCCTCAAAAGAGGTTGGAAGCAGTCTTTGAATATTTTTAAGGCAGAGCTAGACAGATTCTTGATTAACAAGGGGGTGAACGGTTATCAGGGGTCAGCAGGAATGCAGAGTTGAGGTTACTTTCAGATCAGCCATGATCTTATTGAATGGTGGAGCAGGCTCAAGGGGCCGAGTGGCCTACACATGTGCCTAATTCGTATGTAACTGCTCATGATAGCATGAGTTACTCAGTCTCAGCAATAGAATAGTTATTGCTCCTTATACATTAGTTAAAAGTAACTTATTTTTGCAGTTTAAGATAAGGATATACTGCAAAACTCAGTAGTACAATGTTTTCCATTAGGAACCTAGAAGTACAACTGAGACAGCAAATACCTCTCTATCGCTAGAATCCACACACTGTAAAAATATATCAGTTTGCGAATTCAAATTAATAGACATTCTCTTCTCATCTATGTAATTCTATGTAATAATATGTGCTGTTTGAGTACTACAATTTAGAGATGCAATAGTGCCTCCACACCAGCAGTTCTGCTCAAAGTCACATTTTTGTCTGGAGAAAGGACTCACCATCTGCAAAATGGACTTTGTAAGCCAGCCGTGAGCTGCTGAATGCAAAGTTGTTTTCAACTATCATACAGCAACTTAATAGAAACAGAAAATGCTGGAAATACCCAACCTTTCTTGTCATCAGCCTGAAACTTTAATTCTGCTTCTTTCTCTGTTCTGCCTACCTATTGAGTATTTCTAGCATTTTCAATTTTAATTTCAGATTTCCAGCATCCCCAGCATTTTGCTTTGATGAAGCAACCTAACATTGTTTGTTTAATGCTGAATTAAAGGAAATAAACTTCTATTCATATAACATCTTGCATATTCTCAGGATGTCCCAAAGTGCTTCACCACCAATCATTAATTTGAGAGTTGCAAGTTACTGTTGTAGCAGCCTATAAAAAAAAACATATGAATGTGCAGATATTTTTTTGTTTGAGAAATTTTGTCCAGAGCACCAGGAGAGCTGGTTCTATTAGGACCATGAGACGTGCTTTTATATCCAGCTGGTTTAACATCTCATCTTAAAGAAGGCACTTCCAACGCTGTAACACTCCCTCAGTACTGCACTGGGATGTCAGTCTAAATCTTCTACTTAAATATGGAATGGGTTTGAAAGCACACAACCTGTTGCTTTAGAACTGACAGTGCTACTACTGAGCGAAGCTGACCCGTAATAGCAATCCTATTGTTAGGAAGCCTAACAACACAATTGAATAACACTAAGTACATAGTGGAGCTTAGCAGAGTCATGCATTTGCATGTACAAGTGAGGATTTTCAAAACTATTATTTGTTTTAAAAAGTCTTTTCTCAAAACTCATGATATTCAAACTACTCTTAATAATTCTGTAATAATTGTCATTGTTGCTAATTAAATGCTAAAAATAATTATCAGAAATTTAATTTAATCAGCTTTGAACTAAAACTGATATGCTGTAAAACTGGTGTGGGCTTTTCTGAATCAGCCTAAGTACAAGAGAAGCCTCATTTTTTGTTTTCTGATCGGTTTGTTTGAGAAGAAGATTTACATTCCCTTGAAGTGCAGCTGGGAGAGAGACTCTGACCTGCCCAAAGCGCTGTAGGCTGCTGGACGAATGATTTTATACACCCTGTTAAAATTTAACTTTTTCATGGGAAAGGAAAACTAACATGCAGGTTTCTCACACATCACTGATTTGATGTTTTCTGAGGACTTGGATGTTTGAGGAAGACAGCATTTCCCTAATCTTTCAAAATGAAAAAAATTGTTGGTCCACTGGCTAATGTAGTAGAAATATTGGAATTAACCTTTTACTGAGCTGTCTCCATTCTAAGAGCAGTTACATCAACTAGACAAGTATACATCTTCACAACAAAGGAAAATACTATGTATTGATTAGTCTATTCTTCCTAATTCAATGTCACTTGATTCAAATGATCCAGTAACTCAATTTTTAAAGCACTAAATTTCCATTTTTGGATTTATTTGCTGCATAATTCAAATTATTGTTTAATCAATTATTTTATTCTAAAAACAACTTTGAATTTGCAGAAGTACTGCAATTGCAACTCATTCCTTTTTTTAATTAATTCAAGGTATGTGAGCTTCACTGGCTGGGCCAGCATTTATTGCCCATCCCTAGTTGCCCTTGAGAAGGTGGTGGCGAGCTGCCTTCTTGAACCGCTGCAGTCCATGTGGTGTAGGTACACCTACAGTGCTGTTAGGAAGGGAGTTCCAGGATTTTGACCCAGTGACAGTGAAAGAACGGCGATATATTTCCAAATCAGGATAGTGAGTGACTTGGTGGAGAATTTCCAGGTGCTGGTGTTCCAATCTATCTGCTGCTCTTGTGCAATATGGTAATAAACCCAGGTCAGAATTAACCCTGAAATGCATTTCAATTGAATATATTTTATTTCAGTCATCAAGATCCATGAAAAAGCCTGTGCAAGTATAGTAAGGCAAACCCATTGTACACTTACGTTGACATTTTTACTTGTATATTAACTACAGGAAAATTTACCCAATATCTAAACACTCTCTTGTCAAATCTCTCCTCTGTAATAGAGGACTTCACAATTATTATGAATAACGCTGACAGATTGTCACTGGCACTGCAAGCATTTCAATGTCTCCTTTGCATCTTGGTGCTCAAAATAAGCTTTAACCAGATCACTATGCAGTTCAATTATGAATTATTCAGTCTTGTAGTCTACTGTTTTGGCTCGGTAGTTCAATATTCTATTTATTGTCTTCATTGATTGATTACTGTTTCTGCATTGTTTGGACCAGTTGTTGATATAAACCAGAAACAGTTGTGATTCCAACACTTAGATTTGAGCTATTTCATTTACTAATCCACCCCCTACCCTGCAGTAATTCTTCTAATAACTATTTGTTGATTTATACCCTACAGCAAATTTTTGTATCCATCCCCAGGATCTACCCTGAGACCCCAAAGCTTTGAGCTTAATTAATAGCCTTTTGTGTGGAACTTTGTCAAAAGCCAATTAGTCTAATATTGCTGGTGGGAATGTATTGGAAACTTTCATTTAGAAAGCTATGAGTTAACGTCGGAGAGTAAACATGGCTCTGTTAAAGGAAAATTATGTCTGACTAGCTTGATTTAATTATTTGATGAGATAACAGAGAAGGCTGATCAAGTTAATGCAGTGTATATGCACTTTTGGAAGGAATCTGACCAAGTGCCAAACAAGAGGCTCATTAAGAGGATGGAAGCCTATGGAATTAGGGGAAAGTGGCAGTGTGAACGCAGGAAGCAAAGTGGATTTCATCAAGGTGGATTTCATCAAACTGGGAGATTGTTTGCAGTGGTGTTCCTCAAGGGATAGTTTTGGATGCAGGTCAATTTGTATAAATGACCTGGTGTAGTGAGCAACATTATAAAATTTGCTTACATTCTCTCCATCTGTCTCTATGCAGGACAAGATTGCGTAATCAATGGGAGAGGTCTCAGACCGAGTGTGGAGTGCCGGACATCAAGGTTCTCACTCCGTTTGAGAGTCACACATTGGAGCTGCCTGGAGAAGATGTGGACCATTCCTGCGGTGACAGTGAGGTCAATGGTGAAAACCCATGTGAGGATCCTGCACCAGATCATGCCTGTCAATGCTATTCTGAGTCCATTGTTCTGTGTGTAACACAGCTGCCAGCACAAATAATCCCCACTTTGTCTCCTAGCTACATCTGCTACATTGCCCTCAGACGACCTTGACTGTGGCTTCAGTGCGAAGAGCACCTCAGATAAGGGCCTTGACGGCAGCACTGTTGAAGAATCGTCATGATGCTTACCCACTTCCTCCACCAGCGCAGCGACACACACTTCGGTGGGACCTAGATGTACAGCAGCCTCAGAATCACAATCTGGAGAGAACAATCTGTTCCACAGCAGGTGGAGGCAGGAACATCAGAGGTCGCCAGCACTCAGAGGACTGCTGGAGGCAAGGAAACTGCTGAGTCTGAGTCAGATGATGAGCCTCTGGATTCGGCCCTCAATTGGTCATTGGAGCTGCAAAGACAATCACGGGAACACCGGGAACGGATGTTTGATGCACTCCTCAAATTGCAAGGGACGATGGAGGAGTGCAGCTGCCTTCAGTCTGAGGTGATAGAAAAATAGAAAATAGAAGCAGGAGGAGGTCATTCGGCCCTTCAAGCCTGCTCCACCATTCAATTTGATCATGGCTGATCCTTTATCTCAACGCCATACTCCCACTCTCTCCCAATACCCCTTGATACCTTTAGAGTCCAGAAAACTCTCTATTTCCTTCATAAATATATTCACTGACTTCATCACTACAGACTTCTGTGGTAGAGAATTCCACAGTTTCATCACCCTCTGAGTAAAGAAGTTTCTTCTCAGCTCCGTCCTAAAAGGTCCACCCCATATCCTGAGTCTGTGACCCCTTGTTCTAGACCCCCCCCACAACCAGAGGAAACTTCATCCCTGCACCCTGTTTGTCCATCCCTGTCAGAATTTTATACGTTTCAATGAGATCCCCTCTCATTCTTTTAAACTCCAGTGAATACAGGTCTAGCTGGCCCAATCTCTCTTCATACAACAGTCCTGCCAGCCCAGGAATCAGTCTGGTGAGCATCTGCTGCACTCCCTCAATGGCAAGTATATCCTTTCTTAGGTAAAGAGACCAAAACTGCACACAATACTCCAGGTGTGGTTAACTAAGGTCCTGTTCAGCTGCAGTAAGACATCCTTGCTCCTGTACTCAAATCCTTTCACAATGAAGGTCAACATACCATTTGCCTTCTTAACTGCTTGCTGCACCTTACTGCTTGCTTTCAGTGATTGGTGTACAAGGACACCCATCAACATTTCCCAAACTATCATCATTTAAGTAATACACTGCCATTCTATTTTTCCTACTGAAATGGATAAATTCACACTTATTCACATTATACTGCATCTACCATGTATTTGCCCACTCACTCAACTTGTCTAAATTTCCTTGGGCCTCTGAACATCCCCTCACCACTCACACTCCCACCAAGTTTTGCGCTAGCGGCAAACTTGGAAATATTACATTTGGTTCCCTCAACCAAATCATCGATTATATATTGTGAATAGCTGGAGCCCAAGCACTGATCCCTGCGGCACCCCACGAGTCACTGGCTGCCAGTCCAAAAAAAAAACCTGTTTATTCCTGCTCTCTGTTTCCTCTGCTAATTAATTCTCAATCCATGCGAATATATTACCCCAATCCCATGTGCTTTAATTTTACACACTAACCTCTTATGTGGGACTTTATCAAAAGCCTTCTGAAAATTCAAATACACCACATCCACTGGTTCTCCTTTATCTA
Source organism: Carcharodon carcharias (assembly GCF_017639515.1). Taxonomy (NCBI): domain Eukaryota; kingdom Metazoa; phylum Chordata; class Chondrichthyes; order Lamniformes; family Lamnidae; genus Carcharodon; species Carcharodon carcharias. The sequence goes on along the minus strand of NC_054474.1, from coordinate 71,206,804 downwards.
TTCTGCTAGTTACATCCTCAAAAAACTCCTGTAGGTTTGTCAAACATGATTTCCTTTTCATAAATCCATGTTGATTTTGTCTAATCCCACTGATATTTTTAAAGTGTCCTATTATCTTGTCTTTTAGAATAGATTCTAGCATTTTCCCTACTACTGATCTTAGGGTAACCGGTCTGTAATTCCCTGTTTTCTCCCTCCCTCCTTTTTTAAATAGTGGGGTTACATTTGCCACCCTCCAATCTGCCAGGACTGCTCCAGAACCTAAAGAATTTTACAACCAACGCATCTACTATTTCCATTGTACCTCCTTTAGTACCCTGGGATGTGGATTATCGGCTTTCAGTCCCAATAATTTCCCCAGCACTATTTTTTCAGTAATACTAATTTCCTTCAATCCCCCTTCTCACTCGTCTCTTGGTTCCCTAGTATTTCTGGGAAGGTATTTGTGTCTTCCGCCGTGAAGACAGAAATAAAGTGGTTGTTTAATTGCTCTGCCATTTCCTTGTTCCCTATTATAAATTCTCCTACTTCAGACTGTAAGGGACCTACATTTGTCTTCACTAATTTTTTTTTTGGCATTCTTATAAAAGCTTTTACAGTCTGGTTTTAAGTTCCTTGCAAATTTACTCTCATACTCTATTTTTCGCCTCTTAATCAATCTCTTGGTCCTCCTTTGCTGAATTCTAAACTGCTCCCAATCCTCAGGCTTGCTATTTTTCTAGCAACTTTATGTGACTCCTCTTTGGATTGAATACCATCCTTTATTTCTTCTGCTAGCCATGGTTGGGTCACTTTTCCTGTTGTGTATTTTTGCCAGAAAGTCATAGTCATAGAGGTCTAAACACAGAAAAAGGCCCTTTGGTCCATCGAGTCTGCACTGGTCAAACAAGTACCAAACTATTCTAATCCCATTTTCCAGCACTAGGCCCATAGCCTTGTATGCCATGGCATCGCAAGTGCACATCCAATACTTCTTAAATGTTATGAGTGTTTCTGTCTCTACCACCCTTTCAGGCAGTGAGCTCCAGATTCCCACCACCTCTGGGTGAAAAAATTCTTCCTCACATCCCCTCTAAACTCCTACCCTTTACCTTAAATCCACGCCCCCTGGTTATTGATCCTTCCATCAAGGGGAAAAGTTCCTTCCCGTCTACCCTATCTATGCTCCTCATAATTTTATACACCTCAATCATGTCCCCCCTCAATCTCCTCTGCTCCAATGAAAATAACCCCAGTCTATCCAATCTCTCCTCATAACTAAAACTCACCAGCCCAGGCAACATCCTGGTGAATCTCCTCTGCACTCTCTCTCGTGCATCATATCTTTCCTATAATGCGGATTCCAGAACTGCACGCAATACTTTAGCTATGGTCTAACCAGTGTTTTATACAGTTCCAGCATAACCTCAATGCTCTTATATTCTACGCCTCGGCTAATAAAGGCAAATATCCATATGCATTCTTAACCACCTTATCTACCTGTCCCGCTACCTTAAGGGATCAGTGGATATGCACACCAAGGTACCTCTGATCCTCGGTACTTCCCAGGGTCCTACCATTCATGGTCTATTCCTGTGCCTTGTTTGTCCTGCCCAAGTGCATCACCTCACACTTATCCGGATTAAATTCCATTTGCCACTGATCAGCCCATCTGACCAGCCAGTCTATATCCTCCAAAAATCCTAGGCTATCCTCCTCACTATTTACCACCCCACCAATTTTCCTGTCACCCAAAACCTTACTGATCAACCCTCCTACATTCAAGTCTAAATTGTTTATATATACCACAAACAGCAAGGGACCCAACACCGATCCCTGTGGAATCCCAATGGACACAGGCATCCAGTCACAAAAACACCCCTTGCCCATCACCCTCTGCTTCATGCCACTCAGCCAATTCTGGATCCAATTTGCCAAATTGCCTTGGATCTAATGGGCTTTTACCTTCGTTATCAGTCTCCCATGTGGGACCTTATCAAAAGCCTTGCTGAAGTCCAAATAGACTACGTCAAACGTATTCATCTACAAACCTGGTCACCTCTTCGAAAAATTCAATCAAATTGGTCAGACGTGATCGCCCCTTAACAAAACCATGCTGCCTGTCCTTGATCAATCCCTGCCTCTCCAAGTGTAGATTAATTCTGTCCTTCAGAATTGCTTCCAATAATTTCCTCATCACTGAGGTTAGACTGACTGGCCTGTAGTTCCCTGGTTTATCCCTTCCTCCCTTCTTGAATAACGGTGCCACATTGGCTGTCTTCCAGTCCTCTGGCACCTCTCCTATGGCCAGAGAGGTATTGAAAATTATTGCCAGCGCCCCTGGTATCTCCTCCCTTGCCTCACTCAACAGCCTGGGATACATTTCATCCGGGCCTGAAGATTTATCTACTTTTAAACCTGCCAGACCACTTAGAACCTCATTCCTTTCTATGCTAATTTCTTTAATTATATCACAGTCCTCCTGCCTGATTTCCATACCCACCTCATCCCTCTCACTTGTGAACACCGACACAAAGTATTCATTTAGAACCCTACCTATGTCTTCCGGCTCCGCACATAAATTACCACTGTGGTCCTTAATGGGCCCTACTCTTTCTCTAGTTATCCTCTTACTCTTAATGTACTTGTAAAATAACTTTGAATTTTCTTTTATTTTACCTGCCAGTGTTTTTTCATGTCCCCTTTTTGCTCTCCTAATTTCCTTTTTAAGTTCCCCCCTACACATTCTATACTCCTCTAGGGCTCCCATTGTTTTGAGCCCTCGGTATCTGCCATAAGCCTCCCTTTTGCTCTTTATCCAATCCTGTATATCCCTCGACATCCAGAGTTCCCTGGATTTGTTGGTCCCACTCTTTATCTTTACTGGAATGTGTTGGCCCTGTACTCTCCCTATTTCCTTCTTGAATGAGTCCCACTGCGCTGTCGCAGATTTACCTAAAAGTAGTTGCTCCCAGTCCACTCTGGCCAAATCACATCTGATCTTATTAAAATCGGCCTTCCCCCCAGTTTAGAACTCTGATTTCTGGCCCATCCTTAACTGTTGCAATTCATACATTTGTACCTTAAATATTAGCCATTGCCTATCCGCCATCATGCATTTTCATGAAGTTCCCCAATCTATCTTAGCCTACACACACCTCATAACTTTGTCTTTTCCTTTATTAAGAATGAGGACCCTAGTTTCAGGTCGGACTACTTCACTTTCCGTCCTAATGAAGAATTCAATCATGTTATGTTCACTGTCCCCGAAAGGACACCGCAAAACAAGAACCCTTGTCATTGCCCAATACCAAATCTACGATAACCTGTTCCCTAGTCGGTTCCTCAACATACTGGTGTAAAAAATCATCTCATACACACTCCAGGAATTCATCCACCACAGTATTATTGCTAATTTGCTTTGCCCAGTCTGTATATAGATTAGAGTCACCCATGATTACTGTAGTACCCTTGTTACATGCATCTCTAATTTCCTGTTTAAAGCCGTCCCCTACCTTATCGCTAGTGTTTGGAGACCTATAGACAACTCACACTCATGTCTTCATCCCTTGTTGCTTCTTAGCTCCACCCAGATTGATTCTACATGTAGATTTTCTAAGCCAATATCCTCTCTCACTATCGCACTGATTTCATCCTTAACTAACAATGTCACGCCACCTCCTTTTCCTTTCTGCCTGTCCATCTTACATATTGAGTACCCTTGGATAGTCAGTTCCCAGCCTTGGTCACCCTGCTACCCTGTCTCCGTAATAGCAATCATATCATACCAGTTTCCATCTATTTGCGCTGTTAATTTATTGTGAATGCTCTGTTCATTCAGAAACAGTGCCTTTAGACTTCTCTTTTTAACATTTTTACACACCTTTTTTGTACTATGGGCCTATTTTCTGCTAGCCTTTGTTTCCTCTGCCTTCCACTTCTGCTGTTTCTATTTTTCTGTCTTTCATTTCTGACTTTGTTTCCCTCTCTTGTGTCTTCCCGTTCAGGTTCCCATCCCCCTGCCAATATAATTTAAACCCTCCCCCACAGTACGAGCAAATACCCCTGCGAGGATATTGGTCCCAGTCCTGCTGAGGTGCAACTCGTTCAGCTTGTACAGGTCTCACCTTCTCCAGAATTGGTCCCAATGCTTCAGGAATCTAAATGTCTCCCTCCTACACCTTCTCTCCAGCCACACGTTCATCTGGTCTATTCTCCTATTCTTGATCTCGCTAGCACGTGGCACTGGGAGTAACCTTGAGATTACTACCTTTGAGATCCTGCTTCTTAATTTATTTCCTAGCTCCCTATATTCTGCTTTCAGGGCCTCATCCCTCTTTTGACCTATGTTTTTGGTACCGATATGGACCACGACCTTTGTCTGTTCACCCTTCCCCTTCAGAGTGTCCTGCAACTGCTCAGTGACATCCTTGACCCTGGCACCAGGGAGGAAACATGCCATCCTGGTGTAATATCTGCAGCTGCAGAAACGTCTATCTGTTCTCCTTATAATAGAATCTCCTATCACTATTCCTCTCCCACTCTTCTTTCCCCGCTCTGTGCAGCTGAGCCGCTCGTGGTGCCACGGACTTGGCTCTTGCTGCGTTCCCCTGAGAAATCATTTCCCCCAGCAGTAACCGAAAGTGAAGATCAGTCGGAGAGGGAGATGGACCCAGGGGATTCCTGCACTACCTGCCTAATACTTTTACTCTGTCTGGTGGTCACCCATTCCCTTTCTGCCTCTGCACTCTTTACCTGCAGTGTGACCACCTCACTGTATGTGCTATCCACAAAGATCTGATCCTTATGGATGCTGCATAGTGACTCCAGCTGCAGCTCCAGTTCTGAAACGTGGATTTCGAATAGCTGCTGCTGGAAACATTTGCTACACACATGGTCGCCCTGGACACTGGAGCATTCCACGAGCTGCCCTGCCTTGACTTATCCTTAAATTACAGCCTTTCCTTTCCTGCCTCTAATTTAGAGAGTATTAAGGACAGAAGAAATACTCACCAGGTCCTACTTATCAGAGCTGCTGCTCTTTTTGCTGAGGAAAGGTAGAAAATGAAAGGATCCCCCCTCCCTCTTTAGCGAACTCCCCTCTCAATAAACTCCATCTGAAGCACTCTAATGCAGCCAAAATGAGCACTCCAGTGCAGACAAAAGCAGCACTGCAGACGGTGTCGGCATGCTGACGCACCAAAGTCAACATTGGCAGGATGGCGGCTGCCATAGAGACCTTGGTCCAGGGCATGGGTCCTGCACTGCTGCCTGGGCTGAACTCCATCCCTGATTCCATAGATGGCCTACAACAGTGTCAGTGCAAAAGGGATGCAGCTCGATCTCACCAGAGCTTCTCCTTCTCCTCAAGGAGTCAGCCAGACGCCGGTTGGCACCCATAGTGGGGAGGACCAGCAACTCGACACCCCAGGGCCATCCACGCAGGTGACTCCAGGAATGTCCAGCCAATCCAAACCCCCTCTTCCTGTGACCCCATCATCTCCAGCTCCACAGGCCAAGGAGTGTGCACCTGGCCCACAGCAGGATATCCAAAGCATGCCAGGGCCCTCCAGGTCTGGGCCCTCCAGAGGATGCCTGCCAAAGTCATCACAGACAACAAGATGTAGCACCTCTACTGTGGATGTTGGGGGAGCACCAAGACATAGAGGCAGGGTTTGGAAGGTTAAAAAGATGAAGTTGCACCACTTGGGCACAGGCATTAATCACTTGTACATAATGTTCACTATTGTAAGTTAGTTCCCAGGAATGTCTCCTTGTCTATGGCTGCTTATTATGATGAGCAGTGTTCATGTCACTCAGATGTGAAACCTTGGTTCCTGCACAAGATAAAGACAGGTGTCTCAGTCAGGGCCTCTTCCTTGTGCAGTGTGCAACCTTCAAAGCAAAGTGATGGTCCGACTTCACACTCACTGGACACATTAGTGATGCACTCAATGGTGCTCGTCATTGCTACCAGAATGTCGTGGGCAGGCGTCACAGAGTTCCGTCTTTCTCTCTTTGTGCTCTCAGCACCATTGAGGTGGGTCTGCTCCCCCATCTCTTCAGCATTGACACTGTGCTCCTGAAGGGTCAGGTGCTGAAGGCTGACAAAGGATCAGCTGCATTTAAAGTTTCACAGCTGCGTCTCCATGATATGACCCTGATCACAGAGCACAAGCGAGCTGCCCTCAGCCAGACAGGAGTCAAGTGTTCACAGATGCAAGGTGAGGATGTCAGGACTGTCCTCACTGCATCTTATCATCATCCTCGATGAATCTTCTGGCTATTAGGACCTTACAAGCACACCTGCCTTCGAGGACCTCATCACTCTCATCCCCATCGATGTCATGCTCATCGGACGAGACGTGCAGTTCTTCCATCTCCTCCTCAGCCCAGTACTCCCCCCATTGCAGTGCCAGGTTATGTAGCGCACAACAAGCTACAATGATGCATGACACCCTCCGGGGATTGTATTTCAGTGCTCAACCTGACCTGTTGAGACACTGGAACCTCATTTTCAATATGCCTATTGTTTGTTTCACCAAAGTCTAGATTGCAGCATGTTCCTCGTTATACCGTCAATCTGCTGCAGGGGCATCATCAGCTACATTCTCTGTGAGAAGCCCTTGTCCCTGAGGAGCCAACTCTGCAGCTTTTGTGGACCCTGGAAGATGTCAGGGATCTGAGACCTGCTGAGAATATAGGAGTCATGGATGCTCCCTGGGAATTGTGTGCAGACCTACAGGATGTGTGTGGGGTGGTCGAAAACCAGTTGAATATTCAACGGGTGGAAGCCCTTGTGGTTGAGGTAATGGACTGCCTGTTGCCATGGAGACCTAAACACATGTGAATGCAGTTGATGGCACCCTGCACCTGTGCAAACCAGAGATTGCTTCAAATCCCAGCGATCTTGCTTCCTGGCTTTCCTGATCCCTGTCGAAATACACAAAGTTCTGTGCCTTTGCGAAGATGGCATCTGTGCCCTCCTGGATGCATTTGTGCGTGGAGGCTTGTGAGATGTAGAACAAGTCACCTGTGGAGCCCTGAAAGGAGCCACTGGTGTAAAAATTGAGGGTGCAGTGGGTGCTCTCCATGGCCCCATGGTGCTAAGTCCTGAAATAAGTGGCATATGTGACTGACCAGTTCCCCAGACATGTGCAGTCTTTGGAGACACTGGCTCTCGGTCAACTGTAGGAATGATAAGCACCGTCTATAGACCCTAGGTCTAGTGAGGCGTCTATATGGAATGGCTCTCTGTGGATGTTCAGCTGCGTGTGCAGGAGGTCCTGTTGCACCTTCATCTTGAGGGTAGTACCCCTCCCATTGGTGAGACAGGCACCTCCGTCACTCTCTTATCCTTCTTCGCTGCTCCATGTAAGCCATGAGGCAAACCACTAAATCATCAGGCTCCATGATCCTGATGTTCTGCTGTAGGATCAAAGAGAGACGTGTGGGTTAGTATATGTGTCCTAAGAACCTCTCTTGGTTAAGTCTCAAAGCCCCTTCACGCATGACAGACAGAGCTGGTCACCACTTGGATGGCCAGTGTGTACTGCACCTCATGGCTGTCCAAAGCCCTGCCTACCTCTGCCCCACTCCACTTGACCAATTGGCGGCAGCTTCAGCCACTGGACTGCATCCTGTGCTCTCAGCTTGGCGCAGGTATTTTCCTAATCCGCACTGCAAGGCTGTGCTGTTAGCTTGAACCATTATGGATACTGGTCCAAAGCTGAACAAAGGTATTGCAAGGAAATCTGAGTGCCTCCACCAATAACTGCAGCATGCCCACCTCCTCGCAAGGGGATTCTACAACTTGCCCAGTCGCCCAATTGTTCTGCAGCTCCCTAAAATTAACAATAATTTGCAGTCTGCACCTGAGGGTGAAAAATTCCGAAGCATTTGGTGACACATTCATGCTTTTGCATTGCTTGAGTGGGCAGAAATGCTTCAGAGGCCCAACTCCAAGCATGTCAAGGGAGCTGCTGCTGAATGGTCTCAGATGTGGAAGAATGATTAATTTTGACAAGCTTTTCCAAGTCAGTGGCCTCTTCCCTCACCCATCCCCCACCCCAACTTCCCCCACCCCCACCCCCCAGTATGTGCTTGTGTACTTCCTTCAGTCTGTGCTGCCTTGTCTCTACCCCATGGCCCCACCCGCACCGAAGCCCTTGCCCCGTCACCGCACTGAAAGCCAACTGGGGAGAAAGTAACTTGCCTGCGTGCACCGCCACCACCCCCCCAACACTGAATGCGTGGTGCCTCTTTCTTGATGTCCTACGGGCGGTCCTCGCGAGCGCTGTACAAGATTGTGAGCGCTCACCTCCGAGTTCCCCTCGAAGTTCAGTTTGCCAGCTGCACACCTTTTAAAGGCAGTCCTAAATCACGCCGTTCTGAAGTCATGCTGACATGGGAGGTAAATTTGACGTGAGGGGCTGATTCAGACATGCGGGCACAATGGTGTGATTAAAGTGCATAAAAATTAAGTTCCCGACATTGGATGGCAGGAAATGCAGCCCGCCATTGATAGGCAGAGCAGGCAATCGCAAACATGTTTCACGACAGCGTAAAACAGCGTTAAATGACGCGCGATGACGTCGGGCATGTGGCCCAACGTCATTGCGCTGTTTCATGATGTTTCATTCGGCGGGCGTGCACTGGAGTCGGCTGCGCACCCGCTAATATTTAAACAGCCTATTAAGGCCATTAAGGAAGTAATTAATGTAATTGTTAATGCTACCCATTCAACCTTAAGGTTGGCGGGCAGGTGAAAAGGCCAAGTAGCCTTCACGTCTTTTAGAAAACCTCATCCACGAGCAGGATGAGGTTTCCTAAAGCTTTTATTAATCAAATAAATAATTTTCCCCAAATATCAAAACATGTCCCATCACATGTGACGCAGTCAATGAGGGGACATGTTTAATTAAATTTTTAATCCATCTGTTTAATAATTTCAAAAGCCCTTCAATCTCCCTGAGGCAGCTCCGCGCGCATGCATGAAAGAGTACTGGGCCCGACTCTCCCTCCTTCCCCTGCCAGCACAGGTAGCGCAGCACTACCACTTGCGTCTTACGCTGGGTGGGCCTTAATTGATCCGCCTGCATAAAGCGACCACCCCCGGTCACTCCCGCCGAGCCCAACCGCCCACTGAAAAATTCAGGCCCACATCTGGAATACTGTGTACTGTTTTGGTCTCCTTATTTAAAAAAGGATATAATTGCAACAGAAGCAGTACAGAAAACGTTTACTTGACTCATTCCTGGGATGAAGGGCTTATCCTAGGAAGAAAGATTGAACAGGTTACGCCTACCCGTTGGAGTTTAGAAGAATGAGAGATGATCTTTTTGAAACATATAAAATCCTGAGGGGACTTGACAAAGGTAAATACCAGGAGGATGTTTCCACTCTGGCAGTGGGGGGGGCGGGGGGGGGGGGGGGCTAGAACTAGGGGACATAAGTTAAGAATAAGGGGCTTCTCTTTTAACACTGAGCTGTGGAGAATCTTTATCTCTCAGAGGGTCATTAGTGTGTGCAATTCTCTTCCCCAGAGAGCAGTGGAGTTTATTTATTCAAGGCTGAGATAGGCAAATTTTTAATAGACAAGGGAGTCAGGGGTTATGGGGGGCAGACAGGAAAGTGGAGGGGAGACCACAGCCAGATCAGCCATGATCTTATTAAATGGTGGAGCAGGTTCGAAGGACTGAATGTCCTACTCCTGCTTCTAAGTCCTATATGCCTATGTAGTCCTAATTAATATGGAAAGACAATATACCTTAAAGGGCACGCGAAGATTGAACAGAAAGGTATTCATGCCCAAATATACAGGGGGGAGAAGAGAATTTTTTCCCTTAGATAGTTGTCAGGATCTGGAACATGCCACGTTAAAAGGCAGTAGAAGCCAATTCCATATGTAACGGGGTGAGGGGGGGCGGTGGGGTGGGGGGGCGGATGTTCAAACACATGGATTGCACGATGGTTATAAAACACAGATCCTTTATTCCACTGGCATCAAATCTGTATAAACATTAATGGAAAAAACTTAACGTAGAGAAATGAGCCATTTACAATGGATATTCATGACCTCCACTCCAGATCCACCAGGAGAAGTCGAGAGCTTAACTCCTGATCTCTAATCAGCCGGGTAGCAGAGTTCAGTTGGTATAGCTCTTATTGTTAATTTCCTGTGACCATGTGAACCATGTTACCTTGTCTCCCAGACACGAAGGGAACCTTCATTTCTTTGGGACCTCTCAGACTCAGGCGTACTGCCCAGTCAGTCTGACTAGGTCTCCAGTTGCTTTCCGCCCAATTCACTTCCACTTCCTGGTTCTCTCGCCACTGTCAGAGGGTTCAAGCAACCCTTTTCATGGTCTTGGCTCATACCACGCTGCAACTCACAAATCCTGGGTATCTGCTCCTTGCTGCTGTCCCCCTCGTCTCCCTGCTAGAGACACTGCTCCCTGCATGGAGGGACCCACTCGGGCTGGCCAGCTCCCCTGCTCGGTGTTCTCCCCCACGATCACCACCTGCTGGTAGAAGCCCGCTACACATGTACAATTTTAAAAGTGAGTTGTGCAGGTAGTTGCTAAAGGAAGTTACAGGGTTACAGCCAAAATGTAAGAGTGTAGGGCTAGCACAGCTGCTCTTTGAAAGATCCAGCAGAGGCACATGTCCTCCTTCAATGCTGTAAGTTTCTATGATTTTACAGTCATAGTGCTTTCCAGAGTTTGTTGAAGTTTCATTTCCTGAAATAAGTGAAGGAGATTGATTAAAAAGCTGTTTATAAAAGAATAAGGTTAAAGGATTACATGAACGACTAGGAAAATGGATGTGTCCTAAATAGTGTTACAGTCAGGAGGGGTTTTAATTTAAACAGCCTCGATTTGTCCTCTCACCATCCATCCATAAACAAAAAGGTGTTTTGATATTTATTTTCCCCTTTTTAAGTGATGGTGTATTTCCCAACCCCTCAGTTTTGATGTGATCCAATTTCTATTAATAACCCTACAGAAAACTCAAGATGGGATAAACTCAGAAGGGTAGTTTATTCACATACACTCAAACACAAAAGGAGGGTCACAAAATAGCCTCCTTTTTCAATCATACAATAAAAGAGGAGGTTAGAGAAAGAAAGATTTACAGTACAAAGACCACAGAATAAAAAATTATTTTTCCATGAGTCCAGAGTCCAGAATCAATGTCTAATGGTGTATTCTTTCACAGAGGTCGGCAGGTTGAAGACCGATGCTGGATAATTCACTTTTCCAGTAGAGATGACTTCCACAATGGGATAGGCATGTAGAGATGAATTAGTCTTGTAGGTGCTGGTATGGAAGTTCAGAAGTTCTAGTAGAAACAGAGTATATAGGGGGGCAGGGCATTCAAACATGGACCAAGCCCTTTTTCTGAGTTGCTGCTTGCTAGATGGAAGATGGCAGACTGATTGGCAGTACAGCAAGACTGTGTAACTGGTAGTGGGGGGAGGAAAGAGGGGTAGAGAGTCATGTGACTCCCACCTCTCCACTTTGACTTTGACATAGGATGTGTATTCCTTTATCTGGATTCTTGACATTGTTAATGTATCAACCATTATGATTTTGAAAGGAGGTTACAGGGTCCTTTGTCCTAGCAGACTAGTAGTCTCTTTTGGCTAGGCCTGGTTTAGGAAATGTAGCCTTTTTATAATTCCCTTTGAATTTGATCTCTGCAGCCATGGGGGTCATTAATGTCTCTTTAGAGATAACAAAATGTCAGCGTCTCTGGTACTACCAGAAAGTTCCTTATGTTCAGGGTTACAGACAGACATAGCTTCAGCCTTTTTAAAGTCCCTGTCCAGTTTTTAAAATTTTATGAAGTAGCCATGCTGATATATTTTTATATTGCATAAAAATATAGCGTGAGGTCTTAGCTTCATTACAATAATTTAAATGGATAAAAACACTGACACATGATTAATAATAAATAAAAACAGAAAATGTTGGAAATACTCAGGTCTGGCAGTATCTAGGGAGGGAAAGCAACAGAGTTAACTTTTCTTCCAAAGAAAAGTTCTGAAACTTTAATTCTGTTTCTCTTCCCACAGATGCTGCCTGACCTACTGAGTATCTCCAGCATTTTCTGTTTTTATTTCAGATTTCCAGTGTCTGCAGTATTTTGCTTTTGTTTTACTGACACATAATTTACTGTAAATTAATTTCTGTGCTGTGGCATTCTATTCCCATTTGAAAGCACCAAGTCTAGCTTAGGTACAGATCCTCATTCAAATGGTCAGTCCTAATATGTGAGCTTAGACATAATTATAGGCAGGGGTCAATATTTTCAATCGCCTTTGGGGGTGGGAACAGGAGCAGGCGTGCTCTGATAATAGCATTGCCAAATGGTGCATCAGTGGCCTGACACCTTCGGGATGTGCTGGAATTTTCAAAGCAAGGATGGGGGGGTGGGGGTGGAGGGAAGGGGAGTTGAGAATCCACTCGCCTCCAGTTGACTGCTAATTAAGTTCCTTGAAGAGCTTGTTAATGGGCCAGGGAAGGGCAGATGGGGATTTTTAATTTAGAAATCCACAACCCGAACAGTCGGGTATACATTGATGCATAGCTGCTGAGCTCAATGCAGGGAACAATTAAGTAAATTTCTTAAGATGAAAAATTTTTGGTGTTAGGGGCTCTTGTTCTGGATTGGGTGCAGTACCTTTTAGTTAATTGTTTGGCCATTTTTCTGTGTGGTGAGGCTTTTGACCCTTTGATGTCATGCTTCCTTTCTTTTGCAAGGCAGTGGTAGGCCTGTTACGGCTGCCATCTGCATTTGCCAACTGTGCCATGTAGGCAACTCCCACCCCATGGTAGTGCTTGGTGCCACTAATTGGGCCCAATTAGGGCATCTGCATTTAAAGAATCAGTCACAAGAGCAACGCAGATACGACGAGAAGTCGGGACTCAGAAATTAGATTGAAAATCAAGCCCAGGCTATTTGACCTCAAAGAGGTAAAGTGCAACATCCTTGCACATACAAGTTCCAGGAAAGTGATCAGGAGTGAGTTTAGCACTTTCCCCCCTTACCCAAGCCAGAACTGCTGAAACCAACTGCAGCTGAAAGAATAAAAGAGAAAAACAGATGTATCTTAAGTGACACAAAGAAACAGTGAGAGAGAAAGAAAAATGAGTAGGGAGGCAGAAAAAGACAGATATGTAAAAGAAATAGAGCAAAAGGAACAGAAGCAAAAATGATAACAATGTAGGCCTTGCAAACATTTTTGAATATTTACTCATACGAGTATCCAAAGCTGGTGTGACAAGCTATGAAAATTTCTTTGGTAATCCTCAGCCCAAATAATGTTTGTTTTACATTTACAGATGAGAGAGAGTCACTAGGATGTAGTACCCCAGAAAACTGCCAGGATCAAGGGGACGGTACCCTATTGAGACATCAACTCTTGTGGGAGAGGATACAATTCGAAAAATGAGAAAATCAATAAATTTTCACAGCATATTGCTATGCTTATGCTGCTCCTTTACAAAAAAAACAGTTGGGGATATTTACAAGCAAGAGTCCTGAATAGTTAAAATGCGCTGCAGGCAGAATTTATGTTGTCATCATCTCTTCAAATGACTGGCAGAGCCCCTAAAATGAAATTATCAAAGTAGATCAGGAGAATCCCACAGAAATTCCCAGCATATTTCTTTAAATCCAGCTGCTGGGATCCTGTCACTTTAAAAAATGATGAAGCACTGTAATGTGGTCAGGAAGAAAGTGAGGCAGAGCAGCTAATTTGGATCAACCTCACTGGTATTTTCTCCTGATTCTCCATGTAAAGGGGATTTGTGACCCTTTCTAATGGGGCCACTTTTTGTTCTGAATTCAAAAGAAACAGACCTGAACTTACCACGGGGAGAATTTACATAAATTTAATTTTTAACTAATTTAATACCACGAGAGCCCTGTTAATCGAACAACCTGTTTTGCATCAACTTTTCTGACTAATTCTATATCCTAGTGACTCTCTCTCATCTGTAAATATAAAACAAACACAATTTGGGCTGAGTATTACCAAAGAAATTTTCATAGCTTGTCACACTAGCTTTGGATATTCGTCATAGCTTGTCGCACTAGCTTTGCATATCAATACTGGCTTTTAGGTGTACATCAGTTCCCTAGATACCACAAACCATTCCAAAGTAAACATGCATCATTCATTATGCAGACACAGAGCAGAATTAATAACCATCACCCTTGGAGCGTCAATAACTGTATAACAGAACCTGCTTGTAAACGGACACCCTTTCTAACCCATGCTGACCTGGAAGGGTAACTCCCTCCAAGCTGCCCTGCATACATAACCCTTTCCATGCTATTCCATGTATATTATTTCATAAATTAAACTAGAAAACATTTATGCCTGCCCAGAATTGGGCAGATTGTTGCTGATTCATGCAGAGTAGGAATAACTGTAAAGAAAATTCATATCTCTATGTAGGGCATCTATTATTAAAACATTTGTGTTTGGCTTGATCATGGACTGTACTAACTGATATCACTCAAAGTGTTGGTAGATCCATTAGCTTCAGATCCCCTGCATCAAGAAGGGGAAATTTGGGTTTGTGTTTCCAACTACCATCCAGCAATCCCTGTTGGAAGTATGTGTGTTTGGAAATTGCAGCATCAGAGAAGTGACAGGTGCTGTATATACCAGGAGAGGAGAGTTTATTGTCTTTTTTCTGACCAGAGAGAAGCAGCTAGGAGTATGCACACAGCTTTTCGAGGACAATGGGCATCCTCTTGTTGCAGGGTATCATTATTTGCTTACAAGTGGCTTTGCAGACACTGCATCTAAATGCTGAGATATCCTGCAATTGCAGAGGTTGCCACTCACTTAATGCTGGTGTGCAATGAAGCTCAACACATCGTGCTGGTGAATGCCCGCTATCCTGGCAGCAGTCACAATGCATTCATTCTGCACCAGTCCATTTGCTGCTCTCTCAGAATTTGAGCCACCAAATCAAACCAGAGGATGGCTGCTGGCGACAAGAGCTATCCACTAACATCTGGCTCATGACTGCTCCACAACCTAATTGCATGTAACCAGCATGCGCACAACTATGAACATGCTGCCATACGAAACATAGGAACATACAAACATAGGAGCAGGAGTAGGCTATTGGGACCCTTGAGCCAGCTCCACCATTCAACTAGATCATGGCTGATCATCTATCTCAAAGCCATTTTCCTGCACTATCCCCATTTCCCTTGATGTCATTAGTATCTAGAAATCTATCAATGTCTCTCTTGAACATACTCAATGACTAAGCTTCCACAGCCTTCTGGAGTAGAGCATTCCAAAGATTCACCACCATCTGAGTGAAAAAATTCCTCCTCACCTCAGTTCTAAATGGCTTGCTCCTTATTGTGAGATTGTGTCCCCTAGTTCTAGACCTGCTTGCCAGGTGCTTTTCTGCACCTACCCTGTCTAGCCCCTTAAGAATTTTGTAATTTTCAAAGAGATCACCTCTCATTCTTCTAAATTCAAGAGAACACAGATCCAGATTACTTAATTTGACCTCATAGGACAATCCCGCCATTCCAGAATCAGTCTGGTGAACCTCTGCTGCACACCCTCTATGGCAAGTATGGGAAGAATTTTTGGGTCAGCGATCTGGTTCGTGCCCAACCCCCTGCACAACCCCCTTGACAGGGGCAAGTTTCTGCCCTACACCTTTCCTTAGATAAGGGAACATAGATTGTACACAATACTCCAGGTGCAGTCTCACCAAAGTTCCATGCAATAGAAGCAAGACATCTTTACTCCTGTACTCAAACCCTGGTACGATAAAGGCCAATGTACAATTTTCTTCCTAATTGCTTGCTGCACCTGCAAGTTAGCTTTCAGTGACTTATGAACAAGGACACCGAGTTCCTTTGAATATCAACACTTCTCAATCTCTCACCATTTAAGAACTACTCTGCACTTCCATTCCATCTGCCATGCTCTTACCCACTCTGTAAGCTTGTCCAAATCACCTTGAAGCTTCTTTGCATCCTCCTCACATTTCCACCTAGTTTTGTGTCATCTGGAAATGTTACATTTGATCTCTATACCCAAATCATTGATATAGACTGTGAACAGCTGGGACCCAAATACTGATCCTTGCGGGACTCCACTAGTCACAGCCAGCCAACCTGAGAATGACCCATTTATTCTTACTCTCTGTTTTCTGTCCACTAACCGACTCTCAATCTATGCCAGTATATTACTCCCTATCCCATGTGCTCTAATTATGTTTACTAACCTCCTGTGTGGAACAAAAATCCATGTTGACTCTGCCCAATCAGATCATTATTTTCTAAGTGTCCAGTTATCACATCCTTTATAATGGATCCTGGTATTTTCCCACTACTGACGCCAGACTAACAGATCTCTCGTTCCCCATTTTCTCTTTCCCTCCTTTCTTAAACCTTCCAATGTGCAGACACCTTTCCAGAATCTATGGTATTTTGAAAGATGACCACTAATGCATCCATTATCTCTATAGGCACTTCTTTCAACACTCTGGGATGCAGACATTCGAGCCTCAATAATTTCTCCAATAATACTTTTTTTACTAATACTACTTTCCTTCAGTTCCTCATTGTCATTAGTCCCTTTTTTATTATTTCTGGAGATATTTTGTACCTTCCTCTGTGAAGACAGGCACAAAGTAATCATTTAGCTTCTCTGCCATTCCCCTATTCTCCATTATAAATTCTCCTGTCTCTGCCTGTAATGGACCCACAAAATTGTCTTTGCTCTTCTTTTTTACAAACCTATAAACGCTCTTACAATCCATTTTTATGTTTCTCGCTGGTTTACATTCATATTCTATTCTCCCTTTCCTTATCAATTTCTCGGTCCTCTGCTGAATTCTAAAATGCTCCCAATCCTCAGCTTTACTACTTTTTTTGGCAACTTTATAGATAAGTCTTCCTTTGATCTAATACAATCTTTAACTTCCTTTGTTAGCCACAGTTGACTCACTTTTCCTGTTGGGCTTTTGTGCCTTAAAGAATGTATATTTGTTGTAAACCATGTATTAGCTCCTTAAACGCTAACCACTGCCTGGGGTTGATGGTGTAGTGGTATTGTCATTGGACTACTACTCCCAATACCCAGGGTAATGCTCTGAGGACCTGGGTTTAAATTCAAATTCAATAAAAAAAATTATGGAATTGAAAGTCTAATAATGCTGATTGTTGCAAAAACCCATCCAGTTCACTAATGTCCTTTAGCAAAGGAAATCTGTTGTCCTTATCTGGTCTAGCCTACATGTAACTCCAGACCCACAGAAATGTGGTTGATTCTTAAATGGTCTAGCAAGCCATTTCAGTTCTCAAGAGCAATTAGGGATGGGCAATAAATGCTGGCCCACATCCCATGAACAAATAAAAAAATCCTTTTAATGTGTTTTCCCAAGCCACCACAGCCAACCACAGCCCTCACTTTGTAGTTTCCTCTGTTTAGATTGAAGACCATGGACTGAACTTTCTGGCTGGGGGTGGGGGGAGGGGGGGGTGGTGGGGGGTGGGTGGCGTGGAGTGGGAGCAGGAGCGGACCTAATCACCGCCTGCGATTGGGTCCGCGTCGCCATTTTACAGGGGCGGGCCAATCAAGGCCCGCCCAGCGTGATTTACGGCTCCTGAGGACAATGGTGGTGGGAGTGCAATGACTGCTGTGTCCAATGGCGACCCGGCAGCTTGCTTTAAAAAGTTGCTGCAACCTTTTGAAGGCTGTGAATCATGGCCAGTGGAAGAGCTTCCCAGAGTGCTGCTGGTGAGCAGGCCAGGCAGGAGGGTAGGACAGGGGGGGCACTGTGGCCTTTGTTTTTACGATGATTGCCTTGCTGCCATCCTCGATGAGGTACCCCAGGATGGGAGGAGGAGGCCCATCCACATGACCAAACATACCTGGGAGGAGGTGGCGGAGGTGGTGAGCTCCCGCAACGTGGTGCAGTGCACCTAGATCCAGTGTCACAAGCACGTCAACCACCTGTTGCGCTCGGGAAGGTGAGGACAATGTTGGCATTGTTCACTTAACCCAGCAGGTAGGCTTTCCCCCCTGGTGCCCCCCACCCCGCCAAGTCTGAGTGCAGTGACTGCATTGAATCATTGACGGCATGTGTCCTTCGCTGGGTGGGCCAGCAGATATTGCCCATGCTGTGGTCACCCTGAGAGAGTAGTGAAGAGATGGGTTCTGCCCCCACAGCATGTGGTACACTGAGACCCACATTACCGTTTTGGGGGCAACCTGGAGGAGCTGCACCTCGACACAGTGCTGGAATTCCAGGAGATGTCAAAGTCAGGGTGATGACATGCTGAGAGGGGTGCTTCAAGGTGACGTGGCACCGATCGATCTGCTGCCCTCTGCGCTCCACGTGCTTGCGCCTTCCTGCTATGGAAGGTTAGACCATGTGGTGCCTAATGTGATGTAGGCAGCATTTGTCCAAGGGGGTGGGGGAGGCAGGCCTGGCATCTTTGTGTGAGTGTTTGATAGCAGCGGGGTGAGGAGGCTCTGGAGCCCTGCAATGTCCCACTCTGTTTGGGATGGGCTGTCCGTGAAGAGAATCCATGTACAATGCTTGGCTTGGTGTCTGTGATGGAGTCTACGCACACTATCACCGAATCAATGAGCCCCATGTCCGAGCGCCATGTGTCCTCCATGGAGAGACTGGCGACTCTCATGGAGAGGGTCTTCCAGGAGACCCATCAGGGCTTCCTGGGGATGCGCTCTGATCAACAAGCCCTCACATCGGCATTGACCTCAGCTGGTCAGTGCCAGTGTGGGAGATGGTCTGGGCACCAAGTTTCCCAGCTCAGTGCCCATCCATCCACAATGAGCAGGGAGGTTCAAAGCGACCTCCTGTCAGCACAGCAGCTGCCTGTCATCTCTGCAGGCACCTCTCAGGGCGCTCCGGATGAGGGCAGCAGCCCCTCCCCGCCTCTGCCAGTGACCGTTGCATCTGGTAAGGCTGCAACGACTGGGGAGGTACCAGCTGTGGAACTGGCAGCTCCCTCCCAGGCGTGGCCAGCACAGGCTCCATGGGCCAGAGGATGACCACCAAGGTCATCAAGCCCAATAGGACAGCAGAGTGTGCAGGCTGTCTCAGATGCCATTCCCAGTGAGCGGGTCAGCACTAAGATGTAGCACCCAAAAATGTAAACATAAGGCACACCATGGGTTTATCACTGGTGCTTTTGTGTTGGCCCGCAATGAAGTTTTTATGAGTTGATGTGATTTTTAACACATTTTTCATTTTGTTTCATTAAGTTTCTTTGGTTGCAATATTAAATTCAGACGTGTCACCATGGCTGCGGTTGCCTCTTTTCTTCTGCAGGTGGATGGTTTCCAATAATGTTATGAATGATTTGTGGGACATTCAGCTTTATTAACAAGGCCTTTAGTTAATGTTCCTAACCAGGCAGATTTTGCGTATAGGTCTCGAATATGGAGCATACAGCCCAGGCTTGTCCTGGAGGTCCATATGTGGTGTGCTAGCTGAAGGATCATTGGATTAAAGCCTTCCAAGTGTCCCTGACTCCCTGGAGTATGCCCTGGTCAGCGACTACCCCTCAGCATTTCCCTGTGCATGCTCATCCTTGGACTCACTGATGGACTCATCATGTGCAGCTGCAGCCAATGCATCTACGTCTTCATCATCCACAGCGTCCCCTGTTTCCAGCGCAAGATTGTGGAGAGCGCAGCATGCAACCACTATCACCGACACATGATCTGGGGGGTTCCAGAGTGCCCCCCCTGAGCGGTCCAAGCATCAGAAGTGCATCTTGAGAAGACCAATGGCCCTCTCCACCACAGCCCTTGTGGAGACGTGGTTCCTATTGTACCCCTGCTCAGCCTCTGTTCTTGGATGGCGGAGAGGTGTCATGAGCCACCTTCTGAGGGGATAGCCCTTGTCACCCAGCTGCCATCCATCCAGCCGGGCTGGAACACTGAAGAGCCCCGGCATCTGGGAGTGTTTGAGGATGTAGGTGTTGTGGGATCTGTGTGGGTACCTTGCACAGATTTGTAGAATCAGCACCCTGTGATCACACACTATCTGCACATTCATGGAGTGGAAGCCCTTCCTGTTGACGAAGGCACCGGGCTCACCTGCTGGTGCCTTGATGGCCACATGTGTGCAGTCGATTGCACCCTGGATGTGGGGGAAGCCAGAAATTGCTGCGAAGCCTCTAGCTCGCTGTGTCTGGCTTGCCTGGTCCCAACGGTAGTGGATGAAGGTCAATGCACATCTGAACAGAGCTCCTGTGACCTGCTCGACAGAAGTGTGCTCAGCTGTTTGGGAGACACCACAAAGTTCACCCACTGGGACCTGGAAGGAGCCAGAGGCATAGAAGTTGAGGGCAACTGTGACCTTTAGAGCCACTGGCAAGGGGTGTCCACCCATACAGTTAGCGGAGATCACAGGCCCAATCATCTGACAGGTATAGTTGACTGTCTCCCTTGAGAGACGGAGTCTCCTTCAGCACCGCACCTTAGCACATTGAGGTAGCTGCTTTGCCACCTGTATACCCTGGCAGCAGGATAGTGGCATCTTCTGCGGCCCCTTCCGCCTTATACTACCTCTTGGCCCTGCATTCCTTGTGCCTGCGCCTGACCTCTCAAAGGTGGGTCCCCTGGAGGCTGAATATGCACTCCTGGCCTCCTCCCCCTTCTAGCCCTCCCTTCCTCCTCCGAGGAGGCACCTCCAGTGGGGAGCTCAGCTCCCATTCCCAGGCTAAATGAAGGCTTCTTGAAACATGCAGGCCCAAGAAAGATTCCTCACTGCAGAGTGTTGACCTGAAGGTTGTGAGTCCTGTCCAAGCAACTGAAGTATTGAAGTATTGAAGTATTGAAGATCACATAGGCAAGTATCAAAAACTTTGAAACATCAATATTTGACAGAGCACACTCAGGACCCCACTGAGCCCTCTTATCCCACCCATGGATGAGGTTTATGCAAATGTCCCTATCCACCTGCCTATTGCGCCCGTGCGCTGACCCGAAGGTTGCACAGGTGCCGAAAAATCGTGGTTGATTTGCGCCTCAAGGGCCTTAAGTGGCTCGTTAATTAGTGGCAGATGCGCATCAGAGAACATCGCGCTACTACCCAATGAAATATTGCAATGGTGTGCAGTGACGGCGGATTGCTTGCCTCCGCACGCCAACGGAAAAATTCTGCCCCATGGTTTCAGATTGAATTACATTGGGTAGCATTTTCCCCCCATTGGGGGGAGGGTGGGTGGGTGTTGTGCAGGTACGGGTGCTGGTGCAGGCGGGCGGATTTCCGATCGGTGCCCCCAGTCGCGGATGGTGTGCACTCCCTGTGTACGAGCTGGGGGAGGATTCCCTGAGCCGGGAGTGCACTCTTTCATGCATGCGTGCAAGGAACGTACAAATCTCCCTGAGGCTAAGTGCTGCCTCAGAAGATCGGCACAAATTTGAAAACTTTATTAAAGGGAGAAAAAAATATTCCTGACTTGTCCCCTCATGTGACACTGTCACATGAGCAGGAACATGTCAATTTCTTTTATTTAAACATGTAACACAAATTTTAAATCCCTCATGAAACCTCATCCCACCCATGGATGAGGTTTCTTGTTTTTTCTGAAGGCCGCCTGGGCTCTTTGCCTGCCTGCCAACCTTAAGGTTGAACGGCAAGTCCATTAATTGGGTTAATTACCCCGCCCCCTGCTCGCCGGCGGAAAAATGCTGCCTGTTGTTTTCAAACTTAATGTAAAATTCTATCATATTGTGGTCACTCTTCCCTAAGGGTTCTTTTACAGCAAGACTATTAATTAGCCCTTTCACATTACACAATATCACATCCTAAAATAACCTATTCCCTAGTTGGCTCCTCAACGTACTGCTCTAGAAAACTATCTTGTACACATTTCAGGAACTCGTTCTCCACGGAATTAGTGCTCATTAGATTTACCCAGTCGATATGTAGTTTGAATTCTCCCATGATTACTGTATTACCCTTGTTACATGCAGCACCAATTTCCCGATTTATACCGTGCCCTACATGAACACTAGTGTTTGGTGGCCTACAAACAAGTCCAACCAATGTTTGCTGCCCCTTGCTATTTCTTTGCTCCACCCAAACTGATTTTACATCTTGTTCTTCCAATCTAAGATCCTCTCTCATTAATGTACTGAACTCATCCTTTATTGTCTGCATTACTCCACCCCCGTTTCCTTTTTGCCTGTCCTTCCTAAATGCCAAGTATACTTGAATATTCAGTTCCCAGTCTTGGTCACCCTGCAGCCACGTCTCTGTAATGGTACTTCTACTTGGGCCATCAATTCACCTACCTTGCTGCGAATGCTGCATGCATCCAGATTGCCTTCAATTCTGCCTTTTTAACATTATTTTGTATTTTGACTCTATTTGATGCTGGCCTTTGTTTCTGCTGCCTGCCACTTTCACTTATGACATTTGTACTTCCGATTACCAGCTTTCTTTTTCTCCTATCTGAATTCCTTCTCAAGTTCCCACCCCATCTGCCAAGCTAGGTTAAACCCTTCCCAACAGCACTAGCAAATCTCTTGCAAGGACATTAGTCCCGGTCCTGCTAACTTGTAACCCGTCCTCCTTGCACAGTTCCCAACTGTCCTAGAGATCTAAAGCCCCCTCCCTTTTCCACTATTTCTCCAGCCACATGTTCATTTCCTCAATCCTCTTATTTCTATGCTCATTAGCACGTGGTACTGGGATTACTGATATAGAGGTCCTACTTTTTAAGCTCTTTCCTAGCTTTCTAAAATCTGCTTTCAGGACCTCATCCCACTTTCTACTTATTTTGTTGTGCCAGTGTGGATTATGACCTCTGGTTGTGAGATTAGAGGAAACCGTTGGGGTGCTGAACCAACCGTTACACTGCCTGGAACGCTCCGTAGAGGCCCTGCAGCTGTTGCCGAAGCATACATCTCAATTCCCGGTAAAAACAAAAAAACTGCGGATGCTGGAAATCCAAAACAAAAACAGAATTACCTGGAAAAACTCAGCAGGTCTAGCAGCATCGGCGGAGAAGAAAAGAGTTGACGTTTCGAGTCCTCATGACCCTTCGACAGAACTTGAATTCCCGGTAGCCTGCTGTATCCTCTGAAGTCTGGCCATAATGAGGGCATGGCTCTTGCTACCACAGATACAGCGAGCAGCTCAGGAACAGGAGGAGGAGGAGGAGGAAGAGGAATAGCAGGGAAAAGGGAGGATCATATGGAATTACAGAGAATGTATGGCACAGAAACAGGCCATTGGACCCAACCAGTCCATACCAGCGTGTATGTTCCACCTGAGCATCCGCTTGGCTTTCCTCATGTAAATCAATCAGTGTAACCATCTATTCCCATCTCCCTCATATGATTGTCTAGCCTTTCCTTACATGCATCCAAACTATCCGCTTCAAACACTCCCTTGATAGCGAGTTCTCTCTTTGGAAAAAGAAGTTTCTTCTGAATTCCTTATTCAAATTCTTGGTAACCATTTTATAGATGGCCTCTAGTTATGCTCTTCCCAACAAGTGGAAACATCGGGCTAGATTTTTACTGTGTCGAGGAGACTCTGTGGACCTTTAGAAATGGCGAATGGGACCCGATTCTAGGATTCCAGCCCCTGTTCCCGATGCTCCCAATTTTTGGCTAGTGCAGGAGAAGGGTGCAGACAAGGAGCTTTGCTCTCCCGACCTGGCTCCAAATCCAGAGGTTGGCATCTCCTAGGCCTCACAACTTTCGTGGAGTCAGGCCAGCTTCTCAAGAACTTGTGGTTCATGACCCCTCAGCGATTTGTGAACCATAGTCTGGATGAGGGAAACTTCTGAAGGTAAGTTCAAAAGGACTTACCCATGCCACTATGCTAATTCATGTTCTCCCACCCATTCCCAATGTCCTCTCTCACCCTCCATGCCAACTCATTCCCCTCCGCCCAACTCCCAGTGACCCTTGATGCCACCTGACCTGGCTTGACTCGAATTGCCCAACCCTAAATCTGGCAAGATCTGAAATCTGCCATGGCTTCGATCACAAGGTTGCTGGTTTTGAGACACTGTATCTGTGCTTCTATTAGGTCATCCCTCAGCCTTCTTCTTTCAAGAAAAAAGAGATCCAGTTTCTTCATCCTTTACTAGTATGTAAATACTCGCAATGTAAATTTCCTCTGCGCCCTCTTACATGCTGCGGTATCATTTTTATAACTTGGAAACCAGAACTGCACACAGTACTCTAGGTGTATTCCAACCAGGGTTTGATACAGATTTAGCATAACTTCCCTACTTTTCAATTCTATCCCTCTAGAAATAGACCCTAGTGCTTGGTTTGATTTTTTTTATAGTATTGCTAACCTGTGGTGCAACTTGTAGTGATTTGTGTATTTGTACTCTGAGATCTGTTGTTCCTCTACCCCACATGGACTTGTACCTTCCAAGTAACAAGAAAACATTCCTCCTACCAAAATGTACCAACTCACCTTTGTCTGTGTTGAACTTCGCCTGCTGATTATTTGCCAATTTGAAAGCTTATTAATGTTCTCTTGTAATTTGTTGCAATCCATCTTAGTGTTGACTCTCAACCCAATGTTGGTGCCATTTGCAAATTTAGAAATTGAAGTTTTTGATTCCAAAGTCCAAATCATTAATGTAATTTGTGAACTGCCATGGTCCCAGCGCTGATCTTTGTGGAACACAGCATCCCACCTTATGTCACTCTGAGCAATGCCCTTTACTTCCACTCTTATGCTTTTTGTCTTGATTGCAACTACCAATCCATTCTGCCGCTTATGCCCTGTCCTTATTCATTACTTTCTAGATAAATTACGTCTACTGAATTACCATTCTGTCGTCTCCTCAAAACATTCATGCAGGCTTTTCCCTTTTGAAATTCATGCTAACTATTCATTGTTATGTTTTTGGCTTGCAGATGTTCTTCTATATGGTCTTGTGGTGCAGTGGATAGCATCCCTTCATCTGAGCAAGATGCTCTGGGTTCAAGTCCCATCCCAGGACCTGATAGCCAAGGAAGGTGTGTCCGTAACAGGTTGATTATTAATCTGCAAATCCTTCCAACACTTGCCAGTGATAGGCAGTAAGAGCAGGAGAGATTCATTGCCAACCCAATTATGGAAAGAAAGTTGGAGCCTCTACCATCACTGTGCATAGCTCCAGACTACAACCCGCATGTAA
The DNA here is from genome assembly GCF_017639515.1 of Carcharodon carcharias. Classification (NCBI taxonomy): domain Eukaryota; kingdom Metazoa; phylum Chordata; class Chondrichthyes; order Lamniformes; family Lamnidae; genus Carcharodon; species Carcharodon carcharias. The sequence goes on along the minus strand of NC_054474.1, from coordinate 71,181,628 downwards.
AAGTGAATGTTGCCACAGCAACTTTGACTCTTTGAGTGATCTGTAACCCATCACGTAGTGTTCTTCTATTCTTTCCTTTTGGAGGGATTCCATTATTTTTCTTCTCAACAATATTAAAATGACTAGTCTATAATTCCCTGGACATGTTCTATCCACCTTCTTCTGTACAGGAACTACATTAGCGATCCACCAGTGCCCTGGCACTGCTCCTTTTTGTAACAAATTATTAAACATATGTAGTAATGCTTAGGCTCTTTGCCCAAAATTCTTTTCAAATGCATGGATACAATCTATTTGGACCAGGGTTTTATACTTAGGCGGTACTTAGTGGTGGCCTTGTGACAGTGGTTTTGCCCACTGGCTGGAGAACAAGCAAAAGCCCTATGTCACCTGTGTTCAAGGAGGCCTGCCAATTTAAGTGCCACTCAGGCACTTAACAGGCCACCTGCAGGCCTTCCCCGGGATCAAGGACCCCAGGGGCAAAAGTCCCACCTGCTGAGAGCTGCTGGCCAATCAGAGTCTGGCAACCCTATTGAATGTCAGTGCCACTGGGAAGGCAGTGATTGCTGGCGGTACTGCATCCACTTGAGGCCTCGGGTCATGGATGGAGCCAAGACACAAGTGAGTGATGGTGGGAAGGGGTTCACAGGGTGGGGGTTATGGGAGTGGGGTTTATGGGGGAGGGGGCCAGCAGCAAGGGCAGGAGTTGGCTCTCAGTGGGCTCCCCCTTCCCGATGCTGGGTCACTCCTTCAGGCACTGAATGCCTTTGAATGAGGGAAACCCCCCAGAAGCCCGCAAGCAACCCTACAGGGGTTTGCTTGTCATGTTTCCAGCATAGTGAGACCCCCATCTACTGGTGGGTTAATACCAATGGCAGCAGAATGAGGGACTCAGTTGGACACAGGGCAAGAAGGCTGTCCACAAAACTTCCTGCCACAGACCTAATTGGGGTCCCCACTCGTTCCTTCCATTTTCATTAAAGTGCCTTCAAAATATTTTACTTTTTTTATGTTCCTTGATAATTTGATTTCATAGTTCCTCTTTGCGGTCCTAATTTTTTTGACTTCTTTCCTAATCTCTTTGTATTCTCTTTTATCATGCACTGCTCTGCTGTCTATATACTTAATCCATACCTCTTCCTTAATCCTCAATTGTTCCATATGAACATATGAATTACGAGCAGGAGAAGGCCATTCGGCTCCTTGAGCCTGCTTCACCATTTGATGATCATGGCTGATTTGATTGTGGCCTCCACTTTCCTGTCTACCTCTATAGCCTTTGACTCCCTTGTCAGTCAAGAATCTATCTAACACTGCCATTTGAATATATAAATTAGGAACAGTTCACTTATGACTTAATTCATCCTGGAAGGATCATTAGTGTTTAGTTAGTTTACTTTTAGTGGAATATATTTTTTCTGCACTCTGTTGAACGTGTTAAATGTTTTCCTTTGTTGTTCTGCATCTACATACTGTTTGCCAATTTTATTCTCAGCCCCATAAAATCAGCTTTTCTCCAACATATTAACCAGCACATCCCTTTTCTTGCCAGACTGTCCATGAACATCTCATTTGTTTATGGTTCCACTGAAACAAAACACCAAATCCACATTGTACAACAGTGAATCTTCCATCTGTTATGAACAATCGCAGTATTCACTTGGCCACAATTTTGAAATAAAATCTATCGTAAAATGACTATCCAAAACTAGCTTGAAACAACCAACCATTCAATATTCCATACAAAAGTCAATTAATAACACTTGTACATTCTCCTTAGTGTCTGTTTTTCAGGTGCTTTTGCCTGTCCTAGTGCTCCTACACACCACACAGAGCTACCCCAATGGTTGCAGCACGGCTGATAGAAAACAATTGGCCTTCAATAGGGGAGACTACCCATGACCTGGAAAGATGCCCTCAAGCAGTTCTGGCTCTTAAGGGCCCAGCCTTAGACTGCACCATCTCAGCAAAGGTCGCAGCAGTTGGGCTGGATGTCTGACAGGCAACAGCAGGTGCACAGGTGCAATCAAGGTGTGAAGATGAATGCTGTCATCCTGAGAGTGGACAGCAAGCTTGTGCACCACAGAACCACAATCACTCCCATAGGGAAGTGCCTCAGCAGTCCTAGTAATCTGTTGGAGGACAGTTTGGTGGACTATATTTAGACCCTGAAAGCCCCTTTGAACACTGGTATATGCAGCCATGATGGCAGCAACCTGAGCCAGCATGATTTCAGTCTGAGCTTCCACTGTAGCCCTCAGACGTTGAATGGTTTCTTCTTGTGCTACAATGGAAGCTGAGGCATCAGCCATCAGATGCTGCATCATGACTGGATCCACAGGTGTGCTGTTGGATTTGGCCACCATTTCCAGGCTCGAAAGGCTGGGGTCCAAGCTCCGTTTAAAGCTACATACAAAGTTGGTGCCAGACTCCTCCATGTTCCTTGACATTGCATGCAGGCCTGCCAACGCACCAAGCATTTCCGTGTTTGTACTCATCAATATTTTGCTGTAGCATGGCTCATTTAAATGTTCATCCATGATCTCTGCAGCAGAACTCATGTGCAATCATGCCCTTTAGGAAGCTGGTACCTGAATTACCCTTGCCCCCACCCTGGTTGCAGGCCACTCTTGTGTGGCATCTCATCACCTGCATATCCCAGCTTTAAGCTCTCCTCTAAAGTATACACAGTGTTAGTAATTGAGCTGGTAGCTGCGACTGTGAGATCGAGTGATAGTGTTTCTTCAATGGAAACTTTCTGCTCCCACCAGTAGTGGAATTGTAGCGGGTGAGGGCACTAAATTTGATGTGAAGGAAAAAGTCAGTTTCCCACTGGCAGGAAGTTAGTTTGGAGTTTTGTTCTCTCGACTTTGATAGCGTGTTAAAGGTGGGCCGAGTTTCCCACTGATCTATGTCAGGTAACACATTTGCATTCATTTACATTTCATGAATGCTCTTTAAAAGGCCAACTCATTAGAATTACGTTCCCCCTCCAAATTAAGTGCCTCGCCAGTGGACAATTAGAACTGTATGGAAGTACCACACACTAGGCAAGCTTCAGTTCATCCACAACTTGGAGGCTAGTAGATGTTGCTTTCGCCTTCCTTTAAGAGCGTAGCTGTGAAATATCGGATGCTTGTAGAACAAGATGTGCCAAGGCTGGGCATGGGAGGCAAGACCAGCAAGGAAGGGTGAGACAAGGGCAGGACTTGGGTGGGGGTGGTGGGAACATCAGAGGGGAGGGGGGAAATGGAGACAGGACTAAGGGGTGGTCAAGGTACAGAGTGGAGTAGTGAAAAAGTGTCCTGGAGTAAGAGTTATAAGACTGTCCAAGGATGAGTCAGAGACACAGGGCTGCTTGAGGGAATCCCTGTGTTAATAATTGACTTTTGTATGGAATATTGGATGGTTGGTTGTATAAAGCTAGTTTTGAATATCATTAAACAATAGCTTTTATTTCAGAATTGTGGCCAACACTGTGATGGTCCATAACAGATGGATGGTTCACTTTGTACAATGAGGATTTGGAGTTCTGTTTCAGTGAAACTGAATTGCTGAGGCCACACTGTTGGTGACATATTGAACAGACTGTCCTGGGGCTGTACGGGCCATGCTAGAGGGCTCTGCATGGCATGCATGTCTTGGTCCCATTCTTTAATATGGGGAGGCATCTCTGGGCAATGCCGGTTATGCACATTATCGTGTGCAGGGTATATCATTCACCTAAGGCATTTGCTCCTGGGGGGTTTGAGTGAGGCAAAGGGCACAGTAACGTTCTGAGGAGGCATCTAGGTCCTGTATGTCGGTAGCTGAAAAGTCATGGTGGGGGGAGGTGCGGGATGTGGGTGGTGGTGTTGGTATTGGATGGTCTCTTTGTGGGGGAGGGGGGTCCTGAAAAGAAAGGATGCATATGTGCATATGGCCTCAAGAAGGGGGGGGGGTGTCAAGTCGACAAGCGGCATGTGGACTTCAACATTAAAGGGTTCAGGGGAGAAGACAGGAATATGCACATGACCAATGACTGGATCAAGGATAACAGGGGTAAGCTGGAAAGTGACAGGAGGAATGCGAATTAGGTGCCAGTGAGTATGGAGGAGGATGGGAGAAACTTGCTGGGTGATAGGGGGAGGTTGGAAGCTGGTCTCACGCACAAAAGTCAGCAGCACCATTTTCACATTCACCTAAGAATGACATAGTTTGAAAATAAGCTGGAAATAAATCGATTAGGAAGAAGTCTCTGGGCCTGTGGGAGGAGTTCAGCACAGCAATTTTGGCCGATTGAAGGGGCACCCTATAAATTTCCTGATCAAACCATGGAGAGCATGGCTCAGCTGATTGCTGGACTCGAGGGTCTAGTGCACAACGAACGAGTTTGGCTCCTTTATTAATGTTGCACAATCAGGCCAGAATCCATTAAGTTTAGGTACTGTGGTGATCATGGTCTTAATCCGCATCTGATCCTTACAGAAGATTGTGAGAATGAATGTTGGGTCAAACAATCAAGGTCCACGGCTGCTGCGCATAGAGTCAACATGGACCCCACAAGCCTCCATGTTCCCAGTGCACTGGTCATGGCATTTGAGGCATTATGCTTGCAGTTATGACATAAGTGCAAGGATTGGTATTGATAGTTATTGTCAAGGCCACTGGAGGACAACCATTGAAGAATATAGGACATGAATCTTTTGAACCTAATTAAGACCCTTGTTGTGAATGCACAGTCAGATCTTGAGAGAAAAACTCAGCCACTTGTAGTCATCCAGGATGATATCATCCTGCAAGGGGTGGCCTGGGGATGCCATATACAGACTGAGGGCAAGTCAAGGGCTAGAGACTCCATTCCTACCTTATATATGGAGGGAGACCATTCAAGGGGAACTATCATTGATTGTTCAGTTGATCCATTCACAGATACAGGGAGCAGTGGAGAATGCAGGCTGCAGTCAACCATGCCTTGTTGATAGCTATGATTAGAATGAGGACAAGAAGGGCCCATCGCCGATTGGCACAATTCAGGGAAGACCATCGCCCTGAGAATCAAGAGCCAGCGAGGCCCCAGGAAGTCTCAGATGCTGATGAGGAGGGGCCAAATCCTTTAAGACGTTTGGCTTGACGAAGTGCTACAACAGACGGAGTTCATGCATGGAGGTGAGGAAAAGACAGTGCTCCAGTGCCTTCACTTCCCTAGTGATGTGGTATCTCATATCTTCCACATTCTTCATGAGGAACTCATGCTGCACAGTCTTGGAGAGCGTTCAATGCCGGTTGTTGTGAAGGTTACCGCTGCACTGGACATTTTGCCTGCAGGTCCTTCCAGGGCTTCAGTGGAACCTTTGCGGAATCTCACAATCAACGATGCACAAATGCATAAGGAAGAAAACACATGACAGATGCAGTATAACGTGGATAACTGTGAAGTTATACACTTTGGTGTGAAAAACAGAAAGGCGGAGTATTATTTAAATGGTGATATATTGGGAAATGTGGATGTACACCAGTCAATGAAAGTAAACAGGCAGGTGCAGCAAGCAATTAGGAAGGCAAATAGTATGTTGGCCTTAATTACAAGAGGATTTGAGTTCAGAAGTAATGTCTTTCTGTGGTTATACAGGGCCTTGGTGAGACCACACCTGGGGTATTGTGTGCAGTTTTGGTCTCCCTACCTAAGAAAGGATACTTGCCATAGAGGGATTGCAGCAAGGGTTCACTAGACTGATACCAGGGATGGCAGGACCATCGTATGAGGAGAGATTGGTTTGGCTGGGCCTGTATTCGCTGGAGTTTAGAAGAATGAGAGGGGACCTGATTGAAATGTATAAAATTCTAACAGGGTTAGACAGACTAGATGCAGGGAGGATGTTTCCCCTGGTTGAGGAGTCTAGAACCAGGGGCCGCAGTCTCAGGATACGGGGCAGGCCATTTAGGACTGAGATGAGGAAAGATTTCTTCACTCAGAGGGTGGCCAACCTGTGGAATTCTCTACCACAGAACGTTGTGGAGGCCAGGTCTCCGAATATATTCAAGAAAGAAATTGCTAGATTTTTGGACATTAGGGGCATCAAGCGATATGGAGAGAAAGTGGGGATAAGGTGCTAAAGAGGATCAGCCATGATCATATTGAATGGCGGAGCAGGCTCAAAGGGTCGAATGGCCTACTTCTGCCCCTAATTTCAATGTTTCTATGTTACAGGTGCTCCTTGCATTAAAGCTCACCATTACGTGCAGTTACGCATGGATGAAACAAGCCAGGCTGCCAGAGCTGTGGGATTCACTGTGATTTCAGTCTTCTGCAAGTTCAGGAAGCCATTGACAGCACACATGACCTTGTAAGCTCCCTGGCTGCAGCCTATGAGATTCATTAATAGACAAGGATTTCACTCATTGAACGTCCAGCTCATTTGTGATCACAGAAAGCAGATCCAGAATGTTTGTGCTAGGTACCCAGGGTGCTCACACAACTCTTACATTTTGAGTTACTCCCAGGTGCAGAGACATTTGAGGGACCTCGGTGCTTAGAGAGTTAGCTCCTCGGTGACAATATGACATGGTCAATGATGCCTATTTGTCGACCACAGAGTGCATCTTAGGAGAGATGCTCTATATTCCACAACAGGGTCCTTAATAGAGCAAATTATTGGCCTCTTAAGATACGTTTCTGATGTTTGGACCACTCAGGCAGGGCTCTCCAATACTCACCGCAGAGCATGTCCCACATAATTGTTGTTCTTTTGTCCCTGCACAACCTTACGCTGCAAAGGGGGGATGTGTTGCCAGAGGGAGACAATGAGGAGCTAAACGTCTCCTCAATTGAGAAGGACTTGGAAGGGGATGAATCTAAAGAGGGCAAGGATTCATACGAGCCACATGAGGATACAATTGCATGGGCAGGACACAGCAGACATGCCTGTGACAACCTAATAGATACAAGATTTCAGGAGGCATAAGGTGAAGCTAAGTTTTTATGATGGTAATTCTCTTCAGTCTTTGCTTCAGAAGACACAACAAAGCCTTTATTCTCAATGTCAATGTATCAGGAAATGTCATCAATCTCACAATGATCATGCAAGCAGCATAAATCACATTCATCCCTAACAATGGAGTCATCTTTGGAAGGCGGAGTCTAAGGAATATGTGGCTGCTTTGGAATGTGATTAGCACTTCACTAGCGCACCTCCTTAAGCAGCTGTAAGTAGTGCAGTCCTTTTAACCATGGTGTCAACAAGCCAGTGGGCATGGCAGCCTTCAAGAAGCTGAAATGCCATTGCCCACATGGATGTACTCATGCCAGTATGACATCAGCTTAGCAAGGTGGTGCTAACAGGAAAAACATCTGTCAATACGCTTGACCATCTCACGAAAGAGCAACATCCGGACAGCACCATCTCTCCAAATGCCTGCTCTCATGGATGAATAGGGCAGACACCTCATCCTGTGACACAGCGACTGACTCTACAGCATGCACCCAAAACTGCGAGTTATGTTTGCATTGTCCTCACAGAGAGTGGTTCTCTGTGAGGACCATCGTTTGATTATTTACAACACACATGGACCATGCATTCATCAGAAGCCTACGTCTTGCATTGCCTTGGCATTTGGGAGAGATGTGGCTCAGTCAGTATTGGTACAGCAGTCAATGACAACTTCTTCCCTTCATAGATCTGGTGAACACTCAGGAGATGTGCCAAAGCATTGCTTTCATAGCATTACAGTCCTTGACATTATCCCCCTCACAAAGGCCAGTCCTTTCTGTCTACTCTAAGTCAATGAGTGCACAGTCATGCAATGAATTCCATATCGAGATGCGTACTGAGCCTTAACAGAAGGATTCTGTAAAGCATCACTAGGCAGCCATTCAGGAGCAAAGTAAAATCCTCACAGTTAAGTAGATGGCTTCAGCAGGATGACCAAACTCCTCTGACATCACACATTCATTCCCCTCCAGCAGACATTTCAAACGTCACCAACTGGAACCTACTTTAATCATTCAGTGCCTGGGGACAGTGGGAACTAAGAAATTAATAACGTTCAACCTTAAACACAGAGACAAAACAACACTGCAGGGAGGCATGAAAGGGCCTGGTGCTTGACGATGAATACTACTTTTCACAAAAACTCACTATCATCAAATAAACACCATTGCAAAGTACACATGGGAGAAAAGATTCTAACACTGGTCGTGACAAATACTTGTTACATCCACAAACTGCAGCTTTCAGTGCAACAGCATCAGGATAATCACTTACCCTGATGTGCAATTCTCCTGAGGCTAAATAATGTCTGCCTGAAATCCAAGAGTCACAGGTGTATTGTCCAGCTGTCATTCTCACTATGGAGTACCTTTGCCGCAGATGTGGAAATAAAGGCTAATCACTGATGAGATTGAGTGAGAGCTAATGGAACTGAGGATCCAGATGGGAGATAACTGGAGTAGGGGATAGGGAGGTGGGGGGTGGTACATTTTGGACCCTTGAATGAACGTGGGACCTCGCATCACATTAATTAGCCATTCAATACCTGAGACTTGGAGAGACATAAATGCAAACTATGTCTACAATAGTGAAGAGTATATATAGTGAATGAACACCTGTGTCACCATTGTGCATTTAAAACTTCTTAATTTTTCTACCCCTACCGCTACGTCTAGGCACAGCCCCGACAACCGCAGCATAGGTGGAGGCGGTTTGCTGACTGCTATGCCCTATTTTCTGAGATTACCTTGCCAGGTGTCCTCCAGTGGCCCAAGGCCTGGGGCGCCCCATCTGCTAAGGGTCTCCTACGCTGGGGCAGGTGCACCCTCCTCGGAATTACCTGCTGGAGTTGATGGGGTCACTGGCAGAGGGGTTTGAAACGTCTGAATAGCCTTGGAGTGTCCTGGGTGAATACCCCTGGGTGATCCACTCTTTGGGTGCCCACAGGCCCCTCTCTGACTCTTTGAGGAGAAGGGGCACCTGCAGGGAGGTCAAGGTGCCCTGTCCCCCACTTGCGTAGCCACTGCTGGAACGCACCCATGGCTAGAACGATGGTGTGCAGGTCCAAGTGCAAATCTGGCAGAAACCACTGGACCTGGGTCTCCAAGGCAGCTGCCACCTTTTCCATGTGTTCGCACGTCAAAGCCATGACATCAGACAGAACATAAGCAGACTTCTCCATCCTTCATTCCAGTATGATGACGGCCTCTGACAACTCTGCCTGTTGTTCCCCTGCCTGTCTCGGCATCTTCAACATTTCTCTCCGGGGTGATTCAATAGGCTCGTCATCGGGCTTAGACTCAGCAGGGGCCTGGTCTCCAGCAGTCCTCCAAGTGTCAGAGACCTCAGTTGTCACTGCCTTCGCCTGCTGTGGACCCGTGTCGGTGAGGTGATCACCAGATTGTGAACCCGAGCCTACTCTAGAACTGGGTCCCATCGAGGTGAGTGTATCTGTGCTGGTGGAGGATGCAGGTGAGTATAGTGACAGATCTTCATCTGATTGGTGTTCAGCATCCTCATCAGACCTAGACTTGGGGCTGGGGCTCAGGCACTTGTTTGAGGAAGGCCTTTGCATGTTCAAGCTGGAATAGAGAAGAGATAATTAGCGATTGACTAGGCAAGCTCCTACCTTATAGGTCACTCACAGTCATTGTCTGCATGCGGCCGATCTCGCCTTCCATGCAGGAATGATCTCTATCCTCTCCAGCGAGCTCTGCTGTCTGTTCCTCATGGGTGAATAATGTCCTCAACTCTGGGATCCCCCCTCTGGTCTTGGCTCTCTCCTTTTTTGTTTTGGGTGATCTTGTCCAACATACAGGCAGTTGAATTGACTATGAGCACTATGGATGAAAGGGCAGTTCAGAAGCATGCATGCCTGTTGTGTCTGCAAAGTCCTCTTCAGTAAAAGATTAAGATGCCACTTGTGCCAGAACTTCCGTGAGATGGTGAGCTTAAAGTGACTGGCAGACATTCAGTGCTGATGTCCCATCTGCTTATCATGTGTGACAACCCTGTGGACTATAACCCTTAGACTGCTTGATGCCCTTATGAGAGTGAGAGTTTGGAGTGAGTAGAAGTTCCCTTACCATGGCAGAACAGATCAGATTATTCATCCTTTTCCTGCAATGCAGGGCAGTTCTTTTATGTTGGCCACAGGTGCTCACCTGCCTGGCAACCTCCTTCCAGTACAGCAAGGTCAGGTGGAAGGACCTCCAGTACCCATCCTGAAGTAAGAGGACTTCTCACCTTTCCTGGACGCCCTGGAGGAGAATCCCCAGGGAAGCTTCGCTGATCCATGGAGCGGAGGGCTTGGTTCTTCTGGACGCTATTGAGAACCAAAATGAAACAACATACTGGCCTGCATTGAATGAATGCCTGTGCGGGTGCCATTTAAATATGGTGCTAAGACCTTCAAACCCATGAGGTAATGGCAGAGCAGATGAATCTCTGCCCACCCTGCCGCGAGATTCGATGGGCTTCTCGCTGATGCATAATTAGTGAGCTGAAAAGTGGAAGATCACATGGATTAATCCAACCCACTGCCCAGCAGGAATCATGCCAACTCTCCCGCCCACCACCGCACTTAATCTCCAGAATGGAAAGTTCTGCCCTTCATCATCAGTATCTTTTTGCCCTTTCACCAGTTGCTGTTCCACCACTGTTCAGCCAGGTTTCAGTCCTTGGGTATCTGAAAGGAAAAGGCACAAGGGTAGGGTTGCACTGTCTCCTCCATGGGGGTGAGGACTTGCAGCTGTACCTGTCCCCTGCTGGTTAGGTCCTGCTGCCTCTGGTTGTGCGACATCTTATCCTGCAGGAGAGAGTGTCTCAGTGAATGTGGGGCAATGTGTTTGGCTGATGTGGCTGTCATGGTTGAATAGCTGGCAGCATACGCAAGCTTGCAGCAGTGCTAAGTATGTGAGGATGAGATGAACTTATGAATATTAGGTAAGAGTTATGATTGATCAATATTCTTGGGAGGTGAGTGATGGGAGTGTGGTGCATTGAATAGATTAATAATACTCAAAGTAAATGTTGGAACTTTAATCACAGCTAGCGGTGTAATTGGTAAGAAAAGACTTTTGAAGATGCATTCACTGACCTTGACCTCTCATGTGAGGTCATTGAACTTTTATGCAACACTGCATGTTGGATCCTCAAGTCTAGGTTCCTGGCATGGACTCTCAAGCCTATCTGGCCCCACTGCCTTCTGAGAGTTTGGAGAGCCTCCTGGCCCCCTGTGGATAGAGTACTTCTTTCCTTCTTAGTGTCTCCTCGACCAAGGCCTCTAGTGCAGCATTCTAAAAACTTGGAGCCCATACTCTCCCATGTTGAGCCATTCTTGTATTTTTCCCAGGTCAGAATTGATTGTAGAATGACTTTCAGTACCTGCTGCAGCCACAATACAGCTCCCCTTTAAGAGATACAAGCTGGTTTTAACAGGTGCTTGCCTCTCAAAAGCAGGGCTACTGCTGGCTGTGTGTTATAATCTCATAAATTAGCAGGCAACAGGTCGCCTGTATCAGAGGCAAAAGGCGTGCGCTAATCCCACATTGAAATCCTCTGAGCCTGTGGGACTATTGGAATTAGCATCCCAGTTCTTTCTCACTTCTTGCAGTGTGCATCAATCTGAGACTATATTGTAATTAATTTAAAGCATACACTTGAGCCCATGTAAAACAGCTGGAAAAACTCAGCAGGTCTGGCAGCATCGGCGGAGAAAAGAGTTGACATTTCGAGTCCTCATGACCCTTCAACAGAACTGCATGATAGTTCTGTCGAAGGGTCATGAGGACTCGAAACGTCAACTCTTTTCTTCTCCGCCGATGCTGCCAGACCTGCTGAGTTTTTCCAGGTAATTCTGTTTTTGTTTTGGATTTCCAGCATCCGCAGTTTTTTTGTTTTTATAAAGAAACAGCTGTATGAGTAAGGCCAAGATATGAAAATATTAGGCTGTGACAGGACATGCATCTTTCTAGAACCCAGACAGTCACACAAGCATTGGGTAATAAACTTGACAGAGATCATTAAAATTCCAGTCAGGGAAATGCAGAGGAGCCTTTTGATATGCAGGAGATAAAAATCTTCTTAATAGATGTGATGTGATGTTTAGAGCAATGGTGTGATATGTTCAAAGAAGCTGGGTAATTGCCTGGGCTGTAATGCAAAAACACTGTCGATCTTGATTCCTTTAATGCAAAATTCATTCAGAATTTTTCCTATCTGATTGCAATGGTGCAAATCATGATGAAATACACCATCATGTGGCTCTGTGGATGACATTGTGACAACGCTGACACAAGATTCTTCTTCCAATCCCTCCCCAAACCAAAAGTGCCTGCCAAACATGTAAGCGACAAAAGCAAGTCTTCCTATACCTAGTAGTACTGATTACATCAACAAGCATCTGTCTGGGAATAAATTCACATCAAAAGAGATGTAACAGAAACTTGCATTTACATATTACCTTAATTTAGATCATCTCCCAAGGTGTTTTTGCAGGGCAGAGAGAAAAATAAATAACAAGAACCAAGCCCTCCCAGATAATAGGAAAAGTGACCGAAAACTTGGTTGAAAATATGTGTTTCAGGAAAGTTTTTGAAAGGCTTAGAGGGAAGTTGAAGGACAGAGGAATTTATGGAGTAAGTTCTGAGACTGGGAGTGAAGTTACCTGAAGGTGGGGAGAATGGAACACTGAGAAGACCACGGAATTAAATAAGGATGCAGGAGAGGAGATAAGGCTGGAGACCGATTTGAAGATGAGGATGAGATTTTAATTTCTGCGACCAGGGATGACAGGAAGACAGTGTACATTAGTGATGGGCGAGTGGTACCTGGTACACGATAACATACGAGTGGCTGAGTTTTGAATGGCAGAGGATGGGAACCCAGCAAGGTGGTTATTGGAGAAACTGAGGGGCAAAATTCAACTTTAGCAGAGGCACCAAGTAATGGTGTTACATAAACTTGGCATGTATTCTGTTGATTTTAGAAGATTGAGGGGTGATCTAATCAAGGGGCAGGATTTTTATGTCGGCGAGCAGGGAGGCAGGGCCTGCTTGCCAACTCATAAAATGACGTGGGATGACCTTGGGCAGAACTCCCGATGTCACCCTGCGTCATTTCCATTTTCAGGTCAGCAGGCACGCAGCTGAATCAATGAGGCCATTAATAAACCAATTTAGGTCATTGACAGGGCTGCCCGTCCAACCTTGGGGTTGGCGGACAGGCCGGGAGACCTGGCGGGCTTTAGAAAAAGCATGAAACATCAACCACGGTGGGATGAGGTTTCATGAGGGTTTTTTAATTTTTAATAAAGGTTTGAGTTAAAGTGATGGACATGTCCCAACTCATGTGACAGAGGGGACGTGTCAGGGAAATTTCTTAAACATTTACCTTAAAAGTTTTAATTCTGAGCCAATCTCCCTGAGGCAGCACTTAACCCCAGGGAGATCAGTGCGCTCTTTCGCGCACACACGCAAAAGAGCACACTCCCGGCTGAGGGAATCCCCTCCCTTTCCCCAGCCCGCACAGGGAGTGCATAGCTCTTCCTGGCGGACGTCGTGCTGAGCGACGCCGATCTGAGGCGTGCCTGCCCACCTCCCCCAAAGGGGGGGAAATTCTTCTCAATGTGTTTAAAGTGGTAAAGGGATTCAATAGGATAGATATAGAGAAGCTTTCCACCATACGGGGAAGTGCAGAATAAGCGTAAATAACCTTAAAATTAGAGTTAGGTCATTCAAGAATGAAAGCAGGATGTTTTCACAAGTGGTAGTGAAAATCTGGAATTCTCTCCTTCAGAAGACTGTGGATGCTGGTTCAATTGAAATTTGAGCCTGTTCTGAAATTCGGAGTTGATCTGCAACTCAACTGTATTTACCAACTTTCTCTGCTTGATGTTACAAACAAAAATATTGTTATAGGGGAAACATTTTCTACCCTCCTCTCATGCAGGAAGTGACTCAGGCTGCAGTTGATTTCCTTAAGCATAGTTGTTCTTCACTACCATATGTGGCTATTCTTCATCTTTAATATAAAATAATAGAGTATCAACAGTCTGTTTGAGCTCAGTCCTTAATTTCTCTGACAGACTCACATGAACTGTTTCCATTAGGAGTCAATGGATAGTCAGGAATACAACCCCTAGCTTGTTGCAGCTCCTGAACCCAAAGATTATGAGACCAATTGTAGCATCCCTAGTACAGTCCTAGCTGAGAGCTGTTGAATCCATGACCATCCTAGTTAGAAGAAGACCAACAGCAACTATCACTTATATAGCATCTTTACCATTGAAAAGTGCCCCAGAGTATTACACAGAGGCGCAAAGACAAATAGATGTTGAACCAAAGAAAAATTTTGAAGGGCTGATGAGGTGGGTTTTCAGAAATATTTTAAAGAGTAAGGAGAAGGTGGAATGGCGGAGGCATTTAGGGAGGGTAATTTCAGAGTGTTAGGGATTGGTGGCTGAAAGTGTATCCATCAATAATGGTATGAAGGGAGTGGGTGATATTCAAGAAGTTGGAGTCAGAGGAGTTTGGTCGGAGTTTGCAGAGATGGAGGATATTACAGAGATATGAGGAGACAAACCCATGTAGTCATCTAAATACAAGATAGAATTTTGAGATGTTGGGCAAATGGAAACAAATGTATGTCATTCAGGACAGGGGCAATAGGCAAGCTGGATCTGGTGCATGATAGGATAAGGCAGCAGAGTTTTAGATGACCAGAGGTTTGGATGATCTGAGTTCAGCACTTCACTGGGCAGCACTTGCCAAAAACAGCTACCTGTCAGATTATAGTTTTTGCCTCTTAATTTAAAGCTAATTGATTAAATCAAATTATTGGATAATTCAAATTGTTTAACAGTGCAAATTATGGGCTCCTCCCTATCTCTTGGCTTACAGCCCTCTGAGAACTCTACATTCCTTCATCTCTGGCCTTCTACCCCTCCCACCCTCCTTTTGCCAAAGCACTCAGGGCTGTGCTTTCCGCTGTCTCGATCTGAAGCTCTGGGATTCCCTCACTAAAGCTCTGTCTCTCCACCTCTCTGTCTTCCTTTATTGCTTTGAAGACCCTTCTTGAAGCCTAGCTCTTTTGACCAAGCTTTTATTCACCCCTCCTAATATCTCCTTCTTTGGCTCGGTGTCTGTTTTTATATCTGATTATATTCCTGTGAAGTGGCTTGGGAGATTTTCCTACTTTAAAAGTGTGATTTAAATGCAAGCTGTTGTTGCAGTTCAATTCTTTAAGTGAACAAAATGACTTTGAGTTATCAACAGACTGTAAAGGATCAGCCATGATTATATTGAATGGTGGAGAAGGCTCGAAGGGCCGAATGACCTACTCCTGCTCCTATTTTTCTATGTTTCTCTGTAAAAGTAAACAATATTCTAACATGATTCACACTGACCGCTGTGCGCTGCCTACAGTAGATCTCTGAGGTAGTTATGCAAGTTGCACAAGAGCAGCTTTTCATTCTGAATTTTCCCTTCCTCCTCTTCCTGTAGCATTAAGCTTCTGAGGACAAAAAAAACCTGCACCCTGTGCAACCCTTTATGATATTAAAAATTAAAATAATTGAGTCAATTTTCTGGTTGTCATTAGGGAGATTTGTCAGTGCTGAGGAACAGAATACTTTTTTGGAGTTAGGGAGCATGTCTAGTTTAATGTATCTAACCAGTTGTTGGTTTGGTACAAAGTTGCATCGGAGCATTTAAATTGTACACAAGTTGAATATAAATGACATGGTTAATATATGTGGTAATCTGTATTAAATTCTGAACTGTTTTGTACACATTCATTGAATCTCTGGGTTGCAATTGCTCTGAAGGAGAAGAAAGCTTTAATCCGTCTGTGAGTTGAATTCAAACCCATGACAGACTGAACATCTACCTGTATCATGTAACAGATGGGCATTATCATCACCTTAACTGGTTTCCATATCCTTACTGCCCAATTACATAGCCCAAATTGTGATGGGGCTATCGCTAATCAATGTGTTCCTTCAGCATTTTCTCTGGTTCACACTCTTAACAAAAACTATTTTAGGAGACATGACTTATTGAAAAATTACTAAGCTGTCAAGAAAACTTTCACAAATACACACAGGTAAAAGGGAGAATTGATTACAGTGCTTAACTACAAATACAGTCATGTCTTAGTATAAATCAATGCTGTGTGATAATCACTAGGGATCAGCAAACCTAAACAGTGATAACAGACAAAATAAAACACTGAAGTTTGCAGGTATGTTTGGAGATGAGAGAAATAATAGCAGCAGGAATTTTTGCTGATTATTTTCACAGCCAAGAATATAAGAACACCAGTGTCAGTTGCAGCACCTTTACTACCAATTTGTTTGACTAGGCAACTCAGTGCAGACCAGACATTAAATCTGGGAACTTCCCATTGTGCATGACTCAGTACCACACTGGTGCATTTACTTTCAGCCACCACAGGACTTTTCTCTTTCTCACTTCCCAATAATTTTCAATTATTGTGATTGCAGTAAAAATATCAGATTCCCAAAAACTTGGACTAATTCATTATCTTGAACTTAAGTATTTAATTATGCCAGCTACATATTCTCCAGGTCCATGCAGATTACTAAAACAAAACAAAAACAGAATTACCTGGAAAAACTCAGCAGGTCTGGCAGCATCGGCGGAGAAGAAAAGAGTTGACGTTTTGAGTCCTCATGACTCTGTTGAAGGGTCATGAGGACTGGAAACGTCAACTCTTTTCTTCTCCACCGATGCTGCCAGACCTGCTGAGTTTTTCCAGGTAATTCTGTTTTTGTTTTCTTTTGGATTTCCAGCATCCGCAGTCCTTTGTTTTTATCCATGCAGATTACTTATTACTTCAATTGCACTGTTACCATTGAAATCCTGGATTCTCTCTGGCAGCTTATTGGTAAAATACCATTTCACCATACTTGCACTAATGTAGCATCTTTCACATGCTCAGGACATCTCACAGAGCCTCAGGGCCGATTAATTAATTTTTTGATGTATCGTCACTGTTGTTATGAAGGCAAACAGTAGCCATTTTGTACAAAGCTAGGTTCCACAAACAATAAAGGAAAGAAATTATCACTTTAGCTCATTATGCTGCTAATTTAAGGATGAATGCTAAAGAAGACGTTGCGTGAGCTCCCTGCTTATTCCCTGGGATCAACTTACAATCAAAGAGGCTCATCCAGAGGCACCTCCAAAAATGCAACTCTCCCTCAGTAATTGCACTGAAATGTCAGTCTAGATGCTCAAATCCTAGAGTGGGGTTAAACCCAAAACTTTCTGCTTCAAAAGGCTAGCACTGAGCCAAGCTGCCACTTTCAAATACAAATTTCCAGTGCATTGTAAAAGGTCAACTTCACTATGTCAAATGTTGGTGGATCATCACTCCTCCATGCTGGGATTAACCATTTTTTAATATATTGTGGAGAGAATTACAATTTTTTTGAGCAATTCTGATTCGGAGAATGTAGGATTAATACACCCAGGCCTGTGTATTACTGATCAACTATCTGATTTTGCTTTCCTCAGGGGCCTGCTTACACAACCAACCACAATTGGATTTTCATTTGCAAAGTGGTTTGAAGGTATGGAGAAACGAAAGACTGTTGAAGTCAGCCTGACAACCCAGACCTGGTAAAACCAAGGAAATTAGATGAATACAGCATCACTCTTTAGCATAATGATTTCTAGGTGATTTATTAATAGTACCAATCAGACAGGTAAAGCATTCCCAAACAGGCCTTCAGCACATTATCTAATCAGCAATCTGATTGCAGCTTTACAAATATCCTGACTTTGAAATTCAGTAAGGAGGTTAATTATAAGAATAATGGCATAAGAACATAGATCTTTTAGGAACAGGAAATGAATACGCCACACAAGCCAATACTTTCTGACTGATCACAATCCCACCTACCTTATTATCATATTCTTTCATTCCTTTTTCCCTGCTGAAACATACTTGATTGCTTCGTGTCTCAGACTTGCTGTGAATCAAGTTATCATATGAAGTAAAGAAAGAGAACTTTCAAGGTTTTCCTAAAATTGCTAGTTATAATTTCTTTTCATTTCTTGGCTCCAGGAAGTTGTCACTGTGTTATGATACCATGGCCACATTAGACTGCCTGCTTTTCTGTTGCCAAAATCACAGTCTATAAACTTGGTTACAGATACAATTTTTAAAAATATATATACCAAAAAAGCTCAGTCATTTGGAATACACAGAAAAATATATTCAAATACAGAAAATACCTTGCTGATACAGAAGTCAGAACATCTCTTTACCAACCAGGGTAAAAACGATTCTGGATTATGACTTGCTATGTGAAGGGCAATTAAGTTCCAAAGGCTCTGCTTTCTTAACAACTATTAAATCTTGTGATCTTTAAAGGACACAGTTACATGTCAGCAACAGAATAATACCTTGTGCATGACATGGTATAACATTCTGTGCTGTAGACCTCTATGACTCTATGACTATGACTCCTACCGTTATAAAAGATATATCATGCGGTTTATTATCAGCAACACACATTGCTGGATTTTACGGCCACAAATCAGCGGGTAGCCCGGCCGCATGTATGTAAATTATGGCATGATGACATTGGAGCTTCACACTAGTCCACAATACTGCAGGAGGCGAGTGGGTGCGGAATTCAGAAGCACACCTGCCCTTTTTAAATAACCAATTAACAAGCTATTGAGCTTGTTTAAGACCCAAATGTATGCAATTATTCGTTGCTCACTGCATTTTTCAAGCATCAGACAGGTTTGGGAGTGCTTTACGCCAGGTATAAGGACGTGGCACAAAGGTGAAAGAAATGGCCTGCCAACAGGACCATTGTTGCAAGTAGCAGCAGAGTTTGCAGGTGAAGGTGGCAGTCTGTATGTTTTTTTGAATTCATTTATTCATTGTTTTGAGCCTGCCATAAGAAATAGGAAGAGATTGAGAGGGCAGGGGATCTTTAAATTGGTAGCCGCGAACAACTTCCTGTTCACATCCCAGCCTAGACTTCCAATTAGGCATGGAGCCCCCTCTGCGCACTGCTTGCCTTCCTGCCGGGCGGCCGCTAATTGGTCGTCTGACGCTTGATTTGCTGCGCTGAGATGATGGGGCGGAAGGCGCAGACAAATCATTTTCTGTTCCGCCTCCCTCACCTGGCCAAAAACCGTAAAACCCAGCCCACAGTCTTTTTTCTCATGAATCGCTCATACCCGAAATGCAATGCTTGCACTAGATTGCGGCAAATAAAAATTCATAAAACAAAATCATACAAACCAATAATCTTAGCTTGCCTCAACAAAAGTTAGCCTTGAATTGACCTCAAAATGTTTCAGATTTGTAAGAAACTGCTTTAGAGGAAACTTCCTTCCTTGGCAATAAATGATTGCCAATTGACCTCAACATGTGCCTATTTTAAAAATGTCTCCACGTAGGAACTATTCTGTATGGCTGAGTTCATCTTTTTCCTGATCAGTTTAAGGGAAGCAAGCAGCTATTGTTCCGTTATAGCACTTCTGTCTGAGTCAGAAGGCCATGGGTTCAAGTTCTACTCCAAGACTTGAGCACAAAAAAAAGGTTAACATTTAAGTGTGGTACTGAGGGGGTGCTGCACTGACAAAGGTGCTATCCTTTGGGTAAACCTACGCTCTCAGGTGGACTTAAAAATTCCCATGGCATTATTTCAAAAAAGGATAGAGGAATTATCCCCAGTGTCCTAGCCAATATTTATCACTCAATCAACCTCACAAAACAAATGAGCTCGTCATGATCATATTGTTCATTGTGTGAACTTGCTGTGTTCAAATTGACTGCTATGTTTCCAAGATTACAGCAGTGACTACACTTCAAAAGTACTTAATTGGCTGCAAAGCACTTAGGGATGTTCTTTGGTCATGCAAGGTGCAATATAAATGTAAGTCATTTCTCTCTTTTCATTCCCTTCATTTGGAATAGGATAGAACTGTGAGGATATAAGCACTTTCCTCAATTTCATATAATACATCATGCAACATATGATATAATTCTCCATTCTATGATTCTAAATACATGATAAAGATTTTTTTCCACGCCGTGGGGAAAGAGCAGGGGAATGAGTCTTGTTGACAGCTCTTTCAATGAGTTGGAAAAATCATGGTGAGCCAGATGGCCTCTTTCTATACTACTGTATATGTATCTATGATTCTTTGATTAAAACCACATAATCTCTAATTTATCATAAACACAGGAATTCCATTTTTATTTGAAAGCTTTGTAAATGGCACAAACTGTCCTGATTTTAGCTGCCACTTCAGGTGTTACTTAACCATAGGAACAGAATATGTGTGGAATGGTCAAAGGACATCTGATTAAAAAACTGATCAGCCACAAGTTCAAGTGTTCCATATCTAAAACAAAGTCAAGAGAAGAATTGCTTGTACTGAAAGCTTTGTGGACAATAGCAGGTTTGAATATAAAATAACCCAAACAAAGAGAGCTTTTGTTGCCACAGATAAACTCAGGCTTCACTGAAAGGCCTGACTCCTTATCACTCCATCAATGATCAGCCTTCTCCATTCACTCAAAGCCAGGCAGCAGGTGACAATTATTAACCCTCTCTCTGCCACTATCACAATTGGAGCTCATTAACAAAAGAATGCAGCTTTAGTAATTAAGGGATTAGCCTGAATCAGGAAGGATTGCCACCACATGCCACAACAAGGCCAAGAAAGAAAGCACAACCTCACCCAAAGCCTGCAGCTAACAGTGCTACGCAAGCTGTTTTAGCAAGTTTACACACATATACTTACGCTTTTAGTATTACCTCATTGTAGCAAACTGCCATTCAGCAATTTTTAAATGACATGTAATTACCCTGATAAGAATCTCAATGGCAGGGAGGAAGAGACAGGAACGAGTCAGGCTGTAGTTAGTAAATATATTGGAAACCAATTTATAATCCACCCCATTTAAAGAAGAAGAGAACAAAATCAGAATACCATTCAGCCTTTTTACATTTAAAAATTGAACTTTAAGATGATTTTGTGTACTTAGTAGTGAGCACAGGTAAAAGCAAGGAATTCAGGTATGTATGAATTTGGAAGGGTGCAGGAACTGATCTCAAGATTTGAACTTGGAGTTGTAGTGGTAGGAGTGCATTCTCTGTACTTAGAATCAGAATGTTTACAATGCAGAAGAAGGTCACTCGGCCCATCATATTTGTGCTGGTTCTGCAAGAGCATTCCCCAGCCCTTTCACTGTAGTCCCTCAATTTTTTCACTTCCGGTGCTGCCCAATGTCAATTTGAAAGCCCTGAACATAAGAACTAGGAGCAGGAGTAGGGCATTCAGCCCCTCGAGCCTGCCCCACCATTCATTACGATCATGGCTGATCTCATTTTGGCCTCAACTCCAATTTCCCGCTCTCTCCCCGTAACCTTTCAACCTGTTACTAATTAAAAATCTGTCTACCTCCTCCTTAAATTTATTTAGCGTCCTGGCATCCACTGCACTCTGAGGCAGTGAATTCCAGATTCACGATCCTTTGAGAAAAGTAATTCCTCCTATCTCTAATTTAAAACTACTACCCCTTAGCCTAAAACTATGGCCTCTCGTTCTAGAATGCCCCAGAAGGCAAAACATCTGCTCCATGTCTACTTTGTCTATCCCATTTGGCATCTTATAATCCTTAATTAGATCTCCACCATACACTTAGGCAGTACATTCCAGATCCCAAACCTCACCGTGTAAATAACTTTTACCTCATCTTGCCATTGGTTCTTATGCCAATCAGCTTAAATCAGTGTCCTCTGGTTCTCCCACCAAAGGGAACAGTTTCTCCATATCTACTCTCTTTTTGGGCCCTTATGAACAGCTCTATTAAATCTCCTCTTAACCTTCTCTGCTCCAAGAAGAACAGTCCAGGCTTCTCCAATCTATCCCCAAAACTGAAGTCCCTTGTACCTCAAAACGTTCTCATAAATCTTTTCAGCACTTTCTCTAATGCCTTCACATCCTTCAAGTGTGTTGCCCAGGACACTTGAGGGTAGTGGTGCCAACAAAGAATGATTATATAAATTCATGGTACTTGGGGGAAATGTTGATGCTGAGGTACTTAGGAACAGTCAAATCTGAGCATCCAGCTCTTTATTTGATTAATACATCTAAACTTCTTTGTTTTTGCCAAGCTGAGTTGTTGTTGAGCTGCATAATATTTCCTTTTGCTGAAGTTGAATGGCTGGCTTATTGTCACTCTGAGGTATGCTCTATGGGTGAGTTGATATGTCCTCTGATATTTTTTCCTTTGACATTAAGATCCCTTCCACTTGTCTCAACCCCTCAACTTGCAATTTCCCCATCATTTGACTTCTCTGCTATATTGTTCAACCAAGATCACCAATGGAGAACACCAGGAAGAATCCAAGTCCTACCACTCTGACATAGTGACCAATATTTTTGTGGAGTCGCAGACTCCACGGTGTATCCAAAATGGTGCTGGGAACCCAGATCTGGAAACTCCGCCTCCATTTCTGACAGATCCTATTTTTGCCATAGGAGAACGGGAGTGGCACATGACTCACACATTGGTGAAATCTGAACTCAGCAGGGCCAATTGAACTCCATGCTGAGTTCAAACAGACCCTAATTGCAATGGAACAATGGGCTTATCCCACAGTGTGTGAGTAGGTGTAAATTTTCGTAAAAGATGGTTAAGTTCTGTGGAAATGTCAAGCTGTCAAGTTATTTAAATAGCCAGCCCTGCAAAAATTATAAACAAACAGCCTGCCTGTGTCTTTTCAGAAAAAAATGTACCTGCAATTTCAATGGCTGTTTGTTGACATAACACAAAATGCTATAATTATAGCGTTATTACTGCTTGATTAGTTCCATAACCTATCATTAGTCACAGTTTGATTGACAACTCCAAGAGATTATTAAAGGATTACTTTTCTTTAATGTGGAGTTATGAATACAAATGTTGTTTTTGTAAGGGAATAAGAACCTGAGGGGATTTACATGTATTGAATGGCTTTCATGAATGAGATGGTTTTTATAATATAGTGAAGTCTGTAATAGATATTTAGAACTTTATTTTGTTTCATCTCATCTGGCCCCTGAGGTCTGCTCATGGTGGATACTGGGTGAGTTGGTATGGAATGTGTAAGGGCAACGGGCAGTGGACTGGGGGCGTGAGTCAGCACTAAGTTGTCATAGGGGTTATAAGGGCCCTTGGAGATGGGTGGGGTTTCATAAGTTGGCATGAGTTGGTGCTCTCTCTCTCTCTGTGTGAGGCTTCTCAGACTCAGGGGTGCTGGTGGTCAGTCTGACTACGTCTCCAGTTCCCCTTCCTGGCTCTAGCCACTCTCAGGGGCTTCAAACTGCCCTATTCATGGCCTTGGCTCCTGCCACACTGCCACTCACAAGTCCTATACTTGGTCTTACTATTTTTATCCTCACCTCATGGCATCTAGCTCCACCCCTCAGCTTGCCAAAGACACTACTCCCTACATGGAGGTGCCCACAGAGGTTGACCAGTTCTCCTACCTGGTACTCTTCTCCCACCATTGCCACCTGCTGCTGAAGGGAAGAGTCATATGGACTCGAAACATTAACTCTGTCTTCCTCTCCACAGATGCTGTCAGGCCTGCTGAGTTTTTCCAGCAATTTTTGTTTTCCTTCCCGCTACACACTTATCTGCTTTAGAGTTGCTGTTTTGGCAATTAGACATATCACACGGTGATTGTTTACTGAGCAATCGCATAATCAGCAGGTTTGATTGAGCTACAGCAGCTAGCATTTTCAAGTCCACATTGGTGGCAGCATTCCCTTCCTGCACCACCGATCTGCACAAATGGGTATGGTTTGGGATGATATCCAGCATTTGACCGAGATAATGTTCACAGACCTTCTTCCAAACTGGCACTTTCAATAACGCCCAGGATTTGTGATGGGTCAGCCATGTAGGGGTCTAGATTGGTCATGTCTCTAGGGACTGTATGATCAGCAGCACTGGTTGCTCCAGTTGCAGCCTCCCTCCCTGATATCTCCGTATGTCTTCTGGCACTGGAGTCAGCCTCCTCATGCTGACACACACACTCTAGGATTCCCCATCGCTATCTGACTCCTTTTCATTCTGGCTGCTGCTTCAGGTTCTGCTTCGCCGTTAAGTGGGCTGCTTGCCCCCACAACACTCACCAGACGTTTGGCATCAAGCAACTCCCCTCTGGGAACAGTCTTCTGAGGTTGCCCTCCAGCTACAGTTTTGACATCATGGTTGTGACCACTGGTGTTGAGCCGCTTCCCTGCTTTGGCCAAAGTGCACCTCTCACAGTCCTGGCAGTAGTTGGCAATATCGGCAGCCTCCCTGGCCAGTAACAATACCTTCTTGTCAGTGCCTTTTCCAATACTTGGTGTCCCGCCTAATCATGAACCAAAGTCAACTCTTGAAGCTTGAGACTGTGAGGCAGGATGAGTTGCTTCCCCTCTGTCCTGTTGGCATGAACCAGTTGACAGAGAACTTCACCCTCCTTCCTGATCCTCTTCCAGCACCTCAGCAGTTTACATTGTTACGACCGGACCCCAGGTGAGGTCCCCCAACTTGTTATGATCACAGACGAGATACCCCAAATTGTTAACTTCCTGAATGAGACCCCAATTTTGTTGTGCTCCGGGGCGAGGAGGAATGAGCTGGCTCCCCTTCTTTATTCAACCCTCTCGGTCGGTCGCAACAAAGTTAATTTAAAAAGGATTCCTTCCCCCCGAATACATTTTCCCAGTCCAAATGTATTTATGTTTTAGAAGGATCCAATTTAACCAGGCTTTCTTGAGTCAAAGAAAGAATTAGTTTATTAGTTACTAAGCCCAAGAAAAAATAATAAAAAAACACAACACACATACACACAGAGCAGAGATGAGAAGTTAAGTCCAAAAATAAAAGTTAAAAGAAATACGAATCAGTCTTTGATTTGTCTGTGAGGAAAAGATGGTGAAATGTGTGGCCATTAAATTGGGTGATTCTGGTAGAGCTGACTTTGGCAGTTGAACAGTTGTTTAAAGATACTTGATTTTGCAGATTTGTTGAAGGAGCTGTCCTATTTCTTTTTGACTGTGGCTTTGCCACAGGGAGAGAGGAGAGAGAGACTTTTCTCTGCAAGCTACAGGGATGCCTAGTTGATGTTCTTCTGCTATGACCCCTCATAGCACACCAGAACAGATCAGGTTTGCAGCTGGTCTTTTAACCACTTTTCTTGTGTGTTCCTGGAACGGAAAAAAAACAAACATGCCTTACACCCAGAATCTGCTTTCCTTCAACTCAGACATTTCCACATTCTGAGATATAACTCAACAGGAAATGGTTTTCTGGTGAGATGTGGTAATTAGTCTCCATTGTCTCCATAATCACAGGAGATTAAGGTTCAGTCTTTAAAATTGCACCTCTTCCTTTCAAGTGTTTCTGTCTGAAATAGACCTTGACACCATTTTAGGTGTGACAGTCCATGTTCTCTCTGGGCTGGTCGGTCAAGTATAATCCAGATAGGAATTTTCCAGAAAGTGGTTACTTTACATTTTTAACCAGCTTTTGCTTATATGTCCTTTTTAAAAAAAACACGTCTTCCTCAAAAAGTTCAATATGCCCTCAAGTAATTCGGCCTGTGATCCGCTGTCATGACAATGTGCCTATTTGGACTGCTTCCTTAGGCAGAATTTGGTCGGTGGACATTTAGTCTCCCAGTGGAAATGAAATCTGCCAATGTTTTTATTGACCAGTTGAAGTTGCCTGAAATGGATGGCAAAGGTAGTTATCTTCACTCAAAAAATAGCTATTGTTCAGACACATCTATGTCTCCACAACTGCCAGTCACAACCAATATACAACACAAACAACTTCAGCAGCTCCAGGGATACAGAGACCAGATCCTCTCCTTTGGTTTGCTTGTACTTATAAAACCTCTGTTGCAGCTGTGGCAGACACTGCTGTCCCCCAAAACCCATGCCAGGACCTCAAAGATCTACCGTGGACTTCTTTGAACATCATCACCTCTCCCCAGTATTTCCCAGTGAGCTTTCATGCACAGATGTTTCATCACAAACGCTGTCTGCTTGTTGAGGCCTCTGGATGCCATGAACAGCTGTGCATCCTCGATCCAGTCCTCGACCACCAGGCCATTGGACATCTCCAGGCTTCCCCCAAATCTGTTCAGCTTCCTACTCATTGGCAGGTACAATACCATGATGAGCTATTCCATCCTTTCCCTGCTATGTTACAAGAGGGCACATTGGCTTTCTGGTCACTACTTCGACTCTCAGCATCATCCTGTGAAGCCTGTGCCTCTGCTAGAGCTGCAGTTGCTTTGGCCTCGCTCACTGACAGGGCCAGTTTCAGTTCTTTCACACCATCTTGGCCAGTCACCTTTCCATTTTGTTCGCCAAGAATCGATGCTTGTGTTGTGCAATCCCACTCCTGACACCAAGACCTCCCCCATCATCGCCACCTGCTTCCAGAGGCCCTGCTATACTAGCATTACCACAGCAACAACAACCTGCAGCTTAGGATGCTAGAAATACTGAAAGGATGGATCCCATTAACTGCATATCACATAATTTGAAGTTAAGTATTGTTAAATCGTTCCAGTGTGACTGCATTTTCTCCATTACCTCTGTAATATTTATATAATGCTGAATGTTTGTGCTGTTACACAATAACTCATTACTCAGTAATGATTATGTTGTGGTTTGGGTCTCAGACTTTATTTTGGTAAATGCAAGCATCCTACTTGGTGCAAAACTTTTCTTCCAACTGCTATTAAACTATGCACCATACATAAAGAGAAGAAAGTATAAAAACATTGGCCCATAACTTCTGAGCTCCAGAGCAGTGTATCTGAGGGAGTACGCCAACAATGTGCTGGGGAACCCCCACTCCCCTGGAATTTCCCAGATAAGGCTTGCACAGCAATTGCCTGGGAAGCTCAAACTTCCAATGGGCAATTGCCCTGCATCAGGAGCCATCTGCAAATATGACTTAAATTGCAAACTTTGGATGGTTCCAACTGTCTTACAGCAATTGTTACCCACAAAAAGTTAGGAGTATTAAAGCCAATTCTAGCTTCTGGGTAATTATTGCAGTGACCTTCACCGACGACTACTCCCACCCCCCATAGGACCCCCGACTATTCCCCACCCACCTTCCACTACAGCGCCCCCCACCAGTTTCCCCTGACTAGCGCTAATGCCGTAAAAAAGAGGGCCTCCTTGTATCTGACTCTGCAGCCCTTCACTGAAGGCCTCATGAGTGCTCTGCACAACACAATTCTCGCCCAGGCTGAGTGGGAAGGTAAGAAAGTAAGAGCTGAATGGTAATCTGACTGAATGTCACTGCGTGGAAGTTCAGGCCCATTAATTTCACTTACCAAAACATCTGCATCTATACTGCAAGGTTGTCCAAAAGCTCTCAGTAGGTAGTAACTGTTAACTGAAGCTCTCATCCAATCAATGAATCACATTAATGATTAGCTAGAGAACTTGTGATCGTTAAACACAAACAAGAGGAAGGCAGCTAATCCAAACATAAGAATATTAAAGAGAATTCTTGTATGAGACTTTGAAAGTGCAATTTAGATCTATTCAATTCAGCATCTGCTTTAACAAAGTATACATCTTAAAAGTGTATCATCTGATTGTGCACTTGACAAGGTAAAGTGTGACTAGTCACTTTTCAGCAGCTTAGTGAATGTCAGTTCTTTAAGGTGCTGTCAGTTAAATTCCCTGGCTAAAGTCATCAACTTGGAGCTAGCAAGAAAAAAATAAATGAAGCTGTGCTTATACTTAAAAAAGAAAGACTTGCATTTATATAGTGCTTTTCATGACCACCAGGCATCTCAAGGCACTTCCAATGAAATACTTTTTGAAAAGTAATCACTGTTGCAATGCAGAAAACGTGGCAGCCAATTTGCAGAAAGCAAATTCCCAAAAACAGAAATGTGATTAAAAACCAGATAATCTGTATTTTTTAATGATGCTGGTTGAGGTAAATACTGGCCAGTACACCAGGGATAACTCCCTGTTCTTCTTTGAAATCATGCCATGGGATCTTTTACATCCGCCTGAGCAGGTGGATGGGTCCTCGGTTTAACATCTCAAAGACAGGGGCCTCTGACAGTCCCATGCTCCCTCATTACTACACTGCAGTGTCAGCCTTGATTTTTGTGATCAAGCCCTGGAGTGGAACGTGAACCAGAACCTTGTGATTCAGAGGTGAGTATGCTACCAATGGAGCCATGGCTGACAAGCAAAGGGAGGTTATGCTGGTTAGACCGCAGCCAACGTACCAATGTACTGCCTACAATTCTGGTCAATGCATTACAGGAAGGGTGTGACCATATTAGAGAGTGTACGGAGGAAATTTACAAGGATGTTGCCAAGAATGGAGAATTTTAACAATGAGGAAAGATTAGATAGGTTGGGTTTGTTTTCTTTGGACCAGAGGAGGCCGAGGGGAGACTTAATTGATATGTATAAAATTATGAGGGCCCTAGACAGAGTGGATAAGATGGACATATTTCGGATGGCAGAGAGTCCCAGGGCCCAGTCCTTCACTATCTCTGTAATCTCCTTCAGCCTCACAACCATATGAGACATCTGCGTTCATCTAATTTTGAACATATCCAATTTTAATCACTCCATCATTGGTGGCCATTCTGTCTGTTTGCTACATTCTGGAATTCCCTCCCTACACCTCTCTGCCTCTATACCTCACTTCCTCCTTCAAGACGCTCCATAAAATCTACCTCTTTGACCAAATTTTTGATTATCTGACTTACTATCTCCTTACGTGGCTCAGTGTCATATTTTGTTAGAGATTGCTCCTGTGAAGTGCCTTGGGGAATGTTATTACACTAAGATGCTATTTAAATATAAGCAGTTGTTGTTGAGAGGTCAATAATGGGGTGGGGGGGAATGGGGCATAAATATAAAGTAACTGGTGGAGCAACTGGAAGAGAATAGAGCAATTCTTTCACCCAGAGCCCTCATAGCCTGAAAGAACAGTAGGGGCAGAAACCCTCATCACATTTAAAAAACACTTGGGTATGCACTTGAGATGCTGTAACCAACAGGGCTACAGATCAACAGCTGGAAGGTGGGATTAGACTGGACAGTTCTTTTTTGGCTAGCACAGACACAATGGGCCAAATGGCCTCCTTTTGTGCTGCAAATCATTTTCTGTTTCTGTTTCTATCTCAAAGTATGCAAGTCTCACTTCAAATGAATGAAAGTTGAGAGATATGTTGGGTATCATTATTTCCAGAGATGCAGATGATAAAACTTTGCTGCCTCTGTATAGGAAAACAGATCGATTGAGGCGACTGGTAACTGGCAGGACAGGAGACTGCATATCTGCTTCTCACACATTGTGTGTACATATGAATGCCCAAAAGGAAGGCCAGGAAAAGACCATCTGGTCTGTCAATTCTAGTTCCAGTGTGATGTAGCCACATACTACAGCAGCCTGCATTTATACGCCTTTGACTTAGTAAAACTTCCCATCCATTAACCCACTCTCGGAAGGAATTGTGGGAAGAGAGCAGTTCTCTGAATACCTGCTTCATGTGTAATAGGTTGAGCCAACATATCTCAAACTACAGGACTCTCAATAGTTAAGAAGTCAAATAGCATAGCAGTATTTTCTGGACTGTGCTTGTAGACATAAAGTCAGGAACAACATAGTCAAAAATAGATGGAACTTACTCTAGAATAAATAAAACAAATCACACTGGCGAAGAATACAGTGAAATTCCACTACACATAAGTGGGCGGTATTCAGCCGTAAATGAAAAGGAAATAGTGAGGGAAGCAAATTGTCACAAGGTGGGACTCATCTACCTTGATTTAAAAATATTAGCTCTTTTGATGTATCTCACAATAAACATGAACTTGTGAAATTTTTTATTTTTTCTCACAGGATCTCACTCCAAGCATTTCTCCAAATGTTGAGAGCCCTGAATAAAATGATTATGCTGGTATAAATGGGTAGAAAATAAGAAAAAAAATCACATTGGCTCATAATAAAGAGGAAAGGCACTGGCATCAAAGGAAGAGAATTACACATAGGCAGATGAGGTATTAACACTGAAACCTAACTAGAACCACAAAGAGTCACACTGAAAGCTAACTGTAACTCTTTCGAGTACAAACATGTTTCCATCTGTTTTTCAGATGAAGTTACATTGTTTCATAGTTTGCCATTGTGAGATTTGAACTCTTGATACTCTTTTGAGTAAACCTGTTTCCATCTGTTTCAGATGAAGTTACATTGTTTCATAGTTTGCCATTGTGAGATTTGAACTCTTGATCTTGGGGTTACAAACCCAGTACCATAACCACTTGGCTATTTAGGCCAAGCCCAAATAGGTGATACTCTTTTGAGTAAACCTGTTTCCATCTGTTTCAGATGAAGTTACATTGTTTCATAGTTTGCCATTGTGAGATTTGAACTCTTGATCTGGGGGTTACAAACCCAGTACCATAACCACTTGGCTATTTAGGCCAAGCTTTTTAAGATGTAACTCTTTCAAGTACAAACCCATTTCCATCTGTTTCAGATGAAGTTACATTGTTTCATAGTTCGCCATTATGAGATTTGAACTCTTAATCTTAGGGTTACAAACCCAGTACCATAACCACTTGGCTATTTAGGCCAAGCTTTAATCAATGAAAGCCTCTATCTATTTCAGATGAAGTTACATTGTTTCATAGTTTGCCATTGTGAGATTTGAACTCTTGATCTTGGGGTTACAAACCCAGTACCATAACCACTTGGCTATTTAGGCCAAGCCCTGAAAGCTAACTGTAGTTAGACTGCAAACTAACTGGAATCACATGCAGTCACATTGGACCCTAACTGGAGTTGTACTGGAACTTAATTGGAGTCATATGGAGTTACACTGAAATCGAACTGGAGTCAAATTGAAATTTAACTGGAGTCACATGGCATCACACAGAAAGAGGATTTCTCTTAACCTGCAAAAGTTGCTGCGGTTTCAGGACAGCAACCTCCACATTCCACAACCTCTTCCATTCTTGTGAGGTGCTGCGCCCTGCCATTCCATTGGACTCCAATGCAAAATGCATCAGACTTGACAGAGGGTTTAATTTGCACCAAACGAAAACATCCTAAGCTTTATGTTTAGAAATCTTGACCAATTTGTAATTTCCTTATGTTGAAATAGATATTACCTGTCAGAGATTCAGTGCATCTTTTCTCAGGGAAGTGCTAGACACAGTAGGCATTCTGTGTTTGTTAAGAAAATGGACATTATCTAAACTGAGGTTCCAAAGTGTGCTGAGTCAGTGGCCCAAGCCTTGTATTTAGTTTGCTGAAACTGGGAACCCCTAAACTGATGGTAGATTCTTAGAGGCTTTCTCATTGACATAGAAAGACTTAAAAAGTCTTAAAATAACACAACTCAGAAGAAAAAGCCCAATTGGTCCATTGCGTCTCTTTGAAAGAGCTATCCAATTAGTTCCACTCTTCTCCTTTTCCCCCATAGTCGTATAATTTTTTTCCCTTCTGGTATTTATCCAATTCTCTTCTGAATGTTACTGATAAATTGGCTTCTATTAGCCTTTCAGAGAGTGCTTTCCAGCACTGATTCCTGTATTGTTGGACTGGAAACATACTGATCAATAAAGTTCTCTTGTACACATTTCAGGAATTTCTCCCCTTCTTTGCCCTTCACACTGTTACTATCTCAACCTATATTAGGATAATTGAAGTACCTGATTATCACCATTGTACTTGCATCTTTCTGTAATTTGCTCCTCTATATCCTACCCAATATTTGGTGGCCTATAGTACGCACCAGTGTTATCCAATAGGATTTAGATGTTCATCAAACTTATGGCAATCAGGTCACAATATTCACCATACGATACAATAAAAATCAAAGAATAGGGTAAATCTTGTAACAATCTTCCAGAGATGAACTGGGATTGATGGACAAGACTGAAGGTGAACAATAGTGCACAGCACTGTGACAGCAAATCTTCCAAACAATATTTTTAGTAGCAGCAACTAATCACTACACAGCATCCAGTTGTGGTGTAGCTGCTAAAATATTTCAACATACTTTCACTTTCTTCACTGGGGGCCTCCTTACCACATACATTAATGGAGCTAGACTTCAGTTTTGTTAATGTTAAGGATTGCTTTTTCTGCAGGATTTTCCACTTACTTTTGACATGGACACAGGTTGTGCCAGCCAGAATCTAGAACCGCATCCTCAGCCAGATGGGTTGCAGCAGGTTCCTAATGTCCATCAGATTAAAACCTTTCACCTGATGAACAGCATCACACTGTCACGTGCCTGTTGCCAATTTTCCACGTGTGGAGCATGATGAGCATTTTGGACAACGCTAGCACTTATGAACATACGAATTAGGGGCAGGAGTAGGCCATTCATCTCCTCAAGCCTGCTCTGCCATTCAATAAGATCACAGCAGATCTGATTGTGTCCTCATCTCCACATTCCCACCTACCCCCGGTAACCTTTGACTCCCTTATTAGTTAAGAATCTATCTACCTCTGGTATACACCCAGTAGCATAATAGCTCCTCTATTGGTTCTTAATTCTAACCAAATGGATTATTAATTTGAACCCTCAAGAATATCATCCTTTTCAAGTGCTGTAACAGCATCTTGGATCAATACTGCCACTTCTCCATTCCTTTTTCCATTCCCTATCTTTTCTGAATACCTTATAGCCAGGATTATTACCCTGCCAATCTGTATTTTCTTTGGGCTAGGCTCTGCTATGAATATTATATCATAGTCCCATGTGGCGACTTGTGCCTGCTGCTCATCAACCTAAGGACATAGGAACAGGAGTAGGCATATTCCACCATTCAATGAGATCATGGCTTATCTGAGATCTAACAACTTACTGATCACATTACATGCATCCAGCACTACCTCCTGCCTTGATCCTTCCTGTTTATGAACATTTTTTACTCTAATGACTTTTTACTTCCATGCGCATTCTTTCTCCTCTCTAATGTTTCATCCCCTTGCCAAATTAGTTCAAATCCAGTCCATCCTCTTGCCAAATTAGTTCAAATCTTCTCCCACAGCACTAGATAATCCTTTAGTCGAGTCCAAGTTTTCAGTCCATGTCCAGAACCTGTCAGCAGTGGATAAGTTCACTTATTTCAAAAGCACACTCTATTGGGCTATATTGTCTATATTGACAATGAGACACATGCAAGAATAACCAAAGCAAGTCTAGCCCTCAGCAGACTTTGCATATCAGTCTGGGAATGAAAAGGAGTAAGTCTGCCTATCAAACTGAAAGTCTATAGAGCAATAGTCCTGCCCATTCTGCTCTATACATAAGAACATAAGACCATAAGAAATAGGAGCAGAAATTAGGCCATTCAGCCCATTGAGTCTGATCCGCCATTCAATCATGGCTGATAAGTTTCTCAACCTCATCCTCCCACCTTCTCCCCGTAACTTTTGATCCCCTTACCAATCAAGAACCTATCTATCTCCGTCTTAAATACACTCAATGACCTGGCCTCCACAGCCTTCTGTGGCAATGAATTCCATAGATTCACCACTCTCTGGCTAAAGAAGTTTCTACTCATCTCTGTTCTAAAAGGTCTTCCCTTTACTCTGAGGCTGTGCCCTCGGTTCCTAATCTCTCTTACTAATGGAAACATCTGCCCCACGTCCACTCTATCCAGGCCTTTCAGTATTCTGTAAGTTTCAATCAGATCCCCCCTCATCCTTCTAAACTCTATTGAGTATAGACCCAGAGTCCTCAAACGTTCGTCATATATTAAGCCTTTCATTCCTGGGATCGTTCTCGTGAACCTCCTCTGGACCCTCTCCAGGGCCAGAACATCCTTCCTGAGATACGGGGCCCAAAATTGCTCACAATATTCTAAATGTGGTCTGACCAGAGCCTTATAAAGCCTCAGCAGCACATCCCTGCTTTTATATTCTAGTCCTCTCAAAATTAATGCCAACATTGCATTTGCCTTGCTAACTACCAACTCAAATTGCAAGTTAACCTTAAGAGAATCCTGGACTAGGACTCCTAAGTCCCTTTGCACACCAGATTTCTGAATTCTCTCTCCATTTAGAAAATAGTCTATGCCTCTATTCTTTCTACCAAAGTGCATGACCTCACACTTCCTCCCATTGTATTCCATCTGCCACTTTGCCTATTCTCCTACCCTGTCCAAATCCTTCTGCAGCCTCCCCGCCTCCTCAATACTACCTGTCCCTCCACCTATCTTTGTGTCATCTGCAAACTTAGCCAGGATGCCCTCAGTTCCTTCATCTAGATCATTAATGTATAAAGTGAAAAGCTGTGGTCCCAACACTGACCCCTGTGGAACTCCATTAGTCACCGGCTGCCATCCTGAGAAGGACCCCCTTATCCCCATTCTCTGCTTCCTGCCAGACAGTCAATCTTCTATCCATGTTAGTACCTTGCCTCTAACAGCATGGGCTCTTATCTTATTGAGCAGCCTGCTGTGCGGCACCTTGTCAAAGGCCTTCTGGAAGTCCAAGTAGATAACATCCATTGAGAACATGAGACTTGGACTGTGTGCCAGCGCACACCAAGAAGCTCACCTATTTTCACTTGAGCTGCCTTCAGAAGCTTCTGAAGATCAGATGGCAGAACAATATGCCAGTCACTGGGGTGGTCACCCAAGCTGGTATGTCAAGCATCCGCACCATATTGAGATGGCCACAACTGTGTTGGGCAGGTCACATTGCCTGAATGCCTGCCACTTGCTTACTGAAGCAAATATTCTATGGAGAGCTTGAGTCTAGGGTGTGCTGTCATGACAGTCAAAAGAAGCGCTCCAAGGCATTCTGAAAATGTCACTTAGAAGTTTTAATATCAATTTCGAGTGCTAGGAAAAATTTGCCCTGAATCACAGCACTTGGCACAAAAAATGGTTTGGCGTCCTTCAAAAGGAAGCATATATCAGAGGCAGAGACAAAACGCAAGGAGAGAAAACCCCTAGCCAGGAACTTGTCCAAAACTCAATCGCCTTCAGTATCCTGACTTATTTGCAGCAGAGCCTTTAGGGTGCAGATTGGTCTTAATTAGCAGTCACCTGCATACCCACCAGAACCATACGAAACATCCCAGATGATGAATATGGTCATCTTCGCACCTCAAAGGACGAACAAGAAAAAGTGCATCTGTAAGAAAGAAAGCCTTGCATTTATAAAGCATTTTTCATGACCGCTGGATGTCTCAAAGTGCATTATAGCCAATCAAGTACTTTTTGAAATGTAGTTACTGTTGCAATGTCGAAAACGAGAAAGAGAGAGACAGAGACAGAGAGGGAGTATGGGGGTGGGTTGTGGGAGGAGGTAACATCAGCATCAAGAGAATTACCAATTTATTGCAAGGTTATGTTGGCATAATCTAAATTAGCAGCAATTTGAAATGGGTTTAAAAGAGAGCACTGATCTTGCATACAAATAGGTTATATTCTGAGTGCAGATTTTGGCTGATTCTATATTGGACCTGAGCTTCAAAATGTGCTGCAGAGTTACAGAGATCAAAAACAATCTTTTAGCTTAGCACACAACCAATGTTCCTCTCTGAATTATGTTATTTTATATTTCTGGAAGGTGGATCAAGTGGTGTCTTGCCTCAGAGATGATTGAATGATGGAGGCAAAAAAGAGAGAAATGGGATGAGCACAAGTGATGTGACACCTTACGGAGTTTGGGACAACCTTGTTCCTGATGTATCAATAATAACATGGATAGGTCAACCCTCATATCTATTGAAACTGGAGACGAGTGCAGTAAAATCCCAACATACAGAGGGCCCACAATACAGTTCAGGCCCAGACAAGTCTCTGTACTGACCCGGCAGGTGTTAGTGAGAATGCCAGCATATGCTTGTCAACTGCTGTTAGTGAGAGGAATTTTAGCACTTCAATGATTTCGACAGCCAGCAGTTCAGCATTGACATCCACCTGTATGGGTCTACTGCTTGTCACTCAGCTATATCCTCTTGGATTTTGGTCCAAATCTGAGCTTCCAACTCATCATCTGAGGTTTTGCTCCATCCCTATCATTTTGTTGCTGTGTTTGTCACTATGGAGGCAGTAAAGTGTCAGGGAATTGTAATGTTCACATACGTGAAGCCAACTAAGTTTTTGGCTTAGGCTGTATCGTAAAGCAGGGAGGTAGACAGACAAAGCAACCAATGTTGTTAAATAAAAGATCAGTATTCGGTTCTTCACATCTTTATAAATGAAGACCCAAGACATATTCCAGCTCTAGCTATGTTGGTTCAGGAATCAATACTATGCATATAAATCAGCATATGGAATGAAGAAATTCTTGGAAGTTGCTTTATAATGAATAAGTTTTTAAATACACCAGCTGACGTGATACTGAATTTCAGTTTCTGGTCCTTGCTGAACTAGCTGATCTTAGCCAAAGTAATAACGGGAGCTCAGTGTCCCCAGGCTAAGGAGGGGGGAAAAATCTGGAATCTTCCTCCTGATTGTTATCCAGTGGTGACAATCATATTCCCTGTAGGCAATGAATGAGGATGGGATTGGATTTGACCTGGGGTCACACACACAATGAATTGATTACTGATACTCACTGCACACACAAGCACAACAGCTTACATTAATATAGCCTTTAATTAGTAAAACATGCCCAAGCACTTCACAACACCATTATTATACAAAATTTGACATCGAGCCACATGAAGAGATTCTAGGACAGCTGCCCAAGAGCTTGGTCAATGGAATAGGTTTTAAGGAGCAAGTTAAAAGAGGTAAGGTAGAAAGGCAGTGTGGTTTAGGGAGGGATTTCCAGAGCTGAGAGTCCATAGAGCCAAAGGCACAACTGTCAATGGTGCAGCAATGAAAACCAAGGGTGCACAAAAGGGTAGATTGTTCAAAGTGTTGGCACAGGCATGATAGGATCAATGGCCTCCTTCTTAGCTGTATGATTCTATGATTCAATGAACTTTAAAGCATTGCACTCCAGCTGTCCATTTGTGTGGGAAGCACAGCTTTAAGTATTTTGACTGTAATCTGTCAATTGATCAGCAGGTACATTAAGAGAGTGTCATTTAGTTGAGCTGGATGATGTGCTGACAGGTATTATCCTAGTTAGTGACATAAAGGTGGCTGTCTGGTCATTGAAGGATCATTTACTACGGACTCTTCAGGAAGATGTTCCAAAATGGTTTAGTGCTGTTCAGCAGCTTTTGTGAACCTGACTTGAGACCCATATCAATGGTGCACATCTCTCATTCACAATGTTAGAACAGATGTGCTATGTTTAATGATAATCAAATTATCAGAAATCATTTTCTAAGAGTTTTTTACAGGTTCATAAAGAATTAAAGAAATATTTCAGTGTGAAAGAAGTGGTGGCAATAATTTCACCTCTTGTTGGATCTTTACTGATTCTTTCAAATTGTCTCTTTCCATCGCACTGCTGCTCCCTGACCTTCCATTCGCCTCATTTTCTTTTGTAGCGCTTTATATTTTTTCTCATTCTTTGTAGGTGATATCTCGATCTCTAGTATAAGCTCAGCTTGGAATATGCAAGTTGCACAAAAGACTGAAGAGGAGGGATAACTTTGAAGAGTGAGCGAGAGAGGGAGAGAGAATATGATCAGCAGCGGAAGCACCCCTGAGAACAAAGCCTTTAAGAGATTTTGTATTTTTGGGAGAAGACATGTACTTAGAAAAATGCTAGGATGAAACAAGTTTCAGTGTAACAATGAAGGCAAAAAATTCCAGGTAGTGCTAATTTTCTCAGTGATGCAAAGACTAGGCTATTTCCTGACATATATAGCACTGCTGAGATGGTTGTATCTACCACATTTTCTGGTATCCCCACTGCAACATTTCTCCAAATTTATAGTGTAATTAATACAATAGAATCTCTCACCTATCCAGAATTTAGTGCATTCAGTGCATTTAGATAGCAATCTAGACCTTCTCCAGGAATCTCCTGTCATGGACAGATAAAGATAGCAATATGCTGTCTCTCACAATAGATACAATGCAATGCAGACTACAGGGCCTAGAGGGGATCAAAGACATCCTGCAGGATAATGGCAATCCTGGTCAGATCATTTCACACTGTATAGCTTGCAAACTCATTGCATTGTCTTAGTGAACATATATCTGAAAAAGGTGTTTTTTGCTGGCTGAAGTTTTTCATCTAGCACTCATCAGAACAATACGCAAGAAAAAAGCAGTGCCGGGGAGACAACATATTTATACTGTATGAAAAAAGAGTGCGGATTGGTTGGTAAGTGGATTCTGATTGGTAGAGGTGTTGCCATCAGTTAATTGTGACTGAGTTAACTACCAAGCATTGTTTGAAATTTAAAACAGGCAGCTTGACTCTGATTGGTCCAGACATTGGCCTGGGGAATGAACCAGCGAATGGCTGTCACTTAGTGACAAAGCCAACACTTTTGGCCCTACAAAGTGCCTAGTCTACTTCAAATTACCCTGGAAGGGCAAGGTATCTCAAAAATTTGAACAACAGGTGAAGCTAGCTGTTTCACACTGCTACTATCCAGTAGCAACACAAGTGGTATTCACAACTAACAAGATGCTGCCATCAGGCCAAAAAGACGTTGTCCTATCACACAAGTGAGCAATGAGGTGTATGAATTTCAGTGCCAGTGTGATGCTAGGTATGTAGGC
Organism: Carcharodon carcharias; assembly: GCF_017639515.1. Lineage (NCBI taxonomy): Eukaryota > Metazoa > Chordata > Chondrichthyes > Lamniformes > Lamnidae > Carcharodon > Carcharodon carcharias. Next base: position 71,142,939 of record NC_054474.1, on the reverse strand, counting down.
CTTACATCCCAAAGACTGGCAGATCATATCAAACAGCACGTCCCTTCCACTGTTTGCAATGGGCAAGGTACGGACCATACCCAACCAGCCTGTACTTGCAACATTCAAAACGCAGTGTCCAACATTAGATGTGATTCTGTAATTGGACAACATTTGCTAAATAAACCTCCCTGTGCTAAGAATTACACTGACAACCAATTTAAGATTATCAGTCAGGCTCAGAGTCCAGTACATTTGTGTGTACTGGAAGCTACATATATTAATATACAGCACCCTGTTCTTTGTAGGCACAAAGGACACAATGTATACACTCTGTGCCTGTTTCAACTAAACAAAATAAGTGACAGCCATTCGCTGGCTCATTCCCCAGGCCAATGTCCTGACCAATCAGAGTCAAGCTGTCTGTTTTAAATTTCAAACAATGCTTGGTAGTTAACTGTCAGTCACAATTAACTGATGCATCCTCCATGGCAACACCTCTATCAATCAGAGCCCACTTGCCAACTAATCAGCACTCTCTTATCATACTGTATTAATATGTTGTCTCTGGCAATGGTATTTTATTGCGTATTGTTCTGATGAGTGCTAGATGAAAAACTTCAATAAAAAAGCCTCTTTTTCAGATATATGTTCACTAAGACAATACCTTCCCCCAGCCCAAGCCCATCCAATCCACTCCCCATCCAAACCCCGTCAATTCTTCAGGTTTAGCTGTGACACTCTGATAATTAATTGGGGGAAAGCCAACTTCAATAGGATGAGAATGCATCTGAGTTGAGTGAGATGGAATCAAATGTTGGCAGAAAAGACGATGGCTGAACAATAGGCCACCTTCAAAGAAAATGTATTGCAGGCAATGTCAAGGTATATTCACTTGAAGTGGAAAGGTAGGACCAATAAATCTAGAGTGCCCCGGATGACGAGAGAGATAGAGGCGAAGATGTAAAGGAAGGAGTGCTCGTATGACAGATGTCAAGTGGAAAATACAATGGAGAATCAGGCTGTATATGGAAGGTCCAGAGGGGAAGTGGAAAAACTAATAAGAAAAGCAATGAGAGAGCATGAAAAGAGACTGGCAGCAAACATGAAAGGGAATCCCAAGGTCTGCTATACGCATATAAATAAAAGGGTGGCAAAAGAAAGAGTAGGGTCGGTTAGGGATAAAAAAGGGAATTGCATGTGGAAGCAGGAGAAATAGCGAAGGTATTAAATGAGTACTTTGCATCTATCCTTACAAAGGAAGAAGATGCTACCCTGGCCAAGGTGAGAGAGGTAACTGGTACACTAGAATAATTTACAATTGAGAAGGAGGAGATGTTAGAAAAGCTATCTTTACTTAAAATAGATAAGGTACCAGGACCGGCTAAGATGCATCCAAGAGTACTGAAGGAACTAAGAGTAGAAATTGCAGAGGCACTATTGCTAATCTTCCAGTCTTTTTTAGGCACTGGTGCCAGAGGACTGAAGAATTGCAAATGTTACACCCTTGTTCAAAAAGGGATGCAAGGATAAAGCCGGCGACTACAGACCAGTCAGTTTGACTTCAGTGGTAAGGAAACTATTGGAAACTATAGTTCAGGACAAAATCAACAGTCAGATAAATTCAGGATAATTACGGAAAGCCAACATGGATTCATTAAGGGAAAATCATGTTTAACTAACTTGCTGGAGTTTTTTGAGGAGGTAACAGAGAAGGTTGATAAGGGAAATGCTGTTGATATGGTGTATATGGATCTTTAAAAAGCATTTGATACAGTGCCACACAACAGACTTGCGAGCAAAATTCTAGGTCATGGAATAAAAGGGGAAGAAAGTATTTGGATAAGAAATTGGCTGAGTGACAGGAAACAGAGAGTAGTGATAAATGGTTCTTGTTCAAATTGTAGGAAGGCTTGTAGTAGAGTTCCCCAAGGATCAGTGTTGGGATCCTGCTCTTCCTGATATATATTACTACCTAGACTGTAGTGTTCAGGGCAAGATTTCAAACTTTGTAGATAATACAAAGATTGGAAATATTGTCAACTGTGATGAGGATAACCTTAAACGTCAAAAGAACATAGACATGTTGGTGAATTGGGCAGACAAGTGGCAGATGAAGGTCGATGCAAAAAAGCGTAAAATGATTAATTTTGGCAGGAAGAATATGAAGAGGCACTATAAAATAAAGGGAGAAATTCTAAAGGAGGTGCAGGAACTGATGGACTTTGGTGTATATACACATAGGTTATTGAAGATGGCAGGCATGTTGAAAGACCAGTTAGTAAAGCATATAGTATCTTAGGCATTATTAATAGGGGCATTGATTACAAGAGTAAGGAGGTCATGTTGAACTTATATAAGACATTGGTTAGGCCTCATCTAGAGTACTGCGTCCAGTTCTGAGCACCATACTTGAGGAAGGATGTGAAGGCATTGGGGAGAGTACAGAGGAGAAGATCTATAGCTTTGAGGATAGATTGGAGAGTTTGGGACTGTTTTCCTTGGAGAAAAGAAGGATGAGAGGAGACTTGATAGAGTTATTCAAAATCCTGCAGGGTATGGACAGGATAAATAGTGAGAAACTATTCCCACTCAAGAAAGCATCAAGAACTAGAGGGCACAGATTCAAAATAATTGACAAAGGGAGTAAAAGTGATGTGAGGAAAAATGTTTTCACCTAGAGGGTGGTTGGAGTCTGGAATGAACTTCCTGAGAGGGTGGTGGAGGCAGGTGCAATCAAGGCATTCAAAAGGGAATTGGATAATTGGATTGCTACCTGAAAAGAAACAATGTGCAAGGATACGGGGATAAGGCAGGAGAGTGGGATTAGGTAGAATGGTCTTTCAGAGAGCCAGTGCAGACTGGGTGGGCTGAATGGCTTCCTTCTGTACTATAACAATTCTGTGATTCTGTGTATTGGTAACCAATGTGCTAACCTTCTTGTCAGTAATCACTCGCATAATGAATGGTCACATTTGACAGGACAATTAATGCCCACAGGACCACAACTGGCAAAAATCAATGACATAAGAAGATAGAAGAGTCAGAACAACAATAACAACCGGAGATCATTGGAAAGCACAGAATACTTCAGGAAAATACTGAACTCATTACAATACAGGATATAACCAGAGGAAAACAGTGCCATCATGGAGAAAATATTTTCTAACTGGTATAGCTGATAAGTGATGGATAAGCCAGCACCTTCTTCAGCTGAAAACTTGGGAAAAGCGATAGCCACCTTATTCGACCATCTTTCCTGTCTACTTATTCAGGTTAACAAAATTGGTGCAGCCTTTTGTACATTTCATTTTGGCACTAGCAATGTCCTATCTATCACTGAGAAAATAAACTTCTCTTCTGTGGCAAATTCCAACTTGTCCAAAAACTCTGCTAATCATATTCTGTCCTGCACTGACTACTGCTCAACCATTACAGAAAATAATTAAGCTAAGGTGATTAGGTTCAAATGGGCTTTGATAGTTACAAGAGAGGGTCCAGAAAATGCTGGTAGGCAGATGTGTGAAACGGAGAGGGTGTCGCTGAAGTGGAGGCAGGGGGCTCAGGGGGGAGGTGAGTGGGGATGCAGACAGTGGCTGAAAAATACACAAAGAGGTGTAAATCTGATGCAGCTGTATAACACCTGCTTTTGCTTAAAGGGGAAGTGACACAACTAAAGGAAGCAGGTAACCTGGACGACAAGGATGATAGCTAGATTGAGGAATAAGCGGCAATCTTAAAAAATCTGGACCTGCATATCCTTTTGATGAAGATAAAGGGCCAGAAGGTTGGTACATTTGAAGTCAAAAGTAAAATACCAGCCAAGAATGTTGTGCAGTATTAGTGGAGAGAGGCAGTTGTGGCAATTAGTGTCATCTGTTGCTCTGCTGGAAGAGGCTTAATGATCGCACCAGACCTGCCAAGCTAAGTTATCCTCTGCCATAACCCAGTCACATTAAATTTGGCAGTCATTACTGTTGTGGTGCCAAAGACAGGTGAGAGTCCTGCCAGTTGGGAACAGAGACTTCAAAGAAGTCAGCTCTTGGGTCCAGAGTGTGCAGAATCCTGAGGTTTTACTCAAAGGCTTCAAGGATATCTTCTTCTTTTCCTTCTGGGCAGACAGGAAACTCCACAAAGTACAACAGCCAGAGGAAAAGCAACTCCAGGTATAGGAATCTAGCGGCAAGAGCAGTAACTCCTAGCTCCTTCTCCAGCTCATATCTTGGAGAACCTGGGACAGGCCAAAGTGGACACTAATTCTATCATCAGTCCCAATATTAGAGGAAGATTCAATATAATGAAGTACTATCTGAAGTCTTTGGCCATAGCAGGAATATTCTTCTGACAGACAAACCTCCAGACTAGCCCATTCATCTCATATGAATGCTGACCACTTGCCTTCAGGCTTTAGGAGATAATTTGGAAGGAATTTGGTAACCAGCTTTCAAAAAGGATTCAGAATGTCATCTCTTAGGGCCTGCAGGATCTGACTGAAACTATCAGATCTTCCTTCCCACAGACCATGGAGCACCCAGGTTCAGGACTTCACATAAGCTTCATGGCTAGAGTTCAGTTTCATGAGAAAGTCCTCTTTCCTAAAGATAGTTCATGTGGCCTTTCTGCCCTTATATGACTGCTCATGTAAATATTAGGCTACAGGACTGTTGCCTATGCACCTGCAGTGGTGACACAGGCTGCTGAATGATCCTCCTGGAACATACAAAACCTGAAATAAAATTCATCTTGGTCCCAAGTGGCTCACAGTATCGCAAGAAGTCCGGGTGTCCTTGGCCTTCTGGTTTCAACTTAGTACAACATCAGGATCATTTTAAGAACAGCACTGAGAGGCACCAAGTGTTGGCATGATGATAATGAGAGCTGTTCATATATATGGATGCAGTAAAACCACTTTGCGATATGTAACCCAGTGTTCAGAATAATGCTTTTCTTGTATTTGAGGAGATATTTAACAAGTCAGTTTGTAATGGGACAGACAAATTTTTCTATACACCTCCTTAATGAACCTCCTTAGACAGCCCTCTTCTGAGATATAATTGAGGGAGAAGAAAGTGGTCTGTGTTCCCTGATGGAAGGTTACCTCCAAGTTGTTCATTTCTTTTGATGTTGTCTTATCCTGCATCATAAGGACCAATATGGGAATGCTCATACTATATCCAATGGTTACATCACTGAGCTTATGGCTCAGTGATATCACTCTTGCCTCTGAGTCAGAATCTTGTGGATTCAAGTCCCACTCTGGAGACGTGAACACAAAAATCAAGGCTGAAAATCCAATGCTGTATTGAGGCTGCACTGCCCTGACAAAGGTTCTATCTCTTTGATGAGACATTAAACCAGGACAAAATAGAGATGGATCTCAGGTACATGTAAATGATCCTATGGTGCTATTTGAGGAGAGCAGGAGAGGTTTATCCTGATGTTCTAGCCAACACTTAACAGACACCAAAAATCATTATCTTGTCATTATCACATTGCTCTTTGTGAGGCTTTGCTATGCACTGTCATATATTCTACCTTATATCAGTGACCATATTTTATTTGCTATAAATCATTTCAAGACATGCTGAGATTGTGAATAGCACTATATAAATGCAAGTATTTCTTTTTACTTCCATACTCATCTTATTCCCCAAATTATGATTATGAACCTCAGAACTACGCCACCTCTGCTTCAAAGAAAAATTGGAATTATCGGTCCTTTGTCTTTGTTTACAACTTCATAATGACCTTGTCCCATAATGCCTCTGCAGCTCTTCCGACCCTCATCCCAAGCCATGCCCTACAGTACTTCATCCCTCCCACGCTGGCATCAGAACTTTCAGCTGTGCCCTAACCTCTTTGCTCATTCCTTTGTTAAAACTATTCTACTTACTACTTCCCTGTCAAAGGATTCCTTGAAACCTAGCTTCATATAAGTTTTTGGTCAATTCTTAATTTTTCTACTATTATTTTTACACTATCTTATCTGAAATATCTTGGGTTGCTTAACTCTAAAGGCACTACAGAAATGTAAATTGTTGTTATACAGCAACAGAAACACCAAGCTAGTAAGTCAACTAATACATAAAATATCGAGATGTGATGACAAATGGACAGAATCTGATAACCTTACCAATTTTCTGAAATATCCTTCGCAGACCATTTACAATTCAGGAATCCCAGATTAAAAAAAAATCTCTTATTTTGTCTCAACAAATATTCACAGCTCAAATATCATAGGAGTTAAAGTGAATAAATGTGATTTGCCAGATACTGTTTGTTTTGTAAAATGGTGTCTCATGTATAAATTGCCCTGATGCAGGCATAGGTAATGAGCTAGGTTTTGCAACATGTTCAAATGACATCCCATAGACTTATGTTCTACTTAGCATTCATGACATTTATTATCCAATTAGGAAAAAAAAAGCTAGTATTACATTTTGATCCAATATAAAGGGAAATCAGTCAACTGATAGGCCACTAAACTGATGTAGAATAAGAATTATCACCATGGCTCAATTCTCTGTATTTTACCAAAGTGGAACGAACCAAAGTGTGAAGCAAATTGTAAAACCCAATTTGTTATCAATGACAGGAGAATGGAAGACCAAAAATAACAAGACTTCCTGTTGACAGTCATCATTGTGAATCTGTCTAGAAACCCAAACACCTCCTCATAGCAATCCTGTGTTATGACAATTCTTTAGTTCCCCATAGAAGCTACAATCTACTGCACACCTTCTTCTTTTGGTACCAGCATGTATTTTGTGATAGACTTCCTACAACTATTACGGCTGCACCTACCTCAGCCCAGACAGACAGCTAGAATTTCAAAGTGCTGAAAATTGGATCAGCACAAGCATAATTCTAATGGTAGCCTTCTGTTAACATTTTAAAAGCCTGATATACCTATTTGCACTGTCTGTATGCCTGTAAACTCTTTGCTTCACATAATATGCCTGCAAACCTCCTGGTGGTTTACAAGTATACTACGTTGTGAAATTGGGTATATCACAATCACATGTTAATATGAAAATTTGTGATGGCAGAAAATATTCCCCTCAAGATAATCTTATGTTATATCATGGACAGAACGTATATGTTTTCTTAATGGCCAATCAGTATGTTTATATGGAAAGAGGTGTGTGTTTCCTTACTCCTTTTAGTGTGTTTTCCAAATAAATTATTTCAACAGCAAGCTTTTGTGAGTTAAAAATAAAGAAGGTTACTTATTCTCACACACTTACTCTGAATTAATGCAACATTACCCACTCAATGGGTGGAATCATCCCAGATTTTCAATAAGTGCAGTAGTGGGCGGGTAAAGGAACGTTTTATCTGCCAGACACAATGTGGGTTTTCACACCGTATCATCCCAAACCCACTGCATTACTTATGCATTCTGGGGAAACACGCCATTTCCATGGCAGGTGGGCTCACATTTGCCCACCACACCATCACCTTGCCCCTTCATCATGCCAGCACCACATTTAAAGTACAGCCAGACTCAGTGCTTCCAGCCCAAGACTGCAGCAAAGAAGACATGGCCTCAAAGGCAAGAAGACTGCAGCTGTTGAGCGCCTTTTGGGCACCGTGGAGGCCTGATGTCCTTTAATCCTGCACTGGCCGCAGGAGGAGCAGCTACTTTATGACACCAGCTTGGTAGGCACTGGCGGTGGTGATCAGTGCCAATGTTGCACAGAAGAGGTTGGCCATCCAATGTAGATCGAGAATGAATGATCTCATCTGTGCAGCCAGGGTATGGCAACCATCTCATCACTCTAAACTCACATGCTCAAGCTCATCACACATTCACTGGCACTCACTGGAGACATCAAGGGACATCACCACTCGTTCTCATACACTTACCCTCACATGTCCATCTAGCCTCATCTCCTCTGGCGGCTGCATCCTCAGCCCTTACTATCTTGAGGCCACTCACACAGATCAACATGTGCCCCACACATATCCTGCAATACCCTTCTTCTCCAGTACAGCTCTTGTCCTGCAGCCTCTTCATTGCTACTTCTCCCCCTTCCCCAATGTTACAACGTGATGTGTGTCAGGCCAAACAAATCCATGAGGGAAACTTGACTGCACTAACACAATGGTTTTGCAATTTATATTTATTCTGAGCTGAAATCAGAACTAATAAGTCCACCAAGACTTTTAGAGATTTTTTAAAAAATCTACATTAAAATATTTATTAATGAAAGAAAAAACTTCAAGCATAGGATTACAAATTATTACCATAATAACTCTAAAAATCCCTAATTAACCTGACTCCCAGTTAAAACATCCTTTAAGTTCAAACATAGATTTTAGATTTTAAACAGATTTAGCAAATTAACACAATACCCTGGACAGTGGAATTCCAAATGACTTTTCCCCAGTTCAGTTTCGGTAGACAGCAGACTTCTACACAAATGCTGGATGCTTCATTAAGACTATTTCACACACTTCTGTTAGATCTCACCATGGCTTCTCCTGACACATAGCTTCATTCTCCTTTATATATGTTTCTCTCTTTCTAATATGTAAATTCTATTGTTTTGTATGTCTTTGAAACTGTAACTTCCTCACAATATAAAAACTTCCGTGTTGCTACTATTTATTGTCAGTAACCCTTGGGAAAAATAAACACATTCCTTAGCCTTGCTTATCTGGCTAATTTGTAAACACACTGAAATCGCTTTGAAATCCAAATCTCTCTTCATCTATCTAAAAATGTAAATTCCCTTAACACCTTACATGCTCGGTCAACATCCATGTTTAACCATTAGCATAGCAAATATCTAACTTCTTTTGATGAGTTATAGCATGTAGTCTACTTCACTCCAAGTGTAATTAAATCATGGACAGACCTAACTATGCTTATCCCCTTCACAATAAACCAGAAAAATGTTATGAAAATTGTCATACCTTCAAGACATCTCCCTCCTTATGAGAAAATGAACTATCATAATTTAAAAAGACGGCTTCATTTTCTTAACCCATCTTACACTGCCTACTATACTTATCTATACATCCACACTATTTCATTACCAGATGCATGATCATCAGAGGTAATTTCAGTCCAGTGTCCAGATTTTAAATGTTCAATTTCCCATTGAGCTTTAAACTCTCGACAATGCATCTGTAATTAGATTTTCTGGTCCAGCCACATGTGTAATCTGTAAATTAAATGATTGCAGTAATAAACTCCATCTGAAAAACCTTGCACTTCAGACTCAAAATCTGTCCAGAAATTTTAAAGGATTGTGGTTTGTATGAGCAATTGTTTCTGATGAATTATTTGCAACATAAACCTCGAAATGCTGCAACACTAACACTAGACCCAGAGTCTCCTTTTCAATCATTGAGTATTTTCTCTGTGTACATTCAACTTCTGTGAAAAATACCCAATTGATTTCTCAGTTCCAGTTTAACTTCTTACAACTGTACAGCCCAATACCTACGCCACTCGAGTCACCAGCCAACTTAAATTGCTTGGCACAATTAGGTACTGCCAAAACTGGTGTTGTAGTCAATACAGTTTTAAAACTGTCATGCCTTCTGACACTCCTATGTCCATTGAAACTTCTTGTTCCTTTTTTAATAGTTCAGTCAATAGTGCAACCACACAGCTAAAATTTGGTACAAATTTCTGGTAAAACCTACTCATATCCAGAAATCTTGTTTTGTTGTAGGCATGGGGAAATGAATGAAAGCTTTGACTTTCACATCCTTCGGAGCCACTTTACCATGTCCAATGGTATGGCCTAGATATGTAACTTGTGCTTTTACAACTTCACTTTTAGCCAAGTTCATCACCAAACTAGCTTCCTGTAGTCGAGTAAATAATTCTTCCAAATACTGCAAGTTCTCCTCCCACGGTTGACTGAAAACTATCATGTCACCAATATAAACAGCACAATTGTTCAATGCTGCAATTACTTTGTCAGTCTTTGAAATGTTGCAGGTGCGTTTTTCATACCAAACGGCATAATTTTAAACTGATATACTTCATCTGACATCACAAAAGCCGATATCTCCTTTGCTCTCTCTGATAACGGTACTTGCCAATATCCTCTCAGCAAGTCAATCCTTCTGATAAACATTGATTGTCCCACTTTTTCAATGCAATCTTCCAACTGTGGTATAGGGTATGAATCTGCCTTTGTCACTGCATTCACTTTTCGATAGTCCACATATAGGCCTGAATTTTCCTGTCGGCGATTTGGGGGTGGGGTCCACTCGCTGACAGGAAAATAACGCAGGATGACATCGGGAGGAACCCCCGACATCATCCCTGTCCATTTAAATCTTTAGGAAGGTGGGCGGACAGCGAAATCAGCTGTCCCCCCCCGACATGTCAATGGCCAATTGAGGCCATTGACAGGGTAATTAAGATAATTAAAGACCCCGCCCATCCAACCTTAAGCTCCCAGCAGGCTTCTGATAATACATGAAACCTTGCCCACTGGTGGGATGAAGTTTCATGTCCGTTTTTAAAAACTTTAATAAATTTGATGTGGTATTTATTAACATATCCCATCTTGTGTGACATTGTCACATGAAGGGGACATGTTAATAATTTTTAAATTTTTCTATTTTTTAACTTTGTAACACTTTCACTGATCTCTCTGAGACAGCATTTAGTCTCAGGGAGCAGGGCGCTCTTTCGTGCGTATGCGCGCAAGAGCACACTTTGACAGACGGGGAATCCCTCCCCCCCCCACACAGGAAGCACATAGTGCTTCCCGTTGGGCAGGCCGCTGAGCGGGCCTTAATTGGCCCGCCCACTTAAAATGGCGGCAGGGTCTGCTTCGGCGATGGAGTTCGGCTGCCCGCCCACCGCCGAGCCGGTGGGGCCTGCCTGCCAACCAAGGCCAAAATTCTGCCCATAGTCTTTGTGTTCCATCTGGTTTTGGCACCATCACAATAGGTGAACTCCAATTACTGCAACTAGACTCAATGTTGTCATTTTGAAACATTAATTCAATTTCTTTCTGTACTTGTGATAACTTTGCTGGACTTAGTCTATAAGGATGTTGTCTTATTGAAGATGAATCTTCAACACTCACATCATGTGTAGCTAAATTTGTCTTCCCCAGCTTATCCCCACAAATAGCTTTGTGTGACTGCAATAGCTCCTCCAAATCACTTTGACACTTGTCTGGAAGGTAATTCAATATTACATTTAAATTTTTAAGTGCCTCCTTCATTATCCAATTTGATTAGAGGAAAATCAATTTCAGAACCCTTCATTTCTTTCTCTTTATCTATCACCACTAATACCTCATTTTGGTCCTCTTCCCTATCAAGGACCATTTTTAAGTATATTTACATGACACACCCTCTATTTCTTTCTTCTATCTGAAGTATTTATTAAATAATTTACTTCATTCAGTTTCTTTTCAACCCTGTAAGGCCCACTAAACCTTGCCTTTAATGAGTCACCCAGTAATGGCAACAAAACTAATACTTTTCCCCTAGCAACAAAACTATGAGCTGGGGCTTTCCTATCTGCCTTCACTTTCATCACTTGCTGTGATATATTTAAATGTTTCCTAGCTAACTCACGTACTCTGTTCAATCTTTCTCTGAAATTTTTTTTGCATAATTCGGGAGAGTAGTTTTTGAATTTTGACCCACCAATTTCTCATGAATCAACTTTAGTGGCCCCCTTACCTCATCACCATAGACTAATTCAAAAGGACTAAATCCAGTTGATGCATTAGGAGCATCCCTAATAAGAAATAACAAGAATGGAATTCCCCTATCCCTATCCTGTGGATAGTCTGACTATACACCCTCATCATGGTTTTTAAAGTTTGATGCCATCTTTCCAAAGCCCCTCGTGATTCAGGATGGTAAGCTATTGACTTAAACTGTTTTATCTCCAAACCATTCATTACTTCCTTAAACAGCTGTGACATGAAACTTGAACCCTGATCTGATTGTATTTCTTTTGGTAAACCATATATTGTAAAAAATTTAGTTAACTGTTCCACAATTTTTTTTTTGTAATATTTCTCAAAGGTATCACTTCAGGAAACCTTGTAGACACATTCATTATTGTCAGCAAGTACTGATTTCCACTTTTAGTCTGGGGGATGGGGGGGCGGGGGGCGGGGGGGAATGTCCTACACAATCAATCATGACCCTAGTAAAATGTTCCTCAAATGTTTGAATTGGAATTAAAGGTGCCAGCTTCATCACTGCTTGTGGTTTCCCTATCACCTGACATGTGTAACATGTTCTAAAAACTTTGACTACATCTCTATGCAATCTGAGCCAATAAAAATGTTTTTGTATTTTTGCCTGTGTTTTTCTAATTCTTAAATGTCCCCTTATTGGAATTTCATGAGCCATTCTCAGCATCTCATTTCTATATCTAGATGGTATAACAATTTGATGCACTTCCATCCATTTTTCATCTGATGAAACCTGATACAGTTGCCACTTTCTCAAAAACACATTGCCCCTAAGGTAATAACATTCTGGAATATACTCTGCCTCTGTTTCTGAGTAAGCTGTCTGATATAACTGTTTTATGTAAAACCTTATTATGGATCCTTTTGCGGTAACTCTAACAACTGCCTTGAGCTAAACACTTCAGCTACATTCTCTTCCATTCTTTCTTCCTGAACAATCTTATCAAAGATTGTATCAGCTAATTGAACTTCAAACTCCTTTTCCCTGCCGTTTAACTTCCTCTTCTTCCTGTTTCAACCTTTGAGCTTGTGATCCCATTGCTACACATTCTGGAAACAATCCAGGATGCTCTTTCTGCAACACTTCTGTGGAAAGCACTTCTTTAGGCTGCTCTTCTACCCTGGGCATCACCTGCATCTGTGACCCAGCTATATCATTACTTAAAATAAAGGGAACCCCTACAATGGGCATTTTTGCACTACTCTAACAATCACCTGTTTTCCACTTACTCTTTAAATTTACCTTCCACAATGGAATAGGTTTAGCATCTCCATGAACCCCACTTATTATCACCTGTTCCTGCAATACTCCCTCTGAACAACAAATATCACTATCCCATAACATTAAGGATTGACTAGCCCCATGTTTCTTAAAATTTTACTATATTTTCCTACTCCACTCTGTACACATGGAAAGACTTCCCCTTCATAAAATCTTTAAACATTTCTGCAACCTGCTCTTCAGAACTCCCTTGGGTAAATTGTGAACACATTCCCACTTCTTTACCTATCAATGCTTCTTCCTGCTTTACCTCTACACAAACCATTGTATTTTTCTGTGCCTGAACCTTAGAACCCATAGTACTTTTACTTCCAGAACTTTTCTGCATCCCAATAATTACAACAGATTTTCTCCATAATTCCCAACACATTGACTTTGTGTGTCCAGCTTTATTACAATGAAAACAACTCAATTTTTGAGTGCCACTTCTACCCCTAGCACCTTCCTTTTTAGTCTGAGAAAGAAATTCTTACAAATTTCCACCTATGCCATCTCTTCCCTGACTACCTATCTTCCTTTTGTCTTCCTACTTTCTATCCATCTCTGATTTAAAATGGTGACCAAAAAAGTTTCAATCTATGAACTAACTCATAATCATCAGCTATCACTACTGCTTGTCTTACCTTTTTAACCCTCTGTTTCTCCACATGAGCTCTCACTATTGAAGGAATTGAATCTTTAAATTCTTCCAAAAGAATTACTTCTCTAAGAGCTGCATATGTTGCCTCTCTTTAATGCCTGTATCCACCAGTCAAAATTACTTTGTTTTACTCTCTCAAACTCAATATACGTTTGCCCAGGATGTTTGCTTATATTCCTAAATTTCTGCATGTATGCCTCAGGAACCAACTCATATGCACTCAAAACAGCCTTTTTTTTAACCACATCATAATTCACTGACACTTCTTCTGACAGTGAAGCATAAACATCATGAGCTCTACCAAATAACCTAAACTGTAAAAGCAATGTCCAGTTTTCTTGTGGCCATTTCATCTGTTTAGCTTTCTTCTCAAATGAAATGAAGAACAACTCTACAACCTATTCTTCAAACCTTGGAAGAGCTTGCACAAATTTAAGCATCTCCCCACTGGGTTTTAGGTTGAAGGCTTTTTCAGCATCAGAACCTTTCTCAGCATTTGAGGTCTCTTTGTTAAAGTCCAGCCTTTTAAGTTGGTATTCTCTTTCTCTTTCCTTCTCCCTCTCCTCCATCCTAATTTTCCCTCTGGAGGTCAAGTTTTCACATTTCTATTTATCTTTTAAATACTCTATTTTTCTCTTTCTTTTTCTGCTGCCTCTAGTTCAAGTTTTTCATTTCCATTGCTTGCTCAAATTCAAACTTCTTCATTTGTAAATGAAGTCTCATTAACTCCAGCTGTGATTCATTTGTGTCAGGTATCACTTCCAACTTCAAGTGCTGCGCTATCACTTCAACTATGTCTGCTTTCTTTGCCCCTACAGGTAACCTCAACTGCAACTTATCTGCCAGCTATGTTAGATACTTTTTGTAAACCGAGAGATATATCTTCTACTTCCAAAAATGTTTTAGCCATGGATACAGCCATTTTTGCAGTCTCACCACTTTACTTTACTTCACTTTTAGCGTCATACTAACTCCTGAATTCAGTGTGCTTTTCGTGCTCATAACATTAAGATTCACCAACTCCAAACCAATCAAGGAATTTCAAATGTCCCACAAAGAGTCTCCAGTTAGTTATGATGCAGCAGATGTTATGTGCCAGATGGATCAAATCGATGAGGGAAACTTGATCATGCTGTCACAATGGTTTTGTAATATGTATTTATTTGGAGATGCATGCACTGAATTCAGAAGTAATAAGTCCACCAAAAATTTTAGAGATATTTTTTAAAAACTAAATTAAAATATTCACTAATGAAAGAAAAGATTTCCAGCATATACATAGGATTACAAATTACTACTATAATAACTCCTAATATTCCTAATTAACCTGACTCCCAGTTACACCCTCTTTAAGGCAACAGTCCAAACATAGCTTTTAGATTTTAAACAGACCCAGCAAACTAACACAATACCCTGGACAGTGGAATTCCAAATGACTTTTCCCCAGTTCAGTTTCAGTAGACAACAGACTTCTGCACAAATACTGGAGGCTTCATTAAGGCTATTTCACACACTTCTGCTAGATCACACAATTCCTTTTCCTGACACATAGCCTCATTCTCCTTTATATATGTTTCTCTATTTTTAATATGTAAATTCTATTGTTTTATATGTCTTTGAAACTGTATTTTCCTCACAACATAAAAACCTTCATGGTACTACTATTTATTGTCTGCAACCTTTGGGAAAAATAAACATATTCCTTAGCCTTGCTTATCTGGCTAATGTGTAAACAGACTAAGATCCCTTTGAAATCCAAATCTCCCTTCATCTATCTAAAAATACAAATTCTCTTCATGCCTTACATGCTAAGCCAACATCCATATCTAGCAATCAGTATATCAAGCACCTAGCTTCTTTTGAGTTAAAGCGTGCAGTCTACTTGACCCCAAATGTAATTAAATCACAGATAGACAGGCTTAACCAGACTTGTCCCTATAAATCTACTTTACAATAAACTAGAAAAATATTATGAAAATTATTATACTTTCATGACACCCAAACAAGACCTTGCCCTGCAGCCATTGAAAAGCCACCCACACATGGCTGATCTGATAGGTAGAGACCTACCTGTGAGGCCCCCAAAAGTGATGTACTGCTGTCAGTGAAGCCTGCGCTAATGACTGTGAGTGCTGACCAAAGCAAGGTAGGGAAACAAACCTTGAAATCCCAAGCAAAGTACAGCCCAAGTGCATGCCTTATATATGCTGTTGTGAAATACGTTAGCGTGTTTTTCCAGCTGACACGGGCAGATGATCCAGCTGGGGGTGGGGGGAGGGAATGAGTCGGGCGGGCTGGCCTTATAATGATATAATGATGTATTACAATGAGGTTCCAGATGTCCGATGCTGGGGAACATGGCCTGCTATTGGTGAGTGAAGCAGAAGATTGTAAATTGGTTTTACAATGTCGTGAAACCGATTTTTGGCGTTCTCACCATAATGTCCACTCATGCCTCCGAATCGCCTGACGCTGGCAGGCACAGAAAATCCTGACCAATGTCTCACACACACACACACACACACACACACAAACAAGCACAAAACCAGACCACGGACTAGCTGCAAGTCATAAAGCAACCAAGGTTTTCACCAGTTTAAGTTTTCCAAATAAGGTGTGGCGTCTATGTTGATTTCATATCCTCTGTTGTGGGTTAACACCTCTGAGGATTTGAGACAGTCATCATGATACCATATGATCATGATAGGGGCTATTCACTTCAATCTGCCACCAATTAAGTTTTTTGTCTTTCTTTTGTCTTGTATGAGACATGTGGAAAGGCAGTCTGGTAACTCCATAGTCTTTTGTGTTGGTCCATCCTTAAACAAAGAGATGTGTGAATTTCACAGATGGCTGTGGATGTCCATATTTAATTAGGTATTCAACCATAACTTTGCTCTTTTCCATAGTTTAAATGCCAAAGATCACATGATTTTAATAGTTTGTTAGTGTCCGGTTTTTAAAAAATATTTTACTGAAAGTTCATAATATACTAAGCATGACAGCTCTCTAAATGTGTGAATGGTGACATCCTACATAGAAATACAAGCACATGTCTGCTGCATGTTGAAAGGAATGACACAATAAGGCAATCATACCTATAATACTTTAAGAATTTTACAGTTTAATCTTGTCTTTATGAACATGGTTGCACAGATTTCATGTATATCTATCCCAAAGTATAGCAAATAAGGTTTTTTTTGTCAGTGAGTTCTGGAGTCATAGTAGATGGGATGGGGATCATGGGGACAGGATCGCAAAGGGAGGGGAGTGTAGCAACAAGGAACTCTAGCAAAATTGAAGCCAATGGGAATTAAGGGAAAACTCTCCAATGGTTTGAGTTACACCGAGCACAAAGGAAGATGGTTGTAGTTGTTGTCCCAGCTACATCACTTCAGGAAGTTCCAGGGTAGTTTTGGAGACCCAGTCATCTTCAACTGCTTCATCAATGACCTTCCCCTCATTATAAGGTCAGAAGTATGAAGATTCGTTGATGATTGCACAGTGCACAACACTGACGAAGTTTGTTCCTGCATGCAATAAGATCTGGACAACATTCATACTTGGGCTGTTAAGTGGCAAGTAACTTTCACACCACACAAATACCAAACAATCTCCAACAAGAGAGAATCTAACCATCTCCCCTTGACATTCAATGGCATTACCATCACTGAATCCCCCACCATCAACATACTGGGAGTTTTGACAAGAAAATTAACTGGACCAACCATATAAATACTGTGACCACAAGGGTAACCCAGAGGCTGGGAATTCTGCAGTGAGTAACTCACCTCCTGACTCTCCAAAGGCACAAGTCAGGATTGTGATGGAATACTCTCCACTTGCCTGAATGACTGTAGCTTGAACAATGCTCGAGAAGCTCAACATCATCAAGAACAAGGCAGCACGTTTGATTGGCACCCCATCCAAAAGCTTAAACATTCACTCCCTCCACCACTGATGCACAGTAACAACTGAAGATGCACTGCAGCAACTCATCATAGCTTTCTCGACAGCACCTTCCATGACCTCTATGACCTAGAAAGACAAGGGCAACAGACACATGGAAACACCATCACCTGCATATTCCCCTCCACATGCTATCCTGACTTGGAACTATATTACTGCCCCTTCAATGTTAAAGAGTCAAAGTCCTGAAACTCCCTCCCAAATAGTACAGTGGTTGTATCTGTACCACATGGACTCGGCGGTCCAAGAAGCAGCTCACCACCCACTTCTCAATGACAGTTAGGGATGGGCAATAAATGCTGGCCTTACCCATGATGCCCACATCCCATGAACAAATAAAAGAGATATTTGTGATATGGAATGATTTAGGTCATGTGGTATGTCATGACTGAATGTTATGATGCGTATTCAGCTATTAGCTGCATGATGCAAACAATCCTGTGTTCATTCAGTTTAGGCTCCTGCCATTATAAAAGATGTTGAGAGAAAGCACAAGAATGGGAACTGACAACGAATGACTTCCAGAAGATCCTATTTTGTTCTAGGGGACTAAATTGCATTATCCTGTTGTTATTTTTGTTTCTAATGCACAAGATCAATTATAAGACTTCTTCTTGCATCTATCAATAATGAAGCACACTCCACAGTGCAACAAATTCATTGCATTAAAAAAAATTGGATTTCCTAAACTTCATTATATAACTTGCTTTTTGGAGCTCCATAAAACTCTTACCATACTGGATAGTGTCCTTTAACAGCTGCTGGCTGCCCCATTCATTTTGTGAAACACCCTGCCAGTAGATAGCAGTTCATTGGTTTCTGTCCATCAGCACCTCAGAGAAAGAAAAATAAAACAACTTTATCAACAAGAATGCATTCAGCGGTCATTGGTATTGGGTGTGCCTATCCACATTTGTAACCAGACTGCTTAAGAGTCTAAATCTACAGGGTCTTAATTATAGAACCATCTGTGCAATGGAATGTGAAATTGGTTCAAATTTAATATTATAGCAAAGTAGCATTCACTTCCAGCCAAATATACAAGCCAGAACGGAAGCATTTGGCATCCTGTACTCATTCTGACAACATGCATGCCCTAAGGTGCACCATTAATTGCTTTCTTTAAGCAATTTTTCTTTCAGGAGTCAGCTCTTAGGGACTTTGGTGATAGTTTTCAAGCTTTTGGTTTGCATTTTTCATGTAACAAATCAATATAACTAATAAGCATATTCCACTCATTTGTAATCAAGGCAATGTGCAAAGAAATAAGTGTTAAAACCCCAAATTTATTTATTTATTTATTAACTCCTGATTTGTGTTCAGAAATCAAATTGTTGATGTGAACGCAAGAATTGCATTTGCTTGAAGTTACACTGCCACCTTTATGTTGCTGCAAAGCAAAAATGCCAATATAACTGCACTGCAGAGTAGTTCTTATAATTAAACATGGCTATTAAGGCACTCTGTAGGTTCTCTGGGTAAATTGATCAATATCAACTAGTGAGGCTTCAGATTTCATCCTTGATCAGGGCGGCATTAGGGAAACTACAGTTGGCCTTAGTCTTAACCAGTAATACTTGCTAGAAAATGCCCATCACTAAGGACAGGCCCTGGGTTAAATGTGCTACTTCATATGATCAAGTAAACTGCTACAATTAGCTATGCAAGGCAACAAATGAATCACCAGAGGTTGATCAGCAGCCACAAAAATGCATCATGATATGAGACAGCACATTCAGAAGATGATGGGGCTTGGGACAGCCACAACTAAGTGGCTGAGTGCTTTGAAAGCATTCCAGGAAGAAGTGAGTCCAACCTGTGTGATGTGACCATTTGAACAAATGAATAGTTCATCTCTACATTTCATCACTTTGGACAGCTTGAAAATTTCTAACAGTTGGTGTAACACATTTCCAAAGAAGTTACTGTGATGCAGTTTTATTATTAAAGGGTTTCTATTAAGTGACATTTATGTCTTTCAGTTATCTCTCAAATAGCTCCATCTGTGCTTTAATTAATGTTTTATCTATGTCATCCCAAAACTATCCTCTCTTTTCCTGATGGTTCACTCTTTCTTCAGATCACGTGCGCTCAGTACATATTAACTTCATTCATTACAATGTTTCAGGTTGATGCTTTACTACCTTAAATGAACTCTAGAAATGCAAATTACTGTTGTTGTTATTGCTATTGGAACTCCCAAAATGGAATTCCCATCCTCACCACCTAAATAAAGAAGGAAAGTATTGGCAGGAAAATGCAAAAATAGTGGTTGGATCAGTGTGTCAGGGAAGCCACAATGTTCACCTTGATCAGGCATTTGGTAATAACTTGGAAAATGTACAAGAAAATGGAAGTTATAGCACCCTGGGGAACTAAACCACAGAATGATAAAGTTTAAATGATCTGGGTAATCTTCACAACTAGGAGCCAGGTACAAAACTTTAAAAGGTCTAAATTCGATAAAATAAGGGAATAACTTAAATTTTAAAAAACTGAGGAAGGTTTTTCAATGACATTACTGTAGAGATCTGGTGGAACATCTTCAAAGATACGTTGCTGCGCAAGCAGAATACTTACATTCCCAAAGCCAACAAGCTCCAACAAAGCAAATATAAGCAAATAAGTGGATTAGCAACCAAACTGAAAGTGACATAAGAAGGTAAAAATGGTAAAGGGGTTGTCTGGGATGAATATAAGAAAATGAAGAAACTTATTAAAATGGTGATGTGAGCGTCAAATGGGAGACTCAGAAAAGATATAGCAGCCAGAGTTAAGAGTAAAACATCCTTTCACCACCACAACAGCAATGGGCATTTAGAGAAAAGTTGAACACCTTAGGAGAGATAAGTACCCTCAAAAACCTGAGGGTGGGGGTAAAGATCAGGTAGATTCCATAATGAGGAGCAAATCTGCTCTGTCAAGTTATGGCTCAGACAGTGAAGATGAATGTTCTGCTACCCCATCATTTGGAGAACTTTCAAGCTTCTAGTGAGGCTTTACTGTGCTGTTATTGCAACCTCCTTCACAATTAAGAAGTGCCTCAGTGCAAAATATGCTTCAATTCCTGGGCCTCTGACTCCATTTTATGATTTGGCCTGGTCCACAGTGTGACTGCAGTCTCTATATAGAACCTTGTAAAACTGAATCTGCAAATGATAGTCTAAAGTGAATGAGTACCGCTATCATATATCGTTCTCTACAGGATTGTGTGAGGCTGTGGATGCAGTGATGAGCAAGCAATCTTACAGAATTCCAGGTGGTTTGCCTTTCCCTTTTTACCACAATAAAACCATTACTCTCCATGTAGGTATTTTCAGGGTCTGCAGTGACCCACCCACAAGGGCGTGGAGCAACCGGTCTCATCTTTTAACACATGTCAGCAGAAAATGTCAACTCGTTTGTATCTCAGTTATTTTCCAATAAATCTTCCTGCCAGACAGTTAAAAAGGACGTTAACTTATTGATTTTATCAGCTATTCCTCAGGCAGTGGGAGGAAGAGTTTAACAACATAGCTTTCACTGAGGCTGGAAAAACACAACACATTTATGTTCATTGTATACAAGGAAATATTTCAGCTAAATATTTAGACAACTGAGCTAACATGTTGAAGTGTGCAGGTGTATGTTAGGATTGGCACTGTGCAGAGATTTATTACGCAGTACAGAAAGCTGCCTTATCTGTGTTTCAGTGCCAACTTCTATACACGTACAAAGCACAAGTGGAACACTGACTGGCACTGCATATTACACCTATTGCTCAGTGCCATTTGCTCTACATGAACATAGGAATATAGGAGCAGGTGTAGGCCATTCAGCCCATCAAGCCCAAATAATATACATCTTATATGTTTGACTTTCCATGGCTTATCTACATCTCACTGGCAATTTTTAAAAAAATCCTTCATGGGGCATGGGCTTCGTTGGCATTGCCTATCTATAATTGTCCTTCAGAAGGTGATGGTGATCCACCTTCTCAAACTGCTGCAGTCCATTTCGCACAGGTAAACCTACAGTGTTATTGGGGAGTTCCAGTATTTTGACCCAGCAACAAGGAAAGGCCATATATTTCCAAGTCAGGATAGTGTGTGACTTAGAGGGAAATTTGCAGATGAAGGTATTCCCACGCTGTCCTTGTCCTTCTAGGTGGTTGAGGTTACAGATTTTGGAGCTGTTGTCAAAGAAGGCTTGGTGAATTGCTTGTAGATAGTACATACTACAGACACTGTACACTGGTGGAGAATGGAGTGAAGTGGTGGTTGGGGTACTGATCAAATCAGCTGCTTGGTCCTGAATGGTGCCAAATGTTGTTGGATGGTGCCAAATATTGTTGCAAACAGGATACTGAGAGGTGCAGATATTGGTCACTACACTCAGTTTCCAAGATTCAGTTGCCAAGTTATTTAGGTTCATTCCTAAGGTTAGATTGTGGTATCTTACAATTTATCAGTGCCTTGCTGGGGTGATGTAGAGGCCAATCCCTGTTTTTTCAGAATTGCCTTATGTTCAGGGACATACCAAATTCAATGCCATAGGATGTTGTTGTCCTGAGCACACAATTACATCCAGGCATGTTTATAAACTTTTATACCTTTGTCCGGCAGATGAACTGTGTTTTTAGTTTTTAATCCCTACTTCATAGAAGAATCACTCTTTTAATCTTATAACTCCTTATTTATATCTGCATTATTATATAACTCCATATTTATAACGGCTTTCCTTCACAAGTGGCACTAAAGGTACTCCATTTGGCCTCAACACATTTGAGGGAAAATTGAACATCTAACTGCACTGAGATTGTTCCATTAGCCAATGTGCCTTCAGCTGCCAAGATCCTAATCTCTAGAATTCCTTCCCAAAACATCTTTGCCTCACCATCTCTTTCTCTTTCTTTACAATGTTCCTTAAAATCTTTGAACAAGCTTTTGCTCACCTGTCCATTTTCCTCTTATGTAACTTGATGTCAAATTTTTGTCTTATGACTCCCCTGTGAAGTGCCTTGGGACATTTTATTACATTCAAGATGCTATATAAACACAAGTTGTTTTGGTAGTTTGTGTGTGATGCTGGAGGACTAGCAAGTAGCAGGATACTTAGGATGATGTTGGAAGGTTGCATTTGACATGCAGGGTGTATTGCTGAAGGTGCAAAAATCAATCTGGGATGCTGATTTTTAGTATCAGAACAGATGAGACGAGAAATTGAATCCTAATAGGTGCTGACTCAAAATAGACATTAAATCTAAATAAGTCTTATAAAATAAATATTCTCACCAATCTATTGAAACTCATCAATACATTTTCTCAGTTATCAGATGGAACGTGTGCAGTGGTGTGTTTGTGTTTTAATTATGCTGTGTATTTTTGGATACCATGAAGTAGCAGACATTTCATAAAATATCTATATGTACACAAAAGTCTACTTCAAAATAAAATTGTAAAATGCAGCAAGTAAAGTGTCAACATTTTGTGGTGTGGAAGAAGGCAGGAGAGGTGCCGGTGGTTCAAGGCCTTAGAGCCCTTAAATAACGAGTTTCATTCATAACCTACTATCCATTCCTGTAATTACCATTTGCCAATTGGTTGGGGGAGGACAGGATCAGGCCTGGCTACAAAGCAGTTGAATAGGCTACAAATCTTTGTTGTCAAGCTTCAAAAAAAAATACATCTCACATGGCCAAGTTACCAGAAGATGAGTGGCACCAATGGATATACTTCCCAGCAATAAGGCAATAGCCCAGAAAAGGACAGAAAGGAATAAAAACAGCAGAGAAATGGACAAAAAAAATGCTCAGAATGATTCTGGTGCTCAGCCTCTCTATATTAGAGGCTGCGTGATTCTCAGACTCCAGTGCTCCGTCTGTCTTCATTGAATGTATTGTATGTGATTTTTTTTTCCATTGAGGACAGCAGTGATTAATTCAATAAATATATTTCCTTCCTTTTACCAGCCTCTGCTGCAGACAGCTTTAATCCACATTCTTCCAACACAAAAGACCATTCAGATGCAAATGAGGCGAACCGAGCGAGTAATGTATACACTGATTGAGGTGCAATAATCCGCAACTAATATCTGTGCGCACTGTCTGAGAGAGATCCGACAACTCAAGAACGTTCCTATACACCTCTGCAACAAAGACATCAACCTTTAGTCTGTCCCTCACATGGGCTTCGCTGCTCTCACTCATTGAGATGTTACAGTCAATAACACCATTGTGTGGGACACAGTCCATTAGCCAGAGATGCACTGGAGAGCCGAGTAATGCCCTTCACAACCGAACATCAGAGACTGAAGGTGAGACATTGTCAAAATATCTTAGTCGATTGCAGTTAAGAAATGAAACAAATCCACATTACCCTACCACATGAACAGTGAACCCATGCTTTCACGGCAGTGAAACTATAGGGATAGTTTTCTGAGTTAGTGCTGGTGATGTGGAGTTTTGTCCCTAAATTTCCAATATGTACTGTTGGCTTGCAAAGTTATCTGCTACCAATCAGTATTCAGAAAATTACCCAAAGTGTCTGCATCCAATACATGGAACATGCACTAAGACTATTAAGTGCAGTGCTCTTTGTTGAATTAGTGAGTAAATACACAACAAAAACAAAAACAGAATTACCTGGAAAAACTCAGCAGGTCTGGCAGCATCGGCGGAGAAGAAAAGAGTTGACATTTTGAGTCCTCATGACCCTTCGACAGAACTTGAGTTCGAGTCCAAGAAAGAGTTGAAATATAAGCTGGTTTAAGGTGTGTGTGTGGGGGCGGAGAGAGAGAGAGAGAGAGAGAGAGGTGGGGGGTGGGGTGTGGTTGTAGGGACAAACAAGCAGTGATAGAAGCAGATCATCAAAAGATGTCAACAACAATGGTACAAAAGAACACATAGGTGTTAAAGTTAAAGTTGGTGATATTATCTAAACGAATGTGCTAATTAAGAATGGATGGTAGGGCACTCAAGGTATAGCTCTAGTGGGGGTGTTTTTTTTAAAAAATAATGGAAATAGGTGGGAAAAGGAAAATCTTTATAATTTATTGGAAAAAAAAGGAAGGGGGAAACAGAAAGGGGTGGGGATGGGGTAGGGAGCTCACGACCTAAAGTTGTTGAATTCAATATTCAGTCCGGAAGGCTGTAAAGTGCCTAGTCAGAAGATGAGGTGTTGTTCCTCCAGTTTGCGTTGGGCTTTACTGGAACAATGCAGCAAGCCAAGGACAGACATGTGGGCAAGAGAGCAGGGTGGAGTGTTAAAATGGCAAGTGACAGGGAGGTTTGGGTCATTCTTGCGGACAGACCGCAGGTGTTCTGCAAAGCGGTCGCCCAGTTTACGTTTGGTCTCTCCAATGTAGAGGAGACCACATTGGGAGCAACGAATGCAGTAGACTAAGTTGGGGGAAATGCAAGTGAAATGCTGCTTCACTTGAAAGGAGTGTTTGGGTCCTTGGACGGTGAGGAGAGAGGAAGTGAAGGGGCAGGTGTTGCATCTTTTGCGTGGGCGTGGGGTGGTGCCATAGGAGGGGGTTGAGGAGTAGGGGGTGATGGAGGAGTGGACCAGGGTGTCCCAGAGGGAGCGATCCCTACGGAATGCCGATAGTGGGGGTGAAGGGAAGATGTGTTTGGTGGTGGCATCATGCTGGAGTTGGCGGAAATGGCGGAGGATGATCCTTTGAATGTGGAGGCTGGTGGGGTGATAAGTGAGGACAAGGGGGACCCTATCATGTTTCTGGGAGGGAGGAGAAGGCGTGAGGGCGGATGCGCGGGAGATGGGCCGAACACGGTTGAGGGCCCTGTCAACGACCGTGGGTGGAAAACCTCGGTTAAGGAAGAAGGAGGACATGTCAGAGGAACTGTTTTTGAAGGTAGCATCATCGGAACAGATGCGACGGAGGCGAAGGAACTGAGAGAATGGGATGGAGTCCTTACAGGAAGTGGGGTGTGAGGAGCTGTAGTCGAGATAGCTGTGGGAGTCGGTGGGTTTGTAATGGATATTGGTGGACAGTCTATCACCAGAGATTGAGACAGAGAGGTCAAGGAAGGGAAGGGAAGTGTCAGAGATGGACCACGTGAAAATGATGGAGGGGTGGAGATTGGAAGCAAAATTAATAAATTTTTCCAAGTCCCGACGAGAGCATGAAGCGGCACCGAAGTAATCATCGATGTACCGGAGAAAGAGTTGTGGAAGGGGGCCGGAGTAGGACTGGAACAAGGAATGTTCCACATACCCCATAAAGAGACAGGCATAGCTGGGGCCCATGCGGGTGCCCATAGCCACACCTTTTATTTGGAGGAAATGAGAGGAGTTGAAGGAGAAATTGTTCAGCGTGAGAACAAGTTCAGCCAGACGGAGGAGAGTAGTGGTGGATGGGGATTGTTCGGGCCTCTGTTCGAGGAAGAAGCTAAGGGCCCTCAGACCATCCTGGTGGGGGATGGAGGTGTAGAGGGATTGGACGTCCATGGTGAAGAGGAAGCGGTTGGGGCCAGGGAACTGGAAATTGTTGATGTGACGTAAGGTGTCAGAGGAATCACGGATGTAGGTGGGAAGGGACACATTCCAGTGTTCATAAAGATTAGCTTAGTACCAGGTTTGATTGCATTTGGTCCTGAATGAGCAAAGCTCAGCTGGGGCATTAATAGGAGCTCCACACTGGTTTGGGCTAAGGAAGGAATGTTTGAGGCAGGCTCCCACTTCTGATTGTTATTCCATCACCAACTTCAACAGGGAAGTGCATGCGTAAATATCACACATGACTGTGATACCCTTCAGAGTTAGATGTTCTGATGATATTGACAGCCTAGGCTCATAAAGAGTGGTCACTTGGGGATATAATCTGAGGTTTCCTATGAAGAAGGAATTATATCCAGAATGAATTAGTACCTTTAGGAGAGCAAGGGAGAAAACTAACAAAAGAGAAGTGAAAGGAAAGAATAGGTAGCTGGTAAATGGCAAAAGAACCAAAAAGGAGACTTTTTTATAACCTGGAATGGACCTGACAGGATGGTGGAAGCAGATTCCATGATACCTTCCAGAAAGGAATTGGATAAATATTTGATGAGGAAAAATGTTGCAGTGTTACGGGGAAAATGTGGAGAATGGAACTAATTCAATAGCTCTTTCAATGAGGCATAATGGGCCGAAGGGTCCCCTTCTGTGTTATATGATTCAATGATTCTAGCCCATTAGTCAGTTAGATGGCTTTTAGATGTAGTGGCATGGTTTGGATGACAGGATGCGCAAGCTGATTTCTAATTATGTGAAGCTCTGGACAATATCTGCTAGGTTTTAACAC
Source organism: Carcharodon carcharias (assembly GCF_017639515.1). Taxonomy (NCBI): domain Eukaryota; kingdom Metazoa; phylum Chordata; class Chondrichthyes; order Lamniformes; family Lamnidae; genus Carcharodon; species Carcharodon carcharias. The sequence goes on along the minus strand of NC_054474.1, from coordinate 71,116,088 downwards.
CAACATATTACCCTCTATAGACCTGAGTTAGTGACTAGGGCTATATTATTTGATGCCATGTGTGTTAAACAATTCAGCCATTTACTTTTTGCCTTTCTTTTTCAGTTTCTAAATGCCATGCACCAATTCCCAGTTCAGGCAGGTGACCTGCTCCCAAGATGCCTGCCTGCCCATGTCGTTCAGCAGCAATCAGAAATTGCCTGGAAGTGGTCTGGCTCCTATGATTTCCCTGTCTTCTTCCTGAGCTCACATGAGACCAGAGTGAAAATGTGAGCATGTTGAAAGAAAACTTAGAGAGGATAAAGGGAGTAAATAGAAGTTAACTTAGCTGGGCAGTCTAAAGGTGTAATCAATTCCACATTTCTTTATTGACAAAGGTGTAATATTCTATACTATATTAAGACTAATAGCTTTCTGGGGTAAAAAGCAACTGTATCTTATACTCTGTACTAGTAAAGGGATAGTACACTTCTTTTTCTACATTGTATAAACTGTTGGTATTATTGATGAAATAGCAATAAAATATACCTTATTTGGTAATATGACCAGGGCAACATCAATGCTAAATGCTTTATGCTTCTTAATGTGCTTCTTATTCTAGGCAGTATAATATGGATCCAAGCCCTTAGCAAAAAGCTGGATCTGTGAGTAAACAATCAATATTTCCCATTTTTAAATAGCGTTATGTTCCTCCATAACAAGTCAGTTCTTGTCTCCAACCAAGCAATTCACAGTGACTCAATGTGGACACACATCAATGTCAATCTGCAGTCAATAAACCACAAAGTCTCCTTTTACAAACCAGTATCATTACAGCGGACATGACTTTTAATCTGTAAGGCACTGCACGTGGGAGCACTATTTCACTCTGCCCCTGAGTGGGCCTTCTAGTACTCTGTTTTCAACAACAACAACTTGTACTTATATAGCACCTTTAACATAGTAATAACAGCCTAAAGCTGCTTCGTAAGAGCACAATCAAACAAATATTGACACTGAGTCAAAGAAAGAGTCAACAAGTCAGGTGACCAAAAGCATGGTCAAACAGATGGGTTTTGAGGAACATGTTAAAGGGATCAGCCGAAACTCATTCTGACTCAGAAGTTTTTGTTCAAGTCCTACACCAGACACTGACTCCAGATTAAGTACCTTGTTCTGAGGGATTGCTACAGTGTCAGAGGTGCCATCTTTCAAATGAGGTATTAAACCAGTGCCCCATCTGTCCTCTCAGGTGAATGTTAAAGATCCTATGGCACTATTTGAAGAAGAACAGTGGGTTTTCACCAGTGTCCTGGCCAATATTTATCCCCCAACAAGCACATTAGAATGGTCATTATCACATTGTTGTTTATTGGAGTTTGCTGTGTGCAAATTGGCTGCTGCATTTCCTACATTGAAACAGTGGCTACACTTCAAAAACAACATACTTAATTTGCTGTAAAGTGCTTTGTTGTGAAGGGTGTATAAGTACTTGCACATTTTTTAAAAGGAATAGAGAGATGAATAAGTGGAGAGGTCGAAGGAAGAGCTTATAGAGCCTAGACAGCTTAAGTCAAGATTGCTAATAGTGGAATGAAGGAAGTGCGGTTTTGTGTTTTTGGTTATCAGGTTCTCTTTGTCCTGCAAATGCAAGATGCCCCCTTGATACTAACACGTTAGTTGGTGCTTGATGCAAGAGAGGCAGAGAGACCAATTGAGTGAACAAACACTGATGGTTTATTGGAATAAGAACAGAGCACTAACACAATGTGTGCTTCTTCAATCACCTCCACCTCTAGATTTACAGTTACCCAAGAAGCCCACGATTGGTCAATACAGCCACGTGGTCAATCAACAACATTGGGTACATAGCTATCCATTTTACCGCATCCCTCCCCCTTTACTTGAAAGTACAATTGACAAGCTTCACAACATCCCAATTATTTACATGAATAACTATTTACAAGTCAAGTCTCTCAGGAGGCTTCCTCGGATGTGTCGAGCATCGTAGCTCAACGACCTCAGCTGTTTTTTTCAAGACACCTTCCTCAGGGTTCAACTGTCCACCAGGCTCTTCTGTGGAAGTGGGCAAGTTTGTGTCTTCAACCCCCTCGGGTCCAACAGGCCCCACCGGTACTTCCAAATCATGTGACATTTCTTCCACGTGCGGTGGTGCAGGCTCAAACGCAAATGATGACGGCATTCCTTCTTATGGGACTCTCTGTTCTCCGGAGATGATCCATGTGTCGTCTAATTATTCAGCCTTTTATCGACACATTATAGGAGAGAGGTCCTGTCAGTACAATCACTTTACCTAACAGACAATTTGACCCATCTCCAAAGTTCTTCATGAGAACTGTCTCTCCCGCCGTGAAATTTCTTCCATCATGTCTGGTCTTCTGGGCCTCTTGCCTTCTCTCTACTCTCCCCCCTAAATTCAGCCTGATAAGTATTAGACAGAGACGTCTCTTCATTAGTAATTCAGTGGGGGCAGTACCGGTGGTCGTGTGTGGCGTCATCCAGTATGCAAACAGGAACCTTGACAACCTGGTGCTGATGGTGCTTTTTCATCCCAAGCTTAAAAGTTTGGACTGCCTGCTAAGCCAAGCCATTACAGGTGAGGTGGTAAGGCGAGGTTTTGATATGAGTCACTCCGTTGAAGTTTGTAAATCTGTGGAATTCCCTGCTGGTAAATGCAATCTCGTTATCTGACATGAGCAGCTCTGGTAACCTGTGCACTGCAAAACTCTGTCGCAAATGGTCTATGGTGGCAGCAGACATGGGTGACCGGACTTCACAGACATCCATCCACTACTGGAGTGGGCGTCTATTAATAAAAGGAACACCGTGCCCAAGAAGGGCCCCATATAGTTGATGTGGAGGCGTCCCATGGCCGCCCCAGCCATTCCCAGGGGTGCAATGGAGCTAAGGGGGGGGTAGCTTTTGTACCTACTGGCATTGAGGACAGCTTTTGACTAGGGTTTCAATGTCCACATCTATCACTGGCCACCATAAGTAGCTACAAACGAGCCATTTTATCCTATTAATGCCAGGGTGAGCACTATGTAATTTGGCCAGTAATGGCCTTCGGCCTCCCGGGGGCATGATAACCCTTGCTCCCCAGAGCAGGTGAGCTCATATTTGTGATTGAAATAAGGCTTCATGTCATCAGACTTTGGCTTGCCTGACCATCCCGGACGTGAGGTAAAAGTGGATCTTGGCTTGTCCACTCATGGATTTGTTTGGCCTGGACAGGGGAGGAATCCAAAAAAATTAGTACTAAGACAAGTTCCTGGGGAATTGGAACCTTCACATTGTTATCTGGCAGGAGGAGGCAGCTCAGAGTATCAGCATGTGCAACCTGGCTTCCCGATTGGAGGATAAAAGTGTATTCGTAAGCAGCCAATATCATTGCCCACCTCTGGATGTGAGCAGATGCGATGGGGGGTATCATCTTATCCTCACCAAATAATCCCAGCAAAGGCTTGTGGTAGGAAATAATGTGAAAATGGTGACCGTGGAGGTATAAATAGAATTTCTAGACACCAAACACAACAGACAAGCCCTCCTTTTCAATTTGAGAATATCGTCGCCCTGCAGCACTGAGTGTGTGAGATGCATAACCAATGGGTCGCTCGGAGCCATCCGCCATCCAATGTGAAAGTACAGCCCCTACCCCATAAGGGGATACATTGCAAGTTAAAATCAATTCTTTCTTTGGGTCAAAGTGGACCAGTAGGGCCAATGATCTTAACAATTGCTTTACCTTCAGGAACGCATCCTGGTGAGGAGCTTACCAAATCCATTTATGGTTTTTTCTTAAGCAATGCATATAACAGAGTCAGTATGGTTGGTAGATTTGGGAGGAATTGGCCATAGTATTTTATCTTGCCTAAGAAGGCCTTTAGTTCTGTAGAGTTTCTTGGTGCAGGTGCCTCGTGAATAGCCTTGACCTTTACTTCCACGAGATGCAGACCCTGCGGGTGGACCTTATGGCCCAAGTAAACTACCTATTTGGCTTTGAAAGATATATTTCTCTCATTTCAAGCATACCCCCACTTGTGAGAACCGTTTCAGCACCTCCTCCAAATTAGCTAAGTGTTCTTTGTCAGTTACTCTAGTGACTAAGACATTATCCAGATAAACAACAACATGGAGCAGTCCCTGAAGCAGATGTTCCATGGTACGTTGGAAAATAGCACACGCCAATGAGACCCAAAAGGGTAGTCGAGTATATTGATACAATACTCGATGTGTATTGATGGTCACAAATTCCCTAGTGCTCTTTTCCAACTCTACGGTGCTGGTAGGTGTGGCTCATGTCGAGTTTTAAATATATGATGCCCTCTGCCAATTTTGAATATAAATCATCAATATTCGGTATTGGGTGTCTATCAAGTTTAGCCACTCTGTTTACAGTTAACTTATAGTTACCACATAATCAAACACTTTGGTCTGGCTTCAGCATGGGTGTTATGGGTGCCGCCCACTCGGAAAATTGCACCGGTTGTAAGATACCCAACTTTTCTAGCTTGTTTATCTCAGCCTCAACCTTGTCCCATAGAGCATAAGGGACTGGTCTGGCTCTGGTAAATTTGGGGGCTGCATTAGAGTCTACAAGGATTTTGGCTGGTAGCCCACGAATCCTTCCTAGCTCGTCACTGAAGGTGGAAACATACTTTTGTAACAATTCCTGTAAGTCTCTCAGTCTGATTTGAAAAATCTCAGCCCATTGCAATTTAATTTTTTTGAGCCAGTTGCGACCAATTAAACTGGAGCCCAACTACTACAATAAAGGGTATATTTGCAGACTGATCCCCATACTGCACCAGGACTTGACATATCCATTTCACTCTTAATTCTTCACCCGTATATGTTTTTAATTTAGTGTCCAATTCTTCCAAACTTAAAAGGATGGACTCCTTTATTCAGGTTTTTGAACATATATTCTCCTATGACAGACATTGATGCTCCAGCATCAATCTCCATCTTGATGGGTTGTTCATTGACTCCAATGACTACCTGGACTGGCTCAGTTTTACCCACTTTCAGGTTGTATAATGAATAGATGTCAGATTTTGCTTCCTCTGGTTCTTCAATGAGTCAGATTTCACGATTTCTACCTTTGTTTTTAAGATGTTGTCTCAGCCTATCTTTACAGTACCACATTATGTGCATTGTGGCAGCAGAAGAAGCATTTGATATTTCTGAATTGTCGATCACCTGCAGGCTGCAGGCACCTGGATGCATTTCTGTCATTAATGTCATGGGTTTTCACTTTAGAAATGTTATTCTTTAATGGTCTGTACATAATGGGCATTTCCTGCCTTTCTGCGGAGTCTGACATTTTTGTGCCTTTTATTACCGGCCCTTCCCACTCTAAAAGATGGACAGCACCATTTGTGCATCTTTTGTTGCCTCCGAGCCTCTAACAGCGCTCTCCATGGCTGTTGCCAATTCTAATGCCTTACTGAAGTCTAGATTAGTTTCAGATAGCAAACGCTTTTGAATAGCATCGTCCCTGATTCCACGTATCAATTGGTCCCTCAACAAGTCATTAATTGAATTTCTGAGCTCACGATATTCTGTTAATTCCTTTAACACAGCTACATAGCCAGCAAATGTCTCTCCTGGAAGCCAATTCCTCAAATTGAATTTAAACGCTAGTGACTGATGGCTTTGGTTTCAGGTGGTTTTTTACAATATTTACTAACTTGTTGAAAGTCTTTGTATCAGGAGTGTTGGGTGACGTGAGGGTACGGATCAGCCCATATGTTTTGTTCCACATGTGGAGAAAAGAATTGCCCTCTTCTCCTCCCCTGCAATGTCATTAGCGATAAAGAAGAACGTGAGGCATTTGACATAATGAGACCAGTCATCGGAAATGGGGTTGAATGGCTCAAGACACCCAAACTGCGGTATACTCAATGACTAAGGAGATTACGCTTTCAAATAGTTCTTAAGGTACTGGCAAAGCAACGTAGCTTGCTTACCCCGGCTTTCTTGATTGCCTTCAATTGATCCGGTTTAACCTCATTGCCAATTTTGAGTTTTTAGTTATCAAGTTCACTTTGTCCTACAAATGGGAGTTGCCCCCTTCATATTAACACATTAGTTGGTGCTTGATACAATATAGCCAGAGAGACTGAGTGACTGAACAAGCTTATTGAAACTAAGAACAGAGCACTAACACAAAGTGTGCTTCTTCAATCACCTCCAGGTCTAGACATACAGTTACCAAAGTAGCTTGCACTGTATAGCGATTGGTCAAAAGAGTCACATGGTCAATTAACTACATTGTTTTAAAGGTACACAGCACTCCACTTTACCACATGGGGGATACACAAGAGGCCAGAGTTGGAGGAGTGTTGTAGAGCTTGAGGTGTGGCATAATGGAAAGTTGCTTCTCCTTTCCATTTAAGTGGCAAGGAAGGACCAATAAGGAGAAAATCTCATTATCAGAAAAAGAAAAAAGACAATAATTGAATATTGGCAGTTATTTAATGTCTATTTGAGAGAATTTTGAGATGGCTCTTTCTTTCTGATTTGGGGCCTTGTTATAAATTGAAACTTTCCTTTCAATTGAATGCCTTAGTTACACATTCCTACAATTTCTGGCAGGATTACACATTCCATTGTGCTTCCAGGCCAGATTATACCAGTATCATTCTGAGTGACCTCCTCATGTGACCTCCTGTGTGACCTTTCCATGTGACCACCACATGAAGTAATCTTTAATCTTCATTCACAATGCAGCAAGTCAATGAGTCCGATAACAGTACTGGGGCAGCAAGTTTGTTTCCTGAGTTATTTTTATTTGGGCATTACTTTTGTCAAACAAAAGATTGAGAAACTTTCTTAACCAAAATACAAAACACTTCTGTCAACAATTAACAGAAATTAGTCATTAAGTTGACTGGCAAGCCTTGGTCATGGGAGAAATTTATCAATAGTTATTCATGTGCTCACCAGATGTCATGTATTAAACCAAAGTCACTGATGTGAAATTTGACAATGAACATGTGAACATCAGATGTATTTATTGTTATATGCATAACATATTGAAGTTAATTATACATCATGTATAAGAGGATTATGCTTAGGATATTGTTATATATAGAAACTGATAAAGACGAGAATGTAATGGGATTGGCAAAAGCAGAGAGAATTTCAATCTCGGCTTGGAAATGACCTGGCTTGATTATGCCAAATGAAAGTGTTAAAAGTTTGGACAGTGTTCTCATACACTGCAATTCCCAGGTGTGTTATATCTGATAGAGCAAGCAATATTCCGATATCCAGGAACTTTCATACCACTTAAGTGTCAGGCAATGATCACCTCCAACAAGAAAAGGTCCAACACAAATAATGACCAGAAACTCCATATCAACACCTTGACTTATAAGAGCAAGGCAGTGTTTGGGCAAGATGAGTTGGGGCCTTGCAAGCCCAGTCTAACTTCATGGAGCCTCTTCATCAATGCTCCCTATCATTTTTTTCAAGAGTGCGGACAATTATTTAAGTGTGCAGCCCCTTTAAAATTTTTGCATGGCTGCGGACAATCAGATTCAGGCTTAAAGGGAAAATTGCTAACATTTCTCTGCAACATCTACAATGCTCAGGTCAGGAGTTTGAATACCCATCAGTCACATGGGAGGGTGCAGCTGTAACAACACTCAAGAACCTTGACTGCATCCAACACAAAGCAGCTTGCATGATCGCTGACCCTGTTACTCAATTCAGTATACACTCCTTCACCACTGGTGCACTGTAACTACAGGATGCATCACAGCAATTTGCCAACCTTACTTTGACAGCACTCCCAACCCTATGGCCTCTATGCCAAACAGGACAAGAGCAGCAAGATTATGGGAATACCATAACCTTCAAGTTCCCTCCAAGTCATTCATCATCCTGATTTGGAAGCTACCACTGTTTCCTCGGTGTCAGTGGGTCAAAATCCTGCAATTCCTTACCTAACTCTGTCATGAGAATGCCATTAGTACAAGAACTGCAGTGGTTTCAGGAATAGCTGCACCATCACATTTTCAGGGCAACAATAGGGATGGACAATTAATGTAATTTCCAGCATTGTCCACATCCCAAGAACTAATAAAATAATCATTATGCTTAATAAAATAAAGAACAGAGCTACATAAAGTATACATAAATTTTATGCTGAATCATGAGCTTGCATATTAACAGGTGTGTGTTGCTTAGTCTAGGGGGGAGATGGGGAGGGTGGCTGTTGCAGATGCCTGGATTTCCCTATGAGCTGTGGAGTTTTAAGTCTACAGCAGATGTCTTTCCTCTGTCAGAAGTCAGTTGATTGACAGGCATGTTCCCCAGATGGACAGGGTGGTCTCCAGAGGAGGCCATAGGAGCAGGTAGGCCCAATCCCCAACCCAACCAGGATGATGGGGAGGGAAGTCTGAGTTTGGGGGTGGATCTGATGCGGGGGTTGAGGGAGCTTGGTGGGATGCCAGAGGAAGTACTCCTGCTCTTTTTGGCCCACAACCCACTATATAAAGGCAGTTACCTTCTCCCTAAAGCAATCCTCGCCTCCCTTCAGCTGCTGGGGTTTCTTGAGGTCTGGGAAAAGTGGAAAACCAGAGTTAAAGTGACAAAACAGGATAAATAACCAGCTGCTAGCCTAATTCAAATATTTAAATTGTGAAACCATTCCCTGGAAGCAGGTTGGATGGCCACAGCTTGTCACACCTTCTTTAAAACTGGAAATTAGCAAATTGGACATGGGTTGGATCTGGGTTTGAGATTTTAAAAATTTTAACATCTAAAACATCTACATGTTTTTGGATTTTAAAATTCACCCCATACTATAACTAGGGCTTTCGTGCCTATGCTGGATCTTTGAATGATCTATCCACTCCCATGCTCTTTCCCAACAGCCCTGGCAACTTTTCCTCTTCAAGTATTTATCCAATCCCCCACTGAGTAAAGCAGGGATTATTGTTAGAATCTACATTTCATATACAGGGATGTTGCACATCTGATCCTGTGTAAGAGGCAGTTCATTCTAGAAGCGTAACTGGAAACATAAATCTCGTGCATGCACTGCAGTTCACTGATAGCCCTCTAACTTAAGATCTCTCAGGCTCAGTTTCAAGCACCAACCTTGTAGCTATCACCATTCATACAGCTTCCTAATCTTTGAATTAGTGTAAATAAAAATAAAAATGATGAAAACAGCCAATACTTTAAAACAATTCAATCAATTTTCCCATGGCTTCTGGGGTTTATGTTAGGCTGGGACCTGGCTGCTGTTATTGCTGAACTAAACTGGAATCAGTCTGCTGCTGATTTCTTGCTCCCTTTGACATGATACATAATACAAACACACATAGAAATCTCAAGAGTCACAACAGATTGCTAATATTCAGCAGAAAAGTGGTTACGAAAGCAAACAATATCAAAATAAATATATTTATGGAGAGGCAATGGCGTAACGGTATTGCTGCTGGACTAGTAATCCAGAGACCCACGGGTTTTGGGGACCCGGGGTCGAATCCCATCACGGCAGATAATGAAATTTGAATTTAATAAAAACAATCTGGAATTAAAAGTCTAATGATGACCATGGAACCATTGTCGATTGTTTTAAAAACCTGTCTGGTTCACTAATGACCTTTAGGGAAGGAAATCTGTTGTCCTTACCTGGTCTGGCCTACATGACCCACAGCAATATGGTTGACTTTGTAAATATCCTCTGAAATGGCCAAGCAAGCCACTCAGTTGTATCAAACAGCTACAAAGTCACAAAAAAAGAATGAAATCGGACGGACCACCCGGCATCGACCTAGGCAGCGGAAACGACAACGGCAATTACAGCCCTGTCGACCCTGCAAAGTCCTCCTTACTAACATCTGGGGGCTAACGCCAAAATTGGGAGAGCAGTCTCACAGACTAGACAAGCAACAGCCTGATATAGTCATCCTCACAGAATCATACCTTACAGACAATGTCCCAGACACCACCATCACCATCCCTTGTATGTCCTGTCCCACCAACAGGACAGGCCCAGCAGAGATGGTGATCTGCCACTCTACCATTACCATCAAGCTAGGGGATCAACTCTGGTTTAATGAGGAATGCAGGAGGGCATGCCAGGAGTAGCACCAGGCATACCTAAAAATGAGGTGTCAACCTGGTGAAGCAATAACACAGGACTACTTGCATGCCACACAGGCTAAGCAGCCAGTGATAGATGGAGCTAAGCGATCCCACAGCCAACGGTGATCTAAGCTCTGCAGTCCTGCCACATCCAATCATGAATGGTGGTGGACAATTAAACAACTCATGGAGGAGCCCAGCACATCAGTGCAAAGAACTTGCAACAATCTTCAGCGAGAAGTGCCAAGTGGATGATCCATCTTGGCCTCCTCCAGAGGTCCCCAGCATTACCGATGCCAATCTTCAGCCAACTCGACTCACTCCACATAATATCAAGAAACGGCTGAAGGCACTGGATACTGCAAAGGCTATGGGACCTGACAATATTCAAGCAATAGTACTGACGACTTGTGCTCCAGAACTTGCCACACCCCTAGCCAAGCTGTTCCAGTACAGCTACAACATTGGCACCTATCCAGCTATGTGGAAAATTGCCCAGGTATGTTCTGTACAGAAAAAAAGCAGGACAAATCCAACATGGCCAATTACCGCCCTATCAATGGAAGGGGTCATTAACAGTGATATCAAGTGGCACTTGCTTAGCAATAACCTGCTCACTGATGCCCAGTTTGGGTTCTGCCAGGGCCACTCAGCTCCTGACATCATTACATTCCCTACTGGTGTTTGGACTCCAGGTACCTCACCATAGAGAAGTCCTTGGGTATGTGTCCATCTTCCATCCCTGCGGACGTGCCCGAGACAGCAGTCACCTCTGATTGATGAGTGCCAGCATGCTTGGGAGATTTGACTTTGAGAGGACTGTCACATTCCTAATCCATGATATGTCCAATATGTGCCTCAAACTGAGATGACTGTTGAGCTTCCTTTTATAATAGCTGTAAGTCATCTGTGTTTCACAGCCATAAACAAGATGCTGAGGACATGGGCCTCATAAAGCAACATCTTGGAGTCAGAGTGATGTTACTCCATGCACTTTTCATGAGCCAGACAAAGGTGCTGTCTGCTTTCCCTACGCATGTATTAAGTTCTGCATCAAGAGATAGATGGTCACCTCGGACACAGTGAGATGTTATTTAGAGTGATCAACTCTGGAGATATGGAACCCTGCCCCCTGACCATGGTTTTCTTGGCGCTCATGGCTGGAGAGTTTAGAGCTAGGCTCTCAGTCTCAGAAAAAGGGTTGGTCAATTTCAGCCCAAGATAAGGGTCTTCAAACAGAGGGTTGTGAATCTTTGGAACCCTCAACCTTAGAGGAATGTGGATGCTCAGTGGCTGTGTTCAAGGCTAAGATGAATTTAGGTTATTGGTGCTTAGGGAATTAAGGGATTTGGAGATTGGGTGGGAAAATAAAGTTGATCTGGAAGCTTAGCCATAACCTTATTCAATGGTGGAGCTGGCTGGAAGAACCATATGGTCTGTTCCTATTTCTCTTGTTCCTATAAATTGTATGGATGTCTGCACTCCAAGGCCAACTGCAGTTTCATGGCCTTTTGCCTGGTATTGAATTTTTGCTGACAACAACAGCTTACAGAGGTACCAGGAGTCTGCACTAATTGTTACCAACATTCAGTTGTGTGTAGCAATATTTTTCTGGCACATGCAGATGCTGAGAGTTAGAATTGGGATCAATTCTTTTAACACCATGATCAAGTAGTTAGTTTAGTACCTACATATTTCCACTTATGGAGAGTAACTATCTGGATAAAGTTTTGCACAGTTTCTGGCACTTTCACTTGAGAGGTGCAAAGAAAACTGGAGGGTGGGCATATTGTTATGATAAAATGTAATGGTTCCTATGGATCTATTTCTGATTACTGTTGTTGCTGCTAGGAGACACACTTTCTGACTTAGATTTGGGTGTACAAGGCACAGTTTCAAGGTTTGCAGAGCGCACAAGTCTTGGAAGTGTTGTGAACTGTGAGGAAGATAAGTGATAGACTTCAAGAGGACATAGGCTGCTGGAATGGGAAGGCACATAACTGATGAAATTTAATGCCATAAAATATGAAGTGATTTGGTAAGAAAGGAGGGTGGAGGAACTGAGACACCTTTGTGAATGCATAAATCATTGAAGTTGACAGGGAAGGTTGAGAAAGCAGTTAATGAGACATACAGGATCCTGGGCTTTATAAATAGAGATTTAGAGTACAAAAGCAAGTAAGTTATGGTTAAACTTTTATAAAACACTGGTGGCTTCAATTATTGTGCCAATTCTGGACACCATACTTTAGGAAGGCTGTGAAGGCATTAGAGAGGCTGCAGAAAAAGATTTCGGGGAAATATAGAGATTTCAGTTACATGGACAGATTAGAGAAGCAGCGGCGAAAGTTGAGAGGAGATTTGGTAGAGTTGTTCAACATCCTGAAGGGCCTAGACAGGAGAAGGAGAGAAACTGTTCCCTTTGGCAAAGGGGCCGAGAACCAAAGATCACAAACTTAAGGTGATTGGCAAAATGGTCAAAGACAACATGAGGGGAAAACAAAATTATGCACTGAGTGGTTATGATCTTTAAGCTACTGCCTGATGGGATGGTGAAAGAAGATTGAATTGTGGCTTTCGAAAGGGAATTGGATAAGTACCTGCAGGAAAGGCCTGTGGAATAGTATTAGCTGACTTGCTTTGTTGTGGACTTGATGTGCTGAATGGGTTCTTTCTATGCTGTAACCATTCTGAGATCCTCTTCTTGAGGTAATGCCAGACCTCTGTTTTATACTTTCCTATAGCAGTATGACTTTATTAAAAATTAAGATCCATATTTCACAGCTTCATAGCATAGCTGAACCACGAGGACAAATCAAGATGTAACTCTTAAACTAAATTGATACAAAATTAGCATTTAAAAGCTTGGCACTATAAACTCCCAAGTACCTCCACTATAAAACTGGTATAATTGTACTTGATTCTTGGACATTGCTTTCCAAACATTTTCATATTCAACTAATACACGAGACATTGTGTAAAATGCATGTGGTTCAGGGTGTGTGTTTTTTTTTAAAACGAGGGTAGAGAAATTAAATGCATAAAACACTGACTGGTGAAAAGCTGTGAAGCTTCAAAACATCAATGCACTGAAAAAGAAAATTTGTAACTAGATTCTTTGGGAAGCTTGTGGATAATATTGATTATTAAAACTCCAACATGGTAACTATGCCGTCTCTCTGGCTGCATGCTAAATATAATCTCCACTCTGATACTACCATAGTGCATATTATAATAGCCTTTTCTGCCAGCCACTTCCATTTCTCTCATGTGATGAAAAGGGCTGGCTATAGTACAAAGCTCAGTAGCAAGTTTAAACATTTGAAGTGTCAAACTAAACTATACGGTACAGTGAGTATAAATATGTTGAAATGGAGGATATTTCTCAAAGGACATGGGGAGAAAGCGGAAGCAGGCTATTGAGTTGGATGATCAGCCATGATCTTAATGAATGGTGGAGCAGTCTTGAAGGGCTGAATGGCTTACTCCTGCTTCTATTTTCTATGTACCTCTATGAATTTAGCCTTGGTTCAAACATGGCCAAAAGAGCTGAACTCCCAAGGTGAGGCGAGAATGACTGCCCTTGACATCAAGGCAGTATTTGACAGTGTGGCATCAGGGAGCCCTAGCAAAACTGGAGTCAATGGGAATCAGGGGAAAACTCTCTGCTGGTTGGAGTCATACCTAGCACAAAGAAAGATGGTTGTGGTTGTTGGAGGTCAGTCATCTCAGTTCCAGGACATCACTGCAGGAGTTCCTCAGGGTAGTGTCCTCATTCCAACCATCTTCAACTGCTTCATCAATAACCTTCTTTCCATCATAAGGTCAGAAGCGAGGATGTTCGCTGATGATTGTACAATGTTCAGCACCATTCATGACTCCTCAGATACTGAAGCAGTCCATGTCCAAATGCAGCAAGACCTGAACAATATCCAGGCTTGGGCTGACAAGTGGCAAGTAACATTCGTGCCATATGAGTGTCAGGCAATGACCATCTCCAACAAGAGAGAATCTAACCATCGCCCCTTGATGTTCAATGACATTGCCATCACTGACTCCCCCACGATCAACATCCTGGGGTTACCATTGACCATAAACTGAACTGGACTAGCCATATAAATACTGTGACTAGAAGAGCAGGTCAGAGGCTAGGAATCCTGTGATGAATAACTCACCTCCTGACTCCCCAAAGCCTGTCCACCACCTACAAGGCACAAGTCAGGAGTGTGATGGAATACTCCCAACTTGCAGCTCCATCAATACTCAATAAGCTTGACATTCTCCAGGACAAAGAAGCCCACATGATTGGCACCACATTCACAAACATTCACTCCCTCCACCATCGACGCACAGTAGCAGCAGTGTGTGCCATCTACAAGATGCACTGCAGGAACTCACCAAGACTCCTTCGGTCGCACCTTTCAAACCCAAGATCACTACCATCTAGAAGGACAGAGGCAGCAGATAGATGAGAATACCACCACCACCTAGAAGTTCCCCTCCAAGTCACTCACCATCCTGATTTGGAAATATATCACTGTTCCTTCGCTGTTGCTGGGTGAAAAGTCTGGAACTCCCTTCCTAACAGTACTGTGGGTGTACCTACACCATATGTGCTGCAGCGGTTAAGAAAGCAGCTCACCACCACCTTCTCAAGGGCAACTAGGGATAGGCAATAAATGTTGGCCCAGCCAGTGAAGCCCACATCCTGTAAATGAATTTTAAAAAACTATATAACATGAAAATGAAGGAGATATCAGCTTTAATACCCAGTGCGTGCAGTAGAGTACTGCAATTGGCCTCAGCTTTAGGTTTCAGGATAAAAAAGACAAGATCCTGAATTTTACTCTTGGTGGGTGCCGCGATCAGCAGGCCCTGGACCGGTTGGGAATCTGGCCCCCACCCGCGATTGGTCCACGACTGCAATTTCACACTGGCAGCCCAGTGTGAAACACATCTTGCTAATGGTCAGGAAGGGCCGGGCGGGGGCTTGTCGGGCGCTGGGTCCAATGGCAAACCGGCGGGCATTTTAAAAACGGCATAGGCAGCTCCTTGAAGGCTGCCAGGGAAGAACATATCTTCTGCATTCTGGAGACTGAAGCTATGGCCTCAACTGAAGCTGGAGATGCAGGCGGTAGGGTACGTCAGGTGGGTACTCGACCCCCGGGTTTTCGGACAAGTGCCTCGCGGTCCTCTTGGAGGAGGTGGCTGCCAGGAGGGACACCCTCATCCCCAGAGATGGAAGGAGGAGGCCACTGGACCTGATGAAGAAAGCTTGGAAGGAGGTGGCAGCCGAGGTCAGCAGTCACGACATTGTGCGGTGCACAGGGGTGCGGTACCGTAATAAGTTCAATGACCTGCTGCGCTCAGGAAGGGTGAATACTGTGTTGGTATGGATCAGTGTGGTAAAGTGTTAAGGTCTGGCCATTCCCCCATGGAGCTCATGGGTGTTAGAGTCTGAGTGCCATCTGTCAATGACGCTGGAGCTGGCTGAGGGGGTGAGTCCTGGCTGTTTGGACCGACTGCCATGCAGCTTGAGGGCCATGATTCGGATGTGACCTGCAAGGTGTTCATCAGGTGAGGTTGGCTAGGCTGCAAAGGCACTGCAGGTAAAGAGTGGATTAATCAACGCTCCTCCGTCCTTTCAGGAGAAGATCCATAACAACATAGAGAGGTCACGGACAGGTGGAGGCCCCCCAAACCTCCTAACCCTGACAAGATTTGAGCAGGACACCTTGGAGCTGGAGAGCACCACCCACCTCGGTCAGCTGGTCTTGGAGAGGCAGGGGTGTCAGACAAATGTAAGAGTGCAGTACACAGAGATGAGAGTTTCGGATAGTGCAAACATTCTTGGTTAGTCTCTTCATTGATGGGAGCCTCGAACCTGGAGTCCGCATTGATCATGGAAAGACAATAGCACCATGATGCAGATCTCCATTGTCTCACCAGGAATGCACAGTGGCAGTGTGACAGCTTAAGTTAGTGACAAGTCCTTGCTATCCCTTAGATTCACTAGAAGGCACTCAATCGCAGGATCCCAAAGAACCACCCCTGATGTCAGAGGACCACCGGGCTTCAAAAGCACCTGTGTCACACTTGCTCTCTCAACCCGGCATCAGTGCAGATACCAGCACCTCGGTGGGCTTTAGGTCGTCAGCTAGAATGTCAGTGCACAGCAGTGGGGCACTTCACACTCGCTTGAGGTGCTGGCGGAGGCAGAGAGTGCCCAGGACCAGTTGGAGGACTGCTGGAGACCAGAATGATGCTCAGTTGAAGGCTGATGATGAGCCTCTGGAATCGTCCATTAGGCAGCAGATGCTGGATGTCCAGCGGGATGTATGGAGGATCTGGCAGAGATCCATGAGGGTATGCGGGCCATGGTCTCTGTTGTGGAGGAGTCCAAGCGGAGCATAAGCACTGCGTTGACTTTCATAGCCGATTGCACTGCCTTGTCCATTGAGAGAATGGCAACTCTCATGGAGATGCAGATCCCAAGACAGAATCAGGGGTTCCTGAGGCTGCGCTCAGACCTCCAAGCCCTCACACAAGCAATGACCTCAGGTGGCCAGTGTCAGTGTGGGAGATGGATGAAGCGCCCAGTATCCCTGTCCATCAATGGCGAGCCAGGAGGTCCAGACGACCTCACTTTGACACACGAGCTGCTTGTTGTCCCTGTGGGATCCTCTCAGGGTGCCCTGGATGACAGCAGCAGCTCCTCCGCCCCTCTGCCAGTGACCATGGCATCCGATGAGACTGCGATGACTGGGGAGATGCCAGCCATGGCACTGGCCGCTCCCTCCCAAGCAGGACCAGCAAAGGTTCCACTGACCAGAGCATGACCACCAAGTTCATCAAGGCCAACGAGTCAGCAGGTTCAGCAGGCTGTCTCCAATGCCAGCGAAGAGGAGGGGGCACCAAGACATAGCGCTTGGAAACATAAATTTAAGGCACCATGAGTGCAAGAGGGACCGGTCACAGGTGATCTTCTGCTCTGTAATGTTTTGTTTATGTTTACTGGTGTGGGAATGAACACCAGAGATGGTCATATTATTTTGTTTTGATTGTGAAAATTACATAAATTTTGTTTGTGTCGTAATGGCCTGAGTATGCTTCACTTTTTTTTGGCGCAGGGTACGTCAATATGTAATGCGGGAAGTGACAGGCTCTAAACTTTATTGCAAAAGCACTGAGGGGACTTTGGATTCAAATAATTTCGATTTCAGACATCCTGGGTGGAGGCGGCAGACCTAGCATGAGGTGGGAGCGGTTATTTGGCAGCCTAGCTGAAAGAGCGTTGGATCAAGGCATCCCTGGGTCCCTGCCTCTCTGAAGGATACAATGGCCTCCAAGCCCTCAGCCTTCTCATCACCATGCTCATCTTCTCACTCACTACTGGATTAATCCTCTGTGGCCTGTGGAATTGCATCAAGATCTTCTTCCTCCTGTGGGTCCCGCCCTTGCCAGTGCCAGATTAAGGAGAGCGCAGCATGCAACCATGATCAGTGGATCGTTGTGGGGGGGATTGTAGTGCACCCCCTGAATAGCCCAGGCATCGGAAGCACATCACCAGAAGACCTATGGTCCTCCCTATCGCTGCCCTTGTGGAGACATGAATCCTATTATAACGCTGCTCTGTCTCTGTTCTTGGGTGGCGGAGAGGTATCATAAGCCACCTTTTCAATGGATAGCACTTGTCACCCAGCAGCCATCCAGGTAGTCCAAGGCAGCTAGAGCACTGAATATCCTTGACACCTGGGAGCGTCTCAGGATATAAACATCATGGGAGCTGCCAGGGCACCTTGCACAGGCTTGTAGAACCTGCATCCTGTGGTCACACACTATCTGGACGTTCACGGAGTGGAATCCCTTCTTGTTGACGTAGGCACCTGGCTGATGCGCTGATGCCTTGATGGCCACATGTGTGCAGTCTATTGCACCCTGGATGCGGGGGAATCCAGCAATCGCTGAAAACCCTCTGGCTCGCTCAGCCTAGCTGGCCTCATCTGTCCGGAAATGAATAAATATCATTACCTGCATGAACAGACCTTCTGTCACCATCTTGATGCAACTGTGGACAGCTGATTGGGACACTCCACAAAGATCCCCACTGGCCCCGGAAAGGGCCAGAGGCATAGAAGTTGAGGGCCACTGTGACCTTCAGAGCCACTGGCATGGGGTACCCACCCACACAATTGGAGGTGATCTCAGGCCCATTCATATGACAAATGGAGGTCACAGTATCCCAGAAGAAGCAGAGCCTCCTTCGGCATTGCACCTCAGACATATTGAGATAGCTGCGTCGCTGCCTGCAAATCCTGGCAGCAGGATAGTGAAATCTTCTGCGGCCCCTTCTGCCTTGGACTACCTGCTGGGTCTGCACCCCTTGTGCCTGCGCTTCTCCTCCCACAGGTCGCTCCCCTGGAAGCTGCATTGGGACAGGTGGCCTCCTCTCCCTTCTGCCCCTCTTTTCCTCCTCAGATGAGATGCCTCCAACAGAGAGCACAATCTCCATTCCCAGGCTTACAGAAGCCATCTGATACCTGGAAGGGTCCACACGGTCAAAATCCTCCAGGGGCCTTGATGACTCCAAAGAGTCCTGAAATGAAGCCTAGAAAAGCTAAGAATGAAGCTCAGAACTGAGATGAAGTTGTGAAGTTCAAATAAGCAACCAGCACCAAACTATCTCCTAAACTCCTCGCTACTCATTATGGCAATGCTGCTGATCCTTTTTATCCTACCCTTGGATGAGGTTTTGCAACATGTGGGCTACCATTTGCCTGTTTTGCCCATGTGACAAGCGCAAAATTGCATGGGCAATGTAAAATCGTCATCAATTGGGTTTTTAATGGCCTTAAGTAGCCTTTTAATTGATGGCGGGCGTGGCTCCAACACCCACATGCACCCACCGTCCTGAAGATTGCACGCATGCAGCATGAAGCCAGGATGCTCACCTGACATCTTCTCGCACTATTTTATGCCTGATCGGGCTGGGCATGCAAGGCTTAAAATTATGCCCAAGGTTCTTGTTTCAGGTACTTCCTTCCAGAACTGCATGTGTGCAACATCAACTGATAGACTTAGCTGTGATCTTCCTCATGGTGGAATAGCCATTTCACACTATCTGTTGAGGCTCACACATGAATATTGCCACTTGGAAATCTAGTGTCCACAGAAGCACATTCCCTTGAGGAGCCGAAGCCACCTGGAAAGGAGAAAGCTGGTGAGAACATTAAATTTAAAGAAACTTCTCAAGTTACTGAGCTGCAAATTGAGAAAATTCCTGCTGAATATTCAAATCCACCCTCAAAGAGATAAAACAACATCTTGCTTTACTGCCAAAGTCAAGCACAGGATTCCCCAATGAAAGAAGATTTGTATTCTGAATTCTCTCTTGCCGTGAGTAGGGATGTCAGCAAATAAGGCATTTCACACACAAAGGAGGAGTGTGCAAACAATAAATAGCAGTGGCTCTACATCGGTGAAAGGAGGTAGCAAACACCAAGGGATTCCATCCTTCACACTTTCTTGCACTGATAAACAGGAGGATTCGCCACAATTAAATGGTGAAAAAAAAGTTAAATGCAGGAATTGAAAGTTTAAACAGGAAGCTTAACTTCCCTCTTTTACCCCTTTCAGATTATTGTTGGTGACAGTTTTGTGTAGTGATTATATAAACTTTGTTTAATTTATTTGCAGCCGTGCTCCAAATCTTGTACTGTCTTACATGCATGCCAAGTTGGGAAGCTCGCAAAAGCTGAACAACTACACCACCACCTACAAAAAAAAGCTGACAAATCAAAAGAATAACCCTGAATATTGTCACGACCATGGATCAAATTACTTATGGACATATTGAACTTATAAGTAAGATTTTTTTTAAATGACACACAAGCAAAGCTGGCTGAGACTATAAAGTAACCACTTGGGGTAATTCCTATGTGGATTACACTTGACCAACTAGTTCAGAGAGAATGGAATGTCACAACTGAAAGTTATGACAAGGCCTACTTCAGACAGACATTTCAAAGAAAAAGATGCAATGCAAAAACTGAACCATAATCTCCCGTAGTTGTGGAGATAACAAGTAAAAAAGTTAAATACAGGAATTGAAAGTTTAAACAGGAAGGTTTACTACAATGTGCTTAACTTCCCTCTTTGATACCCCTTTCAGATTATTGTTGGTGACAGTTTTGTGCAGTGATTGTATAAACTTTGTTTAATTTATGTGTAGTCATGCTCCAAAGCTTGTACTCTCTTACATGCATGCCAAGTTGAACTGCAGCACCACCTACAAAAAAAGCTGACAAATCAAAAGAATCACCCTGAATATTGTCATGACCATGGATCATAACCCCAAATTACTTACGGACATATCAAACTGATAAGTAAGATGTTATTTTTAAAATGACATACAAACAAAAGCTGGCTGAGACTGTAAAGAACCAAGGATCTCCAAATCAACTGCTCAACTGCCCAGAGCCAGCTCTACCAGAATCATCCAACTTAATGATTGCAATGTTTCATCACCTAGACCTCATGGACAAGCCAAAGACTGATATGTATATCTTTTAAAATTTATTTCTGGACTCATAGGAATATATGAAATAGGAGTAGGAGTAGGCCACATGGCCCCTTGAGCTTGCTCCACCATTCATTAAGATCATGGCAGATCTGAATGTAAACTCAACTCCATATTCCTGGCTACCCCCAATAATCTTTCACTCTTTTGTTAATCAGGAATCTAACTAGCTCTGCCTTAAAAATATTCAAAGACTCTGCTTCTACCATCTTCTGAGGAAGAGAGTTCCAAAGGCTCACAACCCTGTGAGAGAAAAAAATTCTCCTCATCTGCCTTAAATGAGTGACCCCTTATCTTTAAGCAGTGACCCCTAGTTCTAGATTCTCCCATAAGAGGAAACACCCTCTCCACATCCACCATGCCAAGACCCCTCAGGATCTTAAAGGTTTCAATTAAGTCGCTTCTTGCTCTTCTAAACTCCAGCAGATACAAGTCTAATCTGTCCATCCTTTCCTCATAAGACAGCCGGGCCATTCCTGGTATTAGCCTAATAAACCTTCACTGAACTGCTACTAATGCAATTACATCTTTCTTTAATTAAGAATGCCAGCACTATACATAATACTGTTGTCTCAACAATGCCCTGTACAACTGAAGCATAACCTTCCTACTTTTGTAATCAATTCTCCCCATAATAAATGACAACATTCCATTAGCTTTCCTACTTACCTGCTGTACTTGCATACCAACCTTTTGTGATTCATGCACCCAGATCCCTCTGAATCTCAGAGCTCTGCAATCTCTTACCATTTAGATAATAAACTTCTTTTTTATTCTTTCTGCCAAAATGAATGATTTCACATTTGCCCACATTGTACTCCATTTGCCAGATCTTTGCCCACCCCCTTAAATTATCTCTGTCATTTTGTAACCCCCTTACATCTTCTTCACAATTTACTTTCCTACTTATCTTTGTGTCCTCAGCAAATTTAGCAACCATTCCTTCGGTCCCTTCATCCAAGTCATTTATATGTATTATAAAAAGCTGAAGCTCCAGCACTGATCCCTGTGGCACAGCACACTCACATCCTTCCAACCAGAAAAAGACCCATTTATGCCAACTCTCTGTTCCTTGTTTGCTAGCCAATCTTCTATCCATGCCAATAGGTTACCCCCTATACCATGAACTTTTATTTTCTGCAATAACCTTTGATGTGGCATTTGGTCAAATGCCTTCTGGAAATCTAAGTACAGTACATCCACGGTTCCCCTTTATCCACACATGTTACACTACAAAGAACTCTAATAAATTGATTAAACATTATTTCCCTTTTACAAAACCATGTTGACTCTACCTGATTGCCTCTTGAATTTTTCTAAATTCCCTGCTATAACATCTTTAACAATAGCTTCTAACATTTTCCCTATGACAGATCTTAGGCTAACTGGCCTATATTTTTTTGCTTTCTGTCTCCCTCCCTTTTTGAATAAAGGAGTTATAGTTGCTATTTTCCAATCAAATGGAACCTTCCCTGAATCTAGGGCATTTTGGAAAATTAAAACCAATGCATCAACTACCTCACTAGCCACTTCTATCAAGACCTTAGGGTGAAGCAAGACCTTAGGGTGAAGTCTATCCGGAGCTGGCGATTTATCAGCCCGCAGCCCCAACAATTTGCTTAATACCACTTCCCTGGTGATTATAATTTTCCCGCGTTCCTCCCTCCCTTCCATTTCCTGATTTACAGCTATTTCCAGGATGTTACTTTTGTCCTTTATAGTGAAGGCTGAAGCAAAATACTTGTTTAATTCATCCGCCGTCTCCCTACTATCCATTATCAATTACCCAGACGCACTTTCTATAGGACCAACACTCACTTTGTTAATTCTTTTCTTATTTAATTATCTATGGAAATTCTTACTATCTGTCTTTATAGTATTAGCTAGCTTTCTCTCATACTCTAATTTTCCCCTTTTTATTAATCTTTTTGTCATTCTTTGCTGTTCTTTATATTCTTTTCAATCTTCTGACCTGTCCCCATCTTTGCGTAATTATATGCTTTTTCTTTAAGTTTGATACTGTCTTTATCTTTTTAGTTTTCCATGGATGGTGGGCCCTCCCCTTGTAATCTTTCTTTCTCATTGGAATGTATATATTCTGTATATTCTGAAGTATCCTTTTAAATGTCTGCCACCGGACCTGTATTGACATATCCCTTAACTTCATTTGCCAGTTCACTGTATCTAGTTCCACATTCATGCCCTCATAATTGTCCTTATTTAAGATTATAATACTAGTCTTGGATGCAATCATTTCTCCCTCAAAATGAATGTAAAATTCAATCATGTCATGATTGCTGCTACTTAAGGGTGCCTTCAATAGGAGGTTATCAATTAATACTATATCATTGCTCAATACCAGGTCTAGCATAGCCTGTTCTCTGGTTGGCTCCAGAATGTACTGTTCCACAAAACTATCCTGAAAACATTCTATGAACTCTACATCTACACTACCTTTGCCCATTTGATTTTTCCAGTCTGTATATAGATTAAAATCCTCTTGATTATTGTTGTGCCTTTCTGGCAAGCTCCCATTATCTCTTCTTTTATACTCTGCCCTACCGTGTAGTTACAACTAGGGACCCTGTACACCACTTCCACAAAGGACTTCTTGCCTTTATCATTTCTCATCCCAACCCAAACCTGGTTTCCTGAACTTAGGTCATCCCTCTCTAATGCGCTAGTACAATCATCAATTAACAGAGCTACACCTCCAACTTTTCCTAACTTCCTGTCCTTCCTAAATGTCACATATCCTTCAATATTCAGGTCCCAATCTATGTCATCCTGCAGCCATGCCTCTGCAATAGCTATCATATCATAGTTATTTATTTCTATTTGTGCTTATCAGTTCATCTATTTTGTTTTGAATGTTACATGCTTTTCAATACAGACCCTTTAGTTTTATCCGTTTATTAATTTTGTAGCATCTAGCCTTATCTGCTGATTTACTCTTAGATTTATACTCTCTATCCCTTCCTATATTAACACCTGTCTCTCTTGCCTTGTCTCTATTCTTTGGTTTACCACATCTTTCCAAATTTGATCCTTTGTCCTCACTATTCAGTTTAAAACTCTCCCTACTTCCCTAGTTAAGCAGCTCACAAGGAGACCAGCATGGTTCAGGTGTAGACCATCTCAATGGTACAGATCCCACTTTCCCCAATACTGGTGCCAGTGCACCACAAACCGGAACCCACTTCTTTCACACCAGTCTTTGAGCCACACATTCATTTCTCTAATCTTACTTGTCCTGTGCCAATTTGCACGTGGCTCAGGTAATGATCCAGAAATTATTACCTTTGAGGTTCTGTTTCTTAATTTGGTGTCTAGCTCGTCATACTGACTATGCAAAGCCTCCCTCCTCATCCTGCCTATGTCATTGGTACCTACACAGACACTGGATCCTCACCTCCCACTGTAAGTTCCTCTCTAGCCCTGAGCAGATGTCCTGAACTCTGGCACTGAGCAAGCAACATACCCATCAGGACTCTCGCTTATTTAATTATATTAATCACTTATTTGTGTTACTTTCTTTATATTTTATTAACTTTACCACCAAATTGTGTACTATTTTAAACATTAGGAATAGAATAGAATTTACCTGTTTACCAGATACTCACCTAACAGCTAGCTCCTTTCCCTGTAGTAGAGCAAGAACCAATTTTAATGGGGTGAGAATGATAGAAAGAGGAAACGAACAACTCCTTCTCCCAACTCCCCTCTCATCAAACTCCAAGTCTTCACTCAGTTAGCTCAGCTGTACTCTTTTTGACTTAGCTGCACTAAAGAACCCTGAATTATAGTAAATTGAACTGGTGCCACAGTAACCAGATTCAACCAGTTAGCTAATTTAGTACTCAGCTCCTACACCTGAGAGTGAGTTTACCCTGTCTAAACTGCAAGAAAGAAAGAACTTAGCCTGCTTACACAGTACTTTCCAGTTACTGCTAATTACAGACTAGATTAGATTTTAAGTGCAAAATTTAAGAACAAAATTAACATTTAAAACTCTTCTCTCACCAAATTCTAAGGGCAGAATTTTCTGCCTGTCAGGTGGGTGGGCCTGACCCAATCTCCGGCAGGCGTGGAGCCAATCCCCGCCAGCGAAGCGGGCTGCACCGCCATTTTATGTGGGCGGGCCAATTAAGGCCCACCCAGTGTGATGTCCGGCAGGAAACGTTATGCACTCCTTGTGCAGGCAGGGTGGAATTCCTTAAAAGCGAGAGTGCGCTCTTTCGTGCATGTGCACAAAAGAGCTCACATCTCCCTGGGGCTAAGTGCAGCCTCAGGGAGATCGTGTGGACTTTGAAAAACATTAAAAATAGAAAAAAAAATCCCTTACATGTGCCTGTGACATTGTCACATGAGTTGGGACATGTTCATAATTTACGGAATAACTTTATTAAAATTTTTAAAACCCTGCAGGAAACCTTATCCCGCCGCTGGGTGGGGTGAGGTTTCATGTTTTCTCTATTTGCTGCCAGGGCTCCTGGCCTATCCGCCAACCTTAAGATTGGACGGGCAGGTCCTTTAATTGGTTAAATGATCCTGTCAATGGCCTTAATTGGCCATTGACAGGTCGGCGGGCCAGTAGCTGATTTTGCTGTGCCCCCTCCTTCCTGAAAACTTAAACGGGGCAGGATGACGTCGGGGTGGGGTGGGGGGCGTTGGCGAGCAGGCCCTGCCCCCTGCTCATCAACGGCAAAATTCTGCCCTAAGTCTTCACTCAATTATTCAGCAACACTTCATTTGTAACTCACTTCTCATTTCTAATCTGTGTGTATGTATGTTTTGTTTTCATTATTTTTTTCTCATGTTTTAGTAAAAGTAACTAATAAACTCACTTTTTCTTTAACTCAAGGAAGTCTGGTTAACTTGGCTCCTTTTGACATTCTGACAATGTGATAAGTTTTTGACTTCGCCTGCTGGTCAGCAATCTGACTGAGTGGATCTCCTGCCTTTTATAGATCCTGCCTAATTCTCATTGCATTGATTTCAATGGAACTAAATTTAGGTGGGCTATATTAATTGCAGGTAATCTACTAAACCAGATCATCATCCAGGCGACTGCAATGGGACATGGGCTCATCATAACTTAATCTGCAGGTGTATACAACGTCGCAGCCCTAGTGTACCCAAAGTTTCAACATACCTGTTGCAAAGGAGAATATCTGAAATGTACAAAAGCACCATTTTCAGCAGTGATGAACTTTAAAATTCTTGAAGTAGTAATAGGAACACTGAAAGCTACAGATTTATTGTCTACCTGTCTCACCAGAAAATTTTGTACTTTAATTATTCATCATTTTAGAGCCAATTGATACAATTCTGTCTTTCAAGCCAAAGGTAATATTTAAAAACCTGTGGTCCGTTCAGGATACATAAAACAATAGTATTCCAAAAGACATCAATGCAGCTTTACAACTTTACTTCCTTTCTTTGAGCCTACTTTAACAAGACTTTAGGGTTGGCTTTGATTGTCACTCGATTGAAGAAATTTAACCCCAGATTCATCATGTTAATTTGTGATCTGAAACATTTAATGGAGCTGCAATAATCCCAACTGGAAATGCATATTACATTGACAGGACAAAGCTTGCTCAATGTCACATCAGTCCCTATGCCAGGCCCCTGGGCAGCCAGATTCAGGGAAAAGATTACTCAGCTGAGGGTATGCTAATTCAAGTATTTTAAGTAAATAATTTTTAATTTTAAATAGCTTCAGAAAAGGAATTGGTATTGGAAGCTAGTTCTGGCAAAATGTCACACTGAAACATTGGCTTGTCTTTCCCATTTTCCAATCCTTTTGAAGCTGCTGTGAGTTCAAACAATTTTGTTTTTAAAAGCCTCCATATCTCACTAACATTTCAGGCTGATGAGGTTTCATCAGAACAGTTCTTTCTGATGAAGGGTCATTGACCTGAGATGTTAACTGTTTCTCTATCCACAGATTCTGCAAGACCTGTTGAGCATTGATATTTCCGCTTCACTGTGTTAGCTGGGGCTGAGTTTGTAGTTCTCTCACCTCTGAGTCACAAGGTGTTGGGTTTAAGTTTAAGTCGAATAACAAAGTCAAAGCTGACTTTCCAGTCCACTACTGATGAAATGCTGCACTCGGAGGTGCTGTCTTTTGGATGACACATTGGGCAGAATTTTGTCCTCGTCGGGCAGGATCGGCGAGGGTGAACGGGAATGGTCAGGGCCGGATGACAATTTCACATTGGCCCGCCAGCATGTAACACGTGCTTCAGTGCTCAGCACTGCCTGTGTGGGGGGAGGGGGGAGGAGGGCGAGCGCACAAGATGAAGATATATTTTTAAAAAAAGAATTTTAAGGTGTTAAAAAACATGTCCTCTCATGAGCAGGGACATGTTAGAAATTAGGATGAAATTTTTAAATTTTTTTAAATGACAGATCAAAACCTCATCCCGCCCGTGGATGAGGTTTCGCAAAAAATGCAAGGGCCACTTGGCCTTTTCACCTGCCAGCCAACCGTAAGGTTGGGCAGGCACAAAAAATGTAATTCAATTACATTGTTAATGGCCTTACCAGGCCTTTTAATTGTCGGCGGGCGCGTTGCTGACTCCCACACGCGCTCGCTGACCGAAATATCACGCGAGTGCACAACGACGCTGGGACGTTCGCCCAACGCCATCGTGTGTCATTTTATGCTCATTCAGGTCGGGTGCGTACCCGTCTGACGAGCTAAACATTCTGGCCATTAAATCGATACCCCATCTCCCTGCTTGGGTGGCTGCAAAAGATTCCATGGCATTATTTTGAACAATAGCAGTCACATGAGGGGACATGTTTTTCATCATTTTATAATTCTTTATTTTCATTTTTTATATCTTCAGCTCCCTGAGGTAGCTTTGTGCGCCAGGGAGCTTTTCCTGCGCGCACCTGCATGCTTGCATGAAGTTGCGGGCTCACCATCCTCCCCATCCCCACACAGGCAGTGCTGAGCACTGCCACGTGTGTTTCATGCTGGGTGGCCCACCAGCGTGAAATTGCGGTCTAGCCATGATTGCGGGCAGCGGTTGTCTTCCTGACCCCACCAACGAGGACAAAATTCTGCCCCAGGTATTTTACTTAAGGCAGCATCTATTGATGCTGCAACAGGGGAGCACTTCCTGCCCATGCGCAGGTGCAGTCAATGATATCATAATCAGAAACATCCTGCCTAGCTGGATAAAGGAATTGGTTTCCTAATTCTTTAAAGATAAAATAAAAAATAATCATTGGGAGAAATAAGAGTGCAGTAGAATTACATTTAAAAATAAATAATGAAGTAAGAAAGCTATTTAAAAATCAGTAAAAAACAAATCTTGGGCCTGAATCTTCTATTCAGCGTGTTGAGGCGGAGGTGTGAATGACGCGGAGGTGGTAACGTCGGATGTGCATCCTGACTTCACTGCACATCATTCCGATCATCAGTTCAGCAGGCGCGCACCAGAGTCGGCTGCGCACCTGCCAAACTGTCAAAAGCCTATTAAGGCCCTTGTTAAACTAGTTGAGGTAGTTGTCTGGGCTGATGCTTGGCCTAAATAGCCAAGTGTTATGGTACTGGGTTTGTAACCCTGAGATCAAGAGTTCAAATCTCACAATGGTAAACTATGAAACAATGTAACTTCATCTGAAACAGATGGAAACAGGTTTGTACTCGAAAGAGTTACATATCACCAGAGGCCCCTAGCACTACTTCATCTTGAAAACCATAACTTCAATTCTGTTCAAATCCATTTAAAAGATTATCAAGAGTTCAATTAATCACATTTTGATTTAAAGTTTGTAAGTTTCCTTTAAACTTTTTTCTTGGTTTTACAGCTGACCTGAATTAGGGTCTGTGCCTGATTTATCCCAATTTTGTTGATTTGGTTTTCATTTAAAAGATTATCAAGAGTTCAAATCTCACAATGGCAAACTATGAAACAATGTAACTTCATCTGAAACAGATGGAAACGGGTTTGTACTCGAAAGAGTTACTTGTCTGGGCTGCCTATCCAACCTTAAGGCCTAAATAGCCAAATGGTTATGGTACTGGGTTTGTAACCCCAAGATCAAGAGTTCAAATCTTACAATAGCAAACTATGAAACAATGTAACTTCATCTGAAACAGATGGAAATGGGTTTGTACTCAAAAAAGCTGATGCTTGGCCTAAATAGCCAAGTGGTTATGGTACTGGGTTTATAACCCTAAGATTAAGAGTTCAAATCTCACAATAGGAAACAATGTAACTTCATCTGAAACAGATGGGAACGGGTTTGTACTCGAAAGAGTTACTTGTCTGGGCTGATGCTTGGCCTAAATAGTCAAATGGTTATGGTACTGGGTTTGTAACCCCAAGAACAAGAGTTCAAATCTCACAATGGCAAACTATGATACAATGTAACTTCATCTGAAACAGATGGAAACGGGTTTGTACTCGAAAGAGTTACTTGTCTGGGCTGCCTGTCCAACCTTAAGGTTGGCGGGCAGGCGGCCTTTGCATTTTTCATGGAACCTCATCCACGGGCAGGATGAGGTTTCATGAAGGGTTTATAAGTTTAATGAAAATTTTTATTAAAATTCATTGACATGTCCCAGCTCATGTGACAGTGTCACATGAGGGGACATGTCTGAAAATTTAAAAAAAAATTCTTTTATTCAACTTTTTATAATCAAAGTAATCTCCCTGATGCAGCTCCGTGCCTCAGGGAGATTTCTGTGCTCTTTCGTGCACATGCGCAGGCCCCAACTCTCCCTCCTCCCCCTGCCCATACAGAGAGTGCGGATCTCTTCCGGGTGCATATGACACTGGGTGGGCATTAATTGGCCCACCCATGCAAAATGGCAGCGCGCAGCCAATTGCGGGCGATGATTAGCTGCGCGCCCGCTCCCGAGCTGCCTGTCTGCCCGACAGGGAGAAAATTCTCCGCATGGAACAAACCCAGATCAATCTTGGATTCTAGCAAAGAGGATTTTGGCTGGTACTGGCAAAGAGGGATCTCAACTTCGTCTCAGACTTCCAATTTACAATCCTTTAACAAGTTGATAAAAATCAATAAGAAACATATTTTAAATAAAATAATTTTTTAAGAAAAACTTTACCATGAACCTACCACCCTGGGATTAGGAATCCCATTATTTACCAACTGAGCTAACCAGATTGTGTAGGGATTCCAGCCACACTATCTTTCCAACTTGTTCACCAGCTTTATAAAGCTTTGCGCATTCCACGGTTAGATAAATGACTGCTTAGTAAATTTCAGAGATAACATGTCCATGTAGTTGAATTAAATTCATATAGTATTTACTGCACAATTTAGGAAACCATGTGCTGTTAAGGTGGGGAGAATTTATTTTTACCTAGAATGCCCAATAAATCAGCAGAAAAACATTGTTTAAAACCTGGCAGTTGACATTCCATTTACTTGGTTAAAGGGTTGAGATTAGGGAAGAGTATTCAGGCAAGAATTCAGCTCTTCTGTTCATATATTCACTTACTGAGTTTTATTTCACTGGCATCTGCTACTTTTATTGGACTTGCACTGCATTGGTGCCTGCCCAGTTTTTCTCGCTATTATCCATATTCACCTGGGGGAGAATTTTCTCCCCATCTTGCGGGCTGGGTGGCAACGGGCGCGGGTGGGCATTCAGCCAATCGCCGCCTGCGATCGGCTGCACACCACCATTTTACCATTAAGGCCTGCCCAGCGTGATGCGCAACCAGAAGCGCTGACCGCTCCCTGTGCGGGCAGTGGGGAGGAGGGAGAGTCTGGGCCTACGCAGTTTCATGCATGCGCAGAAATCTCCCTGAGGCACAGAGCTGCATCAGGGAGATTAATTTCATTATGAAAAATGGAAAAAAAGAATTAAAAAAATTACTCAGACACGTCCCCTCGTGTGACAGTGTCATGTGAGCTGGGACATGTTTATGTATTTCAATAAAATTTTTTATTTAATTTATAAAGCCTCCACGAAAGCTCATCCCACCCGAGGATGAGATTTCATGAGAAATTCAAAGGCCGCCTCGGCTCTTCGCCTGCCTGCCAACCTTAAGGTTGGACAGGCAGCCCTGTTAATGATTTCAATTGGTTTTTAAATGGCCTTAACAGTATTTTGACAGTTCAGCAGGCAAGCAGCCAACTCCCATGCGCTCTCATTGAACTGAAGATTGGAATGATGCGCGATGACATCAGGACGCATGCCCGATGTCACCGTGCGTCATTTTACGTGTTGGCAAGTGGGGTCCACCACTGCACGCTGACCAGAAGATTCAGGCCCTGGTTATAATTGGAATTCAAGCCACATGTTATTTACTTTCAAGAAAACATATCAGGTTAAAAGAGCAGTTGTGCCCAAGACCAAGGGAAACTGCATGCACTGGCAGTCGTAGTGTGGCCATAGTTCCCAACACCTGGCTAGTTGGCCATTAGGAGTTACAGTGTTTATGTAAATAATGGAAGAGAGAATGTCACCACGCAGGGATTCTATGCTGGGGAATCCTATTGCATGCAATAGAACAATATGGAAATGAGCATAAACGAAAAGCTCAATTGGCCAAGAAGGGAGCCCAGAGAAAAGAGAGGCCAGCAGATCGTGCATCTTCTCAGCCCATTGACTTCCTCTGCAGCAAATGTGACAGAGACTGCCATGCCAGAGTGGGGCTCCTGAGCCACATCAGGTGATGCTTAACACAGAGTTGTTCACCAATGCGTAAACCATCATCTTGTGAGACAGAAGGTTTGCCACCAGAGAACAAAACAGGTTTTTAAACACAATGGAGAGGAAATTTGTCCTGAGCATTTGCACAAAATGTATAATAGAGAATTGGAAAGAGGGAGTAAAAATCTCTATTTTGCAGTCAATGGGGAAAAAAATCAACGTTTTCCCATATTACATAACCACCAAGACAAATTTAAACTCTTAGAATTCTATTGAGGGATGAGGGATTTGTGTTTGCATATTTTGAGGGTGGAATAATTTATGTTTTCAAACCATGCTTTAAATCAAAAAATGATTTTTGAATTTATTTGCTGGAAATCCTAACTGATTATTTTTGAACAAGTCTGATACCAGATTCCAGTAGCTTGGGATCATAGTTAAAGATGGCTGCACATTTGAATCAATGTACATTCTACATTACAACACTATTGAAATGGAGACAACCTGTCTGCAAAGTTGCAATTGCCTTGAAAGAGGTGAATGAGGGCCATCTCCCCTACCCCATTAGTAAAGCATCTAGACAATCACCTGGGTACTCAACAGGATGAAGAAAATTCATTAGACATAATCAATTGGATAATGGGACCTTGGCTGAGGAATTCCCAGCCATTATTTAATCACAAGGTAAATGGAATATACTAGCCATGACCAGATTTGCGTCACTGGACAGTTGTGGAGAGCAGGTCTTGTAACAAGTCATCCATTTTAATGCATAAAGCACCTGCTTTCTCTGCAGAACAGGACAAGAAACTGAGATGCTAAAGGAACAAGAATCTGAGTAGGAACCTTCCCTCTCTCCCTCTCCACCCAACTGGCAAGTTTTGAACCTTGCCTGCAGATTTTGACTGCACAGACAGAAATTTTATAAAGAACTCAGCCCAGCACTGATGTGTCCAGAAAAACAGATAAATTGTCAGTCTATAGCTTTAAAATGTTCTACTGCCAAAAACATCAGGACTACTGACTGTTCTAGGGTGTTGGCTGCCATTCAGTAGGTCTTACTGAAGTCTTCATAGTCTTAAGTAGGTTAACTGTGTGTGTTAACTACAAGAACCATGTACATATATACAGCAAAGGGTTCAAGCTAGGAGCTCTCTCCATGCTTGTTTGTGTACACAGCTCTGTCCAAAACTAGACTCTCCCCTAGGTGTGAGCCATGTGTTCTCTTACGTCACTGTGTGGGTGGTACTGTACTCAGTTCCATGTTAGCCCTATTTTGCCAGAACCATTGTTACTACCCCATCTCCCCCTTCTAGTCTCTAAGTTCATAGGTTCAGGTGGTCTGGAGGCCTATGGCATTTCCAGATCTCATTCACACTATTGTTGGAGGAGTGATAGCCTTTGTCATTGCACATAGACTCTGTTGATTTGGAGGTTGTTCTGGCATCCAGGTATCTTTTTATTCTCCTTTTCCATTCCTTGGTATTGAACCGCCTTTTGTCAATTTGGCAGTTGTGGTGAGAAGTGGTTGTTGTTCCATCCCATTTTTGTGGGGTGAATGAACATTGTGCTCATCTTCATGTTGTTTTTTCCCTCTTCTTTCCTCATGTGGTTTGTTAAGATTGTCCTCTGTTATGAGGATGTGGCTTTTTAGTAAGATCACCTTTGCATTTGCCTGTGTGGTGTGCTGTCGGCAATGGACAGCTGTTACTTGGTTCCAGCACTGTCTGTGGCACTATCATGCTCGCCAAGAGTTGCAGCATTTGTCCTGTGGTCACAGTGCTGACCTCATCAACAGTTGTAGGAGCCGGAGGTTGAGTCTCTTCTGGTTGTTTTTTGCTGCACTGGAGGCATCGTGGTAACCTTCTGAGTGGTTGGCTGGTCAGACCAATAAGGACTTTCTGACACCTGAAACGAAAATGCACAAACTTGCTCTGCAAAGAGAGAAGACAGTTCAAAGCTGAAGTCCCAGTAAGGATACTCTTTCTTCTTTATGCTCCAGAGAACTTGCAGTTCTGTATAATTTACAATGGCGTTTGTCTTGACATCTTCTGCCGTTTTGAGGAGATTCAGAGCTACAAGAGAGAAAAAGACCAGTTATGGACAACATACATCAGCTTAAAAATTTGTTTGCTACCATACCTTAGTGGTTCCAACATCGTATCTATGACTAGAAGTTGGATCCCTCTGGGCCCATAGAGTGGGCGAGCCTGTTGATCAGAGCCAGAGGTCTCTCAGCCATGGTTCTTTGTCCAATAAGACTGTAAAATTGACTCCCATGTCCAATTTAAAGTTTGTGAGATGGCCGTCAACGGAAATGTCCACATTCCAATATGAAAATCCAGGATCTTTGACCTGACCAAAGAAGCATGGCTGTGTGCCCTCTTGGTGTGCAGTCTCGACCTCATGAATCATCTTTGGGTCTGCTGTGCATTTAGATGCTTTGACCTTGCACAGTTTGCTGAATTGTCCAATTCTGTTACATTGAAAGCATTGGGCTCAAATTGCAGGACATTGATCTCGCCTGTGCTCTGCACTTTGCTCCACAGTGAGAGCTTGGTTATTCTACTGGTCGGTAAGGGTATTGCTTCCTTTGGCCTGGAGTGTCCCTGTTTCTGTATTGTTTAACTAACTGGACTGCAGGATTTTCTTTGTAAAATGGTTTACTTTCTCCTCTTAAAATGGACCTGTGCTGCACATGAAGTTCAGACTGTCTAATAAACTGGATAGCTTTCTCAAGGGTTAGATCTTCCTTCACTTGCAGCTTATCTGAGAGTGCGTTGTCTGCTACTCCTATAGCTATTCTATCGCTGATGAGTTCAGACGCTAGGCCTCCATATTCACAGCCTTTGGACATCCTGTACAAATCATGAATGAATGAATTGACAGACTTTCCTGGCTGCTGGACACACTTATTAAATTTAGCCTTTTCAAGGATGTTGTTACTTCCTAGGTTAACATAAATGTCAAATGATCTTAGCACTTCTACAAACTTAGCAGATGATTCAGTGGTTCTTTGTCTATCAATAATGTTGTTCATCACTAGGCCTACCGAGTAAAACAGTGTGTTATTTTGTTCCGTCTCTGTCTTTTTATGCAGACCTGAAGCAATCATGTGTCTCAGGAAACTTTTTCTCCAAAGTCCCCAATTGTGTTATATACCTGGGCCTTAGATAAGTCCAAAT
This sequence comes from Carcharodon carcharias, assembly GCF_017639515.1. Taxonomy (NCBI): domain Eukaryota; kingdom Metazoa; phylum Chordata; class Chondrichthyes; order Lamniformes; family Lamnidae; genus Carcharodon; species Carcharodon carcharias. The sequence goes on along the minus strand of NC_054474.1, from coordinate 71,081,563 downwards.
TGACCTGGAAGAGTGGATTTCTGATCCATGGTTAAAAAGTTTTAAAGTGTAGGTTCAGCTTTAAGAAGTTGCTGAAATTCAAGATGGTGCTTGTCGGTTTTGGCGGGCTTCTACTGCAATGGTGTTCGTGCTCATCGTTTAAAAAATTTTAAACAATGGCTGCTTGAATCAACTGGTTGCAGACTTCTCCATTTCAGCACTATGTTTTAGGGTCACGAAAGTGGCCAAACATGGCTTTTGGTGGTTTTTAAAGCTGATTTTTTAGTCCCGATTCTTCCGAATTAATTAATCAACTTCTTTTCTTCTTGAAGCAAGCTCAGACACCACATGTTCAGGCTCCAACTCAGGAATCTGGCCTTTCTGAGGGAGTTTTTAAACAACAATTTCTGACCACAACTATTTAAAAGTTGGATCTCTTTCCTGGAATTTAGCTCACCCCTGCTAGGTCTGCAGTCCAGGAACTGAAGCTGGACCTCCAAAGGACCCCACAGAGTCCTCCACTGCACCAAGGAATTTCAAATTCTTGCCTTCAGCTTCCAAGAGTTTCTTTGGAGTTTTTGCCTGGCCATTTTCTTCTATGCATCTGCTTCTTCAGCTTCTCATCAGGTCAGAATGCTTCAAATTTTTCTTTAGTCTTGCAGGATTTCAGTTTTTCTCTGTACTTTTTGCGAGGTTTTGGGTTTTTCCATTCAGTGCCACCATGTTGTAGGGTGTTAGATACCATTTGGTAGATCTTAATAATAGTTTTAAGTAGGTTAACTGTATATTTATTAACTACAAGAACTATGTACATATATACGGTGAAGGGTTCAAGCTAGGAGCTCTCTTCATGCTTGCTTGTGCACACGGTTCTGTCCAAAACTAGACTGAACCCTAGTTGTGGGTCATGTGTTCTCTTACATCACTGTGTGGGTGGTACTGAACTCAGTCCCACATTAACCCTATATATGCCAGACCCTTATACTGCACCAACTTCAGCCTGAAACCAGCCTAGTCACCAAACTTCGAGAGTCGTATAACCCTTTAATTGTACTGGACTCTAAATTACTTAATCTATCCTCCTGACTCTGTACTCTATTTGCGTGTGTGTGTATGCGTGTGTGCGTGTATGTGTGTTTGAACTTCTAGTGTGAATGTGAAAGTCAAAGCGTTTTTATTATTTTCTTAGACCGTGTTAAAAACAATAAAGCTATTCTCTTTTCTTTTTAAAAACTCAAGAAAACCTGCCTGATCGTGTATTTTATGGTTATTGCACATAAACAGTTAAGCACTCACCAAATTGGCAAATCTATCGTTCTTGTAAAAAAAACCTGTTGCGGTCAAACAAAGAGAAGAAAAAGTGGGGAGCCTTCGACCCTTCCTCACCTGATTGTAGCGTGCACGAAATGAGTATCCAGCTCAGGCCTGTGATATGGAGGCCGTGTTTACCTGCCAAGTACAGTGTCTCATTTAATGGATTGAACTGTTTGTCCATCGCCTTCCTGACAAACTTGGTCGGTGCTAGGTATTAACGCATTCCTTTCTGCAGCACACCACAGCTTTGTGCTCTTTAAGCCTGGAATGCTCTTGAGAGATGCTGCCAAATGAGATCTCACAAGTTTTCAGTGGGGAATTAATGAGCATTCCTTTACAAGGGAGGTGGAGAATGAGAGGAGCAGAATCTCCTGAGCAGTCAGAGGTCTCGGCATTCTCACTTTGATTTGTTGTTTATCCTACATGTGAGACAGCGTTCCCCCATTCTCAGTCTGCTGAGCCATGACTGAGTAAACTTGCCATTCAACTGAGTCAAGAAAAGATTATGTTGATTAGCTTAAGCAGTATGCTCTTCACTTCAGAGCAACTTAGAATGCAGGTCTGAACACCAGAAAATTGAGGTATGCTTGTTTGTTCTCACACATAAACTCTGTGTTATGCAACCTAGTCCTGAATTTTTGGTAATTAATACCTACCTTGTGTATCTCATTTTCTTGTTTCTTCTATCTTTCTGGTTTTCACTCTCTCACATTTCCATGCTAAATAATGGAGATGCAGTCTTGAAATGTAACATTACACCATAAAATTTTAGGGCAGAATTTTGCCCTTGGCGGGCGAGCTTGGTGGGGGCGGGCGGGGGTTGTTGGGAAGCCGATTGTTGCTCACGATTGGCACAGCACCGTGATTTCACACTGGCGGGCCAATTAAGGCCCGCCCAGCGTGAAATGTGAGCGGCAGCGCTGAGCGCTGCCTTTGAGGGAGGGGGGAGGAGCATGAGCCGACCGAGTGCGAACTTTGCGCATGCGCGTGAGTGAGTGCTTCATAATCTCCCTGAGGCACAGAGCTGCCTCAGGGAAATAAAGAGAGCAGATAAAGAGATATAAAAAGAATTTTAAAAATAAAAATATAATAAAACATGTCCCCTCATGTGATTCTGTGGCAATCCTGGGGACTCCAAGTAAACAAGGTTTCTGCCAATTCTCCACTAAAATTGCACAAGCTACATATACAAGGTGCATGTTATTAATGCAAAATTAAAGCTTTTATTTTATTTTTATTTGTTTTTGGAAACCTCATTCCGCCTGTCCAAAAAAATGCAAAGGCTGCTTGGCCTTTTTCACCTGCCTGCCAACCATTAGGTTGGACGGGCAGCGAAAAATTTAATTTAATTGATAACCTTAATGCCCTTAACAGGCCTTTTAATTGTCGGCGGGCACGCTACTGGCTCCAACACACGCCCGCTGATCAAATTATTGCACAACTGCGCATTGACACCGGCACGCTCGGCTGACGTCAACACACGTCATTTCGCGCTCGAGCAGGTCGGGCACGCGGCAGCCTGCTGAGCTAAAATTTCGGCCCTTAAAGTGCAACACTGCCAGGAATTTCTTTGTGGATCCTCCCAAACCAGCTTGTGCAATTTTAGTGGAGAATTGGCAGAAACCTTATTTACTTGGAGTCCCCAGGATTGCCACTGATTTCCGCTGAAATTACAGAAGCTGATAGTTACTGCCCCAGAGAAAAGTCCAGTGTACATATTTAACTAAACCAATGCCCAGCAGTGACAGGTGCATGAGATAGAGCCTCTGAATCACAAGTCTGAACAATTTCTAATTTGTTTATGGGATGACAGCGACGCTCGCATGACCAGCATTTGTTGCCCAATGCTAAATGGTCAGCTGCCTTCTTGAACTGCCGTTGTTCATGGGGAAACTGAGTGGCTTGTTAGCCCATTTCAGAGGACTCAGGATATTGGTGAGCCAATACGACAATTAAATTGATTCATGGCCATTTTAACTGACATGGGATGATATAAACTCCTGCTCTAAATTATTGAACCAGGTCTCTGGATTACAAATCTAGTAACATAACCGCCACATTATCATATCCTTTTGTTCCTATATTCTGAATGCTGGGTGCTTGTGGCATAAAGCGATCCATGTTGAAATATAATGAAAAAATAATCTCTAAATATACTGGAAGCTCCAAAGACCTGTGGGTTTAAGGTGGATTAAAGGTCTCCAATGTAGCTGAAGCTGGAATAACTTTCCAATCAGACTTTAGACAATCAAATATTGAGCATTTAACAGATAATTCCCCCTTGCTGATCCATCCTTGCAAACAGATACACCTGCTACATGCATTCAGTACAATAGATGTGAGTCAGTTGGAAATAACAGGATTTGGACAGGTAATGTCATTCCTCAGTATCTCCTCATTTTCTTCTGTGCACCAGGAGGTGGGTGGACATTTTTCATGCCTAACCCATTCTCTCTCCTTGCAGTGGAATTTCATACAACAGCAAAAAAGTTGTGGAAAGGAAGCCTCCCCAATTTCCACCCCATTCATCCAGTAGTACCTGCAGCATGGCTAGGGGAATGATAACATAATGGTAATGTTACTGGCCCAGTAATCCAGTAGTCTGGAATAATGCATTAGAGGAACGAGTTCAAAACTGATAGCTGCTGGAGTTTGAAAACCCACTTGTTTCACTAATGCACCTTTCTTATCAAATAGCAGAGCAGGCTCAAGGGGCTGAATGGCCTACTCCTGTTCCTATCATATGTTTAGGGAAGGAAACCTGCTGTCCTCACCTGGTCTGGTCCATATGTAACTCCAGTCCCGCCATGTGGTTGACTCTGTCTGACAAGGCATTTAGTTGTATCAAACTCACTCTGTGGTCTGCAATGGATAAAGAAGAAGGCTTCTCTGGATGGCAAGGGATAATGTTGACCTTATAAGCAACACCTGCATCCTGAAAATAAATAAAATAAAATTCCAACAATCCTTCCAGGATCTGAGTCAGTAGATTTGCCTATATTAGCAGTAGGAGAGCAATAACATCTATGGGAAATGATGTTTAAACAATTTATTGGAGTTCTCTGAAGGAGTAACACGAGTTGTGGATAAAGGGGAACTTGTAGATGTACTATACCTGGATTTCCACAAGGCATTTGATAAGGTGCTACATCAAATGTTATTGCAGAAAGTAGAAGTTCATGGTGCAGAGAGTAACATATTAGCATGGATAGAAGATTGGCTGGCTGGCAAAAAGCAGAGAGTATGCATAAATGGGTCTTTTTCTGATTGGCAGCATGTGACAAGTGAAGTCCTGCAGGGGCCTGTGCTGGGGCCTCACATTTTTACCATTTATATCAATGACTTAGATGAGGGGAGTGAAGGCATAGTAGCTAAATTTGCAGATGACACAAAGGTAGGTAAGAAATTACGTTATGAAGAGGACATAAGGAGGCTGTAGATGGATATAGATAGATTGAGTCAGTGGGCAAAAATCTAGCAGATAGGTTATAATGAGGGAAAGTGTGAAGTTGTTCACTTTGGCAGGTGTTACGACAGCAGACCAATGGCACCAATTACCTAAGGCATCTGATCTTTTTAAGGAAGACCTGTGTTTTTTGTGAGAAATACAAATAAAAACACTGAGCAAAAGATGGCTGAAAATGTAAAGTGACCACCTTCTGAAAAATTCCTAAGTGGATTATACTTGACTGACTGCTCCTGAGAGGACATGGAATGTCACACCTGAAAGGTATCATGGCCTTCTTCAAACAGAGACACATGCAAGGGAGATGCAAAAGACTGAACTTTAATCTCCTGTGTTTGCAGAGACAAAAGACTAATGTATACGTCTCAGTATATGTCTCTGAAATCCATCTCCTGTTGATTTATATCTCAGAATGTGTAAATGGGCTGAGATGAAAAGAACATGGACTCTGGGTATGAGTCATAAATTTTTCCCTTCCAAAATACGCAGGGAAAAATCAGTTAAAAAGCTGGTGTTCTGGTGTGTGACAGCAAGCAGAGGAACAAGTCAGTCTCCCCCTGCAGCTTGCAGGAGAAAGATCTCTCTCTCTCTCTGTTGCTGGAGGCAAAGTTCAGCAGAAGCTACAATCTAAAGGAAATAGGACAGCTTTCCAGCCATCCTGCAGGACCAAGTGTCTCCAAACTAACTGCGAAACTGCTGTACCGGAATCACCCACAGCTGCTACTACCGGGATCTTTGCATAGGAAAAGTGAAGTGATTAGCCCTGGCAAATTCAAATCAGTACATAGTAGTGCTCTGTAGACTGGCTGACCTGACAAATATCATTCCTTCATAGTCACTGTGTCCAAATCCTGGAACCCCTTATCCAATAACATTGTGGGACCATCCTCACCATACCAACTGCTGTGTTTCAAAAAGGCTCACCATCACCTTCTCAAGGGCAAGGAGTGGTAAGCAATATATGATAGTCTTGTCAGCAATACCCCCATCATAAGATTTTTTTAAATGCCATTCGAAAGGCAAATTGAAGGAAGTTGATTGTGTAGAAGTTCAAGGAAGTGTGCATGGGCAGAGCTGTTCCATTCTTGAAATATGACGATTAGACTGCAGGAGATGGAGGAGATTTGAGATTGTATTTCTCATAATTTGGATGGTGAAATTGCAAGTTCTCGGATGTTTGCAAATAACCTCACCTCATTGAGTAAGGGTGTGTCAAGACAGACCATGTGGCTTACACATTCCTGAGGAACTCCTCCTCATCCTCCGGCTCTCCAAGAGATAGAAGACACCTCAGAAGAATCCCCATCCTAGCATATGTTTTAATTGAGATTTAAATAGATTAAATAGAGATTTTAATAGTAGGAGTTGAAGAAGGAAAGTAAAAAACTACAAACATTAAGTGAAAAATGGGAAAATAATTAATTGAATTAAATATAATCTAAAAACAGATAGAAAGGGAAAAGTGTACAAGTTTGCACATATTCACAAACTAGCAAAGAGTTAACAGTTCAAAAGTGAGAAATGAGTTTGAAATTGTATTTGCCATATGCCAGCCTTCAGTGAAACAATGCACTTCTGGGCTAAGCCATGCAAAATACAGGGTAAGGAAGATTGACATAGGAACATTGGGAATATAAGGAGCAGGAGTAGACCATTCAGCCCCTCAAGCTGCTCTGCCATTCTCTTAGATTATGCCTGATCTTCTTCTCAACTCCACTTTTCCATCTTTGCTCCCTATCCCTTGGTACTGTTATCTAACAAAACTCTATCCATCTCAGTCATGGAAGCTCCAAATACTCCAGCATCCAGAGCCTTTTGGGGTAGAAAGTTCAAGAGTTCATCTATGCTTTCATCATTACTCTCATTAACATAATTTTTCTTTAATAAGGCCCATGCAAAACAGCAAGTTGAGTCCCCTGTCATTAAAAAAAAAGTGCAATCCCAACTAACAGTAGGTCTGCCTGGGTGGGCATTGGGGAAGGTGGGGTGTGATATTAGAAGAAAGGAGGAAAACACAAAGCCTCCTTATAGGTCTTTTGGGTATTTATCATCAAGCCAGTTATGCTCATGCACTATTGATGCACACCAGGCAATTTCCCCTGTAATTCTGTGTCTCCGGTTGGCAAAATGCAATTGTGAAGGCACGTCTCACCGGCACACACAAAATACAAATTTTATTACTTACTCTGTACAAAGCATAATTATCATGTGCTGAGCCACTCTTTCATTTCTCCTGCATAACGATTGCTCAACATTATAAAACTAGGCACTAAAAATCGCATGCAGACTAAGATGTCAAGTGAAAATGTCTTTGTCGGGTAATAGAGTTGTATATCTCCACCCCTCCCCCCTAAGTTGCAGCACAGAAGATTTCCTCATGCAGGAGAATACTGGGAAAGATGTACAACTTCATTGTGTCGGCTACCCTGGGAAAATCAAGCAGGTCATGGAATCTCTTGTCTGTGGCTGGTCTGTCCAGTCAGCCTCCCTTTTTTAATAAATCTCTTGGTGTCGTTGAATGCCACAGGCAGGGCTGACTCTAACAATAACCTAATCCAACTGTACACAAGCCTTCTCAAGTGCAAAGTGTTTCCGAAGCTTCAGGCCAGCATTCTTTCTCTTTCATTCTGTTTGTCTCTTCGTATTTATTGCCTGATTTTAATGTGCTCCTGCCAAAACTCCCCTTGACATTCAGCTAGTACTGAATTAATATCCAGCTTTCACAGTCACCCTGAGACATCTGTTTACTGATTAATGCATTCAAATCCGCTTATTATATAGGTGTGAAATTCTTGTTGTCTGTTGTAAGAAAAATAGTTTTACCAAGTCTAGCTCTGTTGCAAGTTTAATCACAAATGATGTGGTCAATATTCCTATATATAATTGTTGTGATGACCATTTTCTTTACTTATTGTCAACCTGCCTATAGCAGATATTGGGGTTTGATTGAAACTGTGTAGTTTTGCCATGGGAAATTTCACCCTTACATTGTCATAATATCTTAGCTACATTTTATTTATATCAACATCGTCAATATATTTGTACAATTCTTTGACTAGATAATGAAACACATTACTTTTTGCAGCAACACCCTTATGTACAGCCAGTCTGGGACAGCACATGCTAAAGATGCAATGCACTACATGCATTGTGTAGTCTAAACATATTATTGGGTATGTAAGGTTATGCATAATACAGAATGTGGTATTCATGGCTGAATGCTGTAATATGTTCAAAGGATCCTTTTTTGCATTTAGACAAGTTGTGGAATTTACTGTGTTGCATGCTTGGAAGCTTGTTGGGTTCACTTGCTTGCATGTGGACTGTGGAGTTCAATAGTCATTCTACAGATTGTGGGGTACACTCAGTTACCTGCTGGACAGCTTGTAGGAAAGGTTTAGGGATTCATTGGGTTGCATGTGAACAGATTATGGGTTCACTGGATTACGTATTGAGCAGGATGTCAGCTTCATTGCATTACATGTGGGACAGGTTTATGGGGTTCACTGGATTACATTGGGGCAGATTGTCGGGTTAGATAGATGGGTTGTGTGCTTTTCAAATTAAATTGCAACAGCTGCAGAATTGATCCTATTTATTTGTGACAGCTGTTTTAAAAGCAATAAAGAGTAGAATGAAAGGAATGCTATTGTGAGAATTTTCTGATTTTGAGAGATTTGATGTAGTGCCCTATTAATAACTCACTTTTCAACAGTCTGATTCTGTTTGAGGTTACAGTCAAATCTAATTAACCAAAACAGAGGTGCCAGTTGCATTAAAGAAGTTATATGCTCTGATTTAAAGTATGTATGTTAATAATCAGCACACTTTTTAAAAAAGCATAGGCCAGGATTTTAGGGCTCTGCCGTGCCATGTTTCCCCTCAGCAGATGTGGCGAGCCATTTAGTTTGGCGGGACCGTAATATCCTGCCGAGCAGGAGGGGCCATAAAATCTTGGCCATCGAATTACATTGCTTTCTGATTGGATTAAATGTTCTTGATGATATTTTCTGTTTTCTCCATTTTTTCCTGCCACTCCAGGTATCTGGGATTGTGTGATATGAAGGAACAAGGCAGTCATCACATTGCCACAGCTCTGGCCATGATCATTTCTAACCAACAGATACTATTTGAACATTTCTTTTGCCTTTCGGATTGGTATCTGTCTTTCAATGAAACATTTAACCGAAGCCATGTCTGCCCTCTCAGGTGACGTTAAAGATCCCATGGCACTTTTCTGAAGAAGAGCAAAGGTGTTATTGCAAGTGTCCTGATATTTATCCTTCAATCAATATCAGAAAAATAGATTATCTGGTCATTATCATACTGCATTTTGTGGGAGCTTGCTGTGTGCAAATTGGCTGCCACGTTTCCTATATAATAACAGTGACTATACTTCAAAAGTACTTCATTGGTGTTAAAGCACTTTGGGATATCCTGTCACCATGAATTGCACTATATAGATGAAATCTTTCTTTCTTTAACAGACTAATGAAATTCTTAGTCTCCACTTACAGTACCCCAAGGCCAATGGATACCAATCTCAGATCAGGTTCTGTTGCATCCCATGAAACATAGGAAAACTTTCAGAAGGAAATCATATCTGACTGGTGAAGAACAGGAAGATCCTTGGTTTAAACTTGGACTAGCTTGATCTTAGCTGAGTGACATTGGGGCACTCCAAATGGCCTTACCAGGAAGAAAAATCAGCTACTTACTGTCTGCTTGAGGTGCACTGATGTGTGTGGATGCTGGGTGAGTTAGGATTTTTTATGTTCCCAATTTTCTTTCTACATAACGGCACTGATTGTTACTGGTGTATGTTTTGACAAACACCAACAGTCCTCTGCTAGTTTATTATCATGCCACAGTACCTGGATGACAGTATTGTAAATCTTTAAAGACACATTTTTAAAGACTGCATTTTAAAAATACATAAAACTGGAACTTAAGATGACACAGAGGGAGGGAAAGAGCTCTGTACCCTCTCCAGAACAATTATGTCCTTCCTGTAATGTGGTGATGAGAACTGTACACAAAACTACAGCTATGGCCTAACCAGCATTTTATACAGTTCCATCATCACATCCTGCTTTTGAATTTAATATCGCATCCAATAAAGGAAAACATTCTATATGCTTTCTTTACCACCTTATCCACTTGTCCTGCCACCTTCAGGGACATGTGGACATGCATTCCAAGGTCTCTCACTTCCTCCTTCCCTTTCAATAGTCTCCTGTTTATTGAGTATTCCCTTGCTTTGTTAGCCCTCCCCAAATGCATTATCTCACACTTTTTCAGATTAAATTCATCTCTATCTTGTGCAAACAAAAATTGAGGTATTGACAAAAGAGATCTCAGAAAAAATTAGCTTACTAAACCACCATAAAGCAGTCAATCAGGCAAACTTTTCCCTTCTCTCCAGCTGTGTCAACAGATGTAATCCTTTTGTGGGAGTCTGGGTTCTCAGCCAAGTGTCATTATGCACGCTTGGCTAAGCGCCCAGACTCCCATAAAAGGTTTTACTTTGCTGATACAGTTGGAGAAAATGGAAAACTTTCCAACAATGTTATTTTTACTATAGGGTTCATTGGTTCTGTACAGAATGAATACTAGGGGAAATGGCATCGAAGTGCCATGACTTGGCATGGAGGGTATGAGGGGCCATTGGGGGTGGGTGGGACATAAGTTGGCATAGATGGTATGAGGGGTTATTGGGGTGGGTGGGGGCATGAGTTGGCATGGAGGGTATGAGGTACCATTGGGGATGGGATAGAGGAATGAGTGGGCATGATTTGGCCTGGAGGTGGCATCGGGGACATGGGTAAGGCCTTTTGATCTTACCTTTCAAAAAGTTCCCAAATTCAAACAATGTTTCATGATTCTTCTGAGGGGCTGTAAACCACAAGTCATGGAAAAGTTTGGCCCAATTAAACATTGAGCTAGAAGATGGCTATCCCCACAATGGAACCAGCCAGGGCGGGAGTGCAGGGTGCGGGCTCATCACCTGCATCTTTATCCTGCGTTAATGAAAGTTGGGGGTGCCGGAAATGGGGGCAGGAATCCCGGAATCATGTCCCACCTACCATTTTTAAATGGCTCTAGAGTCCTTATGTCTTTATGGAAATTTGGCTCTTAGTATCAAATTGTTCCAGTATCCCCATCATGTTCATCATTTGCGTGTTCAGCTTGCTTATATTGAACAAACCAGAAACAGAACCAAAATGGATAAATTATGTCATCGTCCTATTTTGAGTATGTTCAATTTGGCTTCACCCGTTTAATGTTCTTTATGTTTTTGAATGGATTTCTTTAATACACAGTTGTAAACAGATACGTTCTGTACAGATGAGAGAAGTCAGAAGGATTTTTTGTAAATAGATTACATGAAGTAATACTCCAAATTTAGTACCAAAATAAATGTGGTAATTTAAGTAATCCAATCAAACTGAAGCTAAAATGACGTGAGCAAATCAGATAGAAACTAACCACCTAACTTTTGTCAATGGCTCAAGTGTTACAGTTGATGATGGTAAGTATCATAGTATCACAGACTCACTCAACACACAAGCCAAGCGATAGAAAGAGAAAACATTTTCCAGTCACTGAATTTGTGGAAAGATGACAGGGAATTGTTGGATCAGAAGACAGAACCCTATGACAGCCGAACATTGTGTGTTGGGAATTAACATTTGTAAGCATTGTAGAAAATAGCTGTTTTACTTCAAAGTTGGTAAAACACAGTTCACCAGGCCCTCTGAGCTCCATTAAAACTGCCTGGGAGGACGCCCTCCATGGCAATTCTCAAACAATAACCTATTCTTCAGTACCCAAGTACAAACATGCGATAATGGACAAAAAAGACATGTTCTTGCAACCTGTCCAATCCAAACATGGGGCATCCTACCTACACTATTAAGGCCCCTGCTCCCAGTTATATACTGTTATGGGAGAGGCCAAAAAAAAAGAAAAATAAACTTAGTTTAATTTTAAAATATCTCTGGAATATTCCTCTCCAATCCCTGAAGACAGTCAAGCAAACTTCAGGAGATTGAAGTAATTAATACTACAAATTCAAAATTCATAGTTATTGAGCAATGTTCAACAATAATTAAGGGATCTTTTCAATAACACATTTTCCTTTTGTTCCTCCTCGAATTTCTTTCTTCCTCCTCAAGCCATCAAGTCATGCTAGGATACAGGCATCAGCCATATTCCAATACCACCTTTGAATTAAGTGAGATTTCTTCAGTGTTGAGTCTAACCTGTGAGTGTTGGGAGGGTATTGAACCATTGGAGGATCACAGATGGACCCAGCCTTGTCTTCGCATGCAGATGTGCAATCTCTGGCAGGATGCCATTGTATAACAATCAGAAGTAAGAATACTGGCTGATTTTTGCCTTCTACTAGTCAGTCCAGTACTACTGAGACTATTTGTAACAGCTATGGTGTTGCTGTTTGGGATAACTCAGTACAAACTGGAGATTATATCTGGATCTTTCACAGTCTGCATGGCTTAGTACAATGATGGTATTTCTACTCACATAAAGGACCTTCATACGCATTTCCTTCCAAACCAAATGGCATAAGGCAGATGATATTACAATGTAGGACTCTTTAACTGTATGAAGTGTGAGTTTATTTTATATTGATTCCACAATGAAGTGTCATGATGCAGTTGCCAAATATGATGACATAGGAGCATCATTTCACAGCAAAGCAACATCAAGTATGATGATTTAGGAATGTCAGCTATCTGACATGCATCTGTTATTGGTTGTAGTTATGTGAGATATTGATTGTGGTGACAGGATAACAGCAATTGCAATGGTAGGGGAATCAATTCTGGTGATAGGGAATCCCTAGGCAATAATGGGGAATTGTTGGTTCATGGTGAGATGGGAATGACACTCACAATACAATGGAAACATTAGTTATCCTGGTAGGAACTGAAATAAAATGTGAAATGGAGATTGAGATGTTACCAGTTGTAATGGCAAGAAGTTATTGAGTCTGATGTGCGAGACTAACTCTTGAGTTAACATGGAGTATTGAGTATGATGAGACCATAAATCATCTGGTGCGATGATATGTGAAAATTAATACAGAAGTAGATTCGATGTGGTTTACAATTCCCTGCCTCAAGCTTAAGTTGAAAATAAGTCTTCAGTGTTCTTTCTCAGGGATTAGTTTGAAATGTGGAAACTGTAATGATAACCCTATTCACCTAGAAGATGGGTTGAGCAGATTTCAGCTCTGCACCAACTAATTCACTCTAAAAACTGCGGGTGAAAAGAATACTAAAATGGTTTAGAGTGACAAAGCCAACCCCAGTTAGTAAGCATTCAAGAAATAGCCTGAATATTTTACAATGTGATCAAAAGAGCTCAAATAGTCAACACCAACATATTGGTGATTTTCCCATTGTGAACTAGGCCTGGGCTGTTCCAGTTGAAGCAGATGGTATTTCTTCCTCCTCATGTTTAAACCTGCCAGAAACACACAATGTACAGCATGGGCCATATACCATATGCCTCACACTAAAAATGTAGGGCCTGAGGCTACGGCTAATCTTATCCTGTCAGAATGCATTGCAGTTTATGTTTGCAACACTCCACTGTGAAGGAGAGATAGAATCTGCTTCCTGGGAATAAGACCCTAGGCCTGAGCACCATAACATGACATAACAGTCTCTCTCTTTGTCTGAACAGTTTTTCATACAGATAGCATCTCTTTTTAGTCAAGCAGGCATTAACCTGAGTTGATCGCTGTAAAATGATTTTAATAGCAGCCTTTGTCTCCAGCAGACCTTTTCAAATCAAGTAAGAAGGTCAAGGTTTCTCAAGAAATTTAAATAGCAAAACAACAACAAAAACAGTATATCTATACAGCATATTTAGCATGCAAAATATCTCAAGCCACATTCCAAGCAGTGGGACATGAGCGAGAAAATGTGCATTAAAGAAATGGACGCTACAATAATAGGAGTTGGAGTACATTCTGCTTCAAATGATTAACCTTGCTATATCCTGTATTTGTCTGGATTTTTTCACCAAGCTGCATCACATGATATATTTATAATGTGATGCATTTCATCTTTTATTGAAAATAGACAGTCCTTGGCTACAGACTAATAGTGCAATTGTCATTACTTTCATTGCACATAGTTAAGATTCTGGTAAATATGTTCATCATACGTCTGGTTGGTGATGTCAAATAGCTCCTTTGTACCTCATTCTTCATGGCTTGGGAACTTCTCCATAATCACACACTGGGCCAGCCTTCATACTGCATTTTATAGCAGGTTGTGGGCCCATATGATGTTCTGGCACAATTCACAGTATTTTTCATGGCATGGTGAAACTGGATGGTTAACCTGAGGAGCCCATGATCAGATCCTGATTCTTGATCCTGTTGGTTTGCCACGTCCCCCACCAATTGTCTTTAAGTGGGAGTTCTGAAGTTTTGATAGTTTCAGCCACTAACCAAAGGGGGCTCCAGTATTTGAGGATCATCTTGGGGTCTTCTGAAAATCTTAATTTTCTTTTAATTTCTGCTTCAGTTCTGAGATGTAATGATAAGCCATGTGTAAGGTGGGGGATCAAGGCTGTTAGTGTTGGCTACTGTGATGTTTCTGGATTTCTGCCTGTGCTGGTGTGTAATATTCAGCTACTGAGAAATAAGAGACAAGGTGTGTGTCCATAGGATATGATTATCTGTGCCCCAGTTTGTCCCACCCATTTTGTGGAATAGATTGATCCTAGTCTTTATCTTGGATGCTGTGTTCATCGGATATTGATGGTTCATGAGACTAAGATTCAGAACCACTCTTAAGGTAATTTAGCAAGTACTCATACCCACAGAAGTGAGTGCTTAGACTCTTTTTGTGTAATGGTTTCTCAAATAAAATTCAGAGACAAATGTTTTGAGGATTTGGACAAAAGCACTTTAGTTTACAATTGTCTTCAAGCATTTTCAAGTCTTCAGTAAGCAGCATACTGTACAGGCAGGCATTTTCATTTGGATGGCTATCAAAATGTCATCTGCAAATCCAAGTTTATTTGACTGGGTCAGCAGGATATAACTAATGGAAACATTAACAATGATGATGCCAATACTGAGCCCTGCAGGGGCCTGATATTCATTTGTCAGGGTCTGCTAATCTGCGGCATGTGATGTATGTTACACTTGCAGTAAGTGAATTTGGCTGTTAGTAGTGTAATATTGATTGCAACATACTGAGCGCAATTCTCCCATGTCCCCAGCAGTGGATCAATGGGGAGGAGAATTCGGCAGGAGGTCCAGCATGAAATGACAGTGGGATCTTCCGATGCTATCCATCATGGCGGATCAGGAATCCCACTGAAGGCCGGGGTGAAACCAATTTGCATCCCACTAATGGAACGCAAATGAAGGCCCAACCAGAATCAACACCCAATTCTCTGCCACACCAGCTAGGAAACACACTGGTCAAGTACACGTCTGGACCAATGTGGCGTGCAAAAGTTGGGACTTAGGGCCTTGCTCAGCTTGTGGACATCTGATGAGAAGAAGACGATGAAGGCCTAGAGCAACTGGACCCTGGAGGAACAAGTGTATTGCATGGTGGTTGCAGCCTCATCCATGTGGCTCCTCCATGAAGCAGGTTTCGGAAGGTGGGGAGGTCTCCACGCAGCAGCTTCACTTTCACAAGGCTTCAGACTTATCATCAGACTCGGACCTTGCAGAAGCGTCTTCCCCAGCAGTCCTCCAAGTGTCAGGGAACTCGGCTGAACCTGCCTCCTCCTGCTGTGGACATTTGTCCATGCACTGACCTCCAAATTGTGACACCCTTCTAAACCCACTGAGAATTGTGTTCCTGAGCTGGTGAAGGGTGCAGGTGTTTGCCGTGATGCCTGTACAGGTGTGCAGCTTTCGACTTGAACACTCTCCTGGCTCCTCTCTGGGCTGGGTGGTGCTGAGGCCTGAGAGGGAGTCCTCCTGTTCAGCGCTTGGCCTCTTCCTGGAGGCACCTATAAGTGGAGAGGAGAGTGCAAGTGACAACATCAGCTGCCTTCAACATGGAGGCACATTTAACTTTCAGGTTTCTATAGAATAGCTGGATCCGTACTAGGTGGACAATAAAGTCCAAGCTCCCCATCGCCAGTGCCATGTTCCCACTCCACTCCTGCAAGCTCAGATGCCATCTCCTTGAACTCGCTGAGAGACCTCAGGTTTTTTTTAAATTCATTCACGGGATGTCAGCTTCGCTGGCTGGGCCAGCATTTATTGCCCATCCCTAGTTGCCCTTAAGAAGGCGGTGGTGAGCTGCCTTCTTGAACCGCTGCAGTCTATGTAATGTAGGTACACTCAAAGTGCTCTTAGGGAGGGAGTTTCAGGATTTTGACCGGTGACAGTGAAGGAATGGTGATATCGCTCCAAGTCAGGATAGTGAGTGGCTTGAAGGGGAACTTCCAGGTGATGGTGTTCCCATCTATCTGCTGCCCTAGTCCTTCTAGATGGTAGTGGCTGTGGATTTGGAAGATGCTCTTGAAGGAGCCCTGGTGAGTTCCTGCAGTGCATCTTGTAGATGGTACACACTGCTGCTACTATGTGTTGGTGGTGGAGGAAGTGAATGTTTGTGGATATGGTGCCAATCAAGCGGGCTGCTTTGTCCTGGACAGTGTCAAGCTTCTTGAGTGTTGTGGGAGCTGCACTCATCCAGGCAAGTGGAGAGTATTCCATCACAATCCTGACTTGTGCCTTGTAGATGGTAGACAGGCTTCGGGGAGTCAGGAGGTGAGTTACTCATTGCACAGTTCCTAGCCTCTGACCTGCTTTTGTAGCCGCAGTATTTGTATGGCTAGTCCAGTTCAATTTCTGGTCAATGGTGACCCCCATCATATTGATAGTGGGGGATTCAGTGATGGTAATACCATTGAACGTTACGGGGTGATGGTTGGAATCTCTCTTATTGGAGATGATCATTGCCTGATGCTCGTATGGCACGAATGTTGCTTGCCACTTGTCAGCCCAAGCCTGGATATTGTCCTGGCCATGCTGCAATTGGACATGGACTGCTTCAGTATCTGAGGAGTCACGAATGGTGCTGAACATTGTGCAATCATCAGTGAATATCCTCACTTCTGACTTTATGATGGAAGGAAGGTCATTGAAGAAGCAGTTGAAGATGGTTGGGCCGAGGACACTACCCTGAAAAACTCCTGCAGTGATGTCCTGGAGCTGAGATGACTGACCTCCAACAACCATCTTCCTTTGTGCTAGGTAAGACTCCAACCAGTGGAGAGTTTTTCCCCTGATTCCCATTGACTTCAGTTTTGCTAGGGCTCCTTGTGCCACACTCGTTCAAATGCTGCCTTGATGTCAAGGGCAGTCACTCTCACCTCAATTTGGGAGTTCAGCTCTTTTGTCAATGTTTGAACCAAGTTTGTAATGAGGTCAGGAGCTGAATGGCCCTGGCAGAACCCAAACAGGGCATCAGTGAGCAGTTTATTGCTAAGCAACTGCCGCTCGATAGCACCGTTGCTGACCCCTTCCATTACTTTACTGATGATCAGGAGTAGGCTAATGGAGTGATAATTGACCAGGTTGAATTTGTCCTGCTTTTTGTGTACAGGACATACCTGGGCAATATTCCACATAGCTGGGTAGACGCCAGTGTTGTGTCTGTACTGGAACAGCTTAGCCAGGGGTGCAGCAAGTTTTAGAACACAAGTCTTCAGTACTATTGCTGGAATATTATCAGGGCCCAAAGCCTTTGCAGTGTCCCAGTGCCTTCAGCCGTTTCTTGATATCATGTGGAATGAATCGAATTGGCTGAAGACTGGAATCTGTGATGCTGGGGACCTCTGGAGGAGGCCAAAATGGAAATTCCACTCGGCACTTCTGGCTGAAGATTGTTGCAAGTTCTTTGCACTGATGTGCTGGGCTCCTCCAAAACTGAAGTCAATGGGAATCAGGGGAAAAACTCTCCGCTGGTTGGAGTCATACCTAGCACAAAGGAAGATGGTTGTTGGAAGTCAGTCATCTCAGCTCCAGGACATCACTGCAGGAGTTTTTCAGGGTAGTGGGGATATTTATGGAGCCTCTTCCTCCAGTGAGTTGTTTAATTGTCCACCACCATTCACGTCTGGATGTGGCAGGACTGCAGATCTTAGATCTGATCCGTTGGTTATGGGATCATGTAGCCCTGTCTATCAATTGCTACTTATGCTGGTTGGCATGCAAGTAGTCCTGTGTTTTAGCTTCATCATGTTGACACCTCATTTTTAGGTATGCCTGGTGGTGCTCCTGGCATGCCCTCCTGCAGTCTTCATTGAACCAGGGTTGATCCCCTGGCTTGATGGTAATGGGAGAGTGGGGGATATGCCGGGCCATGAGGTTACAGATTGTGTTCAAGTATAATTCTGTTGCTGCTGATGGTCCACAGTGCCTCATGGATGCCCAGTCTTGAGTTGCTAGATCTGTTCAAAATCTGTCCCATTTAGCACCAAACAATGCGATGAAGGGTATCCTCAATGTGAAGGCAGGACTTCGTCTCCATAATGACTGTGCAGTGGTCACTCCTACTGATATTATCATGGACATATGCATCTATGGCAGGCAGTTTGGTGAGAATGAGGTCAAATATGTTTTTCCCTCTTGTTGGTTCCCTCACCACCTTCAGCAGACCCAGTCTAACAGCTATGTCCTTTAGGACTTGGCCAGCTCGGTCAGTAGTGGTGCTACCGAACCACTCTTGGTGATGGACATTGAAGTCCCCCACCCAGAGTACATTCTGTGCCCTTGCCACCCTCAGTCTTCCTCCAAGTGGCGTTCAACATGGAGGAGCACTCATTCATCAGCTGAGGGAGGGTGGTACGTGATAATCAGCAGGAGGTTTCCTTGCCCTTGTTTGACCTGATGTTATGAGGCTTCATGGGGTCCAGAGTCAATACTGAGAACTCCCAGGGCAACTCCCTCCCAACTGTATAGCACTGTGCTATGCCAGTGGGACAGGACATACCCAAGGATGGTGATGGTGGTGTCTGGGACATTAAATGTAAGTATGGTTCTGTGAGGAGGACTATGTCAGGCTGTTGCTTGATTAGCCTGAGACAGGTCTCCCAATTTTGGCACAAGCCCCCACACTTTGCAGGGTCGACAGGGCTGAGATTGCCATTGTAGCTTCCGGTCCCTCAGTCAATGCCAGGTGGTCTGTCAGGTTTCATTCATTTTTTTGTTACTTCGTATCAGTTTGTTACAACTGAGTGGCTTGCTAGGCCATTTCAGAGGGCATTAAGAGTCAACTACATTGCTGTGGGTCTGGAGTTACACCTAGGCCAGACCAGACCAGGTAAGGATGATAGATTTCCTTCCCAAAGGGAGCAGATAGGTTTTTACAGCAATGGTTCCATGGCATTGTTAAACTTTTAATTCCAGATTTTTATTGAACTCAAATTGCATGCTGGGATTTGAACCCGGGTCCCCAGAGTATTACCCTGGGTCTCTGGATTATTGGTCCAGCAACAATACCACTATGCCATCACCTTCCCAACCCCCTCCTGTTGTCTGCCATTCTCTGTGGCTGTGATTGATCTTGTCCTGCTCAAAGAGAACAGAACATGGGTTTGAGAGGAGTTGCATATTGCATGCATTTGAACATTGCAATTTGGTTCATTTCTCATACTTCCCCTCGTAAGATAGCCCAAGTTGTTTGGTAGGTCATCACTGGTGAGAATTGTGCAAAAGGGTTGTGGGCCAGCTCCCTCCAGAGTGCTGAGCCCATCCACATGCAAGGAGAAGGCTCAGACAGGCATCCAGTTTGTGAAGGTCGCTGGTTCCCATTTCCTCCCGCCCCACACCCCCCTTCCACGCTGTGTTCCAAGCCTGTTGAAGGGTGAAGGAGGCACAGTGGTCACTCCACTGCAGACTAGATGCACTGCAATGGGGCAGTGAGGTACGACTATGCTGTTGCCACTGAGGCCAACAAACCCTGACATATTGGTCTCTTTGTGGTTTATGCGATGATCTGATGAGACTTGCCCTGGCAGAGCGAATGAGGTCGTTCATCCTCTTCCAGCACTGTATGGCCAACCTCTTGTGTACCCCCCAGGCACTGATGGCATCGGCCACCTGCTTCCATGCAGAGTTGGTTTCCCTGCTCGGCTTCCTCCTCCCACCAGCCGGGTAAAGCATATTCCTCCGGGCCTGGACATGGTCCAGGAGGACACACAGGGAGGCGTCACTAAACTTAGGCACTGGCCCCCTTCCTGACATCCCAGTGTTAGTATTGAATGGATGTCCAAGTGCCTCTTAAAAATCGCACCCAGATATGACGGCAGGACGTGCGTCATCAAGCCCGCCCCACAATGGAAGATATCGCAAAGCTCCCGGCTGCATAATTAAGATACCGCGGGATTTCCCATCTCCACAGCGGGATTTCCCCTCACCAGATGGGACAATTCCACCCACTGTTCCTGACATTTTCAACAGTAGATCGTCCCTCCATACCAGATCATATGCTACAAGTAAGTCCATAAAAGCCACTACAATTTGAGTTCATGCTGATAACCAGCTTTAACATGGATTGTGAGTGCAATTACTTTGTTCATCCAGGTCTAAACCCACGTTGCTTCTTAGGGATGGAATTCTCTAAAAGTTTCGTGCATCTTTTGAGTAACATCCTTTCCAGAAGCTTGTACAGAGCACACAGTAATGATATCGGTTATTTGTTTCTAAAAATCATTGGTCGCTTTCTCCAGTTTTAGGATGGCAATGGCCTTTGCATATTGCCTTAACTTAGGCATCTAACCAGAGGAATGAACATTGGTAAAAATTGAATCAATTCCATTTAAAAATCACCCTTTCTTTGCAGTCCCTTAGGCATTTTTTAAATATATATTTTTCCATGTCATCCACATAGAAATAAAGAGTTACATTTGTATAGTGCCTTTCACAAACTCAGGACATCCCAAAACGCTTTGCAGGAATTAAGTACTTTTTGAAATGTAATCGTTGCTGCAATGCAGGAAGCACAGCAGCTCATTTCTGCATAGCAAGCTCCCACAAATATAAGATTGATAATGACCAGATAATCTGTTTTAGTGATCTTAATTGAAGGATAAATATTGGCCAGGATACTGGAGTAACTCCCTCGCTCTTCTTTGAAAGAGTACCGTGAGGTCTTTAATGTTTGACTGAGAGGGCAGCTAGGGCCTCAGCTTAATACCTCATCCGAAAAACTGCAGTGCGCCTCTCCCTTAGTTCTGGATTGTCAGTCTAGATTTTTGTGCTTAAGTTCACAATTGAAGAGCTAGCAGCAGGTACAATGGTCTGAATGAATTTCTTCTGTGCTTTTAACTTCTGATTTTAAATCCTTACTGATGTCAAAAGTAGCCATCAATTTGCAATCTCTCATCTTAGCTCGAAATAAAATCATATAATATCGTTGCCAGTATGTGTTGGAATGAAGCTTCATTCACAAACTGAAATGATCCTTCAGTAATTAATCAGTTAACATGTGGTATTCATAAAACCAGGTGTGTAATATATCTGTCATACTGCTGACATAAAATCTTGCACACTGGCGCCATATAATACCAAAACAAATACACCACAACCTGCCCACCGTTCCAGAACAGACTCCCAACCAAAATAAATATAAAATACCTACTCTCTGTACTGGGCTCCACACCAATGTAAGCACAAACTCTGCTCTTCTAACTCAGGTTTCAGACCCACATAAGCACAGCCACAAGCTCCCTTTCAGTCCTGTCTATAAGCCAATACAAACACAACTTACTTCCCCTTCCTAATCCATTTATAGAATAATAGAGATAAAGGACCGGCTTCCAGATCCACCGATAGGCTGAAAGAAGCAGAAGTTACCTTCTCTCCAAAACAATAAAAACACATTATAGAGCTGCTAGAAATGCAACCTACTCACTTTGGAAACCATGTAAACCAGGCTCGTCCAACCTTTTTCCATTTTTTTCTCACTCAAGGAGCCAATGAGAAAATTTCAGAAAGATAAGGTTAGGCACAACATTCAGCATGAATTTTTTTAAAATTGAGGTATGAACAAAAGAAACAATTTGCTAAGCAAAAATAAAACAATGTCAAAGCAATAAATTGATAATTTTAAAAAGAGTAATTAATAAATATGACCATTGGAGCATGAGAAGGTGAGAGTGTGTGTGCCTAGCTCATTCCTAGTCTCCGGATGTTAATTCACTCACCCTCAAACACTCTGAGAGTGGCTGAGAGTATGCTGGTGTGTGGGAATGAGGGTGAATAAGAATCCGGAGACTGGGAGTGAACCCGACACACACACACACACACGCGCGCGCGGTTCCTCACACAAGCTTACTCTCTCCTCCTCACACTTTCTCTCTCTCTCACACATACACTATCTCACACACACCCTCTCTCACACTCACACACACACACTCTCTCTGCTCCTCACACGCATACTCACACTCTCTCTCTCCCTCACACACACTCACTCTCTCTCCATCACAAACACACACATAGACACTCCATCACACACGATCTCTTTCTCTCACACACACACTCTCACTCTCTCACACTCTCTTTCTCACACACACACACTCTCTGTCCTTCGCATGCACACTCACTCTCTCTCCCTCACACACACTCTCTGTCCCTCACACACATACACACTTTCTTTGTTCCTCACATGCACATTCATTCTCTCTCTCCCTCACATGCACACATTCTTTCTCTCTCTCTCCATCACAAACACACACTTTCTTTCCATCACAAACACACACACTCTCTCTCCATCACACACTATCTCTTTCTCTCACACACGCTCAAATATTCTGTCCCTCACACACTCTCCCTCACAAACACACTCACACAGTCTCTATCTCACACACACATACTCACTCCATCACAAACACACACACTTTCTCTCCATCACACACTATCTCTTTCTCTCATAGACACACACACTCCCTCACAAACACACTCACACTGTCTCTATCTCACACAAACGCACTCACTCCCTTACACAGTCTCTCACATATACTCACACACTCTTTTATCACACACACACTCTCTCATACACACACTCTCTCACTTTTTGTCACTCTCACATGCACACACACACACATTCTTGGTGCCCCATGTGCCCCGCAGTCTCTCAGGCCCCATGTGCCCCTCTTTCTCTCTCTCTCTCTCTCTGCTTTTCCCCCATCTGAAACCCTTGCCTTTTCCTTCCACATACTCACAGCCACCAGTGTCACTGTCCCTCCAATCACAACCTGTTTTTCTCCCACCTTTGCTGCTGATAGGCTCACTGGTGGGAGAGGAATGGCCCCTTGCAGAATCTTCAACTTCACTTACCTGTCCTATCAGTGTTTTGAACAGTGGCTCCAGGGGCCACATAGAATGACTTTGCAGGCCGTAATCCGGCCCGTGGAATGCAGGTTGGACAATCCTAGCATAAACCATTAATGAAATATTCTACACCAGAACAAAAGTAGTAGGAAAAAAACATATTAATTGATATAAAACCTATCCAAAAAAATCTACCCATCTCTATTATCGTTAACTAACAAAACAATATAACTGAACTCTGCCATAAGCTATGTGATTGGAAATTTTAATGGGAGAGATTTGAAACTGTAATTGGGGACCTTGAATTCAATGTGAGGACAATGCCGAGAGGACTCAAAGTACAGACTGAACATGTGTGGATTCCCTAAGACTTTAGGATCAAAGGTGGTCTGCAGCATCGACTGCATTTGGATCCAGCATGAGAATCGAATCAATCTATGATTCAACTGTAACAGATGAATAGGCAGTGGAAATAGTGCAAATAACTGGATCATAAGATTGACGTGCAGCATAATGAATAGTAAGATTAACAAAGAGCATAATGGATTATAACAGAAATACAGAGCGTTATGGATCTCAGCATTAACAGATTATTTTGGAAAGTAACATTCACATAGACCATTATGGCCAAGTATGAGGACATGGTGGCATAGTGATAATATCACTTAACTAGTAATCCAGAAGGCCCAAGTTAATGCTCTGGGGCTATGGGCTTAGATCCCACCATGGCAGCCAGTGGAATTTAAATTCAGTGAATAAAAAAATATGGAATATAAAGCTTGAAATTATCATTGATTTTTGTAAAACTTATCTGGTTCACTAATGTCCTTTATAGAAGGAAATCTGCCATCCTTACCTGGTCTGGCCTACATCTGCCTCTAGATCCATAGTGATGTGGTTGACTCTTAACTGCCCTCTGAAATGGTTGAGCAAGTTACTCAATTCAAGGGTAATTAGGGATGGGCAACGAATGCTGGTCTTGCCAGTGATGCCCACATTCCATGAAAGAATAAGAAAAATTAGTGAATTTGGAACCCATTTTATTTTTATGTGAACTGCTATGGTAAGAGAATCTTACATTGAATGCAGAGTGTCATTTTTGAATAGATTCTCAAGATCCATTCTCAGTTCTTATCCTAAAGCATTTCTTTAATAATGTAAAGTTAATAACCTGTTTACTGACTGCTAAGTGGGAATAAGTGATTAAATCGACACTCTTGGGAAGTTGCATTGTATCAGCTGTAGCCTGATGGTAGCATTCTTGCCACTGATTTCCAAAGTTGTGGGTTCAAATCCAATTTCAGAGACTTGAGTATAAAACTAGGTTATTACTTGAGTACAGCACTGTGAGAGAGTGTTGTGCTTCAGTGGTGCCATCTTTCAAATGAGCCTTTAAATAGACACCATCAGAGATGCTGCTTTCCCTGTCAGGTGCACATGAATGCTTCCATGGCACTATTTTGAAGAGAAGCAGAGGAGTTCCCCCAGTGTCCTTGCTAATATTAATATCTCCACCAAGGTCAAAATAGGTAATCTTGTCATTGCCTCATTCATGTTTGTGGGATCTTGCTGTTGTATAAATTGGCTGCTGTGTTTCCTACATTACAACAGTGATTACATTTCAAAAGTACTTCATTGGCTGTAAAGGTTTTGTGAAGTCCCAAGATTGTGGAAGTTCATATTAAATGCTCTTTCTTTATTAAGATAGAAGTGGGAAATATAGGAAAGTCTTGACTGAATGTTTTCTGATTTTTAATTGTCATTTAAAAATTTTATTTCGTATACATTCCCCATTTGTTGTGGTCAACTTTTGTTTATTTTTCTTACTCTTTTCCCCCTCCTCTAAATGTGGGGTGAACAGCCCTTGCAAAGTGTGATAGTATCACAAATCTTTTAAATTTCTATCATGTGTAGTGAACAGCCTGTCCACTACAATTTTGCAAATCAGAATCATACAGCACAGAGAAGGCCATTTGGCCCATCGTGCCTGCGCTAGCTAATGAAAGTACTATCCAATCAGACCTATTCCTTTGCTCTTGCCTCATAGCCCTACGATTTTTCCTCCTTCAATTCCCTTTTGAAAGTTACTATCAATGTTTCCATAACCCTTTCAGGCAGTGCATTCTAGATAACAACTGCTGATTGCATAAAAACAGTTTCACCAGTTTCAAAGTAGATCTGAGCATAACAAATCACAGCTCAAACAAATTACTTGCCCTATTCATATGCCATTCACTGGTTGAGAATATTTCCTAAACATCTGCAAAAGGAGCTAATAGCCATGAAGACACGCTTACCATCTCTAAGCTGCTCTTCAGGTAAAATAATATAAAATCACATGGACCATGGCCACATTGTACTGTTTGAGGTGAAGCAAAACCACATGACATTCAAGTCTCATACGCTGTTGTTACCTGGAACACTGGTGACATTACTGTACATAGTTCTTTCACTTTATTCTTAATCGCCTATTGTGACCCAAACTTATTAAAATAATGCATAATTGATCACATAAAACTGTATGCATTAAAGCTGGCTGCTGCTTTACAAAGCTTTGGCGATAACTTACACAATAGGGCCTTTAGTACAAATGGAATCTTTTGTAAATAAGAAATAAATCTTAGGGACTTTAGTGAAAGAGCTGCTCACCTGTGCAGCTTTCAGCAAGTGTATGGCTTGCATGAGGCAATGGATTTTCCCAGAATTATTGTCCTTGATCCATTTGTATTTAGTCCATAGGAGGCAGTGCTTTCTTTCCTGTGAGTGAAGACAGATGCCCTCATATTGTGATATAACAAGAGCTGGTACTATCTAAAACTCATGATGATCATACGGGCTCTGTGTTCCATTATCATAATTATTGTGCAACACAATCAATAATGCTGATGCTGACAGATCAGCAGAAAACTAGTCAGGCAATCACAATGAAGCCTTTTGATTTAGATAAAGAGTGACATGGAGGAAAAATGATGTCTATTTATGTTGCCATTAGCAATCAACATGGGACAATACACCAGTCAGATTTTTCAGGCCTAAGTCATGGGCTCATTTTTAACTTTTTGGAGAGCAGCTAAATGCTTGAATTGGAGTCCCAGACCTTCAGAAGCTTCAAATAAACCCATTTTAAACAGAAGGTTGCTGTGTAACAGCTCCCTCTCCTGGCAAAGTTAGAACAGGTTTATTAATGATTTTTTTTTGTGTTACGTTTAGGAAAAGCCCAACCAACGAACATTTGTTGTGACTTCCTGCATGGTGCACGCCTGATCTGAGAGTGTGCTGTTTGGAAACTAGATGCTTCCCCACAAAAGAGAGAAAATGCAAAGAAGGGTGGTAGGTGCCATGAACTCTCTCCTACAAGATTGTCTAAGGTGTGAAGTAAATTACATACAGAATAATGTACAAATTGCAGCATTTGTATGCAGGACAACACAGAGAGTGTCTTATCCGTGGTATATCATGCAAACTGGTGTGTTCTCCACGTGATAGAATGTATTGCAATGCATTGAAAGGTCCAGCAGTTTAGACAATGTAATGAACTATGAGTTTTACACGTAACCAGGTTGAGCATCATGAGTTTAGTTGTACTGTAGTAGCAGAAAAAAATGCTAGACTCCACCTTTAGGGAGAGTGAATACGTAGAAAAAGTATGAGCTGATTATAGAGTCAGCAATTTTTTTGTCATGACCAACATGTAAGAGTTATTGAGATGGTGAATGGCGGAGTATACTGGATGCCATCATATATGTGGATTTTCAGGAGGCACTTGAAATTCTATATGTTAACTAGAATATATGGATTTGGAGGCCCTCTTGTGGCATGGATAGGAAATTGGTTGTGACATCAGAGCAGAGGGTTGGGACATTTTCGGATTGACAGATGCCCTACAGGGATTGGTAAAAGGGATGCTGCTTCTTTTCGCACTGTATATTTTTATTTCTTCAGTTTATTCTTTCACAGGATATAGGCATTGCTGGCTAGGCCAGCATTTATTACCCATCCCTAGTTGCCCTTGAACAGGTGGTGGTGAGCTGCCTTCTTGAACCGCTGCAGTCCATGTGGTGTAAGTGCACCCACAGTGCTGTTAGGGAGGGAGTTCCAGGATTTTGACCCAGTGACTGTGAAGAAATGGCAATATAGTTCCATAGTTCCATGTCAGGAAGGTGTGTGCCTTTGAGGGGATCTTGTTGGTGGTGGTGTTCCTATGCATTTGCTGCCTTTGTCCTTCTAGGTGGTAGAGGTCACAGGTTTGGAAGGTGCTGTTGAAGGAGGCTTGAATAGTTGCTGCAGTGCATCTTATAGATGGTACATACTGCTGCCACTGTATGTCAGTGATGGAGGTAGTGAATGTTTAAGGTGGTGGATGGGGTTCCAGTCAAGTGGGCTGTACGGTGTCACGCTTCTTGAGTGTTGTTGGAGCTGCACTCATTCAGGCAAGCGGAGAGTGTTCTATCAGACTCTGACTTGTGCCTTGTGGATGGTGGAAATCAGAAGTTGAGTTACTTGCCACAGACTTCCCAGCATCTGACCTGCTGTTGCAGGGGCACTATTTGTATGGCTGGTCCATGTTGTAATATGCCTTAAAAAGATAGTATCGTGCCAGCATTAGAAGACAAGTGTGTCATGTGATCCAGTCTCTCTGTCACTTTGGAGTGTCAGCAGAACATGGCACACACAGCCCTGCTGCTCATGTCTTCAAGCTTTCTATCCATCTATAAATGCTCTCATGTGCCCAGTTTAAATAAATGACCCCACAATATGTTTACATAATCCCTTATGAATGATTGGTATCTTTATATCATGATAAATTACGACAGTCCGTCCCAGTTTCTGGTCAATGTTAACTCCCAGGATGTTGATGGTGGGGAATTCAGTGATGTGATGCCACTGAGTGTTAAGGGTAAGTGGTTCAACTCTCTCTTGTTGGAGATGGTCATTGCCTGGCATTTATGTGGCTTGTTGAATATATGGACTAATTTGCTAAGAAGGATGTAAAGGCTTTGCAGAGAATGCAGAAAAAATTCATGAGAATCGTTCCAGGGATGAGAAACTTCGGTTATGAAGATAGATTGGAGAAGTTAAGACAGTTTTCCTTTGAGAAGAGAAGATTGAGAGGAGATTTGATTGAGGTATTCAAAATCATGAGGGGTGTGGACAGAATAGATGTGGAGGAACTGTTCCCACCTATGAAAGGATCAAGAACAAAAGGGCACAGATTTAAAGTAATTGGCAAAAGAACAAAAGTGACATGAGAAAAAACATTTTCACGCAGCGTTTGAATAAGGTCTGGAAGGCACTGCCCGAGAGTGTGTTGGAAGCAGGTTTAATCAAGGCATTCAAAAAGGAATTAGACCATTATCTGAAAAGGAACAATGTGCAGGGTTATGGGGGAGAAGGCAGAAGAATGAATTGCTCATTCAGACAGCCAGTACAGACACAGTGGGATGAATGGCCTCCTTCTACACTGTAACAATTCTGTGAAATATATAATTTAACATTGATTTTTTTGTAGCTACTAAATTGTGA
This sequence comes from Carcharodon carcharias, assembly GCF_017639515.1. Classification (NCBI taxonomy): domain Eukaryota; kingdom Metazoa; phylum Chordata; class Chondrichthyes; order Lamniformes; family Lamnidae; genus Carcharodon; species Carcharodon carcharias. Next base: position 71,052,935 of record NC_054474.1, on the reverse strand, counting down.
GGCTGCAGTTGTACATTTGGACATAGAGTAACTTTATCCTGATTTCAGCTTTTTAAAAATCTGTTTCATGGGATATGGGTGCCAGCATTTATTGCCCATCCCTAATTGCCCTTATTCAGAGGGCATTTAAGATCTGGAGTCACATGTAGGCCTGACCAAGTCTCCTTCCCTAAAAGGCATTAGTGAACCAGATGGGTTTTTAACCACAATCAGCAATGGTTTTGTGGTAATTATCAGACTTTTAATCCCTAGATTTTTGTTGAATTCAAATTTGCTGAGATCCAAACCCAGGTCCTCAGAGCATTACCCTGGGTCTCAGGAATACTAATTCAGTAACAATACCACTATGCCACCACCTCTCCATAATGATACTGTAGCAGGTTGTCTTATCTCACTAAATCTGTTAAGGTCTGATCAATCTAAAAACAATTTAACAATCTTGTCCATAATTTGTTAAACAGGAGCTCAAAAAGAAATATCTCAGAAGACCTCATGAAGGCAGAAAAGATTTTGTCAGGTTAGAGCAAATAAACCTCAAACAAGTCTTTCAGATACGTTAACGCAGAAGGACACAGGAGTGTTATGAAGGATAAATTTAGGACAGAACTCAAAAGATTCTTTGTTTACAGCAAACAGTACAGCAATTAGCAAAATGGACAGGCCAGGACAGTGAACCATAGAATAATTACAGCACAGAAAGAAGCCATTCGGTCCACCATGTCGTTGCCGGCTCACTGCAAGAGCAACTCAGCTACTCCCACTACTCCTGCCCTTTCCCAGTAGCCCTGCAAATTTGGTGTCTTCAAGTGCTTGTCTTTAGAAAGAGAGGATTGAATCTGCCTTCACCACACTACCAGGCCATTCATTCATGATCCCAACCACTCACCTGCATAAAAAAAAGCTTTTCCTCGTTTCGCCATTGCTTCTTTCGTCAATCACCTTAAATCCACATCCTCTGGTTTTCTACCTATTCTTTCCAGACCCCTCATGATTTTGAACACCTGTATCAAATCTCCTCTCAACATGCTCTTCTCTAAGGAGAAGAGCATCAGCTTCTCCAATCTATCCTTGTAACGGTGGTAACTATGGTTTTATCTAATGTGTAGTATACCTTTAAGAAGAATGTTACAAAGGAAGATCACATGATCTTGTGTAACCAATAGTGGAGTAGCGCAGGCTAACTCTGTAGTTAGTTGGAAGTCAGTAGTCTGCAAGTGAGCAATGGAAGAATATAGATAGAGATTGGTGTAGAAACACACATGTAGCAGTTGTAAATATGTTGAACACATATGAATGTGTTTCACCTAGAAGTGTCTGCAGAACCACTCTATCTAAACTACCAACTCAGTCACCTCACAACAAGCACGCAATTGGAACTCACAAGTCACAACAGTAACTGTAATCCATCATCTCCTGGAACCACTCTCATCAATCTTTTCTGCACCCCCTGGCTTTCACATCCTTCCTAAAGAATGGTGCACAGATTTGGACACAATATTCCAGTTGAGGCTGAGCCAGTGTTTAATAAATGTTCATGACTTTTGTTCTGGAAGATGAGGTCAAACCGCCTGAAGGACTTTTTTAAATCTCAACCCATCTTGTGATTAAAAATAACAAAATCCAAAAATGGCTTTTACCCCTATCTTAAGGTTGTTCCAATTAGTTTCTTTTGATGTACAGTCATTGTTATAATGTAGGAAACAAATGCCATGGGACTGCTTATTTGATAATCCATCTCCCCCAACATTAAGTAGTTTACTTTTGTTATCTTAGGATAATGATGTATTGGTTCTTCTATCCATGATTTGTATAATATAAGCTTCACAGTGATAGGATTTGCCACCAACTCGGACTCAAGCAGCTATTTTGAGAGTCTGGTGTTGATGCTGCCCCAAGGAGACAATGTTGAATATATCGGTAACAAGACTGTATCTCTGCAAAATGCCATTCAGCCATTCAGCTATCATTGAAACACAATAACTTAATTTGCACTACTCACTACACCTATTAGGTTCTGATAAATTTAGAAAAACATCTAAAACATAACTTGATAAACTAGGACTCTTCAGCCTTGGAAAGATGTTTCAGAGGAGACCTTATACAGGTTTGGAATATACTTAGTAGGATAAAAAAAAGTGCACAGCAAACAATACTTTTAGGTACAGAAGACTAAGGAGCACAGTGTTGGGGTAAATTTAGGGCAACATTCAATCCATAAGATCCACGGAACAAGATCTCCCTCCCATGGACCAGATGGGCATATGTTGCTAGAGGCTGAGAAGGAATTTGCCTCTGGAAGTCCATTCTGCTCTCTACCTCTTGCCAAGTTTTGTGCTCTCTTCTCCTATATGGAGAGAAAGCAGAGGTGTGAAAGCTGGTAAAGGCTTGTGTACAGAGGAAGGAAGGAGAGTGATTGTGAGGCAAGGGAGCGAGAGGACAACAGGCTGAGGATAAGTATGAGTGCTGGCTGCTCAGATGGGGGTGTAAGGTGTCTGCAGAGAGAGGAATGAGTGGAGCTGCAAGGTGTGTTTACGTGAGGCATGCTATGTAGGAAAATGCTGGGCAAGTCTGAATGTGGCACTTGGAACCTGAAATTGTTATACCACTCAACTATCCTGCTCTCCTCAGGTGCTGACCCTCTTGGTGCACAGTCTCCAGGTTGGAGAAAGCACAGTTGCTCAGTCACTTCCATCCACGCAAGCTTGGCTGGAGAGGCCGTCCTCCTCCTCCCGTTCTTAGGAGGCCTCAGCTCACTGCAGCCCCTCAGTTGGACCCTCAGATAAGTGAGACACTTTGGGAGGGTGGGGAGAATGGGATGTTTCCCCCTAGGTCTCCTCTCCATTCCTGTGGCTGCTGCAACCTGAAAAAGCCAATTGCTGCTAAGATTTTCTGAAACATGCCAGGATTGCTTCAAACAAAAATCCTGCCTCTGACAGAATATCATCCCACCCACCCTCCTGCATGCTCACCCGCCCGCCCTCCTGCCTGCTTGCCCTAATTTGTCGAGAAGCCCAGAGCAGGCTCTCAATTGGTTTGCTCTGGTAAAGAGTAAATCAGAAGCCCGTTAATCAGTAGTGTTAGCATCTAATAGATTCTGTTTAATGAATGTTAAATACCCAGTTTTTGAAGGTAATAAGGTGAATATGCACTGGGTGTTGGTTTGTTAACTATGCTCAATTGTATATAAGAAAGAGTCAGCCAGCACTGGCTGTCTCCCTTTAAGGGGCTGCATCTTATGTCCCTTGTTTTTCCTCATTTAGTTTAATTGGGTTCAGCAAAAGAAAAGCACTGGCTGTCTCCTTCTATGCTCGGTGGGCACTGCAGAGACTGGGGTGCTTTGTAGATCCTTTTGATCACGTTTTGGTTTGATGTTTATATGGTTCCTTTAACATTTGACTTTTTGTTTGCAGTATCCCTTTAAGAGACTGCATCTTGTTTTGTCCTGCATTTTTTCCTAATTTAGTTAAATCGATTTTCTCAAAAGAAAAGCATTGGTTGCTGGTGTGTTAAGAGGGAAGAAGTTTGCTCTGTAGTAGGCAATAAAACTCTCTACTTAAGCATTCTAGTCTTTGTGTATCCTTCACATCCAGGCTTGGGAGATAACCAACATTGGTAGCAGAGGATGGTTGCCTGAAAGTGAAAATTAGAGACTGAGATTTACTTCCAGACAGTAGGTTAGACTTACAGTTATTTTTTGTTGAGAGAATTCAGTAATTGAAGGCTATTTGAAGGAAGATGACTGAAACCAGGTGTAAGGTGGCAGGATATGATTTTCCAACACTGTTTTGTGAAACAGAACCTTATGATATATGGAAAAATGAGGGTGAGGCATGTACACGGGTTACATCTCTGCCAAATAGTCAGCAAGGGATAGCTCTGGCTTTCTCGCTTCTCTTTAGCTCTTTAGCTCTGAAGAAGGGTCATACGGACTCGACATATTAACTCTGTTTCTCCCTGAACAGATATTGCCAGACCTGCTGAGCTTTTCTTGCATTTTCAGTTTTTATTTCAGATTTCCAGCATCTACAATATTTTGCTTTCATATATGCCAGATTGCAGTGATTTCACATGGAAATTACTAAATCAGTACATGGCTTTAACTTATTGGATTGTGCTAGGATACCAAACATGGACAGGCTCTTGGTTTTAACTGGAGTTAGATTCAAAGAGAGATAAATGTTTATGGGTAAGTGTCCAAAGCTGTAAAAAAAAATTATCCCAGAAAGCATTCATTTCCAGCCACATTTATGACGAACGTGGGCTCTGCAGGTGTGACGCCAAAGATGGAGGATACAATGCTAGCAGCAATTTGGGATCGCTCGAATATAGGGCCCAAACATCAGTACGACAGAAGAATTACAAACAATGGCAATGAGGATAGAGACCCTTTTGGGAGCTATAGCAGCTGGCGGAAATTGGGCAATAATGGAAGGAGGATGAACCCCAGAAATAACCAAGGGGTGGTCAACAATGTGAATCTAAGTTATGCACTGTATTGCCTGGAAATGAAAGTCAGAGTTTTTGATCCGACACATGGCATACGGAAGGCGAGGAGGACGGTACTGACTAATCAGAAGGAATTGTATTAGTTACCAAAAGCTTCAGTCTGGTATTGAGTATCCTAGTTGCAGATTCGTTCAAATGCACAGTTCCAGATAGTGGGTGTACATCCACGGTATGTGGAGTGGACTGGCCAAACTTTAAATGGATTCTCTAAGTAAGGAAGACCGGAGTAAAGTCAAAGAATATGACAGTTCTACTTGTTTTGCCAATGGTAATACTTTGAAATCACTAAAAAGAATTGTAATTCCGTGTAAAATAGCAGGGGTAAATCACTTTGTCTGTACTGATGTATCGAGTGAAAAACCTGTACTGTTAAGTAAGCCTTCAATGAAAAAGGCTCAAATGAAGTTAGACATGGAGCAAGGTAAAGCCATTGTCTTTGGAAAATCTGTAGGTTTGCAATTCTCACAGTCGGGACATTATTGTAATCTGTTAAGGCCTACTGTCTCTAGACAAAATATTAACGAGGTATTAATGGCAGCAGGGGATAAGGATTTAAGGGAAAAGAAGCAAATTATTGCCAAACTACATCAACAACTGGCGCATCCCTCTGGCCATGTGTTGAAGATTCTGTTAAATGATATGGGGGTACTTGTTGAGGATATTAGTGAAAAATGTGATATTTGTAAAAAGCACAGGAGAACACCATCACAACCAATAGTAAGCCTTCCGTCAGCGGAATATTTTTCTTCTACATTTTGTAGATGTAGCGACTAGATTTAGTGTCAATGGAAATTTTTAGCAAAGACAAAAAAGTAATTATCGATAAAATAATGGAAAGATGGATAAGAACAGGATGGGAGTGTCAGCTAAATTCTTAATGGACAATGGAGGATAATGTGCCAGTGAGGAATTCAGGAGAGGAGAGGCCAGCGAGAGTGGTATAAAAGGGCGTGAAGAACAGAAGCTGAGACTGGAGAGGAAAGGCGTATCTTCAGGACCTTCAGTCGGTGGAATTCAAAGTGACGTCGTGATTCAAAAAGTGACACGACACAGGGGAAGCAGCTGATTTGTAAGTAGGGTCAGGTGAGTACTTCTACTTCTATTAATTAAACTGCTGCTATCCATTAGCTTAAACAAAATAAGGTGAGGACTTTGAACTTTAGTGGAATGTTTGGAGTGGAATAAGGCCCCTAGCATAATTAGCATTCTTTAAAGGGAGTAACTAACGAGCTTAATCTAAAGGGAAGTCATGGCAGCAGAGCCCACACCCACGATATGCTCCTCTTGCACTATGTGGAAAGTTGTGGACACTTCCAGTATCCCTGGCGACCATGTGTGTAGGAAGTGTGTCCAGCTGCAGCTACTGGCTAACCGCATTTTGGAGCTGGAGCTGCGGGTGGATTCACTGTGGAGCATCCACGATGCTGAGATTATCATGGACCGCACATTCAGTGAGGTGGTCACACCACAGGTAAAGACTGAACAGGCAGAAAGGGGATGGGTGACCACCAGGCACAGTAGAGGAAGGCAGGTAGTGCAGGAGTCCCCTGTGGCCAACCTCCTCTCTAACAGATATACCATTTTGGATACTGTTGGGGGAGATGACTTCTCAGGGGAAAGCAGCAGGAGCCAAGTCCATGGCACCACTGGTGGCTCTGCTGCACAAGAGTGGAGGAAGATGAATGAAAGGGCTATAGTGATAAGGGATTCAATAGTAAGGGGAACAGACAGGCGTTTCTGCGGCCGCAAAAGAGACTCCTGGATGGTATGTTGCCTCCTTGGTGCCAAGGTCAAGGATGTCTTGGAGAGGCTGCAGGGCATTCTGATGTGGGAGGGTGAACAGCCAGTGGTCATAGTACATATTGGTACCAACGACATAGGTAAAAAAAGGGATGAGGTCCTACAAGCTGAATATAGGGAGTTAGGACGTAAATTAAAAATAAGGACCTCAAAGGTAGTAATCTCAGGATTACTACCAGTGCCACATGCTAGCAATAGTAGAAATAACAGGATAAATCAGATGAATATGTGGCTGAAGAAATGGTGTAGGGGGAAGGATTCAGATTCCGGGGACATTGGGACCAGTTCTGGGGCAGGTGAGACCAATTCAAACAGGACAGGTTGCACCTGGGCAGGACCAGGACCAATGTCCTCAGTGGTGGGGGTGTGGGGGTGGGGGGGTGGGGGGGTTTGTGGGGGTGGTAGTGGTGTTTGCTAGTGCAGTCAGGAAGGGTATAAGCTAGAATGACAGGGGGATGGGAACCTGAGCAGGGAGACAAAGGAGAGGGAAACAAGGATAGAAACGAGAGACAGAAAAGCAAGAAGCAAAAGTGGAAGGCAGAAAAAACAAGGACGAGAAACAAATGGGGTCATAAAGCAAAATAAAGCTAAGATGACTAACAAGGTTAAAAAGGCAAGTCTAAAGGCATTGTATCTTAATATGCAGAGCATTCGCAATAAGGTAGATGAATTAACAGTGCAAATAGATATAAACGGTTATGATATAGTTGCAATTACGGAGACATGGCTGCAAGGTGACCAAAGATGGGAACTGATCATCCAGGGGTATTCAACATTTAGGAAGGACAAACAAATAGGGAAAGGAGGTGGGATGGCATTGTTAGTAAAGGAGGAAATCAATGCAATAGTGAGGAAGGATAGTGGCTCGGAAAATCGTGATACGGAATCTGTTTGGATGGAGATAAGAAACACCAAGGGGCAGAAAACATTGGAAGGGGTTGTCAATAGGCCCCAAACAGTAACAGAGATGTAAGGAAAGGCACTAATCTAGAAATTAGAGACGCATGCAATAAGGGTACAACTGTAATCATGGGTGACTTTAATCTTGGACAAACCAAACTAGCAATAATACTGTGGAGGGTTTCCTGGAATGAGTACATGATGCTTTTTTAGACCAATACATTGAGGAACCAACTAAAGAGCAGGCTATCCTACTCTGGGTATTGTGCAATGAGAAAGGATTAATTAACAATCTTATTGTGCGGGGTCCCTTGGGGAAGAGTGGCCATAAAATGATAGAATTTTTCATTGGGATGGAGAGTGAAAAAGTTGAATCCGAAACTAGGGTCCTGAATATAAATAAAGGGAACTACGAGGGTATGAGGTGCGAGTTGGCAATGATGCATTGGGGAACCTTCCTAAAAGGATTGATGTTGGATAGGCAATGGCTAATATTTAAGGAACATATGCATGAATTACAACAATTATTCAATCCTGTCTGGCACAAAAATAAATCAGGAAAGGTGGCTCAACCATGGCTTACAAAAGAAATTAGGTATAGTATTAGATCCAAAGAGGAGACATATAAAATTGCCAGAAAAAGCTGCAAGCCTGAGGATTCGGAGCAGTTTAGAATTCAGCAAAAGTGAACTAAAAAATTGATCAAGTATGGGAAAATGGAGCATGAGAGTAAACTTGCAAGGAACATAAAAACTGATTGTAAAAGCTTCTATAAATATGTGAAGAGAAAAAGTTTAGCGAAGACAAATGTAGGTCCCTTACGGTCAGAAACAGGGGAAATTATAATGGGGAACAAAGAAAAAATAGGAGAATTGAACACATATTTTGGTTCTGTCTTCACAAAAGAGGACACAAATAATTTCCCAGAAATATAGGGGAACCAAGAGTCTAGTGAGAGGGAAGAATTAACGAACATCAGTATCAGTAAAAAAAATGGTGCTAGAGAAATTAATGGGGTTAAAGGCTGAAAAATCCCCAGGGCCTGATAATCTACATCCCAGGGTATTAAAAGAAGTGGCCCTGGAAATATTGGATGCATTGGTGGTAATCTTCCAAAATTCTATAGACCCTGGAGCAGTTCCTACAGATTGGAGGGTGGCAAATGTAACCCCACTATTTAAAAAAAGAGGAAGAGAAAAAAACAGAGAATTACAGACCAGTTAGCCTAACATCAGTAGGAGGTAAAATGCTAGAGCCTATTATAAAAGACGTGATAACAGAACACTTGGAAAGCATTAACAGGATTAGACGAAGTCAGCATGGGTTTATGAAAGGGAAATCATGCTTAACTAATTTACTAGAGTTTTTTTGACGATGTAACTAGTAGAATAGATAAGGTGGGTGTGGTGTATTTGGATTTCAGAAAAGCTTTTGATAAGGCCCCACATAAGAGGCTAGTGGGCAAAATTAAAGCACATGGGATTGGGGGTAATACACTGGCATGGACTGAGAATTGGTTGACAGACAGGAAACAGAGAGTGGGAATAAATAAGTCATTTTCTGGGTGGCAGTTGGTGACTAATGGTGTACCGCAGGGATCAGTACTTGGGCCCCAGCTATTCATGATATAAATAAATGACTTGGATGAAGGAATCAAATGCAATATTTCCAAGTTTGCTGATGACATAATACTGGATGGGATTGAGAGTTGTTAGGAAGATGCAAGGAGGCTTCATGGTGATTTAGACAAGTTGTATTTGTGGGCAAACACATGGCAGAAGCAGTATAATGTGGATAAATGTGAAGTTATATGCTTCAGTGTGAAAAACAGAAAGGCAGACTATTATTTAAATGGTGATATATTGGGAAATGTGGATGTACAAAGGGATCTGGGTGTCCTTGTACATCAGTCAACGAAAGTAAACAGGCAGGTGCAGCAAGCAATTAGGAAGGCAAATGGTATGTTGGCCTTCATTGCAAGAGGAATTGAGTTCAGAAGTAGGGATGTCTTACTGCAGTTATACAGGGCCTTGGTGAGACCACCCATAGAGTATTGCGTGCAGTTTTGGTCTTCTTACCTAAGAAAGAATATACTTGCCATAGAGGGAGTGCAGCAAAGGTTAACTAGGCTGATACTTGGGATGGCATGACTGATGTATGAGAAGAGATTGGTTCGACTGGGCCTGTATTCACTAGAGTTGAGAAGAATGAGAGGGTGTCTGATTGAAATGTATAAAATTCTAACAGGGCTAGACAGACTAGATGGAGGGAGGATGTTTCCCCTGGTTGGGGGCTCTAGAACCAGCGGTCACAGTCTCAGGATACAGGGCAGGCCATTTAGGACTGAGATGAGAAAATATTTCTTCACTCAGAGGGCGGTTAACCTATGGATTCTCTACCACAGAAGGCTATGGATGCCGGGTCGCTGAGTATATTCAAGAAATAAATTGCTAAATTTTTGGATATTAGGGGCATCAAGGGGTATGGAAAGAAAGCGGGAGTATGGCATTGAGATAGAGGATCAGCCATGATCATATTGAATGATGGAGCAGGCTTCAAGGGCTGAATGGCCTATTCCTGCTTCTGTTTCTATGTGTCTAAGTGTGTGCGAAAATATGAATATAGTAGTAATGCATACAGCAGCAGAAAGCTCGCTTAGTAATTGGTTATGTGAGAGAAATCGGCCATGATTAACAAAATGCTTTGAAAAATTTTGGCAGACCAACCAAATTGTAAATTGTCACTGCTTTAGCGTTGGAAGTTCATGCAAAAAAACATGCTTCAGATAGTTAGGGGCTACAGCCATTATCAGTTAGTTTATGGCAGGAATCTGAAGATACCTTCAATAATGTGGGATCGTCCCCCAGCTTTGAAGGGAACTACCATTAGTTCCATTTTTGCAAAACATTTGAATGTTCTGCTGCTATGATGCGACAGATGATGTGTGCCAGGCAGACCGAATCCATTTGGGAAACTTGGTGGTGCTATTACAATTTTTCAATTTGTATTTATTACAAGATGTGTGCACTGAATTCAGAAGCAATAAGTCTACCAAGACCTTTAGAGGTGTTAAAATTTAAATTAAAATATTTATTAATGAAATAAAAGACATCAAGCACATACATAATTACTACATAATAACTCCTAAAATTCCTAATTAACCTGACTCCCAGTTACACTCTCTTTAAGGTAACTGTCCAAAATAGAACTTAGATTTAAAACAAACTCAGCAAGTTAACACGATACCCTGGACAGCAAAATTCCAAATGGCTTTTCTTCAGCTTCAGTTCCATTAAGACAGCAGATTTGTGCACAAATGGTGGAGGCTTCATTAAGGCTTTTCGCACACTCCTGTTAGATCTTACATGGCCTTCTGCTGACACATAGCTTTCATTTTTTTCTCTTTTTAACATGGTAAATTCTATTGTACCAGTATTTTGTTTTTACGTTATGATATTTTAAAGTTAGGTCCGTTCTATTAAAAGTTGGTTGTGTTCAGCTAAAAGTAGATCCAGCAATGTTTTAAGGGTACTATGAAGGAAAGCTAGCAGGCATCTTATTGATGCACATGGATGATTTCCTGTGGGCGGGGGATCTGAGATATTTGAGAAATTTGTAATGGGTAAAATTATAAAGGAATTCAAAATTGGAAGTCAGGCTTCTGGAGTTTTTAAGTATATATGGTTGGATACGAGGCAGACTAAGTTGGAAATAAACTTGACTCAACGGTCTTACCTAGAGAATGTTAATAGGATCCTGTCATGAAAATATAATAATTTTCATAATACTATTGTGATTTATTGGAGAGATGGGTTAATAGTGGGGTTTGGATTAATTTCTCTGTGTGGATGTGTGCAAGGTGGGGAGGAGGTGATTTAATTAAGTTGTAGGCAGCTGGTCGGAGCTTTTGAGTTATCAAGAGGGAAATTAGGTTTGAAAGATGTAAACATGGCTGAAGTTTTAGCATCCGAGGTGTGAGGAATATTTGCACGTTTAGATAAATTAAGCTAGTTTGAATTTCAAAGAGATGGTAAGAGGATACACCTAGCTATAAGAAACTAAACCAAACAGTGTGTTTATTTTTCCCAAAGGTTACTGATAATATGATTACTATGACAGATTTATACTATGAGACAAATAAAGTTGCAAATACATATTGGAACAATGGAATTTACATTAAAAAGGGAGAAACATGTATAAAGTAGATGAGGTTATGTGTAAGGAGAAGGAATTCTAAGATCTAAAAAGTGTGAAAAGCCTCCAGCCTCTATGCATCAAGTTGCTGTCTACAGGAATTGAAGCTAAGAAAACTCACTGTGAATATCACTGTCCAGGCTATTATGTGCTTTGCCTGGGTCTGTTGAAATGTATTTGTTTTTACTGTTGCCTTAATAGAGGTATAACTCAGAATCAGATTAATAGAGGTTTTAGGAGTTATTATAGTAGTAATTAGTAGACTCATGTATGTGCTTAAAATCTTTTCTTCTATTAATAAATGTTTAATTTAGTTTTGTAAAAAAACCTCTTAAGAATTGTTGGAGTTATTATTACTAAATTCAAGGCATGCATCTCGAAATAAAATACAAATTGCAAAACAGTTGTGGCAGCTGTTTCAGGTTTTCCTCTGGGATTTGAGCAGCTCGGCATTTACCATTCTTTGTGTCATAACAATCTCGATAAATTGGGCCAGATCCTTACAAAAGGAAGACTTTGCAACTAGGGAAGAAGTAAATTAGTTTAGAAGTTAAAATGGATAATTAAACTGGTTATGCATGCAAACTAGACTGGCCATATGCTATGATGTATTAGAATTGAGCACCATAGTAAAATATGCTACTGTTGGAGAAGTGCTAAAAGCAAATAAGACATTGAAGAAATTAAGTTCAGAGGAATGTACGATCAGGTTTCGAGACCTGGGTGACCCAGAAGAAATAAAATTAGTTATTTTTAGTGACGCCTCACATTCTAACCTTCCCAATGGTTATTCGAGTACAGTGAGATTAATTATATTTTTAGTGAGAAGTAACGATAAATGTTGCCCACTAGCTTGGGAATCAAAGGTGATAAAGAGAGAGTTAAAAGCACCTTAGCTGCGGAGATACTTGCGCTGGTAGAGGCAACAGATATGGTGATATATTTATCAAGTATTTTAAAGGAACTCCTGTACAAGGAGCAATCAGGGAAAATTGTCCCCTTAGAATGCTACATAGATAATCTTTAGCTTTAGGACAATGTCCATTTAACAAAGAATGTTGCAGAAAAGAGGTTGAGGATTGATCTTGCGAGTATAAAAGAGATGTTGGAAAAGAAGGAAATTTCCAAAATTAAATGAGTTGATGCAAGTCACCAGTTATCTGATTGTTTCACAACAAGAACTGCTTGTCCCAAGAAATTGTTGAATATCCTCAAAGATGAATGCCTTGTATTGTAATTGATTGTGACAACATGATATTATGATCCCAGCTGGTGTTACTACTGGACAAGTCAGATCCCAGGGTGGAACCCATCTTAACTTTTTATTTTTCATTTATAAATGTGGAGAGTAGCTACTGAACAGAGTCACAAGAGTCAGCAGATGAACTTTTAACAAAAGAGTACAACAGTTAATAAACAAGAAAAGATGAACTATATTACAATACTCTTCCATCCACAACTATACCTTTGCAGATATACACAGATTTGTAAGGATAGCACAAGTTACAAAAGCTATCGTATATTCTTGTGCTCACAGTAAATACACAGTCCATGTAAACCAGGAGCACCAAACTCTGAAACCAAGTGACAGATGCCACCCCAAACAGATGCCCTGGATCTCTCATCAATTCCGCACCCCTCTAACCCCGCAGACGTTTATCACACCATGAGCCTACTGGTCTCATTGAACTCCGTCTTTCACATGAGGATTTTCAATCCCCACTCTCAAAGAACCTGTTTTGGGATCTTCTCCCAAATGAAGCTTTCTCTTGAACGCCTTCCACAGGGTCCACCTCCAGGGTTTTGAACTCTCCTTCCGATGTTCCTCTCCCTTGAATGGCCATGTGTATTTAAGCTTCACCTTCCACACACTGTCTCTCAGCTACTCAGCTGTTTCAACATAACACGACTGTCTCACATGCTCATAATAAGGGGTCACCAATCTTGACTGTCTCCTCAGATCTTCTGGCTTCTCACAAGCCTACTTTGATTAAAGTCTGCATCCTGCAGCTTTCTCCTTTTAAACTTGGAGCCTTCATCTCTGCTCCTTACTTTCACTTCTACTGAATAGCGTCTTGTTCCACATTCCAGCTCTTGTCATTTGACTTAACTTAAAGGGCTTTTTTGGACCTATCTTTTTATAATTTAGGACCTGCTCCCTGCAGTTCCCTCTCCCCACAGACTGCTGACAACTTGGTATCCCATTTGAGATCCAGAACTCACTTGACATTTACTGTTACTTTAACTTTAGAGCAACTCATCTAAGAATCTTAAAATTAATTTCCTCAGCAATCTGCTAGTATGTCCAGCTAGAGAGAGACTTAAACAGCTTCCTCCACCTTAGGGCATAATCACCAACTGAACTTAAAACTGCTTTCAGTTTCTGTGTCTGTGGGTCCCTGTGGAGGGATGGAGGAGGAGGAGGAAGAGGAGGGGGAGGAGGGAAGGGAAGGAGGAGATAGTGGGGAGGAGGGGAGGAGGACTGCCTCACGAACCTGGGCCTAGCCAAACTGGCCATCAACAGGTCTGTCCTGACTGCCCTTCTACTGCGGCTGGGTGTCCCTGGAGAGGGAGCACAGGGTGTCTACCAGCACCATTCGAGGCCTTCCATACTCCTGTAGTTTCAATTACAGATAAAACCACTTCTGATCATTTCCACATATTGCTCACTACCCACACCGTCCTTCCACGGTGACTGAGTCGCTTCATAGACCCCTTTAATCACATCTTGGTTTAATGTTTGTAAGTTTCCTTTATCATTTGACACTCTGTTTGCAGTGTCCTTTTAAGGGGCTGCATCTTATTTTGTCCCTCGTTTTTCTCAATTTATTTTAATTGATTTCATCAAAAGAAAAGCATTGGCTGTTTGTTGTGTTAGAGGGAATAAGTTTGCTCTGTAGTGGGCAATAAAACTCTCTACTTAAGCATCCTAGCCTCTGTGTAACCTTCACATCCAGGCTTGGGGAGGTAATCAACATGTAGGTTGGGTTTGTGAGCTGAAAATGGTGTCATCATTGCAGCAGGGACTAAGGCAGTAAAATTCTATAAGTAACAGTTATGAATTGATTCTGTCCTTTGCTTTTTTATTGTGTTTTTTTTTCTCTCCTCCATGCCGTCAGTTAGCTGCAAACACTCTTTAATGATATTTTTAAAGTCAGTTTTTTTGACTGATTTAAAAACCACAGGGTTTTCAGTTTATTTTACTTTTATTAGCAAAAACATGAAAAATCAGAAGGGGAAAATTAGAGCCAAAAATACTTGGGTAAAATCAGAGAAATTAATAAAAATAATTTATTTCAGTCATCAAACCTCAACAAGGCGCACATAAGCTAAATGACAGACCACAATTACAGTTCTATAGCCTCAATGGCAGTTCCAAAGCGCAGTTGTAAGTGATTTGGAAAATAACTTTTTCCAGGGAGTGATACAGATGGAGGTAGAGCTGGGTCATGGAAGGACGACGTAGGTAGTGAGCAATACGAGGAAATGATCAGAAGTGGCTTTATCTGTAATCAAAACTGCAGGAGTAGTGAGACTACATGAGATGGCAAGGTCAGGGAGGTGGCCATGAATTTGGGTTAGGGAGGGAAGGGATTTACAGAGGATAAGGGGGAAGTAAACGCAATGAGAGAAAATATGATGCGTTGAGGTGGAGGTTGAAATCATTGAGGACGAGAAGTCATTCAGCGCAGACGGCTGAGGGAGGAAAGCTGTGAAAAAAAATCACAGGGAATATTTTTATCAGTATCTGAAAGAGCAGTACAGAATAATTATTTTAAGTGAGAGGTGTGCAATAATGCGAGATGCTAGGGGTCAGGACAAGGTGTGATCTTGTGATAAGTACCACACTGCCACCACGACAGCTTTAACAGGGCAAGTGGTGGAAAATGTAGCTAGGTGAGGAGGCTTTTCTAAAAATTCATTTACGGGATGTGGGCATCGCTGGCTAGGATAGCATCTATTATCCATCCCTAATTGACCTGGAGGAGGTGGTGATGAGCTGCTTTCTTGAACCGCTGCAGTCCTTGTGGTGTAGGTACACCCACAGTGTTATTAGGGAGGGAGTTCCAGGATTTTGACCCAGCAACAATGAAGGAACGGCGGGCGATATATTTCCAAGTTAGGATGGTGAGTGACTTGGAGGGGAACTTCCAGGCGGTGGTGTTCCTATCTATTTGCTGTCCTTGTCCTTTTAGATGGTAGTGCTCATGGGTTTGGAAGATGCTGCCTAAGGAGCCTTGGTGAGTTTCTGCAGTGCATCTTGTAGATGGTAAACACTGCTGCTACTGTGCATCAGTGGAGGAGGGAATGAATGTTTGTGGAAGGTGTGCCAATCAAGTGGGCTGCTTGTCTTGGATGGTGTCGAGCTTCTTGAGTGTTGTTGGAGTTACACTCATCTAGGCAAGTGGAGAGTATTACATCACACCCCTGACTTATGCCTTGTAGATGGTGGATAGGCTTTGGGGAATCAGGAGGTGAGTTACTCGCTGCAGGAATCCTAGCCTCTGACCTGCACTTGTAGCTACAGTATTTGTATGGCTAGTCCAGTCCAGTTTCTAGACAACAGTAACCCTAGGATGTTGATGGTAGGGAATTCAGCGATGGTAATAAAATTGAATGTCAAGGGGTGATAGTTAGATTCTCTGTTATTGGAGATGGTCATTGCCTGGAGCTTGTGTGGCATGAATGTCACTTGCCACTTGTCAGCCCAAGCCTTGATATTGTCCAGGCCTTGCTGCATTTGGACATGGACTTCTTCAGTATCTGAGGAGTCCCAAATGGTACTGAACAATGTGCAATTATTAAGGGGGAAAGTTGATTGGGAGTGTTAGAGAGAAGGGTGAGGCAGGGGGAGGAATTTATGAAATGTGTTCAGGTGAACCTCCTTCAACGGTCCAACTAGAAATAGACATTGTTGGATCTGATGCTGGGAAATTAGATGGGGCAACTTTTGGGAAATGGGAAAACTTTATGAAGAAGGGTAAAGTCCGAAGAATTTTTATGCTGACGCACTGGTGTTCCTGTATGCAAAGATGGATTGCTGGTCACAGTAGTTGTCTGGAAGTTCTTTCCAATGGAGCTTCAGTGTGGAGAAGAACAGAGTGGGATCAATGTCCTTTGGATCTCTCTGTCATTTCAGCTTGTCAGGTTTCCAAATACAGATGAGTTATACTGAGATAAGCCAGATACTGAAAACCATAGTTCTTATCTCCTCAGGTGCCTTGCTGATCAGTTAGCTAAAGCCACGTGACTTCTTCGAAAAGGCAGTTTTGTCACAGTCCAAAGTGAACTTTATAACCTTTTTTTCTGAAAAGGACCCAGGTCAGTTCCCAAGAAAGTATCTAAATTATTCAATGTCCTTCCAATTTCTTAAAAAAAACATAGGTTTGAATATTGCCGTCAGCGCACAGAGGCGGGCCCGACATACCGATATGCAAAGTGACGTGCTATGATGTCGGGCATGCATCCCGACGTTACCGCGTGTCAGTTAGGTATTTCGCTTGGCAGGTGTGTGCCGGAGGCGGCTGCGCACCCGCTGAACTGTCAATGGCCTATTAAGGCCATTAAAAAACCAATTAAAGTTGTTACCAATGCTGCCCATCCAATGTTAAGGTTGGCCCACCCACGTAAATTGTCAGCGCGATCAGCTCCACTCCTGTCCCAGCCCGCTCCCGCTGGCCCACCCGACATAGGTAAGTTTCTGGCCATATAGTTCTTGGAGATATGTATTGATAACATGCCTCCACCCTTAGGAATGAAATGCCGTTTCAAAATGCATTTCCTTAAAAAACGTACAGGAAAAAGATATACAATATATGAAAAAAATAAACATGCACTCATTCTCATTCACTCCTTATACAGAGCCTGTATAGTTTTCTCTGACCTTTTTGATAATGATAACAAAATTACATTCCTGACAATGCATCAGCAATTATATTACCCTTCCCAGCAATGCAAACAACCTTTAAGTTATAAGGCTGTATTAGCAAGCTCTGTAGGAACAGTGCAGCATTCTGAATCTTAAATTTTTCCATAAAGGCCAAGGGAATAAGGTCAATATGTATTAATGTTTCTTTATAGCCATGATGGACATGTATCTTAAATGTTTAAGTTAGTAATACTGCCAGGCTTTCCTTTTCTGCTGTGGAGTATCTCTTTTGATGCTGATTTAAATTTTTTTCACTAAGTACTTAATTGGCTTCTCTATGCCCAATTCATCTTCTTGCAATAAGATTGCACCCATCCCCAAGCCATGGGCATCGATTGCCACCTTCAGGGTTTAGTGAAGTTAAAGGTGACCACCAGTTCCCCCAAGCCATGGGCATCGATTGCCACCTTCAAGGGTTTAGTGAAGTTAGAGGTGACCAACACCAGTTCATTAGTTAGGATTGCTTTCAGCTTCTCAAAAGCTGTTAAGCACTCTCTTAACCATACTACCTTCGCCTTCTTTTGCAACAATTCTGTTGGTGGACCAGCTATTGTGTAGAGGTTTGGCAGAAACTTATGATAGAAGCTGCACATCCCCAAAAATCTCATGATTTCCTTTTTAGTTTTAACATATTGATATGACACAACTAATTCTTTCTCCTGCGATCTGGGGTTTTTATCAAATAATTTACTTCATCAACCCTCCTAGTTACTTTTTATGGACCACTGAATTGTGCTTTCAGAGGTACCTCTTGTAAAGGCAATAACACTAACACTTCATCCCCCAGTTGAAATGTTTGGGTCTCAGATTGATTATCTGCCCATTCCTTCATCTTTGTTTATGAAACTTCAAGATGTTCTTCAGTCACTTTGTAGGCTCTCATGGTCCGTTCCTGGAACACGGACACAGAGCAGGATTTTTGGGTCAGCAGGCGAGCCAGGTGGGTGGGCCCAGGAGTGGTTGGAAATGGGGCATCTGTCCATGATCGGACCCCAACCACAATTTCACGTTCGCTGGCCAATTAATGGCCAGCCAGTGTGAAACATGCACTGAAAGGCTCAGCGCTTCTGGGTTGGGGCTGGAGGACAGCAAGTGCTGAAGTCAGTGTGGGCGCGGTGGAGTGTGCAATGAAAGCTCCCTGAAGGCAGAGAGCTGGTTCAGGGAGCTGAAGAATTTTAAACCATGAAATAAAGATTTGGAAATGCTGGAAAAATGTCCACACATCAGACTCCCTCACATGAACAAATGAATTATAAAAATTCTGTCAAAACATTTTTTTTAAATTAATATCGGAAACCTCATCCCACCCATGGATGAGGTTTCCTCAAGAATCCAAAGGTTGCCTGGCCAATTCGCCTGTCCGCTAATCATAATGTTGGTCGGGCAGTGAAAAATCGCACTGAATTAATACATTAATGGCCTTAATAGGCCTCTTAATTGTCGGTGGTCACACTGCTGACTCTCGCGTGCCCGCTGACCAAAATATCGCACAAGTGCATGTTGACATCGGGACACTTAACCCCACATCATTGCACACAATTTTATGCTCGATTGGGTCGGGCACATGCCTGCCCACGGGACATAAATTTCTGCCTATAATCTAACAAAAAGGATATGTCCCTCTGTTCTAAAAACTTTTCTTTAATTAATTTCAGAGGACCTCTTACCTCATGTCTATAAATTAATTCAAAAGGTCTAAAACCAGTAGATTAATTTGCTACCCAAGATTCACCAAATAAAAAGAAAGTCCAGTCCTTTGTCCCAATCATGGGGATATTTATGACAATATGCTTTCTTCATTGTTTTGAGTTTGATGGTACCTCTCCAAAACTCTGTCTGTGGATGATATGCTGTGGACTAATTGTTTATACCCAAACTACTCATCCAACTGGATCTCCTTCAGTAATCCATATCGAGTAAAAAATTAGGTTAATTTCTCTATTGCTACCTTTCTGTAATTGTTCTCAAAGGGATGGCCTTTGGAAATTGAGTTATCATATCCATAATAGGAAGGACACACTGGTGTCCCACTTTCATTTTTGGTAACGATCCCCCACAGTCTACTAAATGGTTTTCCAAAAGCTGGTATGGGAAATAAAGGTGCTGGTTTAATTGCATGTTGTAGTTTTCCCACCATCTGCCATATATGGGACATTCTACAAAACTGCACACGTCCTTGTGAAGACCTGGCCAGTAAAAATGTTGGTTTATCTGCGCTTGAGTTTTCCATATCCCTAAGTGTCCTGCTATTGGAATTTTATATGTGATCCATAAAATCTCTTTATGAGATTTGGGCGGTACCACTGTCTGATGTACAACTGTCCACTCTTCTTCTACAGGTCTGTGAGGAGGGCTCCACTTTCTCATCAGAATATTTTTTAACATATTAACATTCCAGAACTCCCTCAGCTTCAGTTTGGGCTGATTGTACTACCTTACTTAACTATGGATCAGTTTGATGAGCCTCAATTAGAGAAGATTTACTAAACATTTCATTCAGATTATCCAAGTCTCTAAAGAAAGTTTTAGCTGACCAAATATCTGTCTGTAGTATCACTTTGACCTCCAGTGGTGGACTTGGCTCAGGTCACCATGCATGAGGGAAAAATTCCTGGAACCTTTACCCGTAACTGTTCCGTCTCTTTAACCTCACTTAGGCCTTTCAAAATTAGGGGAGAAGCTACTACCTTCTTTCCTGCTAAATCATTTCCTAGGGATAAGTTAAATCCGCCTACAGGTAACTTCTGGATAACCCCTACTCTCGCTATCCCAGACATTAGGTCACACTCCAAGTGCAGCTGCTAAAAAGCCATGGGTATATACTCCCTGCCAATACCATTTATTAAAAATTTGGCTTTGAAAGCACTCTCTGGTGGATAAGTTATGCCTTTCCCCAGCAAAAGTTTTTGAGCGGTTCCCATATTTCATAGGTTTAGCTGCCTCGTTTGAGGAATAAAGTGTTACTTTTCCTCTCAACAAAATTCTTTATAACCCTCATGTATCTTAGTCACCGCCCCTGAACTCAGCAGTGTTCACACTTGGTTTCACAGCTGTGATTAACGCTACTTGATCTATTGTATTCTCAGTCAGTACTTTTTTTGCTGCATCGCCCTTATGTAACACAATAAGTCCCATGGATTTCTCACGCAACTTCTAGCAGTGTGCACAAAGATGACCTTGTTACAATAGAAATACTTAGTCCTTTGAATATCACTTCCACCCTCAGCACCTTCCTTTCTGGTCTGAGTTCCCAGGGCATTCCCAGCTGTGCCTTCTGTCCCCCAGCTACTTGCCTACTTTTCACCTACGCACCTTCTATCCTTCTTGGGCTTGTTGGGGTGATGGAAAAAGGGTTTGCATTTACAGACTAGCTCAAAATTGTCAGCCATCTCGGCTGCATGTCTAGCTGTTGCAACCCTCTGGTCTTCGATGTGCATTCCAACAGCTGAAGGAAGTGAATTTTTAAATTCTTCCGGGAGAATTATTTCCCTAAGAGCTTCATATGTAGCATCTCCCCTTAACACCTGTAGCCAATGGTCAAAATTACTTTGCTTTACCCTCTCGAATTCAATATAGGTCTGCCCAGGCTGTTCCCTTATGTTTCAAAATTTCTGCCTGTACGCCTGACTCATACACACTAAGAATAACCTTTTTGACTACACCATTATTCATAGAAACCTTTTCTGAGAGTGATGCATAAACCACAGGAGCTCTGTCCGTCAATCCCCTTTGCACAAGCAGCGTCCAGTTTTTTTCTGGCCAATTCATTTGCTTAGCTACTTTCTCTAATGAAATGAAGAATGTCTCTACATCCCTTTCCTCAAACTTTGGATGGGCTTGCACAAATTTAAACATTTCCCTACTGGGCTTTGGGTAAGAGGTAGTTTATTAATCATCATAATTTCTCTCCACACCTGAGGCCTTTTTTATTAATACCAGCCTCTAAGCTGATATTCCCTTTCTCGTTCCTTCGCTCTCTCCTTTGCCTCTTTCTTTACCCATCTCCCTTGCCTGAAACTCCAGTTCTAACGGCTTAAATGCTCTTTCACAGAACATGCAAAATAGGAGCAGAAGTAGGCCAGTCAGCCCCTCAAGCCTGCTGCGCCATTCAATAAGATCATGGCTGATCGGTTTGTGTCTTGAGTTTCACATTGCCATCTACCCCTGATAACCTTAGATTCTTGTAGTTTGATTTCCCTGCCTAACATCTATCTTAAAAAATATTCAATGAACCCACCTTCACTGCCTTCTGAAGCAGAGTTCCAAAGTCGAACAACCCTCAGAAAAAATTTCTCTTCACCTCTGTGCTATAAAGGCACCTTAATTTTAAAACAGTGCCCCCTAGTTCTGGTCTCACCCACAAGAGGAAACATTCTTTCCACGTCCACCTTGTCAAGATTATTCAGGATCTTATATACTTCAATCAAGTCACCATTCACTCTTCTAAACACCAGTGGAAATAAGCCCAGCCTGTCCAACCTTTCCGCACACGACAACTCACTCATTCCAGGTATCAATCTAGTAAACCTCCTCTAAACCACCTCCAACGCATTTACATCCTTCCTTAAATGTGACCTATACTGCACACAGTATTCGAGATGCAGTCTCACCAAAGCCCTGTATAACTGAAGTATAACATCCTTACTGCTCTACCTTTATTTTCCCCTCTCAAGCTTTTTCAGTTCTAATTCCCTTTCATATCCAAGCTGCTTTTTCAACTGAATCCTCACTAACTCAATTGATTCACCCCTTGGAGAACGTGGTCTCTTTGTATCCCCTCCAATTTCAAATGATGCACTATTTCCTCAATTACATCTGCTTTCCTCATCCCTATGGTTAATTCTAACTTCAACTTATCTGCCAATTCCATTAACTTTGCCTTGGTTACTTTTTGTAAACCAGACAGAGATAAAGCTTCCATCTTTAGAAGTCTTAGAAACTTCCAACACCATTTAGGTTTACTAATGTATAAGGAACTTGTCATCTGTCCTTTTATCCTATACAAATTGTTATTCCCAGTCCAATTATTTGTTGTCTGCATTTGATTTCCTGGACGAGCTCCCAGTCTATGTAACAACCAGGATGAGAGGAGTGCCTTCTTGAAACGCTGCAGTCCACGTGGTGTAGGTACACCCACAGTGCTGTTAGGGAGGCAGTTCCAAGATTTTGACCCAGCGACAGTGAAGGAACGGTGATATATTTCCAAGTCACGATGGTGAGTGGCTTGGAGGGAAACTTCCAGGTGGCGATGTTCTCATCTGCTGCTACCCTTGTCCTTCTAGATGGTAGGAGTTGTGGGTTTTGGAAGGTGATGCCTAAGGGGATTTGGTGAGTTCTTGCAGTGCATCGTGTAGATGGTACACACTGGTGCCACTGTGCATGGTGGTGGGAGTGAGTATGTTTGTGGATGGGGTGCCAATCAAGCAGGCTGCTTTGACCTGGATGGTGTCAAGCTTGAGTGTTGTTGGAGCTGCACTCATCCAGGCAAATAGAGAGTATTCCATTACACTCCTGACTTGTGCCTTGTAGATGCTGTTCAGGCTTTGGGGAGTCAGGAGCTGAGTTACTCACTGCAGGAATCCTAGCCTCTGACCTCAGAAAAATCCTAGTCTAACTCCTAGGTAACTATGCAACTGACCACTTAATCATGCACTGACCCACCCTCGACTTCCCTCTCGACCATCCTACCCCTTTTGAACACCCCCGACTTAATCTAACTAGCCCCCACCGCCTGACTACCCTGATCCACCTGCCACCCTATCACTTATCTCACCCATTTACCCAGTCATTTACTCATCTACTCACCTGTTTAATAATACACACTGGACATTTAAACTTACCTTATGGCAGCTAGTGCTTCTGTGCCGATTCTCTTCACCGCTCTCTTTGTGGATTTCCACACTGAGGGAATTCTTCTGCATCGTGTATCAGAAGTCTGGCCTTTTTAAACAGAATCAGGTAAATGGATAGTTTTTGGTCTGATCAGCGCTGGACTAAGCAGATCAGATTTGGGCCAAAGCACCTCAAAAATTTGAACAGGTTACAGAAGCCATTTCACGCTGCTACTATGGAGTGGCATACAAGTGGTATTTTCAATTAACAGGTGCTGCTGTCAGTCCAATAAGATATTGTGTCGACCACACAATTCAGCAACATCTTGCAAGATGATTAGTGCTGGTGCGATGCTAATTATGTAGGCCATATGCCCTAGCGATTGGCTGATCACATCAAACAGCATGTTCCTTCAGTTGTTCGTATTAAACAGAGTGCAGAGCACGCTCAGCCAGCTCACGCTTGCAAAACCCAAAACAGATTACTGTCGATGACATTCATATGCAGGGACCTGTTTTCTGCAAACTAAAGGAATATGTTCAACCCTTGGGCCTTTTTTGAATTGACTGGAAGCTTGGGGAGCCCATAGTTTCTCCATTGCACCAGAGTTAATTTGCCAACCAATCAGCACCTTTATTCTACTAAATTGTTGAGATTTTAAAAAAATGTGTCATTTTTGCCTTTGTCCTGATGGGTGCAAGATGACAGCTTCAGCAACACATCTCTTTCCAGCCATATTCAGTTTTTTTTTTGACATGGTGAATAGTAATGCTGCCCACAAAGAATGGACACTCAAAAGAAACAAACTTGTGGGCTTACAGGGATGGAGAGAGGGGAAATGGAATAACTGGCTTCCTCTACGGAGAGCCAGCATGGACGTCATAGGCTCAATAACCTCCTTTTCTGCTGTAAATTACTCTATGACTATCTCTGGATTTGACAAGGAAAAAATGTGAATTGGCTTTTAAAAATTCAGCACCCAAACTGTGGTGGAAATAACTATTTATTACTAAAAACTTTCTCAGAAACTTTATTTACTCGTCAAGATTAGTTCATCAATCACTAATGAATCTGCTCATTTAAATGCAGAATTGTCTATCACCTTTGCGCCCTAGAGCTTCTCTTGCTGTTATTGCAGTGATTCATGAACAGATCATGATGAGCCAATATTCAGTTTATGCAAGTGAAAAATTTCCTCTCCTAAAATATTCTCCCTTCTATCCTGAACATAATTCGTACTGCTCTGATGGCAAATAAACAAGTGGTGCTTGTCAGAAGCTTGTGTGACTGGAACAAGGAAAGCAAGGGATGGTAGCAGAAGGGATTAATACAGTGCATCCCAATATTAACCTTATGAGCCATCTACCAATCTCACCACCCACCCACACAGTAAGAGGGGGCACTGTATACTGATCAGGAGCCAAAACAACCTTCTTGAAGGATGCTTCAGTCAATTTCTGTGTTCTCACTTCTATCCCAGCTGATATAAAAGGCCTGCATTTGTGCAGCACTTTTCACAACTTCAGGATGTTTCAAATTGCTTTGCAGCAAAAGATCACTTTTTTGAGTGTAGTCTCTGTTGTAGAGAAATAAACTGATTTGCCAATTAGTGCACAGAAGGATTCCACATACAGCAATGAAATAGTGAGCAGATAAACTGTTTTAGTGAAGTTGGTTAAGGTATAAACATTGGTCAAGACACCAGGGAGGACTCCTCTTCTTTGGAATAGTGCCATGAGATTTGTCACAACCATCTGAGAAAGATGACAGGGTCATGGTTTCACATCTCATCGAAAATACAGTCCAGCACTCACTCTGTACTTAACTGCAGATCAGCCTAGATTTTGTACTCAAGTTTCTGGAGTGGGTTATGAACCACAAGCTTCTAACTCAGAGGCAGAGTACGATCACTGAGCCATGGCTGACACTGTAGAGAAAAGATATGTTCCTTAGCCATACGGTTTATTACCACTTGTTGCTGGGAACTTAATGGAGAAGTCAAACCATTTGAAGCATGCAATATCCTCAATACAATTCAGAAGTAATTGGAATTTCTATAAAATGTTACGACTTCTACTGTATACGTACAACAGAAATGGGAAGTCCGGAGCGCAACTAATGTTCAAACGTTTAAGTATTTGGGGCAAATTCAGGATTGAAAGCAAATCAACACTTTGATAGGGAAACTAATTCTACATTTATTGTGCACGAGGAGAGTAAAAGTACAAAAATTGTCAAGGGTCACAGATTTTTCAACAAATCTTGTGCGGTCTAACTAAGTATGTAGTTGAAGCAAAGGCAAAATAAAGACAGTTTAAAACAGACACTCAAACTACAGAAGTGTGGAAGAGTGCGCTGAGCTCCTGGGTCCATCCTTGCATGAGGTCTGCACACAGTTCAGTTCAGTACAGTTATTTTCGGTCACAATGACAATTAAAGCAGTTTCCCTTATGTTCCTCAACACACGTTGTTATTTTTTTCTAAAAAAAGAAAATGCACAAACATACACAATAAAATATAGTGCCAGAACACACCAAACATACTTTTGTTTTATGGTATTCTAAACATTAACATTTGTTGCACATGTATTAACCTCTAGGTTTCTCCCTATTTTCCCAATAAGTCACCCACACTCAAAGGATGTTCAAGACTGAAATGTATGCAGCATTCAGTTTGACTTAGGGGCAACCTGCAATTTAAAGAATTGTTGGGGTGGGGGAAAATCTTGGAGGGGCATCAAAGTAAACCCAATTTATTAACAAACAAGGTAAAAACAAGTTTTGAACTGCAGCCTTTGTTTCTGTTTACAACAAATTGGCCTATCCAAATAAAATTCGAAGCATTAGGAACTAGTAATAAACGTCACTAATTATCCATTAAATGTTACGGTAAGTGCCAGGTGCCTTTCCAGACAGTTGCCACACACCTTACAAAATGCTTCGCTGAACCATTTTCCATTGTATCATAAAACAAACTAACATTATTTTTTTAACATGTGGGGTATCAGTTTGTAAAGGTTGCTTAAAGTTTTAGGTACAATTATTATTTTTGTGTGATATGCTTATTACCAGTCACACCAGTCCAGAATGGCCATTCAATAATCAAATTCAGCAATGAGACAGATACGGGACGCAAATCAGAGATTTCTAGGGCAGAATTTATGCTGCAATCATATTCATCGCATCTGCATTAGCAATTTCTGAATAAGTGGAACAGGGAATATTCAGGCTTAGTCCCATGTATTAAAAAGTCTGCATCTCAATCACAATTCAGTGCTTCCCCGAGCAGGCAAAGATCAACCAGCTAAAATTCATGTTGCAGAGACACCGTAAAAAGCTGTCAATGTTATCTCATTTAAAAGGGTTAGTGTAAGGTCAACAATCAGATTACGGGACATCTGTGCAATGATTTACAAGTGATGTTTCTCATCTTATCTAGGCTGCAATTCAAAGGCTACCAAACTAGTTATGTGGCAAATATATGCAATTGTTCATCTGTATCAAAGTTTCCTGTCATTCCCTAAAGAATCTACCAATTTAACTGCTGAGTTTAAGAATCAAACAGTAGTAAGAGACAGGGGTGCAAGTTTCTCGGTTCAGTTACCAATGTACTGAGCCAGGTAGGCATGTCCATAGTTAAACAAATGATGAAAAGCACCACTTACTGCTCTAAACATAGTTGTTTTACTCTGTCCTTTCAGCTATTTGCACAAACTTAAAAATTGAAAACAAAACACATTGGGCCCTAGAGCTCAGAATTATGGGCTGTTGTATCAGTAGAAGTGTTTTGCAGAACAGTATGCAGATCCAAACATGAACATGGGCCAATAGGCCTCCACACTGACTGAGTAACATTCACTGACAAGGAGAGCACCATGCCAATATTGTTAAATGACATCATCTTCAAAAAGTTCAAAGCCCCCTTCATCATCTTCTGCAGTAAATTCGTTAGGTTTCAACCTGAGGGGAGGCAAAAGGATAAACAAAGTCAGGTGAAAGCTTAAGTCAAGCTCAGGCAGCCAATCTCGAGCATATAGCAAAAATGCTTTTAGAACTATTCCTGCAAAAAGTATCAGGCACATTTCCTCCTCATCTACTACCCCAAGTGGCAAATTTAAATGGATATTAAAACAATATAATGATCCAGTTAAAAAAGACAGATCGAGTAACAAGAAAAAAAACTGACCACCTGATATCAAAGTAAACACAGAGCAATAAAAATGAAAGCAGCATCACGGCCACAGTGGTAAAAGTTCTTACTTTTCTTACTTATATTTTTTTCTATTTCCGAAAGAAGTATAGTTTTTGGTATGAGCAGAAAAGCAAGAAGGTGGTGATAAATTAGTGTCCAAACATAGAGCATGTAGCCAGCAAGCATGTGCACTCTCTCTACTTTACTGATTTTCAAAACATCTCAAAAAGGAAATATTAGCTTCTTTCCTGTCCATGATTAATTAAAATATTGCTGTAACTGTGCTGGGAAGAAGTACTGACATCATTGCCTCCTTTAGTAATTCAAGTTTATTACTGTCAGAATCTATTTGGTTAGGGTTAAGGAGAAGAGCAGTTGCTATGCTGCTACAGGTGCATTATACAGGTCACCAAATATAAGAGGTAGAGGGACAAATTGCAGAAATAAATAAAACAATAGCGTAGTGATAATGGGGGAGACTTCAATAATCCTATTAGATTGGAGAAAAAAGTGTAAAGGGCAAAGAGTGTGAGGAAATCCTGACTGGATGCAAGAAAACTTCCTTGATCAACATATTTTCAACCCACTGAGGAAGGAACACTGGGTCTAGTTCTGGTGAATGAAGTGAGGCAAGAGGAGCGTGTTCCATGGGAGAACATTCGGGAAATACCAATCACAACATCTTTAGGTTTAGAGTAGTTACGGATAAGGAAAGATCAAAAGGTGAAAATACTCATCTGGAAGAGGGTTAATTCCAGTGAATTAAAAAGGAATGTTAAAGTCAAATATTCAAAGAGTGATGGAAGGCCTTCGAAGAGGAGATAGTTTGGATACATACTAGACAGTTCTACAAGGGAAAAGGAAGGGCATTGAAAGTCATAACTCCCTGATGACAAATTAAATTGAGGTTAAGATGAAACAGAAAACAGGTCTTTGATAAATGTCAGGTCCACATTACAGTAGAGAATCAACCTGAATGCAGGAAGTCCAGGCGGGAACAAAAATAGGAAATGAGGAGCGAAAAGAACAAAGAAAAATTAGCAGCCAACATAAAATTAAACTATGTAAAAGAGTAAAAGGATAGACATCTAAGCCAACTGAGGACCAATAAGGAAATCAGCTTGTGAACAGAGGCATGGCTGAAGTACCAAATGAATACTTTTCATCTGTCTTCACCAAAGAGGATACTGTAAATATTCCAATAAAGGAAGTATGGGTGGAGAAATTGGACAGACTAAAACGGATAAAAAGGATTTTCAGAAATCTTTGAATATAGAGGGGCAAGTTGGGAAGGTGATTAAGAAAGCATATGGGGCACTTGCTTTCCTGTATAAAAACAAGGAAGTTATGCTAAACCTTTACAAATCTCTGGCAAGGTCCTGCAGAGGGTACAGATATGGTTTACCAGGATGACACAAGGGTTGAAGAAGTTCAGTTAAGTATAGAGACTGGAAAAGCTGGAATTGTTCTCACTGGAGCACCAAGGTTAAGGGGAAGCCGACTCAAAATACAAATTTAATTCAAAAAGCATTTAAAATGATGGCGGGTGTTGAAAGAGCAAGGAGTAGGAGCTATTTCTTCTGGCTAGTAAATTAGTAAACCAAGGTCACACATTTGAAATAATTGGCAAAGGAACTAGAAGGGGAATGAGGAGAAATTTGTTTAGAGGTTCTTTAATATCTGGAATCTCATGCAATATAAACTTCCCTTTGAGATTTGATATTCTTGCAAATCTGTCCTGATGAACACAAGACAAAAAGTTTTGACAGCATGTCTCTTTTTTTTAGTAATACTCAAGTCTGTACTACCAAGCGATTACTAATACCTAGAATGCACTACCTGTAACAGTGGTGGAATCACATTCCATTGGAACTTTTAAAAAGCAATTAGACATGTAATTGAAAAGAGCTAAATTGCAGGGTTATGAGAAAGTAGGATGTAAAAAGATTCCAAGCAAGTCAGGCCACTGAAGCATTATACTGTAAACTTCAGAAGTTGCAAGCCAAACCTTGCCAGCAAGAAAAACACCGAAGAGGAACTTTTCTATGTAGTGGGCAAATAGGAAAGGCATTAGATGTATCCTAATGCACTTTCTCACTTGTTCTACATCATAAAGAGATCAAAGAAGTGCATCATCTGTTTGTGAGACTTTGAAGTCCTCCCCATACCTTTAAGCCAGTTTGAAGAACACCAGCAAAATGTTATCGTCCTGGCAGAAAAGGTAGATAATTTAATTTTTACTAGCACCCTAGTAGGCAATTAATCCCAGGTCTAAATCCTCATTTGGCATGAAAGGAGAACTTGCTCCTGATAAAACACAATGCTGCCTGGACCCTAGCCTAGCTGAAAAGGGCTCATTGGGATAGCTCACTGGTATTTTATGAAAATGTTTATAAGATCATCACTTTGCCTACAAATCAAAAAACCCTTTACTAGTAGAGCATAATACTGCGGATGCTGGAAATCTGAAAATAAAATAGAAAATGCTGGAAATAATCACCAGGTCTGATAAATTTCCCCTCACATGAATGTCTCCCCCCCTGCCGCCTCCAGTTTTTTAGTTTAAAGCATCACCTAAAACCCCAGTTATACAGTTCATCAGGACACTAGTCCTAGTTCAGTTTAAGCAGAGCCTGTACCAATCAAACAGCTTGTTCTTTTCTCAGTGCTGGCTCCAGTGCCTCATGAATCAAAATCCCTATCTGCCATGCCATTCTTTGAATTATGCAATCAACTCCCTGATCCGTTTGATTCTTTACCAATTTGTGCATAGCTCAGATAGTAATGCAGGGTTTACCTTTGAGGTTCTGTGCTTTAACTCTAACCCTGGCTCCTCAAATTCCTCCACCAGAACTTCATTCTATGTTATTGGTTCCTATGTAGACCACAACAACAGGGTTCGCTCCCTCCTATTTCAAATTCTTCTGCAGCTGTCAGGAAATGTATTTAAACTTGGCATTAGGCAGACAACTTTAAAACTCTCAGTCATGGTTGCAGGGAACAGAATCCAATCCACTGACTATACTGTTCCCTATGAATACGACATTAATTAATTAATACATATTGGAGATGGCAGTGCAGGTGATGTGCTGCGATTGCAGGATGCGGAGCTTCTTGATACTGGTGTGATCCAGGGTGAACACTTCTACAGCAAGTGTCTGCAGCTGCAGGAACTTCAACTCAGTTATTGAGTTAGAGGCATATTGAGGAGAGGGAAAGTTAACTGGACACTTCATTCCAGGAAGCGATCTTCTGATTTGGTCAGTGGTCAGAGACAGGAGGGTGTGACTGCAAATGAGGCAAGTAAGGGAATTCAGAGAGCAGAAGTGAAGGAGCCTCAGCCCTTGCAATTGTCCAACAGGTTTGAGGTTTTTTTCAGCTTGTATGGATGAGTGGGAGCTGCAGGGTGGATGAGCTAACTGGCCAATGGCACCATGGTACATGAATTTAATCAAGCAGGGGGAGTTACAAGGAACGTAGTGGTAGTATAGTCAGAGAGATTGACACGTTCTCTGCAGCAAATAGCCTGGATCCAGACGGCTGTGTTGCCTGCAGTGTCACGGTTCAGGACATCTGCTCGGGGCTAGAGAGGTACTTGCAGTGGGAATGGGAGGGGGAGGACCCAGTCATCATGGTCCATGTTGGCGCCAACGACTTAAGCAGAACAAAGGAAAAGGTTTTGCATAATCAGTATGAGGAATTGGCACCAAATTAGGAAGCAGAACCTCAAGATCATAATCTCTCGATTATTACCCAAGCCATGTGCAAATTAACATCAGACAAATCTAACTAGGGGATGAACGTATGGCTCAAAGCCTGATGTGGGTTCCGGTTCATGGGGCACTGGCCCCAATACTGGGGAAAGTGGGATCTGTACCATTGGGACGGTCTACACCTGAATCTTGCTGGAACCAGTGTACTTGTGAGCTGCATAACTAGGGAAGTAGAGTGAGTTTTAACCTAAGCAGTGGGGGCAAGGGTACAAATTTGGGAAGATGTGGTAAATCAAGGAAGTAGAGACAAAGCAAAAGAGAAAGGTATTATTACAGGAAATGAAAAACAGGCAGTGACAGGAAAGGATAGAGAAAACAAATCTAAGTAAAACTAGAGGTTATAAAAAGAATAAAAGGATAAAACTAAAGGCTCTGTATCTGAATGCACAAAGCAGTCGAAAAACAGATGAACTGAGAGCGCATATAGAAATAAATAAGTACGATTTGATAGCCATTACATGGCTGCAGGAGGACATAGATTGGGACCTGAATATTAAAAGGGTATAGGACATTTAGGAAGGAAAAGAAGCAAGGGAATGGTGGAGGGGTGGCTCTGTTAGTTAATGATGGCGTTAGAACAATAGAGAGGAATGACCCAAGTGCAGGAAACCAGGATGTGGAAACGGTTTGTCTAGAGGTGAGGAATGGTAATGGCAAGAGGTCACCTGTGGAAGTTATGTACAGGCCCCCTAATAGTAACTACATGGTAGGATGGAGCATAAAGAAAGAAATAATGGGAGCCGTCAAAAAGGCACAGCGATAATCATGGGAGATTTTAATCTACATAGAGATTGGAAAAATCAGAGGGGCAAAGGGAGCCTAGATGGGGATTTCATAGAATGTTTCCAAGATAGTTTCTTAAAACAGCGTGCTCTGGAGCCAACCAGAGAGCAGGCTATACCAGACCTGGTATTGTGCAATGAGATGGAATTAATTAATGATCTCACGGTGAAGGCTTCCATGGGTAGCAGTGACCATAATATGATCGACTTTTACATTCAGTCTGAGGAAGAGAGGAGTCTGAGACTGTTTTTAAACTTAAAAAAGGACAATTATGAGAGCATAAAAGCAAAGCTGGCTAAAGTGAATTGGCAAATTAGGTTAAGGGATAGGTCAATAGAGATACAGCGGCAAGCATTAAGGAGATATTTCAGAATACACAGAATTGATACATTCCAACGAGTAAGAAAAGGTCCAATGGATCGACACACCATCCATGGTTAAATAGAAAGGTTAAAGGTAGCATCAAACTTAAAGGAAAAGTATATAATTGTGCAAAGATAGGTGGAAGGCCAGAAGATTGGGCACAGTGTAAGGAACAGCAAAGGATGACTAAAACATTAATAAGGAGGGAAAAACTCGAGTACCAGAGAAAGCTAGCCAGAAATATGAAAACAAATGGTAAGGCTTTCTAAAAATACTTAATGGGTTAATAAAATGAGCGTTGGTCCTATAGAAATTGAGTCTGGAGAATAGAAAGTGAGTCTGGAGAATTGATATTGGAAAACAAGGAAATGGCAGATGAATTGAACAGGTATTTTGCACTAGTCTTCACTATAGAGGATACAAGTAACATCCCAAAAGCAGCTAGAAATCAGGAAATGGAAGGGAGGGAGCAACTCAGGAAAATTACAATAACCAGATAAGTGGTACTGAGTAAATTGCTGGAGCTGCGGACTGACAAATGCCTGGATCCTCATGGGCTCCATCCTAGGGTCCTAAAATAAGTGGCTAGTGAGATAGTTGATGCATTGGTTTTAATTTTCTGAAACTCCCTAGATTTGGGGAAGGTCCCATTAGATTAGAAGATAGCAAATGTAATTCCACTTTTCAAAAAGGCAGGAGACAGAAAGCAGGAAAATACAGGCCAGTTAGCTTAACATCTGTCATAGGGAAAATGTTAGACGTTATTATTAAAGAAGTTATAGCAAGGCACTTGGATAAGCACAAGATAATCGGACAGAGTCAACATGGTTTTGTGGAAAGGAAATTATGTTTAACCAACTTATTGGAGTTTTTTGAGGAAGGAACATGTGCTGTGGATAAAGATGAACTGGTGGATGTACTGTACTTAGAATTCCATTTGATAAAGTATCACATCAAAGGCTACTGCAGAAAATAAAAGCTCATGGTGTAGGGGGTAACATATTGGCAAGGATAGAAGATTGGCTGGAGAGTCAGTATATATGGGTCTTTTTCAGGTCACGAAGATGTACGAGTGGTGTGCCACAGGGAGCAGTGCTGGGGCCTCAACTTAATTTCTTTAAATGACTGCGTTGAAGGGATGGTTGCCAAACTTGCTGATGACACAAAGAAAGGTAGGAAAGGAATTTGTGAAGAGGACATAAGGAGATTACAAAAAGATCTATATAGGTTAAGTGAGTAGGCAAAGATCTGACAAATGGAATATAATATGCGAAAATTGTCCATTTTGGCAAGAATAATAAAAGAGAAGCATATTATCTAAATGGTGAGATTGCAGAGCTTTGAGATGCAGAGGCATCTGGGTGTCTTGGTGTATGAATCACAAAAGGCTAGTATGCAGGTATAAGTAATTAGGAAAGCTAATAGAATGTTATCATTAATTACGAGGGGAATTGAATACAAAAGTAGGGATGTTATGCTTTAGTTATACAGAGCAGTAGCGAGACCACATCTGGAGTACTGTGTACAGTACTGGTCACCTTATTGAAGGAAGGACGTAAATGTGTTGGAATCAGTTCAGAGAACGTTTACCAGACTAATACTTGGAATGGGTGGGCGCTCATATAGTGAAAGGTTGGACAGGCTAGGCTTGTATCTGTTGGAGTTCAGAGTAAGAGGCGACTTGATTGAAACATATAAGATCCTGAGGGATCTCAACAGGGTGGATTAGGAGAGGATGTTTCCTATTGTGGGAGAATCTAGAACTGGGGGTCACTGTTTAAAAATAAGGGGTCGCCCATTTAAAACTGAGATGAGGTGAAAGTTTTATCTCTCGGAAGGTTATGAGTCTTTGGAACACTCTTCCTGAAAAAGTGGTGGAAAAGAGTCTTTCAATATTTTTAGGGCAGAGGTGGATAGATTCTTGGTAAGCAAGGGGGCGATAGGTTATTGGTGGGTAGGCCGGATGCAGATTTGAGTTTTTTTTTAATTCATTCATGGGATCTGGGCTTCGCTGGTGAGTGACTTGGAGGGGAACTTCCAGGTGATGTTCCCATTTATCTGCTGCCCTTGTCCTTCTAGATGGTAGTGGTCGTGGGTTTGGAAGGTGTTGTCAAAGCAGCCTTGGTGAATTGCTGCAGTGCATCATGTAGATGGTACACACTGCTGCTACTGTGCGATGGCGGTGGAGGAAGTGAATGTTTATGGATGTGGTGCCAATCAAGTGGGCTGCTTTGTCCTGGACAGTGTCAAGCTTGAGTGTTGTGGGAGCTGCACTCATCCAGGCAATTGGGAAGTTTTCCATCACACTCCTGACCTGTGCCTTGCAGATGGTGGACAGGCTTTGGGGAGTCAGGAGGCGAGTTACTTGTTACATGATTCCTAGCCTCTGACCTGCTCTTGTAGCCACAGTATTTATATGGCTAGTCCAGTTCAGTTTCTGCCTTTGAACATAGACTGCTTCAGAGCCGGAGGGGTCATGAATGGTGCTGAACATTGTGCAATCATCAGCGAACATCCCCACTTCTGACCTTATGATGGAAGATCACTGATGAAGCAGCTGCTGAAGATGGTTGGGCTGAGGACACTACCTTGAGGGACTCCTACAGTGATGTCCTGGAGCTGAGATGACTGACCTCCCATAACCATAACATTTTCCCTTGTGCTAGGTATGACTCCAACTAGCAGAGACTTTTCCTCAGATTCCCATTAACTCCAGTTTTGCTAGGGTTCCTTGATACCACACTCTGTCAAATGCTTCCTTGATGTCAAGGCAGTCACTCTCACCTCACCTCGGAAGTTCAGCTCTTCTTTCCATGTTTGAACCAAGGCTGTAATGAGGTCAGGAGCTGAGTGGCCCTAGCAGACCCCAACCGGGCATCAGTGAGCAGGTTATTGCTAAGTGCCATTTGATAGCACTGTTGATGAGCCCTTCCATTACTTTACTGATGATTGAGAGCAGACTGATGGGGCAGTAATTAGCCGGTTTGGATTTGTCCTGCTTTTTGTGTAAGGACATACTTGGGCAACATTCCACATAACCGGGTAGATGCCAGTGTTGTAGCTGTACTGGAACAGCTTGGCTAGGGGCATGACAAGGTCTGGAGCACAAGTCTTCAGTACTATTGTCAGAGCCCGTAGCCTTGGTTCCAGTGCCTTCAGCCATTTCTTGTTATCACATGGAGTGAATCGAATTGGCTGAAGACTGGCATCTGTGCTGCTGGGGACCTCCAGAGGAGCCCAAGATGGATCATCCACTCGGCACTTCTGGCTGAAGATTGTAGCAAATGCTTCAGCCTTATCTTTTGCACTAATCTGCTGGGCTCCATCATCATTGAGGATGGGGATATTTATGGAGCCTCCTCCTCCATCGAATTGTTTAATTGTCCACCACCATTCAGGACTGGATGTGGCAGGACTGCAGAGCTTAAATCTGATCCGTTGGTTGCATGATTGCTTAGCCCTGTCTATCACTTGCTGCTCATGCTGTTTGGCACACAAGTAGTCTTATGTGATAGATTCACCAGGTTGAAACCTCATTTTTAGGTTTGCCTGGTGCTGCTCCAGGCATGCCCTCTGCATTCTTCATTGAACCAGGGTTGATCACCAGGCTTGATGGTAATGGAAGAGTGGGGGATATGCCAGGCCATGAGGTGACAGATTGTGCTCAAGTACAATTCTGCTGATGCTGATGGTCCTCAGCGCCTCATGGATGCCCAGTCTTGAGTTGCTAGATCGGTTCAAAATCTGTCCCATTCAGCACAGTGGCAGTGACACACAACACGATGGAAGGTATCCTCTGTGAAGGCAGGACTTCGTCTCCACAACCATTGTGTGGTGGTCACTCCTACCGATACTGTCATGGACAGATGCATCTGCGACAGGTAGGTTGGTGAGGATGAGATCAAGTATGTTTTTCCCTCTTGTAGGTTCTCTCACCACCTGCTGCAGACCCAGTTTAGTAACTATGTGCTTTCGGACTCGGCCAGCTCAGTCAGTAGTGGTGCTACCAAACCACTCTTTGTGATGGACATTAGTCCCCCACACAGAGTACATTCTATTCTGCACCCTTGCCACCTTCAGTGTTCCTCCAAGTGGTTTTCAACATGGAAGAGCACTGATTCATCAGTTGAGGGAGTGCAGTATGTTGTAATCAACCGGAGGTTTCCTTGTCCATGTTTAACCTGATGCCACGGGACTTCATGGGTTCCAAAGCCAATATTGAGGATTCCCAGGGCAACTCCCTCCCGACTGTATAACACTGAGCCGCCACCTCTGCTGGGTCTGTCCTGCCGGTGGGACAGGCATACCCAGGGCTGGTGATGGAGGAGTCTGGGACATTCTGTCAGGTATGATTCCATGAGGATGACAATGTCAGGCTGTTGCTTGACTAGTCTGTGAGACACCTCACCCAATTTTGGCACAAGCTCCCACATTATTAAGGGTGACTCTGTAGGGTCGACAAAGATCGTTGTCATTTCCAGTGCCTAGACCTGTGCCAGGTAGTCCGTCCGCTTTAATTCCTTTTTTGTGTCTCTGTAGTGGTTTGTTACAACTGATTGGCTTGCTAGGTCACTTCAGAGGGCATTTAAAAGTCAGCCACATTGTTGTGGTTCTGGACTTATGTGTAAGCCAAACCACGTAAGGGCAACAGATTTCCTTCTTTAAAGGGCATAAGTGAAAGAGATGGGTTTTTACAACAATCAATAATAGTTCCATGGTCATATTAGGCTTTTAATTCCAGATTTTCATTGAATTCAAATTCCACCATCTGCTGTAGCGGGATTCGAACCCGGGTCCCCAGAGCATTACTCTGGGTCTCTGGACTATGAGTCAATGATAACACCACTATGTCACCCCCATCCCGACTACACCATCGCCGCCCGATCAGCCACGATCTTAAGTGACGGAGCAGGCTCGAGGGGCCGACCGGCCTACTCCTGCTCCTTGTTCGTATGTTCGACGTTTCTTTTTACTCCTCCCGTTTGAATAGCCATCTGTACCACGATGCCATGGTCAATTTGCTCATCTACCCCGCAGATTTTGCCCTCAACCACACAGGCAACAAGAACCTAGTTAACTGTTGGTTGAGGGCGGCCAAGGCTCCTCCAGCCTTGTATATGGGGTCCCCTTACCTGCCTGACCCTTCATCACAACCTCTTATTCATGATCACTGATCAGACCTGCACCATGTCCTAACCTAAGTGGTGTGCCCAAGTAATTCTCCCCCTCCCTGATGCTCTATGAAGATCTGCACCTCAGATGCAGCTCAACAAATCGGAGCTGAATTTCCTCAAGGTGCAGACACTTACTGCAGATGTAGTTACCCATGATCACAATGCTCTCCACAAAGTTCCACATGCTACAGTTGTGCATGCCAGCTTCAATACCACCCCTTTATAACTTTACTTTATTAGTCTATGTATTTAATCCCCAAATTTCCAACTTCTACACTGTTTGCAATGCACTCTATGCAGACTACTCTTTATTAACTAATTTCATTCTGTAACTTTGAAGAAAAGCTAACACACCTAAAGTAGCCCTGTGAACTAAACTCTTTTAATTCATCCCGCAGTCAACAGTCTACTTCTGAAGCTACTGGAATTTTGCATTGAATGGGAGGTTCCCATTCTTGGCAATTGCTTCCCAAGAAAGAAAAGGATCAGGCAATGAAGGAAAAGTGGTTGATCTTCTTGAAGCTACCTTGGGTCTAGTCACAAGCACATCTGAAGATTAGTAAATCTTCTATTACTGGTTTAGATCCACTGGTCAAAAGATCTGTTTTACTTGCAATCTAATAAATGAACTTGCAAAGTGCTTAAGTAAGCAGACGAACTCTGCGGCCCATCTACACAGCTTGAGACACAGTAACAAAGCTACTGAACTGGTTTGTCATCGGTTTATCCAAATCATTCTGTTGCACAGTAGTGGATTACCACCAAGAAGCAATTCTTGTTAGTATGCACCAAATGAGATGCTAAATCAGCAGCATAGTTCAATTCAGAATATGTTTCCCAAGGCAACACAAAGGGAGACTACCCCCATGTCAACCTTTGCCCCTTTCTTTGATAGAAACAGATTCTTAAATAAAATGCCACCTCAGGTCACGAGGGTGAAACAGATAGATGGACAAGGATCAAACTGCGCCAGGTTTCACTAATGCTCTGTAATTGATGCAACATCCAGAGTGTAAGAAAGGGCCTCCTTCACCTCAATATTGCACACATTATGCTAAAGTTGCCTTTTAGAAAATTCCCTGGTGAAGGTTTCTCGTGAAGTTTCAGGCACTGTTGGCACGGGATCAACACGAGTGCTAAACATGAAGCAACATCTTCCAGTATAATCTCTGACTCAATAAATTTAAATGAAGAGCAGTTAAGGATTACCCTAGTCATGCAAGGGATACAGCAGTAGATTGGTTATGGTATTGGACTTTCAATCCAGAGGTTGAGTTCAGGTAGCACCAAGGCAAGTTCTGAAATTGAATTAATAAGCCTAAAATTTGTAAACTGGCATCAAAAAGAAAGGACCATAGAAGCTGCTGTATGCCCATAAAACACCCCACTAATTCACCAATGCTCAGTTCACCAAAGCTTTTGCAAAGGGTTACTACCACCTCTTCTCAATCTAGCTATGTTATTCCAATCTTCTGTCCATGTAGCTGATTCTTAATATCCCCTGAAGTAGCAATAAATGTAACTCTAATAGCATTGCCACATCTAAGGAACAAATTGTTAGTACAAGGGTTGACACCAGATGAAACAGGACGGGAGGGAGGTGTGACCAAAGGCAGAAGAGGCTGTCTGGAACTGGAAGAACTAAACACCTTCTGCCAACTATCTAAGTCAATGCAGCAAGTGCCTGCCCTAAGCAGTGGAGCACATCGCTAATTCAACACCAGTAAGAGATATGCTTAGTAGTTTATCAGCGGACAGAATATTTATGATAAGAGAACATTATAATAGCAGCTTGGGCCTCCCACACAATGGTGTGAATCAGAGCTACTGATCAGTTGGTAAATTTTGCATGGCGTGCTTTATTATGCAACCATCCTGATTTATGAAGTGAAGTCCCTCAGAAGTATAATATTCTGGCCCAAGCATACAATTTGGGTTATTTTCACAAATACATGGCTCTTTCAATATTTCAGCTATATATATTAGGTCATTGAGGAATTCACAAGACAAGTAAAAAGGACTTCCCCAAAAGCCTTTGTAACTCCATTTTGACTATTACAGATACAACTGAACTAAAGTAGTTCAGTTTTTCTTCCCATAGTCATTTCACCAAGGTGGAACTTAAATGCAAAAGCAAAGATGTATCATTCAGATTTAAATGCAAACCATTCCAACAACAATCCTACACATGCCAGACCACTGATTAACCATGTTAATGTATCAAAATGGCTTTTTGCATCCAAAATAAAGATAATGGCAGCAGGTCCAATGGACTCGTCCCTGACTCAAGTCAAGCTAAGTTTCTATGTTATTTTTGTCTTCCCTATGTAGATTGCTATGTGATGCTAAGAACAGGATAATTTTTATAGTTTTGCTTTAAAAAAAACAGGTAGGTGTACTTACTGGTTCTGGTGTTTGGTTCCCTGGATGTGTGCCTGATACTGTTCTATTGAGTTCAGAACAATGTTACAGGTGTTACAGGGGTAGCCTTTAGCAGCAGCAGCTGTGAAAGATTATAATTTAGTTACCTGCCATAATAAACAACGGTTGAATAATGCAATTACCTGCCTATAAGAATGCACTTATCAAAGTTGAAATTTCAAGGACACTTATTTAATAACTATTTGCTTAGCTATTCGGTTTCCTTTCCTCATGCTTCCCAATTTTATCACTTAATAGTAAGAGTTTTTACCCACGTTTTATACAGCATGAAAACTAAAGTCTTTTTTCTAAAAAGAACAGGATTTAGGGGCAAGAGACAGTCCAAAGTTATGGTCAACTGTATTCATTACACACAGATCAGTCAGCATCTATGAAGAGAATAAGGTAGGCTGTTTATGTTTGGGTGTAGACCCTTAATCCAAACTGAGGCCTCAAAAAGCATGCATTTTCATATGGTTAGGAAAAAAAATGGGGCTTAAGGGAAGGATCTATAAGTAAACCAGTCATAGAGGGAATTAAAAACTTTCATGTCATTGAACTTTCATGTTGCTATCATGTATTAATGGTGTTAACATGAAACCTTTCTAAACCACAATTACAGAACTGTGTGCGGCTTTCAGCTTCACACTAAAGCGATACAGAAGGTGCTGCACAGATTCCAAAAGGTGCCACCCGATATGAGGAAATACAAATGCGAAGAAAGACTTTAAAAATTGTGACTGCTTGCATCAGAAAGGAGGATATTAGAGGGTAATTTGATAAGAGTTGTTTAAAACTATGAAAGAACGAGACAGGATAAAACCCAAATTTATCAATAATTAATGAGCTGCCTTTATTTTCATGCGATTTCAGAATGGATGAATGCTGGGATTTTTTTTTATTCATTCACATGATGTGGGCATTGCCAGTAAAGCCAGCATTTACTGTCCATCCCAATTGTCCTTGATGTACAACTGAGTGGCTTGCTAGACCATTTCCAAGTTAACCATAATGCTGTGGGCCAGGATTCACTTGTAAGTTTACTTCCCTAAATGACATTAGTGGACAGCCCAGATGGGCTTTTATGACAATAAGATAGTTTAATGGTCACCATTACTAGCTTTAAAAAAAACCATTTATTAATTAATTGAACTTTAATTCCCCACTGCCATAGTGGGATTGAACTCATGTCCTCAGATCATTACTCAGGATTCTGAATTTCTAATCTAGTAACATAACCATTTTGATACCATATGCCATAACCACTAATGCTAAAATTTGCTAAGTAGCAAATGTGATTGGGAATACATACTCCAGGCTGTAGGATCTTACAGGGACAGGAAAATTGGGAAAGGAGGAGAATTAGCTATATTGAGAAACCTTCCAATTACAGCAGTACAGAAACAGGATTCCAACAAAAGCGATCAGGCAGTGGAAGCCTGCAAAGAATGCTAGACTCAGTTGGAATTGTCTACAGACCTCATGATAGTGATGATGTAGTGGGGTTAGGGAATGTATAAATAGAGGTCAGCGAAGCATATATTAAAATCAATGTGGTTATCGTGGGAGACTCAATTTTCACATAGATTACAAGGGCAACTCAAGTTGTAATGGTAATGAATTGCTAGAATGGATCTGGGACAGTTTTCTAGAACAATGCAAGAATGAAAGCAGGCCATTCAGCCTTTGAGCTTGTTGAGCATTCACTTGGATCGTGCCTGAGCTGTATCGCAACTCTATTTGCCCATTGCTTGGTTTTATATTTAATATCCTTATACTACTTCTAAGGAGCATCATCAACCCGAACTAGTTGGAACCAATGGCCTATTTCCATGTTTTAATTTATATGTAGTTTATATATAATTTGCAGATAATTAACCTTTCCACTCCCTCTTTGTGACTGGTTTATCGACTGATTCTCTTCCCTCTCAATTTTTTTCCAACCGCAACAAAATCTTCATTTACCTTGCAGGCTTCAGTTCCAATGAAAGATTTTGCATCTAAAAAACTTTGTAGCCTGTCTTTTCTTTTACAGATGCTGCAGGACCTGCTGTGCATTTCCATATTTTCTGTTTTTATTTCACATTTCTAGCATTTGCAGATCTCCTTTATCGTTTACAATTTAAGACAAACTAGTTTATTTTCTTCCTTTGGTAATGTAGCTTTTTCGAATCTTTACTTGCTTCAGTAAAATATGAAGTTAACTAACAACCTAATTATTTTAATGACTGTTAATACTATGGGAAGGGGAAGCAAATCAGCATTTTTTTTAGATGGAGGATATTTTACATCTCTCTAACTTTACAGTTAATCTATAGCTTTAGTGACATCTGGTGAGCTAGGCACTTTATGTCAGCCTGATGTAAAATAGGATATTCCAGTTTCTGGTGTAGACTTCCCTCACCCTGATAACTGATGTGTTTTCCGCTATGTATACTGCAAGATCGGCTACCTTCTAAATCTTAGCAATTAGCATTCCGAAGTCAGCGGAGAAGCCAATAAAGCTATTTTGGAAGAGTAGCCTATGCAAATATAGCTTTGCACAGACTTTTTTTTAAAGCAGCACACAAAAGATCTCTTATCGCCACAGCAGCATTTAATAGCAAATTTTCACCCACAGAAAGGCACAAGAGACCAGTGATTTAATCTCAACTATGTTTATTACCATGCAGCCAAAAGATTAGCCCTGGACTTAGTAGCACTTATCTATTCATGTTTCCTGATGCAACTGTCAGGTAGAAAGCTGAGGCCTGTATGTGTTGCAGGGAACTTAGAGAATACTTTTTCCTTAGTGAGAATGCATCTCCAAGTTCCCACCCTGTCACTTCATATTTCCATATGGAATCTTTTGGCTAAATTCTGCTTTTGCATTGAGTATCAAAGCTACCTAGGCCTCCTAGTGAAATAAGTTGCACCTCTGTTCCCTAAAATGATAAACTGATTTTCCATGAGGTAGACTTAGCTAGAAGAAAGATACAAAAAAGCAACAATAAAAGTGATGAACAGGGAATTAGGAGGTCTGAATCAGTTACATAAAGAAGAAATGAGTTGATGATTTTGCTATTTTTGTTCCCTGAACCACATGAGTTTTAAGCTCATGCTTGAACTCAGCTTTGAGATAATGTAAAATCTTTTGACATCCACTCATAATTCAAGCAAGCAACAGTAATTTGGGCATATGAAATCTAAATACTTGCAAAAGGAGACATTTTCCAGAAGGAAAAATTGGGCTTTGCAGTAGGGAAGAAAACAGTTTGTTAAGAGTACCTCATAGGTATGCTACTATATCAAAACAACTCAATAAAAAACTAGCCAGTATCTCACCACAGCCAACAGAACAAGAAACTGATACATGTATGACTATACATTTTTAAACTTAAATAAACTGTATTGTCCCCAGTGGTTCAACTAGATCAAAACAGTGACTAGCCAAGCCTTCCGGTCCACCAATATTCTAGGTTCAGTCAATATAAGTTGATATCAGCTCTACCTGTGGGAGTAGTGTACGTACATGCACAAGAAACAAAAATAAGCCACAATCATTACCAATTCCTAGTGGGAATGCAAACAGTGTAGGGCTCAACTATTATGTCCTTCATGGAAAACAACACATCAACATTCACTGTCTAGCTTCATCAATGATCAATTGGGAAAGATATTACAGCTACCCGTGAACTAGATCCCAGCAAAAGGGCTGATGCTCAGAAACAGTGCAAATTGCACACACAAGTGCCACAGTACAAGTACAAGTATGTTTTTTTCTGGATTTGTAGGATATTTCAGCCATGTGCCAATGGCAATAACATGATGGCAAACCAACAGTATGTCATTAGAAGTTTGCCTATTTCCAAATAGAAAAATGCCATTCACTCCTTGGATGCAACAATTTGTTCAAAATTAGCAGAAAATATTTCCAAAGGGTCAGACTGCAATGAACAAATAGCCAACAAAACAAGTTGGACCATAATGGTTTTCAATCGCCTAGCAAGTAGTGCAAGGTCACAAATGACTAGATAGCTAATGTATGAGCAACACAAATAGTTTGTTTTAACTGCAGCATTTCATGAAAAAAGTTGAACTGGGGATTTTAATTTTGAGTTTTATTCATGGATAAATACATAAACACACAATAATGCAAGATCCATCAGTTTTGAAAATAAATGGCGATATTCCTTTTACAAACAATGCCAATATAAAGCAAGTAATATCTAACCTACATATTAATTAGTTGTATTAGACTCCATCTAATTTTTTCACTAAATAAGATGTATCAGGATTCTTTTAATTGTGGCTTTGATAATGCATTTATTTTCTAATATTCTCCACAGAAAAAAGAACTACAAATTACTGAATTTCATATGTTTGCTCAAATCCAGAAGCATTTTTCTTATTTCACATTATATTCTGTGCATAAAAATGGCAATTACACTTTCCTAAACTGAACACTGCAGTTCAAATGTTAACACTGAAGGCACATATATTTTACAAAAGTAACGGAAGTTTCCATGAGATGTTTACAATTTCCTCAGCTGGTTTCAGTGAGCAGGTTTTGTTTTTATATATAGGATCAGCTTTTGGGGTATAGAATTACAACATTTTACCCAGAAATAAAAACTCACAAACATTGATAATCTGACATAAAACAGAAAATGGCAGAAATACACAGCAAATTTGTCAGAATAAGAAAGAAAAAGAATGATGGATCGATGTTTTGGATACAGATTCTTCCCCAAGTTCTAACGTAGGATCTCTAATTGCCTTGCACTTTATTTTAGCAAATGCTGAGGCCTAAAGTGTATTTCCAATATTTAATCCCTTTTCTAGTCACATGTAGTATACAGTGCACTAGTTTCTGCAGGTTGAATACTCACAGTTATTACCAGCTTGTCCCAGTTGTTCCAACAACTTTGCTTTTGTCTCACGTTTCTTGTGTCTTTTGCCCACATAGTGTTGTTTGGCAATAGCAGGATGGTTAAAAAAAGCTTGACACAGGCTACAGTACTTGTCAGGGTCATTGCTCCCAGGTTCAACATTGGACTGCACAGCAGAAGTTGG
The DNA here is from genome assembly GCF_017639515.1 of Carcharodon carcharias. Taxonomy (NCBI): domain Eukaryota; kingdom Metazoa; phylum Chordata; class Chondrichthyes; order Lamniformes; family Lamnidae; genus Carcharodon; species Carcharodon carcharias. The sequence goes on along the minus strand of NC_054474.1, from coordinate 71,008,014 downwards.
GGCAATTTCTTTCTTTGCCTTAGGGGCAGCTGCTACAAAAAAAAAAATCCAAGATGTTCATACTGCAACTGATCTGGAGAGAGTAAAATTTATCTTTATGTTTAAAGCAAATTGGCTTCCATTCAGGCAACTATAAATTAAAGAACTTATTATATCATTTATTACTTTTCATGCCAAAATCCTTGAAGCAACAAAGACAAAGATCTTCAACAAGAGTTACTATAATCACAACTATTTTGTGAAATTTTCCCACTGATCATTTTAAAGTTTTGAAATAGTGTTGCGGAGAACCAAATGCCTGTTGTTGGTAGCTTTTAGTTTTGCAACCAAAATACTGCTAACAAACGACTTCAAATATTGACAAGATAAACAATCTAAAAAATAAAGCCTCAGCTTACATGACATTATCTCCAAAAACATTAAGAGATACAAGTACACAATCATTCCCAATTTCAAGACGACTGGAAATGTCATTACTAATTTGTAGAAGATTCCTTGAAGTGCAAAGGCAAGTTCCAGGACAGAAAAAAGTGTTGGTCCTCTAACTAATTTAAAAATAGGTTGCACTTACAATCTTTGCTATCTTTACTAAGTATGCAAATTTCCTTCTAGCCTGTGTCCAAACGGGAGAAAGTTCACAAGTTCCTTCAGCCGTGTAAAAGGGAAACTACTAAAGGTACTTATACAGGTCAAGTGTCCTTTATCCAAAACCTTGAGGCCAATTGCGTTTCAGATTATTTCAGTTTTTGAATACCGCATATAAGCCTAGGCCTACCTGAGTTACAGTGGCCGAAGCCTAGGCTAACTGTTGTCTAAAGTAAATAAGATGGCTAGAAAAATAAGCTGTACCGCTGAATAATAGAGTGTACCTGTAATAAGTTCCCACCCATGGCGCAACCTGCTTGTAGGAGAGGGTTCGCAAAGTAAACAGTGCAGACAAAAACTGCAAGGTAAACATTCAAACAAACTACTAGACTTCCGACGATAAAGATCGAGTGTGGTCAGCAAGGTTTGTGTTGGCTCGTGTCAGAGACTTCCTAGGCTAAAGGTTGATGGGGTTCAAAAAAAGTGCGGATTTTGGATTTACGGATAAAGGATACTCAACCTGTATATCGCTCTGTTGTCTTCAGGATGACAGCACTATGTCATTTTCTCAGTGCTGCTCTTCCTCATTTACATTCCTATCTGGTCCCAATCTCCATTAGACCCACCCAGAACCACAGCTTATGAAACTGGTGCCAGTTTACAAGACCCAAAATAGTGTCCGTCTTTTACCATCAAACAAATTGAGAGTCAGTTTATAAGTGCAGCTAATGGAGAGAAAACAATTTATTTGCCAAGAGCTAATTTAGGAAAATACAAACTCACTTTATTTCTAGGGTGTCCAGCTCCCTAAGCACAGGGCAATGACTCAGTGTGGCTCAGTTTGCAGAATTTTCACATCAAGGCAAAAATTGTGGGTTCAAACCCTACTCCAGGACTGGATATTGATATGTTAACTGTATTCGAAACGTTAACTGTATTCCTCTGCGCAGATGCTGTCAGACCTGCTGAGTTTTTCCAGCTATTTTTATTTTTGTTACTCTTGACATCCTGGTAAACATTTCTTTCTCAACCAGCATAATCAAAAACAGGAAAATTGATCATTCTGAGAGTGGATATTGCTGCAATAAACATAGCTGCCATATTTTCCCACAAAAATCTTGAAAATAATCATACATGAAATTTTAGGGGGCATTTGAGATTAAGTGCTAAATAAAAGCAAGACTTTAAGTCTTTGTAAAGATATTTTAACACTGGTGCTATTTTAGTTTGGATTACAAGACACTGGTTTTGATAATCCTGCTCCCAGTTCTTAACCTACTATATCCTTGATGACCAGATTTTAGATCAATTTTATTTTTCTGGGTCTGTAACTCTTGCTGGGATGAGAGAGTCAAATTTAGCAGTGCAAATGTTGAACCCCTAGAACCTGAATCAAAACAATGGCAGTATAAAAGCAGTTTGAATATCTTCATGTTGCTCCAAATCTTTAACAACAGCTTTTCAGTATAACAAAACTTGTGTTCTCAAAATGCCAGCAACTTAATCAGCAATTTAAATTTGAAACCTAGTCATTATAGTTAGGCACTTGATCCTGTATTCTGCTAACTTGCTCAATCTCAACTACTAGCACTATTTGTCCAAAGAACAGCTGGGTTCAGTCCTTACTCTCTATATTTGTTTCAAATTAATTGGACAAAGGCATGAGTTGAGCTGTCTCACTAACACTTAAATACTTAATTCGAATTTTGCTCAACTGCACCAAACTAATCGCCAGTTTTTGTCATCTTAACCATTTTTGAGGTTAGTCTGTTTTCTACAACAATGCAAAGCACACAAAAGACTGATTTTTATCCTTGGAGCTTCACAGTGAGTAAACTTCTCCATGTTACTCGTTACCTTTGCTTTAATTCATTGCAGCTGCATAGAATGGCTGCAGCACAGAAGGTGGCCATTCAGCCTGTTATGACTGTACCAGTTCTCTATAAGAGGAACTCACCTAGTCCCACTCCCATCCTTTTCATCTCTTCAGGACTCATCCAATTTCCATCTGAAAGCCACGAATGAATCTACCTTCACCATACACTCAGGCAATGAATTCTACATCCTAATCACTCACTGCATAAAAATGATTTCCCTCATGGTTTCCATTGGTTCTTTTGCTTATCACCTTAAATCAGTGTCCTCTGATTCTCAATGGGTACTGTTCCTTTCTGTGCTCTCTGTCTAAACTTGTCATGATTTTGAACGCCTTTTTCAAATCTCCTCTCAAGTTTCTCTTCTCTAAAAGAACAACCCCAACTTCTCCAAACTATCCACATAACTGCAGTCCCCTATCCCTAGAACTATTCTCATAAATCCTTTGTGTACCCTCCCTAAAACATTTACATCCTTCCTAATGTGCAGTGTTCAGAATTGGACACAATACTCCAACTGAATTCGAACCAGTAACTTATAAAAGTTAACGGTAACTTCCTTGCTTTTGTACTCTATGCCTATATTTATAAAGCCAGGACTCCATATGCCTTATTAACTCAACTTGCCCAGCCACCTTCAACAATTTATGCACATATACCGCGATGTGTCTCTGTTCCTGCACCCATTTCAAAACCATGTTCTTTATTTTATATTGCCTCCCTTTGTCCTTCCCACCAAAACATCACTTCACACTTCTATAAGGTTCATCTGTCATGTGCCCATGCATTCCATCAGCTTGCTCATGTCCTCTTGAAGTCAGGTGCTATCATCCTCACATTTCACAATACTCCAAATTTTGTGTCATTGGCAAATTTTGAAATTGTGCCCTATACACCCAAGTCTAGGTCATTACATAGATATCAAAAAAAGCAGCAGTCCTAGTCCCGACCCCAGGGAAACCTCATTGGCTACATTCTTCCAGTCCAAAACATAACCATTCACTCTTTCCTGTCACTCAGCCAACTTCACATGTGTGCTTACCCTGTCCCTTTTAATTCATGTGCTTCAAATTTACTGGGAAACTTTATGTGACACTTTATTAAAAGTATTTTCATAGTCCATGTATACCACATCAATTTAATTACTGCCATGAATCCTCTCTGTTACCTCAAAAAATTCAATCAAGTTAGTTAAATATGATTTGCCCTAGACAAATCCATGCTGGCTTTCCTTAATTAGTCTAACTACTTAATTTTGCCAGGGATTATTGTTTCTGAAAGCTTCGCGTTTAAACTGACTGGCCTGTAGGTTTGTCCTTGCACCTCTTTTCGAACATTTGCAATCTCTAATCCTCTGGCACCACGTCTGTATCTCAAGAGTACTGGAAAATTATGGTCAGTACCTCCGCAATTTCCACCCCTTACTTCCCTCAGCATTCTTTTGTGTGTCCCATCTGGCTCTGGTGACTTATCAACTTTAAGTACAGCTAGCCTTTCTGATACCTCGTTATCAATTTTTAGCACTTCCAGTATCTTAGCTACCTCACTTTTCTTTATAATTTTGACAGCATCTTTTTCCTTGTAAGGTCAGAGGCTAAATACTCATTTATTACCTCAGCCTTGCCCTCTGACTCCATGTATAGATCACCTTTTTGGTCCCTAATTAGCCCTAGCCCTCCTCTTATTACTTTTTTTACTATTTGTATAAGAATCACAGAATTTTAACAGCCCATCGTGTCTGCACCAGCTCTCCAAATGAGCATTACGACCTATTGCCTTTGCCCTGCACTCTAGCACTTTGTTTCTATTCAAATAATCATCTAATGCCCACTTGAATGCCTCGATTGAACCTGCCTCCACCACACTTCCAGGCACTGCACTCCAGAACTTAACCACTGTGTGAAAAAGTTTTTTTCACGTCACTTTTGCTTCTTTTGCAAAAGACTTTTGGATTCCCTTTTATGTTAGCTGCTAGTCTCTTCTCGTACTCTCTCTTTGGTGTTCTTTGTCAATTTATATTTTTTCAGTTACAACATTTACAATTAGACAAAACTTTAAACTAAAAGACAATTTCCCTTGGGAACATTGTAAGGGCAGAATGCAGTTCCTAATTTAGAAGGGTGCAGCAATTTCATATTTTCAGGTTCATATGAACATGATCAAACATAGCCCTGAAGCAGTTTTTTTTTTCTTACCATGTGCCACTTCATCAGTGGGAAGTTCCTGCAGTCATTTGGCCACTTTTTTAAATGCAATAGGACAGGTTGTTGAATACCAGCTAATACAACTGGATGTATAGAAATCATGCACACAACCTTAACTATCTAGCACTGACAATATACTAAGATCACTTACCAGAGGATGCTGGGGTAGTTTCATCTTGCTTCTGCTTCAGTTTCAGAGTTTTTGCATGGTTTTTTCCCTGGTAATGCGACTGGGCAACAACTGGTGATGTAAAGGTCATATTACACAGTGGACAATACTTATTTCGATCCACTTCTCCATTGCTGCTGTCCTGTTGGAAAGTTCAAAAATTACTGATCACATTAACTCTAATGTTAACGTTCTTGTGTTAAGTAAATCACATCTCAGAAGTTGATCTGAATTGGGTTAATCTGTTAAACAAGCAAATACATACATTTACACACACACACACTCTTATTTATTTTACATTTAAACACATACACACAAATACATACATTATAGATAGATTTGACTTTAAAGCAAAATAATGGACCAGCTGAGATCCATTGACAGTAACTGCTGTGCCACATGTGCCAAGAAGTTATATTAAAGGGTTATACCTTTCAGCAAACACACTAATTACAACTGGTCAATTAACATTCAGTCTTAATAACTAACACCTAGTCAGGGACATACAGCTGATCAACTGTTAACTACCATTAACCTGCTTTCTCTCAAAGAAAACAAAATTTTATTTCAGTTTGATAAAACACTTTCTAAGCAAACTGCCAACAGGAATTTTGAGATAAAATTCTGTTTTTGTTTTGGAATTTTGAGAAACTGGAAATTTACAGGCAACTAGGGGATAAGCTATAAATACACAAAAGGAAATGAATGGGTCCCAGCTGGTCCATCATTTTGCAACTATTTACAATGTATATATGTCTCATGTTTTGTGTATCAAGTGTTTGTGGATATCAATGGGTCAATATGTTTGATTGTATATACTTAAGTAATGGTTTTAGTTTTATCCCCTTATTCTTAATTTATTAAGAGCAGATAGAGTCCTTCAAAGAGAAGATAGTGCAGGTACAAACAAGGCACATTCTGATGAGGAGGAAAGGAAGATAAATCCAAAGCTAGAGCTTCCTGTACAACTAAAGATATATAAATTAAGGAGGTTTATGATAAATAACTGCTTTATAATTTAGTAGAGAACCAAGCTGATTATAAAAAATACCATAAAGAACTGCAAAAGGAAGTAAGAGGGGCAAGGAGAAAATATGAGATAGATTAATGGATAATATAAATGGAAACCCAAAGAGGTATTTTAAAAACATACAAATAAGGATGGGACTGATTAAGGACCAAAAGGAGATCTTGGTGAGGCAAAGGGCATTGATGAGGTATTAAATGAATATTTGAAATCTGCCTTCATTAAACAGGATGCTTCCAACGTCACAGTAAAGGAGGAGACAGTAGGGGAATGCGTAGAAAAATAAGGCCAAGGTACTTAAAAGATTGGTAGTGCCCAATGTAGAAAAATAATCCAGTCTCAAAAGTCATGCACCCTGGAATGCCAAGGGAAGGGAGGGTGAACATTGCAGAGGATCTGGCCACATTTTTCCAGTCCTCCTTTGATACAAAAGTGGTACCAGAGGATTGCCAATGTCGGATAAACCCAGCAACTATAGGCCAGGAAGCAGTACCAACAGGAAAGAAATTAAAATACAGACGTGAGACAGACAAGAGGAAAGGGGGCAACTGAAGAGCGAAGGTTGTCAACAATCTGAATTGGACAGTTGGTTTCCTGAGCAGTTGGAAAGCATGTTCAGGACTGCTGCCGTTATTTATTTTATTTCCGAGTGATTGAATGCCCAGTCAGCTGTACCATGCGAAGGTTGGTGATTCACATTCATCCACACTACTACAACCAGCGTGAAATGAGAGTTGAGAAGGTTCCAGTAAAAAGTGTGCCACTGTGTAGAAAATTGCATGAGCAGAACCCTATTTACGTGGAAACTGTTGCATAGAGTCATAGAAGTCTACAGCAGAGAAAAAGGCCCTTCCGCCCATCGAGTCTGCCCTGGTCAAACAAGTACCTAACTATTCTTATCCCATTTTCCAGCACTAGACCCATAGCCTTGTATGCCATTGCATCCAAGTGTACATCCAAATACTTCTTAGGCATTATGAGGATTTCTGCCTCTACCATCCTTTCAGGCAATGAGTTCCAGATTCCCACCACCCTCTGGGTGAAAAAATTCTTCTTCACATCCCCTCTAAACCTCCTATCCCTTACCTTAAACCTATGCCCCCTGGTTACTGATCCCTCCACCAAGGGGAAAAGTTCCTTACTGTCTATCCTATCTATGCCCCTCATAATTTTATACACCACAATCATGTCCCCCCTCAATCTCCTCTGCTCCAGAGAAAATAACCCCAGTCTATCCAATCTCTCCTCATAACCAAAACTCCCCAGCCCAGGCAACATCCTGGTAAATCTCCTCTGTACTCTCTCTAGTGCAATCACATTCTTCCAATAATGCACATTCCAGAACTGCACACAATACTCTGGCTGTTGCCTAACCAGCGTAACCTCCCTGCTCTTATATTCTATGCCTTGGCTAATAAAAGGCAAGTATCCCATATGCCGTCTTAACCACCTTATCTACCTGTCCTGCTACCTTAAGGGACCAGTGGACGTGCACTCCAAGGTCCCTCTGATCCTCGGCACTTCCTGGGGTCCGACCATTGGTCGTGTATTCCCATGCCTTGTTTGTCCTGCCCAAGTGTTGCCTATGAAGAATAGGCTAAGTCCTTGAAGGAAAGGAACTGGTATTCTTCCCAACGAAAACCCATGCTTCAAAGAACTTTATGACTAAAACTGGGGCCATACAGGCAGAGTGGATCGTCTAATAAAATCTGAGATTTATCTTTGTTGTATCTGCTATTCCATGTGCAATTTATAGTTCACACTGACAGTGATTTACTTGTTAATTTATGTTTAATTTATATTGATTCTGATACATGGTAAAAGGAAAAGTTACAAAAAGTGAAATCTTGTTCGTTAATTGTTTAATTTGAGTGTCATTCAATAAATCTGGTTCTTTTGGTTTTATGGATCCCTTTGGGGATCGTTGTAGTAGGAAGAACAGAAAAACAACATAGTATTTAAACGGAGGGAGACTACAGAATGCTGTGGTATAAAGTGATCTGGTGGTCCTCATTCATGAATCACAAATGTTAGCACACAGGTACAGCAAGAAACCAGAAAGGCAAATGAAATGTTGGTCTTTATTGCAAGGGGGTTAGAGTATGAAAGTAAAGTCTTGTTACAACTACATAGTATGTTGATGAGACCACACCTAGAATATTGCATACAGTTTTGGTCTCCTTATTTAAAGGAGGGATATACATACATTGGAGGCAGTTCAGAGGAGGATCATTAGGTCAATTCCTGGGATGAAGGGGTTGTCTTACAAAGAAAGGTTGAGCAGGTTGGGCCTATACCTATTGGAGTTTAGAAGAACGAGGGATGATCTTATTGAAACATATATTCTGAAGGGGATTGACAGGTTAGGTGCCGAGAGGATGGGGCATCTAGAACTTGGGGCACAGCTCCAGAATAAAGGGTCTCCCATTTAAGATGAAGATGAGGAATTTCTTCTCTGAGGGTCATTGGTGGGTGGGGGGGGGGGCCAGCAGGCAGGAAAATGGAGTGGGGGCCATGATCAAGTCAGCCATGATCTTATTGAAATGGTGAAGCTGGTATGAAGGGTCAAATAGCCACCCATAGATGAAATTTAATACATAGAAGTGTAAAGTGATTTACTTTGATGAGTTTAAATGTAGGGCCAGAAACCAGCAAATCTGAGGTACATATACACAAATCTTTGAAGATGACAGAACAAGATGTAAAGGCTGTTAAAAAGGCATATGATATCCCTGGTTTTGTGGAGGCATTGAGTACAAAAGCAAGGAATTTATGCTAAACCTTTATAACTGGTTAGACCCCATTTGGAGTATTATGTTCAATTCTGGGCATTACGCTTTGTCAAGGCAAAAGAGACTGCAAAGGGCCAACAAATGCACGATGGTCAGAAGGCCTCCCCTGTGTTCTATCATTCTATGATTAATAGATACTTACAGTGGAATCCTTTTTTATTATTTTGGCAACTGGTTCACCATCTTGATGGAGCTCCTCATAGCGACGTACTTTATTAGCATGTTTCTTGCTCTGTGGATCATAGCAGAACTAGTGATTGACACAAAGATTACCCACAACTCTGAACTATTAATACATTGTAAATAACGAAATGGTGGAAAAAGTTGTTTGTATAAAAAACACGTAGTTATTGCCCAAATTTAACATGCTATGCTCAGTGCAAAAGCTGAGACACAGCCTTCATGGCAATGATGCTCACTGCAATGAAATGGCTGCAACTAAGTTATACTCTTTTATACCAATTCAAGCAAAAGGATCTCATGCCTTCCTTTTTATTAATTCTATCTTTAAAAAGTTTGTTTCTTTTGGGATATTTCAACATTGTGCTATAACCCACTGTCATAATGTATTGACATATCAATATTAAATTTCAATTTAGCAGCCCAGATTCTCCACACAGCAAGTTCCAGCATTTGTCTAAATCACTGTCTCACATGCAACATTTTTACTTAAAAAAAAGCTTGCAGCAACTTTGCTAATTCTTCTAGTAACTAGTTAAGAGTAACAAAAATGAAGAGGAGGAAGAAGCAGGAACATAGATCAATGATAGAACCTGAGATTTTCATAGCCCTGAATGCCTCAGTACTATACCAGGTAGTACAATTACTCAATAACCAATAAGGAACTGCCTGCTGTGGATTTTTGAACAGATCTTTCATCGGCATTCATGCTCAGCATGCACTAATCACACCTGATATAGCAAATAGCCAAACTCATGTTGACACATGGTCTGCTATTTTATTACCTGGTAATGTGCTAGTCTCTGGGACTCTGAAATCAGCACAGCGTTACACACTTTGCAGTGAGTGTCCGTGAAGAGTTCACTATTTCCTTCGATGATCTTTTGTACTGTAAAAACAACCAAAAGAGTTAAAGCGAAACAGTAGAAATTCTGACATCTTACAGTAATTGTCTCCTTTAAACACGTCCATTAGATTTCACTATTTTCCCTAGTCTGTCAACATCTTTAGAAACAATAAACTTTTTATAATTACTTAGATACTGTAATAAAGCACAGCACACCTTCTCACCTTCATACTATTTTTTTTGGTTTTAAAATAAAAATTATTCTGTTTCCTGTTCGTCAATCCTCTATCCAAACTAACATATCACCCCAACACCATGAGCTCCCATCTTGTGCAGTAATCTTTTGTGTGGCAACTGATCACTGCCTTTTGGAAATCCAAATACACTACATCTACTAGAACCGCTGCTCGTTACATCCTCAAAAATCTCTAATAAATTTGTCAAACACAATTTCCCTTTCACAAAACCATCTTGGCTCTGCTTGATTGCATTATGATTTTCTAAATGTCCTTCTACTAGTTCATAATAATGGATTCTAGCATTTGTATTAGAGGGATGGTACTTGGGGAAGGAACCAGACGATAGCCAGCACTCATGCTATGCTGCTTAAATGTTAGTCAGTGCCCATAAACTGCAACATTAAAATAAATACAAAAATCTTCCAAACCCAACTCAGAAAGTGCAAATCTTTTATTCCAAAGTAATTTTACTACTAAGCCCTTTGCTGTCTTCTTCCTCCAGTAACTCAGGTCTAAAGCTCTTCAGATCTGTTTCCCTCCACAAGGTGACGGTGTTTGCTTCAATTCTACAGGTTACAGTAACCCTCTGGTTCCTCACCAAAGTGGCCAATGCATTTATCTACTAAGCCCTCAAAGAATCATATTTCTTTTTTGATTAGTCAGATACATGACACTATACTGTGCAGACAGCAAGAATCATATTATAAGTGATGCTTCTCACTATCTGCACAAGCAAGTATGATTTTCCTGACAAGTTTTTGACAGAAAGCAGAGGACTTTAAACTCCTGTGCAACATCCAGGTGACCCATAGTACACAAGTTTTAAAGTGCAGCCTAGAGTACTTTCTAACCTTTGATGTTGATTTTTTGTTGATTCTATGTAGTAATCTGTACATTTAACTTACCCCTTTTTAAATAAAAAAAAATTACTATTTTCACAATGGTTTGCAAAATTGCTGTACTCGTGGAGTAAATCACCCTATTCACAGCATGTGTAAAAATTCACAGGTTTGATCTCAATGTTACATCAAGCCAAATCACTTGCCTTAAATCATGATGTGTCTCAAGCTGATCAGAAAGGTTTTGCCCAACAATCTTTCCCCAACTACTGACCTCCTCCCCCTACCCCATTATGGGGAATTAAGAAACAAAATTGTCTATATTTTCCCGCAGTGCATAAATGAATCAATCTATCAAGCAAAACAGCAGTTTGTTATGGGAAAACAAGTTATGCAGCATCTGTGGAGAGAAAAATGGTGTTAATATTTCAGGACTATGACCTTGCGTCACAACTGGACATTAGAGATTTAATAATTTATAAGCAAGTACAAAGTCAAGGAAAGAAGGGGGCAGAGTGGGGAGATAGAAGAGGGTACGAAAAAACAAAAGTGATAGGATGGAAGGCAGGAGATTTTAAATGGGATGATGTGAAGGGCAAAAGGGTAATTAATTGGAGAAGTAAAAGATAGATCTAGAGGAACTATAAATGACATCAGCAGAACCACTACAAGCATCTGTTGTCCAAATAAATGGGAATAGTGTTACAATCTAAAGTTGTTTAACTTTTTCAGTCTGAAGAGAGCAGTCACCATAGCTTCTTTAGTGTCGCCCCCGAAAAACTCTCCCAATTCACCTACAACTGCGCCTTCGAAATCCCAAATGCCTAACTCTTACCCTTCCATACAGCATTTCTACAGCTACCAAGCTGTTCAACCAGACCTTCACCTCTACCTTTGATTCCCTGATTCCCCCAGGTAGTGTCCTCTTCATATTTGCGATTATTAGCCTTCACTGCAAAAAATCAACCATCCTTGTGCACCATCTCCAACCTCTCTTCTCTCTAAAGTCCTTGAATGTGTTGTCACTTCCCAAATCTGTGCCCATCATTCCCTGAATTCCAAGTTTGAATCCCCAATCATGTTTCTACTTCTACCAAAATTTTGAAGCAGTCCACATGCCAATGCAAATAACACCCCACGTGCTAGTGACAAAGGTAAACTATCCACCACCTATCTGCACGATTGACCAAACCATTCTCCCTCAATGCCTCTCCATTATCATCCAGCTAAGTTGGACTGCACTCAACAGAGTATCACTTGCAATGGCTTTTCTTCCTGCTTCCACATGTTATTTCTGGAGTCACCCCCCCACCCACCCACCCCACACCCCAAGAATCATTCCAACAGACTCCTGGCCAGCCTCCTATACTCTATCCTTCGTAAACTTGAGGTTGCCAAAATCTCTACTGCCTGTGTCCTAAATACAAAGTCGTACTCATTCATCATGCATGTTCATTGAACTACACTGATGTTAAACAACATCAATTTTAAAATTTTCATCCTTGTTTTATTCCTCCATGGCCTCACCGTCACCTAGCTCTGTAATCTCAGCCAGCCCTACAACTCTCCCAAGATATTTTCACTCCCCCAATTCTAGCCTCTTGAGTATCCTGATTTTAATCACTCCACCACTGGCGGCCATCACTTCAGCTGCCAAGTCTCAATGATCTGGATTTCCCTCCCTAAATCTCCTCATCTCTCTTTTCTCCTTTAAGGCGCTCCGTAAAACCTACCTCTTTGACCAAATTTTCGGTCATCTGCCCTAATATAGCAAGAGGATCTGTGTAAATATTGATTCATAATGCTCCTGTGAAGCACCTTGGGACATTTCACTATGTTAAAGGCATGATAAATAGAAGTAGTTGCTCTTTTTGTAAAGAAGGGTATCTAAGTAGGGCTGGAACAAGGAATGTGCTAAGCATTCCACAAAAAGGCATACGAGTTCCCATTGAGACACCTTTCTGAGCACCTCTTTTCAGTCCAAAAATGTGACTTGCAGCCTCCAGTCATTTACCATTTTAGTTATCTGTCCCCAGCCTCCTACACTGTTCGAATGAAGTTCAGTAGAAACTCAAGGAACAGCACCTGACTAGCCACTTCACAGCCATCTAAACTCAACATTTACATAAACTTCAGATCATAACCCCTGCACTGAATTTTTCAGACTACAGGTAATGGGTCTGTTGTTGCCACTTACACCTCCTTTTGACCCATTTTTGTTTACTTGTCCCATTACCGCCCCCTTTTGCCTGACACCAGCATTCCTTTTGTCACTTAATGAGCTCTATCTCACATCATATCATAAAACTTAACTTTCGCTCTTTCCTCCTCTTCTGTTACCTTTCTTCCCTGATACAAAAACAATATACTGCAGCTACTGGAGATCTGAAAACACAAAATGCTGGCACGCACTTCTGCTCTCACCCCTTACCATTACCACTGCTCCCTCCCAGAACCATGATAGAGATGCCCTTGTCCTCACTTTTCATCCCACCAGCCTGTATTCAATGGATGATCCTCCAACACCTCCAGCATGATGTCACCACCAAACATCTTCCCCTGCTCTCCCCTTTCAGCATTCCAAAGGGGCCATTCTCTCTGAAACACCCTTCCTCTCCTCTGTCACATCCATCCTTTCCTACGGCATCTTGCCATGCATGTGCAGGAGATGCAACACCTACCATTCTACCTCCTCCCTTCTCATTACCTAAGGCCCCAAACAATCCTTCCAAATGAATTAGCAATTTACTTGTTTTTAGTATACTGTATTTGCTGCTCACAATATAGTTTCCTCTAAATTGAGGAGGCCAAACACAGAGTGGGGGACCGCCTTGTGGAACACCTCTATGTAGACCACAAGCATAACTCCAAGCTTCCTGTTGCTTGTCATTTCAACTCTCCACTTTGCTCCCACTCTGACTTTTCTGTCCTTGGCCTACTAAAATGTGCCAATAAAGCTCAACACAAGCTTCAGGAACAGCACTCCTTTGGGTCTTGCACCATGAAATTCTTTAACCTCTCCTGCCCTCCACCCTAACATAGACTTTTCCTTTTGTTCCTCCTCTCCCCTTTCATTTGCTCAAAATCCATTAGATTTCTACATTTCTCAATTCTGAAGAGTGATCTGAACTCGAAACATTAACTCTTTCTCTCCACAATTGCTTTAATATCTGCTGAGTTGTTCCAGCAATTTTTGTTTCAGATTTCCAGCATCCACAGTATTTTACTTTTATCTTAGATTTCTACATTTGTTCAATTCTGATGAAGGGTTATTGATCTGGTGTTCATCAATCTCCAGATGCTGCCTTACCTGCTGAGTATTTCCAGCATTTTCTATTTTATTTGAGATTTCCAGCATCTGTAGTACTTTGCTTTTATAAACGCTGGAAATAACAGCATGTCGGCAGCACCGTGGAGATAGTTAACATCTGATACAGTAGTTCTAATGAAAGGCCACCGACCTGAAACATTATCTCTTTTTTTTCCCAGTGCACAAATGCTGCTTGAGCGTTTTCCAGCATTCTTTTCTAATGCCCTGGTTCTGTACAGGCTTATAAAACGTTAACTTTTCTCCCCCAGATCTCACGAAAGACTATCGACCTTAATAATATACTAGCTGCGTTTCTCTGTCCACAGATGTTGCTGATCATTTCCAACAGCCTCAGTTTTATGTTTGTAATGGAAGCTAGTGGGTGCTTCATTTACACCCTCCACCCGCCCCCCCCCCCCCCAAATCGTCATCTCTGCATGGAAAGGGACGGGAAGTTTCCAACTGGAGGTCAGGTGCTGATGCGCTGCTTTGCAGATCTCGATCACTGTGGGTGAGGGCCTAAAGCAAGAGCTTGTAGCCGGGGTGGGGGCGGGGAAATTAATCTTCGCTGTTAACCCCCTCAATAAACCAAATGCGCGACCCTCCTCCTCCCCCCCCCATCACTGATTGGAGCTGCCGCCACCACACCCCCACCGTGTACTGTGTTCAATACTGGTACGGTTGGGCCGTGCTTACCAGCCCCGTTGCCGGTGGAGTTGTCCCCGGCACCGGCCGGCTTGAAGCTTTCCATCAGTTGAGGAATCGGTCGCTCCGCCGCCATTGCTCCTACTCCGAGGCCCGCACTCACTCAGACAGAGGGTGAGCTTGGAGATCTCGCGTGAGCACAGCCGGGCGGCGCGAGACCTCCCCCCAACCCCGCCGCTTCCAGAAGGTTCGTGGCCGCGTCGTCAGGTGGGGTTGCCATGGGAACCGGCAAGCGCCGCGCCTGCCACGTGACTGGGACGGAGCCGTCCAGGTGAGAAATGTTCAGAGTGGGGAGACTGTCCCCCTTTCACAAACACAGAGATAGGGATACCTTCCCCACCATAGCAGCCATGCAATTTCTTTGAGAGGGACTAAATAAAAATAACACAAGGTCGATTTTTTTTTGCAAAAATATACTTTATTCATAAAATAGCTTCAAGAACATTCCAAACCGTTTCAAAATCACCATCACAAAAGTACAATCAGGTTCAACTTTTACAACACGTATAACAAGGTGCATCAATACAAACAATGAATATTACAATCATTTGCAGACATTCATTTTGAGCTGTACATCCCGAGGGGCTCTACACAGTTCCCAGCCCCTCGGTGCACTGTGGCAGAAAGGTCTTAGACAGCGACCCTTCCCCATTACGCCTTTGCGGCAGCTGCCTCAAGCTTCAGTGTATCCCTCAGGCACGTAGTCCTGGACCTTGGAATGTGCCAGTCTGCAACACTCGGTCAGGGACAACTCTTTGCATTGGAAGACCAACAAGTTTCGGGCAGACCAAAGAGCATCTTTCACTGAGTTGATGATCCTCCAGCTGCAGTTGATGTTTGTCTCGGTGTGTGTCCCTGGGAACAGCCCATAGAGCACAGAGTCCTGTGTCACAGAACTGCTCAGGATGAACCTCAACAAAAACCACTGCATCTCTCTCCAGACCTTCTTTGCAAAGGCACAATCCACAAGGAGGTGAACAATGGTCTCGTTCCCACCACAGCCACCTCGAGGGCAACGTGCCGAGTGGGTGAGACTCCTGGCGTGTAGGAAGGATCTGAGGGGGAGGGCCTTTCTCACCACCAGCCAAGCTACGTCTTGGTGCTTGTTGGAAAGTTCTGGCGATGAGGCATTCCGCCAAATGACTTTGACAGTCTGCTCGGGGAACCATCCCACAGGATCCACCCTCTCCTTTTCCCCCAGAGCCTCTAAGACGTTATGTGCCGACCACTGCCTGATGAACTTGTGGTCAAAGCTGTTTCTCTGCATAAATTTTTCCACGAGGTACAGGTGGTACGGCACGGTCCATCTACTTGGAGCATTCTGCGGTAGCGTGGCCAGACCCATCCTTCGCAACACCGGGGACAGGTAGAACCTCAGCACGTAGTGACACTTGGTGTTTGCGTACTGAGGGTCTACGCACCGCTTGATGCAGCCACACACAAAGGTGGCCATTAGTATGAGGGCGATGTTGGGTATGTTTTCTCCCCCTTTATTTAGAGGCTTGTACATTGCGTCCCTCCTTGACATCGACCCCCATTGACTGCAGCCGGAGCAGATTCTGCATGTTTTTCTGGACATTTCCCTCTGTTCCTTTCTAGCTTTCTGGGTGCCTTTGAGGATGAAAAACTTCTTGATGTTTTCCACCAGTGTGTCAGGGACTCAAAGAGGGGTT
This sequence comes from Carcharodon carcharias, assembly GCF_017639515.1. Taxonomy (NCBI): domain Eukaryota; kingdom Metazoa; phylum Chordata; class Chondrichthyes; order Lamniformes; family Lamnidae; genus Carcharodon; species Carcharodon carcharias. The sequence continues at coordinate 70,991,570 of NC_054474.1, read as the reverse complement.
TCACGGTTCTCCAACCTTTGTAATCCCTCTTGAGCTCCTTTTTGTTCTCTGGGGTCAGCAGTTGCACGTTTAGCTTCCATGCCCCCCTGCCCACCCTCTGGTCTTTCTCTAAGTGGCAGTCAGCCAGAAGGAGGCAGTGGTCAGAGAAGAACACCGGCTTGACATTGGTGGATCTGACTGCGAGCGCTCGGGACACAAACAGGAGAAGGTCGATTAAGAGAGGAAAGGATCTGGAAAATTCCTCTGATGTTTAAAAGTTCAGCAGACTCTGTTCACCACACTTAGCGGCCCACCCACATTTCATCTGCTGTGATCTCCACCCCAAACAAGAATTGGTCCAGCTCTTTTTTTTTTGACAATTTGCATGCAAATTACAAAGGTAATTTGCTGCAAAGGTCAACTCATCTATTCAAGCTGGTTCTCATCCCTATGGCACCTTGCACCTTATTCAAAGCGCCTGAAATACCCCGCTTGTGATGGGACCACAGCTGGACACATTGAGGCTAACCAACTTCTTCGACAAGGACAAAATGGTGCTTATTGTCTGATACAACAACTTGCATTTGTATAGTGTGTTTAATGGAGTAAAACGTCCAAAGGTGTTTCATAGTATCAACAAACAAAATTTGGCAAATTTGGCACAATAAGACTACATTCACCATGATTTGTATTACTTATCAGTCCAACTACAGGGATGAGACAGAAATGGTTTAAGAAGATTGCTCGCTCACTTTCTCAAGAGCAATTAGGAATGAGCAATAAATGCTGGGCTCCCAAAAGCTTGGTCAAAAAGGTAAGTTTTAGCAGTACTATGAAGGACGAAAGGGAGGTGAGAGACAGAAAGGTTTAGGGAGGGAATTCTAGAGCTTGGGCCTTGTCAGCTGAAAACATAGCTACCAGTGGAATAGCAGTTAAAATCAGGGATGTTTAAATGCCAGAATTGAGTAATGGCACTGATATGTGGTTGGAAGCTCATTTTGGGAGCACATATGACATCGAGATTGTGAACAGTTTCATTCAGCCTCAGGGAGTAACCAAGGAAAGGGGTGACTGCAGAATGGAATTTGTTGTGGGAGGGAATAGAAGCCAATGGTTTTGGTCATCTCAACATATTGAGTCGGCTGCACGCCCGCCAAACTGTCAAAGGCCTATTCAAGCCATTTAAATACAAATTAAAAAAATTAATATAGCTGCCCGTCCAACCTTAAGGTTGGCGGGCAGGCGAAGAGCCCAAGCAGCCTTTGCATTTATCATGAAACCTCATCCACAGGTGGGATGAGGTTTCATGAAGGTTTCATAAATCAAATGAAAATTTTTATTAAAAATCAGTGCCACGTCCCAGCTCATGTGACACTGTCACATTTGGGGACATGTTTGTATTTTTTAAAATTTCAAACAATAATCAAACTAATCTCCCTGACGCAGGTCTGTGCCTCAGGGAGATTTCTGCACTCTTTTGCACACATACGTGAAAGAGCACAGGCCCCCACTCAGCCTCCTCCCCCCGCCCTCACAAGGAGCGCTCAGCTCAGTGCTTCCAGGTGTGCGTCATGCTGGGCAGGCCTTAATTGGCCAGGAGTTGAGTTGAAGCCCATCCAACTGCAATCGTCAGGGGCAATTTCTTTTTAATGTGTAATCTGTCTCTTCCAGAAGTTGTTAGCTTTTGCACCTGAGGCTCCATGCTGGATTTTTTTAAACTGTAAGAGATTGGGTCTTAACTTGGGAGAGGAGGAAAGGGAGCTCTTTACTGCTTTATTGACAGCTTTTCCAGACTACTCACTGCTTCTGTCTTTAGCAGTGGTATTAAAGAGATTTCAAAATGGCTACTTTGGTCACATGACCTCTCTCTCCCCATAATGATTTCAGAAGGGGTTTATTTAGCTAATACCTGAACTGATGGTTGCTTTTGTTTCATGGCCAGGTGGGGTGAGTATAATCTGTAATGTCCCAGCCATTAACCCCCTGAATGAGTCATTATCCATCTTGAAGAGATAGGAAGTTTTATCTCCACATAACCATTGTTCTAACAGGCTTTCTGTCTCTGCTGGAGAGGTAATCTTATAGAAATGCTATGTCCAGTAGATTTTAGTAAGTCCCTTTGAAGTGGTTCTTGATATCCTTAAGTATGAAATTCCAGAGAAGGATGTCGTGGCATGTCTGAATTACAATTCACAGTGGAATTTTCCAGAAGCTGGTCAACTTGCAATACCAGACATCAGGTGATTTGTGGCAACCGCCTTTAGTCAATATCTTTTGTCTTTTAAAAAGTCCTTTTTGAACCATTCAGTATATGTATGGTCAGCTGGTGAAATTACAGATTGATGTCATTCATGAACAAGTCACATCATCATGACAGTATACCAAACGTTAGAATTCCTCACTTGCAAAACACTATCTTACCAAATAAATTCGTTTTGCCAAAAACATGGCAAATCTCCAATCACATCAAATTATGCTTGCAATAGTTTATTCTCAAATACAGCCATGGGATTTTGTAGAATGTCCTATTATGATTTACCTTAAAACAGCCCAATATCTTTGTTCTTACATGTTTTATATCAGTATAATTCCTTGTTATAAGTTTCCAGATATTCAAACTAAGATTCTTTAAATCTATATAAGCTTTGATTTTTTTTCTTTAACATTACTCAATCAAAGGAAGTAATCTTTAATTTGATGGTCTATAGATGAAGTTTATTCGATAACTTAATTAACATTTTACACTTAGTTCATATTCTAAAATGTTGGAATGCCACTCAAAAATTAGCTGAAAATTAAAATTCTTTTCAACAAATGTAACAATACAATGAAATCTGAATAATCGAGAGGTATAGGAGGACATGATAATGGAACAGCTCCAAAGAAGAATCATATTGGACTCGTAACTTAACTCTGTTTCTGTCTCCACAGATGCTGCCAGACCAGCTGAGTTTATCAGCACATTCTGTTTTTATTGTACTACAACCACTTGTGTTGCTTTGGAGTCTTACAAACATACTAACAATGAGCAGGAGCAGGAGTACGCCATTCGGCCCCTTGAGCCTGCTTTGCCAATATTTAAGATCATGGCTGATCTGATAGTAACCTCAAATCTGCATCCCCCCTACGCCCGATAACCTACCACCCGCTTGCTTACCAAGAATCTATCCACCTCTGCTTTAAAAATATTCAAAGACTCTGCTTCTATCTCCTTTTAAGGAAAAGACTCATGACCCTCTGAGTTAAAAAACTTTGCCTCATCTCTGTTTTAAGTGAGCAACACCTTATTTTTAAACAGTGGCTCCTAGTTCTAGATTCTCCCACAAGAAAACATCCTCTCCACATCCACCCCGTCATGACACCTCAGGCTCTTATATGTTTCAATCAAGTCGCCTCTTACTCTTCTAAACTCTAACGGATATAAGCCTATCCTGTCCAACCTTTCCTCATAAGACAGCCTGCCCATTCCAGGTATCAGTCTAGTAAACCTCTGAACTGCTTCCAATGCATTTACATCCTTCCTTAAATAAGGTGACCGATATTGTACACAGTACTCAAGATGTGGTCTCACTAGTGCTCTGTATAACTGAAGCATAGCCTCCCTACTTTTGCATTCAATTCCCCTTGTAATAAATGATGACATTCTATTAGCTTTCCTAATTACCTGCTGTACCTGCATACTAGCCTTTTGCGAATCATGCACTAAGATACCCAGATCTCTGTGTATCTTAGAGCTCTACAATCTCTCACCATTTAGATTATATGCTTCTCTTTTATTCTTCCTACCAAAATGGGCAATTTCACATTTCTCTACGTTGTACTCCATTTGCCAGATCTTTGCCCACTCACAACCTATATAGATCTTTTTGTAGCCTCCTTATGTCCTCTACACAACTTACTTTCCTATCTATCTTTGTGTCATCCCATCCATCCCTTCATCTAAGTCATTTATACAAATTGTAAACAGTTGAGCTCCGAGCACTGATCCCTGTGGCACACCACTCGTCATATTCTGCCAACCTGAAAAAGACCCATTTATGCCGAATCTCTGCTTCCCGTTAGCCAGCCAATCTTCTATCCATGCCAATATGTTACCCCCAATACCAAGAGCTTTTATTTTCCGCAGTAACCTTTGATGTGGCACTTTATCAAATGCCTTCTGGAAATCTAAGTACAGTATATCCACCAGTTCCCCTTTATCCACAGCACATATTACTTCTTCAAAGAACTCCCTTTCACAAAACCATGTTGAATCTGTCTGATTACCCTGAACTTATCAAAGTGCCCTGCTATAGCTTCTTTAATAATAGCTTCTAACATTTTCTCTATGACAGATGTTAAGATAACTGGCCTGTATTTTCCCATTTTCTGTCTCCCTCCCTTTTTGGAATAATGGAGTTACATTTGCTATCTTCCACTCCAATGGGACCTTCCCTGAATCTAGGGAGTTTCAGAAAATTAAAACCAATGCATCAACCATCTCACTAGCCACTTATTTTAGGACCCTAGGATGGAGCCCATGAGGATCCAGGCATTTGTCAGCCTGCAGCTCCAGCAATTTACTCAGTACCACTTCTCTGGTTATTATAATTTTCCCGAGTTGCTCCCTCCCTTCCATTTCCTGATTTCTAGCTGCTTTTGGGATGTTACTTGTATCCTCTGTGGTCTTTAATATTGCAAAAAAGCCCAAGGCACTTTGCACGAGTTACAACAAAAAAAATTGACACCAAGTCACGTAAGGAGTTATTAGGGCAACTTATTCAAAGAGGATAGAGAGTTAAGAGGCAGAGAAATTCAGGGAGGGGCCCCCAAAGCTTACAGCCCAGTCAGATGAAGGTACAGCCTGATGGAGGAGTGTAGATATCTTTGCGGGTTGTAGGGCAAGAGGCGACTGCAGAGGTAGGGAGGGGTGATGCCATGGAGTGATTAAAAAATAAACAACAAGAATTTTTAAATCGAGGCATTGTTTAAACAGATGGCAGTATAGGTCAGCAAGAACAGGGGAGATGGGTGAATGGAACTTGATAAGAGCTAGGACATGGGCAGCAGATTTTTGGATGATATTAAGTTTACAGGCAGTAGGATGTGGGAGCTCAGCCAGGAGTGCATTAAAATAGTCAAGTCTAGAGATAACAAAAGGCATGGATGAAGATTCAGCAGCTGATGAGCTAAGACAGGGATATGGTCAAGAGGTGTTATGGAGGTAGAAATAGGCAATCTGAGTGATGGCCCAGATTTGTGGTTGGAAGCTCATTTCATGGTCAGATATGGTGCCAAGGTTGTGAACAGTCTGGTTCATCTTCAGACAGTTGCCAGGGAGAAGGCTGGAGTCAATGGCTAAGGAATGGATTTTGTTGGGGTGGAACCAAAGACAATGGGCAGAAATAATGCCCTCCCCCATGGCGAGTTTGGTAGCAGGGAGGCATTTAATTTGATGGAGGAACATAGGAGTATAGGAGCAGGATTAGGCCATTCAGCCCTTTGAACTTTCTCTGCCATTCAACTAGATCATGGCTCATCTAGCTCAACAACATTTTCCTACGCTATCCCCATATCCCTTGATGTCATTTGCAACTGCAAATCTATCGACCTCTGACTTGAATATACTCAATGACGAGCCTCCACAGCTCCCTGGGGTAGGGTATTCTAAATGGTTTTCCCTATTCTGAGACAGTGTCCCCTGGTTCTAGATTCCGCCACCACCACCCCGCCCCCCCCAATCCCCAAACCCCCACCCCCCACCCCCCGACTCTCCACTCCCCACTCCTGGTCAGGGGAAGCATCCTTTCTGTGTCTTGACCTTTAAGAATTTTGTAAGTTTCAGTGAGATCACCTTCTCATTCCTTTAAACTATAGCTGATACATGCCCAGTCTCCTCAATCTCTCCTCCTAGGAGAGTCTGCCATCCCAGGAATTAACTATACAATAAACTTTCCCTCTGGCAAATATTAGACTAACTGGTCTATAGTTTCCTGCTTTCTGCCTCTCTCCCTTCTTGAATAAAGGTGTTACATTAGCTATTTTCCAATCCGCTGGGACCCTTCCAGAAATGAAGATTAATATTCAAATTTATGGAGACATCAGATAATAATGGACTGTGAGAAGGATTGTGCTACAACAGTTTGCATTTTTATAGCATTGTTAGTGTGTTAGAATGCCCTCAGGTGCTTCACAGGAGTGTTAGCAAACAAACTTTGACACCAAAGGGATTTTAGGACAGATATCCTCCCGGTATCCACCCTGTCCAGTCCCCTCAAGATCTTATATATTTCAGTAGGGTCACCTCTCATTCTTCTAAACTCCAATGGGTATAGGCCTAAGCTGTTCACCTTTTCTTCTTAAGGTAAGCCCTGGATCCCAGGATTGATACAAGTGAACTGTTTCTGAATTGCTTCTAAAACACTCATATCTTTTTTCAAATAAGGAGACTAAACATCTCTAGATGTGGGCTCACCAAGGCCCTGTACAGCTGCAGTAAAACTTCCCCACTTTTATATTCCATTCTCCTTACAATAAATGCTAACATTCCATTTGACTTCCTAATCACTTGCTGTACCTGCATACTAACTTAGTGATTAATTACCTGGACACCCAGGTCCCTCTGTACCACTGAGTTCTGCAGTCTCTCTCCATTTAAATAGTATACTGCTTTTACATTCTTCCTGCCAAAGGGGACAAGTTCACACTTACCCACATTATACTCCAACTGCCAAATTTTTGCCCACTCACTTAACCTGTCTATATCCCTTTGCAGACTCTCTACGCCCTTTTGACAACTTACTTTCCTACCCATGTTGGTGTCTTCGGCAAAATTAGCTGCCACACATTTGGTCCCTTCATCCAAGTCATTGATTTGGATTGTAAATAGTTGAGGACCTGGCACTGATCCCTGTGGCACTCCAGTAGTCACAGTTTATTAATCTGAAAAAGACCCATTTATCTGTACACTGCTTTCTGTTAGCTAGCCAATCCTTTGTCCATGCTAATATGTTATCCTCTACACCATATGCTTTTACCTTGAGTGTGGCATCTTTGATGTGGCACCTTAGCAAATGCCTTTTGGAAATACAAGTATACCACATCTATCAGTTCTCTTTTATCCACCTTGAATCTTACTTCATCAAAAAACTCTAATAGGTTAGTTAAACACAATATCCCTTTCACAAAGCTATGTTGGCTCCGTCTGATCACGTCGTGATCCTGCTAAGTATCCTCCTTAATAATGGATTCCAGCACTTTCCCTCTGACAGATGTTAGACTAACTGGCCCATAGTTTCCTGCTTTGCACCTCCCTCCCTTCTTGAATAAAGGTGTTACATTGGCTATTTTCCAATCCATTGGGACCCTTCCAGAATTTAAGAAATTTTGAAAGATTATAACGAATGCAGCCACTATCTGTGCCGTCACTTTTAAGACCCTAGGTTGCAAGCTATCTGGTCTGGAGGACTTGTCATTCTGCATCTTAGGGTCTTAAAAGAAGTGATGGCACACTTCAAACTACAAATGGATTATTACCCAGTGACTCTGTCTGATAGTTTTTCTAGCACGTTTTCCCTGGTGATGCTGATTGTTTTAAGTTCATCCCCCCATCACCTCTTGATTTTCAATTATCTTTGGGAAGTTTTCTAAGTCTTCTACCATGAAGGCAGACACAAAATACCCAGTCAATGCCTCCGCATTTCTTTGTTTTCCATTATCAGTTCCCCAGACTCGCTTCATAGAGGAACAACACTAGTTTTAGTTACTCTTTTCCTATTCAAATACTTGTAGAAATTATTATCTGTTCTTTATTATGAGCTAGCTTTCTCTCATACACTGCGTTCTGCCTCTTCATTATCATTTTAGTCATTCTTTGCTGGTTCTTAAAGTCTGTCCAATCCTCTGACCTACCACTAATCTTTGCAGATTTGCAGTGTTTCTTTCAATTTAATGCTATCCTTGACTTCCTTATTTAGCCATGAATCCTTCTCATCCTTTCCTTCCCACTGAGATAAATCTTTGCTGAAAGTTATTAAATATCTCCTTTAAAGTCTGCCACTGCAACTCTACTGTCCTCCTTTTAACCTAGTTTCCTAGTTCACCTGAGTCAGCTCTGCTTTCATACTTTTATAATTATCTTTATTCAGGTATAAAACACTAGTCATGGGCCCAAACTTCTCACTTTCAAACTGAACATGAATTTCTATCATGTTGTGATCGCTGTCACTTAGATACTCCCTTACCGTGAGGATATTGATTAATCCTGTCTCATTGCACATCAGCAGATCTAGGATAGCCTGCTCCCTGGTTGGCTCTAGAATGTACTGGCTCTAAGAAATTGTCCCGAAAATACTCTATGACTCATTTTGCAGGTTACCTTTGCCAATCTGATTCTCCCATAACACATGTAGATTAAAGTCACCCATAATTATTGCAGTACCTTTCTTACATGCCTCATTTTTTACTCCCTGTATGCTCTGTACTGCAGTGTAACTACTGTTAGGGGGCCTATAAACTACTCCCATAAGTGACCTCTTACCTTTACTATTTCTTATCTCTACCTAAACTGATTCTACATTCTGATCTTTCAAGCTAAGGTCATCTCTCTGTACTGAACTAATGTTAACATTACACACAACATTGCAACTGTCTGAATAAATTACTAAATGCATATTCATTCCCCGATCATATCAAGAGCTACTTGTGGTAGTTTATTCTCATTCATAGTCATAGAACTTGGTATCATCTGACAATGTGCAGACTTCTCCCCCCAGCACCTGCTTCCAGTTCACTAATTAAGATAGTAAAAAGCAATACTTATTCTAGTCCACCTCTATTATCTGATCTCCAAGCAGTTCCATAACCATTAATAACAATTTTCTGCTGTGGGAATGCAGCCAATTCTAAACCCACTACAACAACCTCCCACCAATTTCACATGCTTGGATTTGTAGGGTGGCCAATTGGGAGATACGTTAACATAGCCCAATGTTTTTATTTTGCATATTTCAAATGAGTATAATGCCTTGTTATAGTTTCCAGATATTCAAATTAAGATTGTTTAAATCTATATAAGCTTTGATTTTTTTTCCACATTACTCAATCAAGGGATTAATCTTTAATTTGCTGGTCCATAGGTGAAGTGTTTTCTATAACTTCTTTACCTCCAAACAGTTTGCACTTGGAACGCATTCTAAAATGTGAGAATACCACTTAAAAATGGGTGAAGAATTAAAATTCTTTTTAACAAATGTAACAATACAATTAAATTCAAATAGTTAAGAGATATAGGAGGACATGACAATGGAGCTGGATTTTTCACTTGCCCAACAGAGTATCAAAATGCTTCCCTGCTGCCAGATATGTGTAACTACTTCCACATGAGCTTAGAGTGTTTGAACCTATCAATTCATAAATGGAACAAAAACAAAAATACCTGGAAAAATTCAGCAGGTCTGACAGCAAATGCAGAGAGGAACACAGTTAATGTTTCGAGTCCGAATGACCCTTCATCAGAACTAAGGAAAAATGGAAAATAGGTGAAATATGAACTGGTTTAAGGGGAGGGGGGGTGGGATAGAGGGCCAGTGATAGATGGAGATAGCCAAAAGATGTTATAGACAAAGGACAAAGAGGTGTTGATGGTGGTGATATTAGCTAAGAAATGTGCTAATGGGGACATTAATGGTAGAAAGCAGGACAAGCAAGTGACAGATAGCCCTAGTGGGGCGGGGGGGTGGGGGGGGGATCGAAATAGGCTAGAAGGTGACCTCCCTGTCGCTTGCCATTTCAACACTCCACCCTGCTGTCATGCCCATGTGTCCATCCTTGGCCTGCTGCATTGTTCCAGTGAAGCTCAACGCAAACTGGAGGAACAGCATCTCATCTTCCGACTAGGTACTTTACAGCCTTCCAGACTGAATATTGAGTTCAACAACTTTAGATCATGGACTCTCTCCTCCATTCCCTCCCCCTTTCCAATCCCCCTTTTTCCAATAATTTGTATATATTTTTCTTTTCCCACCTATTTCCATTATTTTTAAATGTATTTCCATCCATTGTTTTATCTCTACCTTTCAGCCTATTTCAATCCCCCCACCCTCCCCCCACTAGGGCTATCTGTCCCTTGCTCATCCTGCTTTCTACCCTTAATGTCCTCATTAGCACATTTCTTAGCTAATATCACTACCGTCAACACCTCTTTGTCCTTTTGTCTATAACATCTTTTGGCAATCTCCACCTATCACTGGCCCTCTATCCAGCTCTACCTGTCCCACCCCCCATTAAACCAGCTTATATTTCACCTCTTTCCTATTTTTCCTTAGTTCTGATGAAGAGTCATTCGGACTCGAAACGTTAACTGTATCCCCCTCCGCAGACGCTGTCAGACCTGCTGAGTTTTTCCAGGTATTTTTGTTTTTGTTTTAGATTTCAAGCATCCACAGTATTTTGCTTTTAATTCATAAATGGACTTCTGCAGATTGGTGAATGTGTTTACACTTTATGTCCACAAGTGGGTGCTAACTGATAATGTTTCAGTGAGTCAGGATCAGTATATTGAATCCAGAATTGAGAAATGGCATGGAAGCTTCAACACTGTGAATATCTTCATTTTTCTACTCCACCATTCTGCTTAGTTATACTGCCACAGTGGATGCACCATTGTAGAATCATGACAGCTCATTATTCAGTTGTCAATATCAGTTAGCCTGTGAATTAATAAAGTACAATACAAAGGACTGCTGGAGTGGTGTTGATGTGATATATCAGCTAAAGAGTGGATGCCATGACAGTGTGGTATTTTTAGGGATTTTTCTATAGCTGATGAGGCAAATACCATACTTAAGATGATACTTTTTAGACATGATCAGCAGTATTAATATTAAATTTCCAGTAACATTAGGTACATTCAATAATTAAGATATGAAATAGCCTTATGCATGACTATGCTATACAGGCCTAAAGACTATGGGTGGAATCGTCCCAGATTTGCACTAAGTGCGGTAGCGGGAGTGCCACCATGCCATCACCTTGCTGCTTTGTCATGCCAGGTGCCACATTTAAAGTGCAGCTGTGCGCACACCTCTCAGTGCTTGCAGCCCAGGACTTCTGCACAGAAGACATGGCCCCAAAAGACAAGGAAACTGCAGCCCCTCCCGGTTTAATGACACGTCCCTCGAGCGCCTTTTCAATGCCGTGGAGGCCAGCTGTGATGTCCTCTACCCCAGCTATGGCCACAGGATGGGCAGCAACATCACTAATATGGCATGGGAGGTGGTGGCAGTGGAGGTCAGCGCCAGCGCCCTACAAATGAGCACAGCCACCCAGTGCCAAAAAAGGATGAATGACCTTCTCTGTTCTGCCAAGGTAAGTCACTCTTCTCAGCACTCTCAACTCACACACTCTCAAACCCATCACACATCCACAGGGTTCTCACTCACTGCCAGTTCTAGGGACACCACCATTCACTCTCTCATACACATATTCATTGCCCTTATTCCATCTATGGGACCAGTCACCAACCACACATGCCAGGCATACTTATCATCTGAAATGAAAGCAAAATTCTGCGGACACTGGAAACCTGAAGAAGAGTCATAATGACTCAAAGTGTTAACTCTGTTTCTCTCTCCACAGATGCTGCCAGACCTGCTGAGCTTTTCCAGTATTTTTTGTTTTTATTTTACACTTATCACCTGGCCAGGCAGGCATCCTGCTTACACTTTCTCCAGATCTATTCATGCAGAACAAGTTGGCACACAACAACAGGGAGAGTTCGCAGAATGGTGGAGGAATGCTTGAAATCAAGGTCTGCACAGACTTTGAAAATACATCCATCCAGCTGGCCGGTGAAGATCTGGACCATTCCTGTGCTGACGGTGAGGTCGGCGGTGCTCTACCAGGTGAGGATTCAGCAGTGCAAAATCCATCAGACAACCATGCTGTGCATGATATGTCCTGTTCCGCAGTTCCCTGCCATGCACTAATTATCTTTCCTTGCTTTCATGGGCACATCTGGGAAACAGCCGACGGAGCCCACGACCCAGAGCCTCCAATCAAGCTCCAAAGAAACCTCTGAAGTGGAATCTGAAGTACCTTCACTGATGACCCATCACAGTGCTCACCCATACCCTCCACCAATGCAGAGACACACACCTCGGTGGGACCTAGCTTTAGAGTAGCCTCTGGGTCACAATCTGGTGAGCACATCGAACTGTCTAATCCACAGCAGGTGGCGGCAGGGACTTCCCAGGTCTCGGGCACTCGCTGGAAGCCAGAAATCTGAGTCCAACTCAGATGATGCCTCTGGAGTCAGTCATACCTCAGTTGCTGGTGCTGCAAAAGCAAGCTCGAGAACATCAGGAAGGGATGTTCTCTGTACTCCTCAGATTGCAAAGCATGATGGAGGAGTCCGGCTACCTTCAGTCTGAGGTTATAGCGCATACATGCCAATACACCAAATCATAACTGGTAGGATGGCGGCCACCAAGGGGACCTTGCTCCAGGACATTGGTCCTGCACTGCTGCGCGGGCTGAACTCCATCACTGACACCACAGTTGGCCTCCAATCATGTGCACACGAGAGGGGTGAGTGGCAGCTCAATTTCACTCCAGCTGCCCCTTGTCCTCAAGGAGTCAGCCAGGTGTCCTGGGGCACCCATAGGGAGGAGGATCAGCAGCTCAACACACCAGGGCCATCCACCAAGGCGACTCCAGGAGTGTCTGGTCCATCCGAACCCTCTTTTCCTGTGACCCCAGCAGCTCCAGCTCCAGAGGGTGAGGAGGGTGCCACTGCCATACAGCAGGACCCCAAATGCAGGCCAGGGCCTTCCAGCTCTCGGCCCTCCAGAGGACGCCCACCAAGGTCATCGCAGATATCATAGCAGTCAGCAGGCTGCCTCCACCTCTGCTGTGGATGTCCGGGGAGCACAAAGATGTACTGGCAAGGTTAGAAAAGTTAAGAAGATGTCGTTGCATAGCCTGGGCATGGGTGTTAATCCCTTGCATATAAAGGTCACTATAGTAAATAAACTCACAACAATGCTTTCTTGCCTATGGCTCCTTGTTCTGATGAGCAGTGTTTGTGTCACTCAGTAACCTTGGTTACTGCAACAATATAAAGGCGGGTATCTCAATCCAGGGCCTCTTTCCTGTGCTTTGTGCAGCCTTCAGACCAAAGTCATGATCTGGCCTCACACTCACTGGGCACATTACTGGTGCCTGCATCTCGATGGTGCTTGTCATTGCTGCCAGAATGTCATGGGCAGGTGTCACAGAGTTCTGTCATTCTCTTTGTGTGCTAACAACACCTTTAAGGTGGGGCTGGCCCCCATCTCATCAGCATCTGTGACCAGTGATGCTGTGCTCCTGGAGGGTACAGGTCCTGAAGGCTGACAAAGAATCAAGTTTCATGGCTGCGTCTCCATGATATGTCCCTGATTACAGAGCGCAAGCGAGCTACTTTCAGCCAGTCAGGAGTCAGACATTCACAAAGGTGTCAGGGATATATGATGTTATTGGAATTTATTGGAAAATGAAGTAATAGTGGGGTATGCGTGTGTGCGTGCGTGTGTGTTTTCCAAGGAGGGATGAAATGTGTCACCTAGCCAGGTGAAGATTAGAAACAGTGTGCTTATTTTTCCCAAAAGTTACTGGTAAAACTTAGTGCTATGAGAGTTTTTTTTATGATCAGGCAGATGAGGTCCAAAGACATAGTGAAACAATGGGAATTTGCATTCAAAGGGGAAAATATGTATAATGGAGCAAAGACTATGTGTAAGAGTAGGCATTTTGAGATCTAACAAGTGTGAAAAGCCTTCAATATCTATGCCTCAAACTGCTGCCTTCAAAGGATTGTAGTTAAGAAAACTCACTTTGAATTCGACTTGTTCAGGGTGTCATGTTTCTTTGTCTGGGTCTTTTAAAATCTATGTGTCTTACTGTTGCCTTAATGAAGGTGTAACTGGGAATTAAATTGATTAGGGGATTTGAAAGTTATCATTGTAATTTGTAGAGCTATGTATGTATTTAAAAATAATTTCCCTTATTAATAAATGTTTCATCTAGTTTTGTAAAAAAACCTAGAAGACTTGGTCTTATTATGACCGAATTCAAGGCTCGCATCTCGAAATTTATATAAATTGCAAAATGAGTTGCGGCACTTATTTCAAGTTTCCCTTTGGGATTTGAACAACTCAGCACTTACCATTGGCTGTGCCATAACAAAGGCTATATGAAGATCTATGGAATGTTGTCACTGCATGTCGTCATCATCCTCCTGGAATCGAGCAACTATTAAGGCATCTGCTGCGTCTCCATGACAGGAGCTTTATCACAGAGGGTATGTGTGCTGTCATAAGCCAGACTAGAATCAAATGTTCACAGATGCAATGTGAGGATCTATGTTGTCTCTTCACTGCATGTTGTCATCATCCTCCACAAATCCAGCAGCAATGAGGGCCTCCCGAGCGCACCTGCCTTGTCTGGCCAGTCTGATGGCCTCATCACCATCATCATCGCCTTTGAGGACCTCCCCTCACCCTCATCCCCAATGTCCTCCTCACCTGAGGAGACCTCCAGCTCCTGCATCTCCTCTTCAGCCAGTTCCCCTCCCCGTTGCAGTGTTGGGTTGTAAAGGGCACAGCAGGCGACAAAGATGCATGACACCTCTGTGGACTCTACTGCAGGGCTCCACCAGACTGGTCCAGGCACTGGAACCTCATTTTCCCAAGGTGCGAGTTGCAGCATGAGCCTCATTATATCTATACTCTGCTGTAGCCTGAGGTCGCCGCATGGGTGGCATCAGCCATGTCCTCTATGGGTAGCCTTTGTTCCCGTGGAGCCATCTCTGCGGCCTCAGGGATCTGTGACCGACTGAGAATGCAGAAGTCATGGACACTCACTGGGAATCATGGGCAGACCTACAGGATGCATTTGTAGTGGTCGCACACCAGCAGCAAATGGAAACCCTTACGATTGACACAGCTGACTGTTGTGATGGAGATCTGAGCGCCACGTGAGTGCAGTCGATGGCACCCTGCATCAGTGGGAAACCTGAGATTTGAGCAAATCCAATCACTTTTGCATCCTGGCTTTCCTAGTCCTGGGCGAAATGCACAAAGTAGTGGTGTCTGTGACCTCATAGATGCACTTGTGGGTGAAGGCTTGCAATATCCTACAGAGGTCAACTGTGGAGCCCTGAAAGGACCCACTGGCATAAAAATTGAGCGCCGCTGTCACTTTCACAGCTAGGGGCAGTGGATACCCTCCATGTCCCCGTGGCGCCAAGTCCTGCAGCAGCTGGCAGATGTGACCGACCAGTTCCCTAGACATGCACAATCTTTGGCAACACTGGTTCTTGGTCAACTGTAGGGTCTAGCTAGGCACTGCCAGCGATGGCTCTCTGTGGCCTTTTAGCAGCATGTGCAGGAGACACAGCTGCCCCTTCTGAGGGTGCTGCTCCTCCCTCTGCGCAGCCAGATGTCTCTGTCGCTCTTTTCTCCTTCATCGCCACTCCCTGTACGTCACGAGGCATACAGCTAGTTCACAAGGCTCCGTGCTGCTGCAGGATAAAAGAAAGAGACATGTGGGTTAGCTTGGATGTTCAAAGAACCTCTCTTGGTTAAGTTTGAAGGCCCCTCCGTGCATCCCGGAGAGTGCTGGCCAACACTTGGATGGCCAGAGTTTAGTGCATTCCATGGCTGCTCGAAACCCTACCCCCCTCCACCCTACTCCACCTGACCAATTTGCAGCAGCTTGCCCACTGGACTGCTTGCTCAGGCGCAGGCATTCTCCTAACCCGCACTGCAAGGCTTGAACCATGGGGGAGCCTGGTCCAAACCAGAATGATTACATCGCAAGGGGCTGTGAGCGCCTCCACTAGTGACTGCTCCATGGCCAACTTTCGTAAGGAGATTGTGCATTGTGCGCAGTCATCCAACTGTTTTGCAGTCCACTAAAGTGTTCATTAATTTGCAGTCTGTGCCCAGGGTGTGAAAAGCTCTGGAGCACTTGGTGGAAATTTCATACCTCTGTGTTGCTTGAGTGGGCAGATAAGCTAGAGGCCCAACTCCAAACATGTCAATGTAGCCACGTCTGAACGTCTCAGCTGCGGAGGAATGGTCACTTTATACAAGGTTTCCCTAATGTGTGGCTGCTTCTCTTCCACCCCCCGCAACCCTCCACACCCTGCACATGCTTGTGTACCACCATCAACCGCAGTGCAGCCTTTGCCCCCCAATTTGCCTCAACTGCAGGGCAGCCCTTGCCACCCCTCCACAAAGTGCCTCAACCTTGAAGTCCAACAGGTGACCATCGCAAGCACTGTGAAACGTTACTATGTACTCACCCCTGAGTTCCCACTAAGTGCACGCCTGATATATGTTGTGAAACACTTTGGCGTGATTGATGATCCAGCATGGAGGGATGATTCTGGTGGACTGGGCTTATAATGATATGCAGATGTATTACAGTGAGGTTCCTGACGTATGATGGCAGGAAATGTGGCCCGCCATTGACAGGCAGAACGGACGATTGCAAACTGTTTTCATGACATTGTGAAACTGATTTTTGGCCTTCTAGCCATATTGTCCATTCAAGCCACTGAACACGCCCAACGCCAGTGGACACAGAAAATTTCATCCTATAGGTTCAATTCCTTTTCTTATTCATTCTTGGAATGTGTATTGCTGGAAGTTTAGTATTTATGGCCCATCCCTTATTGGCCCGGAGAGGGTCATCTTCTTGAACTGCTGCAGTCCATGCAGTGTCTTATTCTTAGGCAGTCCCTCGGGATGACTTACATCTACTCTGGCTTGATGAGTTCTGAGATGGCTGATAAGTCCAATGCATAATCAGTAGACTGTGCCACATGTGGGACAGGTGATGTTTGGAGGGTCGGGAAGATGAGTTGTTAAGAGTTTGGGTACTCTCTCCAACATCTCAACTTCACCTCTGCATGTTCCCAACAAAGACTGTCAATGAGTTTGGTGCCTTCTTGAAAGAACTTTCTCCATTTTGGTCGGTCACAAGCGAGGGACTACCAGTGATGCTTTGAGGACGTCCCTAAAGTGTTTCCGTTGTTCTCTTTGGAGTCTCCTGCTATGACTGAGTTCCAAGTAGAGTAGTTGCTTCTGGAATCTGGTGTCAGGCATGTGACCAACATGTTCTGCTGGAGCTGGTTTTCCGTGATTAGTGCCTCGAAGCCTGGCATATTGGCATGGGAGAGGATGTTGCTGTTGGACCACCTTTTTTGCCACTGGATTTGCAAGATTTTGCGAAGGCACTGCTGGTGGTTTTCTACACTGCATTGAGGTGTCTGTTGCAGGTTGTCCAAGTCTCTGAAGCATGTAGAAGCATAGGGATTACTGCTGCCCAGTAAACTGTGACATTAGTCTCGGGTTTGAGATCCTGGTCCTCAATTACACTTTTCCTCAGTTGGCCGAAGGCTGAGCTGGCACATGAGGCGATGAAGAATTTCATTGTCCATGTCTGCTTTTGTCGAGAGGAGGCTCCCAAGATATGGAAAATGGTCCATATTTTCCAGGTTCTCGCCATTGATCTTAATTGATGGGGAGGAGTTGTGCTCTGGGGTCTGGTTGGAAGTTTTCCAGTCGTTTAGTGAAAGGCCCATTTTCTCATATGCTTCGGAGAAGGAGTTGATGATGACCTGGAGCTCAGTTTCTGAATGAGCACATACACAAGTGCACGCCAACTTCATT
Source organism: Carcharodon carcharias (assembly GCF_017639515.1). Taxonomy (NCBI): domain Eukaryota; kingdom Metazoa; phylum Chordata; class Chondrichthyes; order Lamniformes; family Lamnidae; genus Carcharodon; species Carcharodon carcharias. The sequence goes on along the minus strand of NC_054474.1, from coordinate 70,973,892 downwards.
CACTGAACTCCAGTACACAGATGAGCTGTAGGTACACCCACAATGCTGTTAGGGAAGGAGTTCCATCTGACTCAGCGACATTGAGGGACGGTGATATGGTTCCAAATCATGATGCTGTATGATTTGGAGCCTTGCAGATGGCGGTGTTCCAATGCGTCTGCTGTTCTTTTTCCTCTAGTTTGTAGAGGTTGCAGGTTGGGAATATGCTGTCAATGGAGGCTTGGCGTATTGCTGCATGCATCTTGTAGATGATATACACTGCTGCTGCTGTGTGGCAGTGGTTGATGGAGTGAATGTTTAAGGTGGCGCATGGAATGCTGATCAAGTAGGCTGCTTTATTTTTGATAATATCAAGCTTCCTGAGTGTTATTGGAGTTACACTCATTCGGGTAAGTGGAGAGTATTCCATCACATTTCTGACTTTTTTTTCTTTATTTTTTCATGGGATGTGGGCAGTGCTGGGAAAGCAATGATTTGTTGAAATACCCTGATTTGTTGCCCATACCTAATTGCGCCTTGAATTGAATGGTTTGCTATGCCATTGCAGAGGCCAATTAAAAGTCAACCACATTGTGTGCGTCTGGAGTCACATATAGGCCAGACCTGGTAAGGATGGCAGATTTCCCTCTCTAAAGGATATTAGTGAACCAGATGGGTTTTTACAATAATCAGTGATAGTTATTATGGCCACCATTACTGAGACTAGCTTTATTTTCCAGATTTAGTAATTGAATTCAAATTCCACCAGCTGCTGTGGTGGGATTAAATTCATGTCCCCAGAGCATTAGCCTGAGCTTCTGGATTAGTAGTCCAGTGACATTGCCACTCTACTACTATCTCCCTTTGTACTTTGTAGATGGTGGACAAGCTTTGGGAAGTCAGTAGTTAAGTTATACATCATATAATTCCCAGATTCTGGTCAGACCTTGTAGCTACAGTGTTTATATGGCTGGTCCAGTTAAGTTTCTGGTCAATGGTAATCCCCCAGGATGTTGATGGTGGGGTATTCAACCATGATAATGCTTTTGAATGCCAATTGGAGATAGTTAGACTCTCTCTTTTTGGAGATGATCATTGCTTGGCATTTGTGTGGCATGAATGTTACTTGCCACTTATCAGCATAAGCCTGAACGTTGAGATCTTGTTGCATGCAGGAATAGATTGCTTCAGTATCAGAAGAGTTGTGAATGGCACTGAATACTGTGCAATCATCAATGAACAGACTCACTTCTGACTTAATGATGGAGGGAAGGTCACTCATGGAACAGCTGAAGATGATTGGGCATAGGACACTACCCAGAGGAACTTCTGCAGTGACGTCCTAGGGTTGAGATGATTGACCTCCAACAACTACAGCCATCTTCTGTTGTGGTAAGTCCAGCTCTAACCAGTGGAGAGTTTTACCCTGATTTCCATTTACTTAAAGTTTGTTGGGATCCCTTGATGTCACACTCGACCAAACATTGCCTTGTTGTCAAATGCAGTCACTCTCACCTCACCTCTTTAATTCAGCTCTTTGTGCATGTTTGGACCAAGACTGTAATGTGGTCAGGAGCTGACTGGCCCTTTTGAACACAAACTGAGTGTCAGCGAGCAGGTCACTGCCACTTGATAGTGCTGGAAATGACAGCTTCAGTTATTTTGCTGATGATTGAGAGTAGACTAATGGGGCAGTAATTGGCTGGATTGGATTTGTCCTGATTTTTGTTGAAAGGACATTCCTGGGCAATTTTCCACATTGCCAGGTAGGTGCTAGTATTGTAACTATACTGGAACAATCTGGCTAAATATGTGACTAGTTCTGGAGCACAAGTCTTTAGCACCACAGCCAAGTTGTTATCAGGACCCATAGCCCTTGCTATATCAAATGCTTTTAGCCATTTCTTGATATCATGTGGACTGAACTGAATTGTCTAAAGATTGGCATCTCTGATGGTGGAGACGTTAGGAAGAGATCAAGATGGATCATCTGCTCCTGGTCCTTGCTGAGTTAGTTATCACAGCTGGTGCACCATTTGAATTCAACATTCTTGGTTCATACCTGGTTTCTCTTACTGGAAAGTGCAGTTACGTGGATGTTGTGTGGAAACAGGCTTGGTTTGGACATTGAAATCCTCTATGATCAAATAGCCTTTTGACACTCACTCTCTCGACTCACACAAAGGATATTTTGGTGGGCAAGATACAGAAGGGTTGCTAGTGCCTTTGTACCTTGTACTCTAGAAGAAAATAAATAAAATTGTGAAACAGGTAAAATATTATAATCTTGCATAACAGGCCAAATAAGAGGTTCTAAAACAATCTGCTCTGAACAAGTTCATGTATTGGACCAAGATTATTAGGTATGGTACAACTCAGATTCTGTTATGTGACTATGATGCCATTGAATAATGGCAGGTGCTATTCTGTGGTAGTTGCCAACATCATGTTGCATTGAGTTGTTCACAGTGCTTATTCATATACACAACAGAGTTTCTGAATAACAGTCCATCGCATAACGAACAACATCTGCACCAAGCAGTTTCTGACACACCTAAATACAACCCCTGCTCCCTTCTCACACAAATAAACACACACATATGCACAGATTCCTAAAATACTGAACCAAGTCCCTGAAACCCAAGGCCTTGCACACCCCAAACGTAAGAAGAAAGCCAAAGGGAATTTCATGCAATCTTACTATTTATGACTGCTTACAGGAAGGTTAATTATGATCTATTCAAATTCTTACAACTGTATACATGCCTTACTTCCTATTCGTTTGCCGGTTCTTTTGTCAAACTTTTGGGCTAATTTTTTACATTATAAATTCCTACATTATGGAAGCTGCCTGTGTAAATGTGTCTCACTCTAGTTATACCCTCCCACAAAATGGAGGCACTATATTGATTTGGTATTATGTCTCCCAGCTCCTAAGCATGTACAGCAGAGAAATTCCTTTCTGCCAACCAACACTATGGGCGGAAGACTAAGTCTGGTGGTGGGCAGGAAAGTTGGCATGATCCCGCTTGGCAACATGGAGGATGAACAGGTGAGATCTTCCACTTTTCAGGTCATTAATTATGCATCAGTGAGGAGCTTAGTGAATCTTGTGGTGGGGCAGGCAGGAGACTGCCCACCCACCATTACCTCATGGGGTTAAAGGTCCTGGCACCTTATTTAAATTGCACCCAGGCACACATGCAGGCCAGGTGCTCCGCATTACTCCTTGCGGCTACAGCGCATACTAGAGAAGCTCAAGATGTGAGCAACCACATCCCGGGACATACGAAGGTGTCTCCGGCATTGCCTTTCACTCATCTCTAGATATGAGCACCACTGAAGATGCACGCATGGGCGGGCAAATGCTTGCTTTTGCAGTGGTCCATGTTTGCCAACCTCTTGATCTTTTGAGGCTCCACTGTCTCATGCTGCTCAGGCACTTGCTCCGCATGGCCCTGTGCCAAACGGCAATGGGCTCTCCTCCTCCTCATCTGGATGAGAGCCATTACCAAGACAGGCTTGCCTGATGTCTACATCATTGACGCCTCAGTGGCTGTGTGAACGAATTGAAGTGATACATTAAGCGAGCGTGTCCTTTACAGCTTTACCTCTGTCTCAAAGCCATCAGGCAAGTGCTAAGCCCTTCACCTGGCCTCTGCCTAGATATGGCATACTCACCCCACCCCTTCCAGGTAAAGGACATCCTGGAGGTCCAGAAATAGGAGTTCCTCCTGTTCATACATGAATGTGTATGGAGACATCACTCTTTGATCAGAGCGATGAGGGCCATGTGCAAGAAGTCTCACTTTTCTCCTCATCTCTACTACCCTCAAGACTCTTTAAAGAAACAATTGCCTTGGCAGCATGGAAAGACTAACCTCATGATCCCTTGTCAGTCATGACCATTTGAGTTGTGAGCTGGCTACATTCCACCAGCTGTACTCCTTGGAGGCATTTCACTTCCTTTCGTCCCTGCCTCTGACTGCAGCTGATAGCAAATGTCACAGAATGAATGGCAGCTGAACACCTTGCTCAGATCTTGATGTTATGAGACCCATGAGTCGGGAACAACCTGAAATGCGGGCTTCTCCATAGGGAGATCACAACTGAGCATCTTTGACATCATGTGGCCTCATAATTATCAGGGTTCCCTTTAGTTGGCCTCTTGTGCTGACCTTGAACTCCACCCACCTGATTACTACCTGAGCCACGGTAAATAAAGTCAATGAGTTAAATGTGTGTTTCAAAGATTGGTGTGGGAGGAATGGGGTCCAGTTCATGGGGCACTGGTACCAATACTGGGCTAGAAGGGAGCTGTTCTGGTGGGATGGGCTTCACTTGAATCATGCTGGGACCAGTATCCTGGCAAATCAAATAACTATGGTTGTAGAGAGGGCTTTAAACTAAATAGACGGGGCGGGGGGGGGGTGGAATGATTCTGGAGAGGGGATATATAGGCTTACAAAGCAAAAGGACATGGCAGCATTGCAGGGCAGCTATTTAGGTAATGATACCCAGGGTGTAACAGGAAGGGACAGAGTGTACAAACATAATAAAACAGCAGCAAATAGGGTAAAAAGGGGAAAAAATGGTAAAAAGGCAAAATCGATGGCTCTTTACTTGAATATGCATAGTACTCGGAACAAAATAAATAAATTTAAGGCACAAATAGAGGTTAATGGGTATGATCTTATAGCCATTCTGGAGACAAGGTTAGAAGGAGATCAAAATTGGGACTAAATATTCAGGGGTAAGTGACTTTTCAAAAGGACAGGCAGGAAAGAAAGGGTGGTGGGGTTGCTTTGTTAGTACGAGATGGAATAAGTACAATAGCAAGAAATGTCCTTGGATTGGAAAATGTAAAATCCATATGGATTGAGGTAAAAAATAACAAGATGGAGAAGATACTGGTGGGAATAGTCTATAGGTCCCTTAATAGTGGCTATACCGAAAGGCAGAGAATAAATCAGGAGATAGTGAGGGCATGTAAAAAGGCAGTACATTAATCATGGGTAACTTTAATCTTCATGTAGGTTTGGAAAATCAAATTAGCAGAGGTGGCCAAGAGCAAGAATTCATAACGTATTTGGAACAGTTTCCTAGAACAATATGTTGTGGATCCAAACAGGGATCAGGCTATTTTGGTTCTGGTAATGTGCAATGAGGCAGGTTTAATAAATGATCTCAGAGTAAAAGATCCCCTTGAAAACAGTGACCATAACATGGTAGAATTTAGCATTCAGTTTGAGAGTGAGAAACTTGGTTCAGAAACAATTGTGCTAAACTTAAATAAGGGTAATTACAAAGGAATGAGGCAGTGTTGGCTAGAGTGGACTGGGAAAGGAGTTTAGCAGAAAAGTTGGTTGATGAACAATGGCAGTCATTTAAGAAAACAGTTCAAGACTCGCAAGATATATCCCAGTGAGAAATAAGGATTCTAGGAAGGGGGTAAACCAACCATGGTTAAATAAGGAAGTTAAGGATAATATCAAATTGAAATAAAAACCTACAATGTGGCAAAGATTAGTGGTAAGCCAAAGGATTGGGATAGTTTTAAAAACCAACAAAAGATTACCAAAATAATAATAAAGAGGGAGAAAACAAACTTTGAGGGTAAACTAGCAAATAATATAATAATGGACAGTAAGAACTTCTTTAAATATATAAAAAGGAAGAGAGAGGCCAAAGTGAACAGGCCCCTAAGAGAATGAGGATGGGGAAATAATAACGGGGGACCAGGAAATGGCAGAGGAGTTGAATAAATACTTTGCACTAGTCTTCACAGTAGGAAATACTAATAACATTCCAAAAATACTAAATAATCAAGGGGCAAAAGGTGGGGGTTTGGGGGGGGCGGCGGGGGGAGGAAATAAATGCAAGAACTAACACTAGAGAAAAAGTACTAAAGAAACTAATGGGGCTAAAGGCCAATAAGTCCCCTGGCCTTGAGTTTGCATCCTAGGATATTAAAGGAAGTAGCTACACAAATAGTGGATGCACTGGTAGTCATCTTCCAAGAATCCTTAGATTCTGGAAAAGTCCCTGAAGATTGGAAAACTGCCAATGTAACGCTCTTATTCAAAAAAGGAGGGAAACAAAAAACAGGTAACTATAGGCCAGTTACCTTAACTGTCATTGGGAAAATGTTAGAGTCTGTAATAAAGTATAAAACATATAGCAGACCATTTAGAAATGCATAATATAATCAGGCAGAGTCAGCATGGCTTCATGAAGGGGAAATCATGCCTGACAAATTTATTTGAATTCTTTAAGAGGTGACAATCAGGATAGATAAAGGGGAACCAGTAGACATATTTGGATTTCCAGAGGGCGTTCGGTAAGGTACCACATATAAGGCTATTTAAAAGATAAGAGCCCATGGTGTTGGGTGTAGTATATTAGCATGGATAGAGGATTGGCTAACTAATAAAAGAAAGAGAGTTTGGATAAGGGGGCACTTTCAGGATGGCAACCTGTAACTAGTGGATTGCCACAGGTATAATTGCTGGGGCCACAATTATTTATAATATATATTAACTTGGATGAGGGAAGTGAATGTACTATTGCCAAATTTGTGGATGACACAAAACTAGGCAAGTGGTGAGTATGACACAGAGTCTGCAGAGGGAAATAGACAGGTTAAGTGAGTGGGCAAAAACTTAACAGATGGAATATAATGTGGGGAAAATGTGAGCTTATGCACTTTGCAGGAAGAATAGAGGAGCTGAAATTTATTTAAATGGAGAAAGACTGCGGAAAGGTGCAGCATAGAGGGATTTGGGAGTCCTCGTGCATGAATCCCAAAAAGCTAACATACAAGTTCAGCAGGTAATAGGGAAGGCAAATGGAACGTTGACCTTTATTTCAAAGGGAATGGAGTATAAAAATAGGGAAGCCTTGCTAAAACTATATAGGGCACTGGTTAGACCACATCTAGAAAACTCTGAACAGTTTTGGTCCCCTTATCTAAGGAAAGACATTCTGGCATTGGAGATAGTCCAGAAAAAGTTCACTAGGTTGATCCCAGGTATGGAGGGATTTGCTTATAAGGAGAGGTTGAGTAGGTTGGGCCTGTACTCATTGGAGTTTAAAAGAATGAGAGATGATCTTATTGAAACATATACGATTCTTAGGAGCCTTGACAGGGTAGATGCTGAGAGGTGGTTTCCCCTTGTGGGAGAGTCTAGGACCAGAGGGCATAATCTCAGAGTAAGGGATCACCCATTTAAGACAGAGATGAGAAGGAATTTCTTTTCTCAGAGGCTCATGAATCTGTGGAATTCTTTACCGCAGAGTGCTGCAGAGGCTAGGTCGTTAAGTATATTCAAGGCTGAGATAGACAGATTTTTAATCAGTAAGGGAATCGAGGGTTATGGGGAAAAGGAGGAAAGTGGAGTTGAGGATTATCAGATCAGCCATGATTTCATTGAATGGTGGAGCAGACTCGATGGGCCAAATGGCTTACTTCTGCACCTACTTCTTATGGTCTAAAAGACCCTTCAGCCACCTCGAAGGATCTCACTAACTAACTAACTGCGTGGTCAAAGTCAATTTGGAAAAATGGTGCACGCCACCTTTCAAATTCGCTCCATCACTTTCTAGCCTCCCCCTGTCATCAACCAACACCCCTCCATCACCGTAGGCCCATACAATATCACCATTCCTCTCCCTTGAAACCCTTCCATTACCCTGGACCCTATCACGAACCACCTCCACATGCATTTCCTCCCCTCAGAGCTGACATCCATTACCATCCCCATGCCCAACCTGACTCCGCCCCCTGTCATTCTGAGCCACCTGTCCTTTCCCCCTCCGTGACCGACCTGATGAGAACTATGCCTACCAAACTCTCATCCTTAACCTGCCATCCATCCACATCCCATTCCACTCTCTGACTGAATGTTCCCCCCTATCACCAGTATCCTGAGTTGTCCCTCCAAGATCCCACCATCGACCCCGCCCTCTAAGAAACTACCCCCCCCCCGCCGTTTCACCGGACACTCTTTCCCCCCTTTTCTGGACATTCTCATCCCCACCCTTTCCCAGATATTCCCCTCCCTTCCCCTAACACTCTCCCCACCCTTCCCTCGTAAGCCTGCCTCCACTATCCAGCCTTCCTTCCACCCTAGCCACCACCTCCCCCTGCTTCCAGCCTTCACCTGCTTCCCTTGTCCAGTCTTGGAGCAGTGTTCACTAACAGCACTCAAATAAAGTTATGCAGAGTCCCTGAGAAGGAGAAAACAGTGTCTATGTATCCCAAATTCATTGATGAACTGAAGCTCGTCAGGTGCACACCACTTATATACAGTCGGGAAACAGACTGTTCTAGATTCTCACTGGCAGGGCACTTAGTTTGGAGGGGGAACATAATTCTTGTGAATTGGTTTTTTAATGAGCATTCATGAAATGCAAAAGAATGCAAATGCGGTTCCCAACATGGATCAGCAGGAAACTTGAGCCACCTTTAACATACCATCAAAGTCAGAAGAACAAAATTCCAAACTAATTTCCCACCAGCGGGAAACTGACTTTGTCCATCACACCAAAGTTAGTGCCCCTGCCCACTACGATTCCTGCTGCTGGCAGGAGTGGAAAATTTCACCTTACTTCTCTGCTTCCCAAATTGCCAGATGTTCCTCTTTTAACTATGAACAATATAAAGTTCAAAGTATAATATCCAAATATGGAAGGAATGTGTAACTTTAAAATGGGAACTGAAATGTGTCGGTTCACCCTAGTCCAATTGCCTGCCCTCTAACACTTTTTCAAGCCAAGACTACACTTGGTCTTGACTACACATGTGCACTGCCATGGAACATTGACCAGAAGTCTCCATGTATATTTAATGGCAGTGAAGTGACCCTTAGCAGGAAAAAAATGTTTTGATTTGTAATGTGTGTGAAGGCTCTGTAAGTTTTTTACAATTGAAACTAAAGTACAAATAATATCCAGACATTACGATTTTCCTGGAATGGCTTCTCTTCTTTTCCCTGTGCCATTACCTCTGCTGTGCCCCAAGTATCTATGCATTGCTCCCTCCTATTTCCCATCTATTGCTCCTCAGTGTCATCATCTGAAACCACTACATCAGGTTCTAGATGTATATTGATGACACCCAGCTCTACCTCACCAACACCCACCTCCACTCTTCCATTCTCTCTGATTGGTCACTGCTTCTCTGACATCCATCATTGGACAAGCATAAATTTCCTCTATTTAAATATTGGGAAAACCGTGACTTCCACTTCTGCCTCATCTCATCTGCTGTTGAAACCCTCATCTGTCCCTTTGGTTCCTCTAGACATGACTATTTCAATGACCTTCCGCCCGCCCTCCCACCTTGCATGCTCTGTAAACTTGGGCTTATCCAAATCTTTGTAGCTGATGTCCTAATTAACATCAAAGCCTGTTCACCCATTACTCCAATGCTCGCTGACCTACATTGGCTCCCAGTCTGCCAATGTCTCAATTTTAAAATTCAAATCCTTGGCCAAATCTTCTGATCTCTGGATTGTCAGAGACCTGATGTATGACCAAAGATGCACATCGGGACCCTGCGGAAGCCCTGGCATGCTGACTTCCATGAGAATTGCCCAGAAAGTTTAAACTTCTGATGAGCAATTTTCCCGCTCCTCGGGACACTCCACGAATGTCTCTGACTCTGAGCTGGAGTTGGAGACTTGGGACAGTTTGGATGCACTTACCTGGATAGTAACCCAGGAAATGTTAAACAGATTAAAATCTGGCCTAACTCCTAGGTAACTTCAGAACTGATCCCCCAATCATTAACACCGACTCCTTAACTACCATCCTGACCTCCTGACTACCCCTTAAACCCCCTCCCAATTACCCCCGACCCCCACAACTCCTGACTCCAACTGTCTACCCCTCTCAACCATTCAACTAGCCCCCGACATGACCCAATGACCCCCCCAACATATCACTACCACCCCTGACCAGACTGACTACTGCCCAACCAGACTACCCTTCCTATCTATACATCCTACCCACTTACCCACTCATCCACCTACCTACCTCACCCATCTACCCACCTCACCCAGCTACTACCCTACAGACTTACCCGCATCCACTCACCCAGCTATCCACCCTACCCTCTCACCTACCATACCCACCTACACACTGACCCACCTAGCCACCCTATCACTTAGCCACTTACCCACATACCCACCTAACCACTTCACCCATTTACCCCACCCTACCCACTTCACCCACTTACCCACCCTACCCACTTACCTCACCCACCCTATGCACTTACCCACTACCCATTCGCTCATTCATCCAGTCAACCATGCACTCATCCATTCACTAACATTCAAAGACTGGACATTTAAACTAACCATACGGCAGCTAGTGCTGTAAAAAGGAGACATGTCCCATCTTCCTCCAACTCTGCTCCGCTTCAGTGGAGTTCCCCAATGGATGCTGCACTCTGCATTTCTGGAAAAGTTGGACTTGTAATGTCTCAGAAGAAATGCAGAGCAAAGTCAAGTCAGGAGAATTTTCGATTGTTGCTCCTCGGAAGATCTGGGCCCTTGTTTTTAAATCTGTCCATGACCTTACCCCATTCCAACTCTGTAAACTCCTTCAGTCTTACTAGCTTCCAGAATCTCCAATTCTGGTATCTTGTACATCCCTGATTTTCTTCATACCACTGCTGGTGGTTGTGCCTTCAGCTGCCTAGATACTAAGCATCGGAATTCCCTCCCTAAACCTCTCTGCATTTCTACATCTCTTCCATCCTTCAAGCCACTCCTTAAAATCAAGCTTCTGACTGCCTGTCCTAATATCTCCTGATGTGGCTTAGTGTTAAATTTTATTTGACAATGCTCTTGTAAAGTTCCTTCGGGTGTTTCACCATATTAAGGGTGCTATATAAATGCAGGTTGTTGTTTTCTTCCTTTCACTGATGGTTGAAACTTGATGCTGCTCCAAAACATCGATCCATGATGTAGCTGCCTCTTAGTTCTTGCCCCATTGGTTTTAGCTGCTTGAATTTGCTGGGCCTTGAGGCCAATAGGCTGTTATTTAAAATTTATCCACCAATAGCAGCTCAGAACAACTCTCCAGTCTCAAGACCCACTGAATAAAACTGCTAAAAATGACAAAAATAAGAGGCATCTGCATTGTGAGACAACAGTTCAAATTCACATTTGAAGTTTGAAAATTCAAAAATAATGTGAATTCCCAACAGCCTGCCAACATTAAAATACGAATAGAGATTTTATAGATTATTGTTCTTAGTGGAAACATCATATAGGTATTTGTGTGTATAATATTTGTGTATATAAATAGTTCTGCATTGCTAAGTTTAGAATCCTAAAATTCCTTCCAGCTTTGCAAAATAGTATGTACAGTGGGAAACACAAAAGCATAAGTAAACTAAATGTTACATTTTTTTATACACAACAGTGTGAAAGATCTTATTTCCCACCCTTCATAAACCTAAGATAATCCAAAATTCTGTTGCTCCTATCCTAACTTGCACCAAGTCCTTTTCGACCACACTCTCTTGCTCCCTAACCTGAATTGGCTTGAAATCCGCAAATGACTCAAATTTTCAAATTCTCTTCTTGTGTTGATATCCTCACTCTTCCCAATCGCTGTAACCTCTGCCAACCCTACAACCCTGCTAGAACTCTGTATTCCTCCAATGTTGATCACTTATCCACCCCCCACTTCCTTCACCCCACAATTGGCAGCTGTGTCTTCAGCTGCCTTAAGTTCTAAGCTCTGAATTAAATTCTCTCCTTAAACTTCTGCCTCTCCACCTCTCTCTTCTCCTTTAAAGCTCACTTTAAAACCTACCTCTTTGATCACCTGTGGTGTTGTCTAAATGCTCTGTTCTTTAGCTCAGTGCCAAATTCTGTCTGATTAAATTCCTGTGAAGCATCTTAGGATGTTTTACCACAGTAAAGGCACTATATAAATGCAAATGGTTATTTGTGCCCAGTAGACTTTGTAAGGAGATAGAGATCGCTTCATTTGAAGGCTCAGCAGATCAGAATTTACCAGAGTGGTGGTTAAAGTACATTTTAGGAATTAGCAGGATGTGTCCCACATGTGATTAAGTGCATTTTTTTCCACAGACTTATACAGCAGTTGTTAGGATCCCAGATGATATTAATACTGGATAAGTCAGACCCCAGAGTGAGACCTGGCTTGATAGATCCTGACTTTTATTTTTTTTCAAGAAACTGTGGTGGTAAGTTACTGAACAAATTCACAGGAGGCTGCTGATGAACTTTTAACACAAAGAATAAAACATTTATTTAAAAAGAAAAATAAACAATATTACACCAGACAAGAAGGTTGGAAAGATCTCGATACAAACACAAGAAAAATGTTCAAATATTCACTATTCCTTCATCTCAGCAATATCTTACAGACACATACAAATTCGGAAAGATAAAACAATACATCATTTTATACTCACGGTAAGTATGCAGTACAAGTGAACCAACTGGCGAACTGTGGACAGACACACCATAGTTCAAAGTAAATGACAGATGCGACCAAAGCAGATTCTATGGATTTTTCAACAACCCACTCAGATGCTTGTCACATTGTGAGCCAACCGGTCTCACTGAAGCTGTTTTTCTCATGAGGGTTTCCAATCTCCATATTCAAAGAACTCATCTTGGAATTCTCTCCAAAAGTCACTCCCCCTCAGACAGTTTCAACAAGAATCCACCTTCAGCATTTCAATCTCGCCTTCTGAGATTATTTTCCCCTGGATCTCTGCATACACTGAAGATTCACCTTCCAAGCACAATTTCAGCTATGCCAAGCAGAACACCACTGCTCCAAACGCCTGCAGTAAGGAGTCACAAACTGTTGGCTGCCTCCTTGGATCTCCTGGACTTCTCTTGAGCCCATTTTGCTTCGGGTCTGTGCCCCACAGCTCTTCCTTTAATTCAGAGTCTTTTCCTCTGCTCCTTTCTCTGAACTTAGTAAAACAGGATTTATTTCTGATCTCCATCCTTGTCCTTATCTGGGACCTTCTTCAAGGACCTGTTTCTGCCCTGTTTCCTAATTTGGGATCTTCTTCATTTGCTGGGACCTTCTCCCTGTCTCCCTTCCTGCGTCCTGCTCCCTGGGACACCACCTCTGCAATGGTGCTCCTCTTCAGGTCACTAGACCTGCACTGTTTCACTTTTCTTCTTTGTCTTCTGCGTATGTGCTCAGGGCTGGTTCCCAGCTGAAGACTGTAAAAATGGACAAACTGCACATGTGCAGCCCTTTACTAGCCAGTGCATGCATGAAATCAATGAACTGCGCATGTGTGGCCATTCTCCAGCCAGTGCATGCACAGGAGACACAAAAATGGAAAAAGACTGAAGCTGTTCATGTGCGGCCAGTTCCTGGCCAGTGCATGTGCAGCAGTCCAAAGGCCTTTTGGGAACTGGAGTTCCCAAACTCCGACTCTGATTTAAGCTTAAGGAAAGATTTTTTTCTCCTTTTTTTTTCATCAGAGGACAAAAATGAAAATAAATCAGAATTAGACTGACCTCATACAGTTGAATCTAATTTGGCTGAAATCAGCTTGAGTAAGATTCCCAATTCACTTCTAGCATATATATTAAGTAAATCATGAAGAGAGTTCTAATGAATCATCTAAAAATGACAGTATTAGATTCAGTTTGTCAATTAGTTATGCCCGATTAATAGGCATAAAGTGAGTGGAACCAATCAGAGAAATGGACAAAGATCCATGACACCATTCAGAGCCCCATTCAATTTTCTAGTTGGGTTTTGTGATGCTGCCAGATACAGCTGCCAGCTTGAATTTAATTATATTGAAATTAGGCCCACCATGATTGCATGCATAATTTAAATGTCCATACTATTTCCCAATATTCATGTCAATATAGCAATTAGCCATTTAGCTGCTGTATAAAATAGGTGGTGTGAGCTGTTAGGATCTGCTGTTTATGAAAGGGCATTTAAAGTGCAACATAGCAGTTTTTTAACATTGTTTGTGAATGTTTTATCTTGCTTTTGTTTTGTTTCTTTCCTATTCTACTTGGTTAACTCAAGTGTCTGGCAGTGTCATTTCTTTTGGTAGGTCCCTGATATTGAAATAAAAACAGAAAATGCTGGAAAAACTCAGCAGGTCTAGCAGCATCTGTGGAGAAAGAAACAGAATTAACATTTCGAGTGCGTTGGCTCTTCTTCAGAAGTGTCATATGAATTTGAAACGTTAACTCTGTTCCTCTCTCTACAGATGCTGCCAGACCTGCTGAGTTTTTCCAGGATCCTCTGTTTTTATTTCAGATTTCCAGCATCCGCAGTATTTTGCTTTTACCCTGATATTGAAACAGTGGAAGGCAATTGATCGGAAATAGATGGGCCCACAATTTGACACACTGGCCGTTATGCCGGTTTCCCACCATGACCCTGAACCACAGCCATTTTCAAAGTGACCAGGTCGGGTTAGGATCAGCTGGCCACTGAAATAAATTGGCCACTTGCCAATGTAATTAAGGGATCTATTAAGGCCTGTTCACGCACTGACTGGGATTTCTAGTCAACAATGTTGGCAACCTGTTGGATTTGGGGTAGGAAGACAGTGGGCGGGCTGCAATCGTTCATGCAGGGGTCATCACCCTACGCCTGTATTGACCAATGAGCTGCAGTTGCAATTGCCAGCTGTCCCCTAGAGGGGTTGCCCCTCCAGGATCATATCCAGGCAGCTGTGACCATTTTAGAAATCAAAACCATTTACCAGGCCTTTTCCCTCGCTGTCTTTATCTCCACATCAGCAGTTTCCACCTCGGCCAGTGGGGCTGTCGATCTTTGAGTACTGGAGGGCCTCCCTTGCCTTTAGTTGGCTCCCCTTTTCAAAATAGCAATGGGTGTGTCTATAACACCCCTTGCAGAATCAGAACCTAGAACTGAACTCCATTTCGGGTTCTTGACTTGAATGAAAATTCAGCCAATTTTGTTGAGAATTCCCTCTTACATTTCTTGGAGGAAGAAGAGCAGGGGTAACGGAGTGATGCCAAGCAAGTCAGGCGCCTATTGCTAACACCTTCCCATGCATATTTGAAAGCAGAGGCACACCTAGCTGGCAATACAAAACCAACTACATAGAAGACATGGTGGTTGCTAGAATTGTTTAATTTGCTTTAACAATGCTTACAGCTAATATGTATCATAGAACTGATACTGGCAGTAATGGTCAGCTTTAGTCCTCCTTTCATTCACTCCAGGCATGCTCTGATTCAATCCTATGGAGTAGAAAACAGGTCCATGCCCCTCACTATCAACCTTGCTATTAAAAAGAATTTAGACTATTTTGCCACCCTATCACTGTAGACACGGACTAGGCTTCTTGCTTCCACATTTATTGCACTAGTCATTAGATTTTTCCAGCAATTTTTCTTAGCCAAACTGCTGTTGCAAATATACACTAATATATTAGTAACCTTTATAATGGTATTTTTATCCCCATAAGAGGCCTTGCATCTTTAAATTTACTCAGCATCTCATGTAAGCTGCCTTTGTTAAATGAGATATCTCACCTCTTCTGGCAAGCTGACAGTCCTAGTTTTAATATATGGCACAAGCTGATCCACACTAACTATGCAAATACTGTGGTTACAAGAGCAGGTCAAATGCTAGGAATCCTGCAACGATTAACTCATCTCTTGACTCCCATAACCTGTCCACCACATACAAGGCACAAGTCAAGAGTGTGATGGAATACTCTCCACTTGTCTGGATAAGTGTAGCTCCAACAACACCCAAGAAGCTCAATACCATTCAGGACAAAGCAAGCCCACTTGATTGGCATCCCATGCACAAACATTACTGCCTTCACCATGGAGCACAGTGGCAGCACTGTGTACCTGTTACAAGATATACTGCAGGAACTCACCTGTAAGGCCCCTACTTAGGCAGCACTTTCCGATCCCATGACCACTACCATCTAAAAGGACAAGCGCAGCTGATGCATGGGAACAGAACCACCTGGAAGTTCCCCTCCAAGCCACGCACCATCCTGATTTGGAAATATATCGCTGTTCCTTCATTGTCGCTGAGTCAAAATCCTGGAACTCCCTCCCTAATTGCACTGTGTGTGTACCTACACCACATGGAATGCAGTGGTTCAAGAAGCCAGCTCATCACCACCTTCTCAAGGGCAATTAGAGATGAGCAATAAATGTCCCATGAATGAATCAAAAGAGCACTTATCAAAGATGACCCTGCAATATCAGTGTCAATACACTATGGCCTGTCCCTCCCGCACATCAGCGTGTAAAATGATGCGTGGTGAAATCAGGCAAGCGTCCCGACATCATATGCGCCATCGCAATATTTCGCTGGGTGGGCGCATGATGAAGTTTGACCTGTGCCCGCCATTAATTAACGGGCTAGTTAAGGCCCTTAAATCGGCAAGTGATGCCAATTTTCAGGTGCCCGTGCGATCTTCAGGTCGGCGCAACGGGCAGGCGGGTAAGAGACTTTTTAATAAAACTCATCCACGGGTGGGAAAAGAGGGGTCAGTGGAGTTGTCAATCTAGTCTGTGAGTATTTATTGCAGAAAGTTTTTTAAACTTGTCTTTGTGATCTGTAGCAGTTCAGAACGAATTCCAGCAGCTTTCTGTGTACTTTTAACCTTCAGGTCAGCACGCTGCAGTCAGTAATCTTTATCAGGCCTGCAGCATTCTGTAGGCCTCCCTTTAGCCTGGGTATGGGTTCTGACATGTCCACTGGAGGCAGCTCCTCTGAGGAGGAAGGGAGGGCTAGAATAAGGAGGAGGCCAGGACTGCACAATCAGCCTCCAGGGGAGCCACCTTTGGGAGGACAGGCGCAGGCACAAGGGGCGCAGGGCCAAGAGGTAGTCCAAGGTGGAAGGGGCTGCAGAAGATGCCACTATCCTGCTGCCAGGGAAGCAGCTACCTCAGCATGTCTGAGGTGCAGTGCCGAAGGAGGCTCCAACTGTCAAGGAAGACAGTACACTACATCTGTCAGATGATTGGCACTGAGATCTCTCCTAACTGTGTGGGTGGACACCCCATGCCAGCAGTTCTGAAGGTCACAGTTGCCCTCAACTTCTATGTCTCTGTCTCCTTCCAGGGCTTGGTGGGTGATCTTTGCCGGGTCTCCCAATCAGCTGTGCACACTTGTGTCAAGCAGGTCACAGACGCTCTGTTCAGGCATGCATTGACCTTCATCCACTTCCGTTGGGGCCAGGCAAGCCAGACACAGTAAGCCAGAGGCTTCGTGGCCATTGCTGGCTTCCTCCACGTCCAGGGTGCAATAGATTGCACACAGATGTGGCCATCAAGACACCAGCAGGTGAGCCCGGTGCCTTCATCAACAGGAAGGGCTTCCACTCCACAAACGTGCAGATAGTGTGTGATCACAGGATGCTGATTATACAGGTCTGTGTATCCCCTCAGAAGGTGGCTTATGACGCCTCTCCACCATCCAAGAACAGAAGCTAAGCTGCGCTACAATAGGAGCCACGCCTCTACAAGGGCTGTGGTGGAGAGAGCCATCGGTCTTCTCAAGATGCTTTTCCGATGCCTGGACCCGCTCTGGGGACGCACTCTAATAACCCACAGATTGTGTCTCGGTGATAATGGTTGCATGCTGCGCTCTCCGCAATCTTGCGCTGGAAAGAGGGGGACACAATGGATGATGAAGACGTTGACGCAGTGGCTGCGGTTGCACACAATGAGTCCAGCACTGATTCTGAGGATGAGGAAGCACAGGGGAATGATGAGGGGCTAGACACTGACCCAGGGCTACACCAAGGATGCAGGGACACCCAGGACACTTTAATCCAATGAACCTCAGCTAGCTCCACACAAATAGATCAGGAGGACCAGCCTTGCCTGGCGCTTCAATACTCAGCACTTAAACGCTACATCTGCCACTTCATCAGCTGCAAATAAGGGCTTTGGGCATACACCTCAATGTCCATTTAAACATTTATGACATGTATGTAAAATATACAAATGCAAAACAAAAGAGTCACCCTCAGCCATGGTACCACATCTGGTTTTAATTTTCTCCATCATTAGGTCACACAAAATGAAAGCTAAACATTTTTCAACCATAAACAAATAATAATACCCTAATCCCGGGCCAACACAAAAGCACCAGTGAGAAACCCATGGTGTGTCTAAGGTGCCTTATGCTGACATTTACGGGTGCTATGTCTTGGTGCCGCCCCATCGCTTAGAGTGGCTTCTGAGACAGCCTGCTGACTCTGCTGTCCTGTTGGCCTCGATGACCTTGGCAGACATCCTCCGACCCGTGGAGCCTGTGCTGGCCTGCCTGAGACGGATCTGCCAGGTCCACAGCTGGCATTTCCCCAGCTGTTGCAGCCTCATCTGATGAAGCGGCCACTGGGAGAGGGGGCGGAGCAGCTGTTGCCCTCATCTGCAGCGCCGTGAGAGGAGCCCACAGATACCATAAGCAGCTGCTCTGCCGGTGTGAGGTCACCCTGGACCTCCCTGCTCACTGTCGATAGATGGGCAACGAGCTGGGAAGCTTGAAGCCCACACCATCTCCCACATTGGCAATGACCAGCTGTGGCCACTGGCACTGTGAGGGCTTGCAGATCCGCATGTAACCCCAAGAGAAGCTGCTTGTTCTCCTGGAAGCCCCTCTCCACGAGAGTCGCCACTCTCTCCATGGAGCCATAAGGCTCATTGCATCACTGATGCTCCGTGTGGCCTCCTCCACCACGGACACCAAGCGAAGAATAGCCTCATGTAACACCCCCAGATGCTCCCGCACACCCGGCTGCATTTCCTGCAGCTGCTGTGTCGCAGAGGACTCCAGAGGCACATCATCAGGCACCGACTGAGCATGTGCCAGTCCTCTGGCTGCTGGCGCCATCAGCACTCTCTGTCTCTGCCAGCTCCTCCAGTGATTGTGAAGTGCCCTCTCCACTGTGCCCTGGGAAACTAGCCGATATTACAATTCCCACCAATGTGCTAGTATCTGCACTGGTGCCTGCCTCACACAAATGGTGTAACGCAGGTGACAGTTGAGGGCCTTCAGGTGTGAGAGGGGGCATCTGCAATTGTTCCTGGTGGACAGGCTCTGATGATGCTGAAATTAGCAACAAGAACAGTGGATCAGTTAGCGTGCACACAGTGACACACTTCATCCCTTTCCCCCTGGCTCATTATGCGCTCAACCTTCCAGAACCTATGGAAATGAATATTGGTGAGGTGGCAGATAGTCAGGAGAAGACCCAAACATTACAGGTGGATACAGATGGGCTGGTCAGTTGACCTAAGGAATGCCAAATGGAATGTTATGTGGATAAGTGTGAGGTGATGCACTTGGGCAGGAGAAACAAGGTACGAGAATGCACGAGGAATGGTAGGACTGTGGAAGGTAAGGAGGATCAGAGGGACCTTGCTGGGAATGTCGACAGGCCCATTAAGGTAGTGGGACATGTACATAAGGCGTTTAAGAAGCTAAATGCCATAATTGGCTTTATTAGCCGAGGAATAGAATATAGGAACAGGGAGGTCATGTTGCAGGGGCAGAAAACACAGCCTAGGCCACAGCTATAGTTCTGCGTGCTGTTGTGATATGCACTTCATGAGAGGGATGTGATTGGAGCAGAGAGATGCAGGGGTCGCTGAGCTAGATGCATGCTGGGCTGGAGAGTTGGAGTTATGAGGAGACATAGCATAGACTGGGGATATTTCCCCTGGAACAGAGGAGTTTGAAGGGTGACATTATTGAGCTTTATAACGTTATGAGGGGCATAGATAGGGTCGACAGAAAGGAACTTTTCCCTTTAGTGGAGGGATGAGTAACCTGGTGGCATTGATTTAAAGTAAGGGGCATGAGGTTGACAGGTGAGGTGATGAGCAACTCTTGCACACAGTAATGTGGGACGCACTACCTGAAAAGGTGGTGGACACAGAAACCCTCCTAACATGTAATAAGTATTTGGACGTGCAGTTGTGATGCCATGGCATACAAGGCCATGGGGATAATGGTCAGAAATGGGATAAGGCGGCTTTGGAAAGTGCTTGACACGCGCATCTTCAAAGGGCCAAGGGACCTTTGTCTATGACCCGCACCTCTGACTCTATCAGCCTGTGAGTGAGCAGTATTGCAACAATAACGATTCAAAATCATCAGTGCTGTGGATGGTGGGAAGCCACAGCGAATGTCACTGCGGACCTCAAATACCTGGCTGTTCCACCCCAGCCTTACTGACACTTGTGGTCCTGGGTTCATGACGCCTCTCAAGCTCCAGGGCCTCCTAATCGAATCGGCTTAAGATCATCAGCTGGGCCTGGCCGCCTCCAGTCTGCAAGTGCTCAGAGGTATTGTGAGCATTTTTCTCCAGAAAAACAGAAGACCATTCGTTGCGGCTAATCGCACATGGACTCTGCATGCCGCACCCCAACCACAATGGCTCATATCAGGCCTCCAGTGTCCCCTCTCCACGCTACTGCTGATCAGTCACACAAAGCTAGTACGCCTGCTCCCAACCTCCCCCCCCACACCCCCCAATGGCCATCTTGGACACATTCTGCATCCATCACCTTAGGAAATACAAGGTCTTAGCTCCCATCGCAAGGAGGCGCAACTAGGTGCGGCGCCGAGGGCAGTAGATGGCTCTTGGCCATGAGACCTTGAGGCTCCCCTTCCACAATCTCATCACTGTGAATAGGACATCTATTGGTGTTCTATGTATGCGCCTAGCTGCATCTCCTGCAGGTTGCCCCCAGACTAGTCACGTGCAACTAAGAGCAACACATGGTGCGAGGGAGAACTCATCTCCTCATGAACCTCTCAGGCTGATGTAAGCATGGGCACTATCAACTTGCCCACCTAGCGTACGAGAAATGCCCAACATGATTCAATGCAGTCACGACAGCAGACTTGGCAGGGGGCCCTCAAAGGCTAAGGCTACTTGCTGGGTTAATTGCCCAATGCCAACATGATACTCACCCTTCCAGAGTGAACAAATCGTTGAAGCACTTACGGCACTGGATCCAGGTGTGCCGCACCACGTCATGGGAGCTCACCACCTCCACCACCTCCTCCCATGCACGTTTGCTCATGTGTGGGGGCCTCCTCCTCCCATCCTGGGGGACCAACACCTCCCACCATGCTGCCATCACCTTGAGGAGGGCGGCAAAGCAATCATCAGAAAAGCAAGGGGCACATTGGCCCCCTGCTGGCCTACCCTGCAGCCTGCCCTGCTTCTGCGGCAGACCCTGCAGCCTGCTGTGCTCCTCTGCCGTTCCCTCCAGAGTGCCCTGCTGAGCAGCTCCCATGCAGTTGGATCCCCAGGTGGCCATTGTGAGCAGCCTACAGGAAGCTGCGAGGCCTTTTAAACAGACTGCTGGGTCGCCATTGGACCCGGCAGTCTGTGCACACCCGCCGCAGCCCGCACACTCCTGCTATCCACGAGAGTCGGAAATGGGCTGAGCAGGCCTTAATTGGCCCGCCGCACAAAATAGCAGCGTGGCCCTGATCGCAGACGCCGATCGGGTTTGTGCCTGCCCACGTCTGCTCTTGCTTCGCCCGCCCGCCAAACTGAAAATTTTGGCCTATGTTGGATAGATGTTAATAACACAGCACTTGACTGGAGACTCAAACAGAAAGTCTACACCATTTTATTTATAAAGATTATTCTGCAGTTTCCTTCCCATCTGTAGTTCTATTGGTGTTCTGAGCTATGGACCCAAGATTACAAATCTCAGAGAGATCTAATAATCATTTTAAACACCCCACAATTATTTTAATGATTTGATAGTTCACAAATTTCTATCTCCGATAGACATCGACAAACTAAACCTTTGATCAATTCAGACAGCTACCCTCTTGGTGGTAACAAAGTTCTAATCGATGTAACTTCAGGTAGTTACATCAAAAAATACCGTGAAGAACATGTCTTTTAACAGCAGGATAAAACTTCTAATGAATAATGTCACATTTTAACTCAGCTTTTTTTATTTAGAGAACACACTATTATACAACTTACTCTTTCATTCCCTAGGACAGATATTATTCATTCATTCTTGGCCTAAATTAAAACATGGTTCCACTGAGCGAGCTCTATGGAAATGGCAATCTCAGTTACCTTTTACAAGCTGCATTAACTAATACATTTCATCAATTGAAATAAGTTCAGCCTGTGAAAAGATTATGATTGGTTCTAATCTCTAGGGCATCTTCTGAATATAGAGCAGATTTAACTGTGTCAATCAAGCTGTTATCCTATCTAGTATGATCATCACTGTGAGGGAGAGCGCATAG
The DNA here is from genome assembly GCF_017639515.1 of Carcharodon carcharias. Lineage (NCBI taxonomy): Eukaryota > Metazoa > Chordata > Chondrichthyes > Lamniformes > Lamnidae > Carcharodon > Carcharodon carcharias. The sequence goes on along the minus strand of NC_054474.1, from coordinate 70,951,629 downwards.
GTTGAGGGAAAGCCATTTAATGATCTGGCACAATATATATCCCTTTGGTATCAGCAGGTTTAAGAAATGAGTACCCTACATACTATGGGCTGGACTTTATAGCCCCTGCTGGGTGTGCTTTTGGTGGTGGGGGTGGGGGCACATAATATACAAGAGGTGGCAAGCCCATCACATTTGGCCCACCTGCAAGCTGTCTCCCCTAATATGCTAGGTAACTCTTTTGAGTACAAACCTGTTTCCATCTGTTTCAGATGAAGTTACATTGTTTCATAGTTTACCATTGTGAGATTTGAACTCTTGATCTTGGGGTTACAAACCCAGTACCATAACCACTTGGCTATTTAGGCCAAGCCCTTAATATGCTAGGTAGGAGGACACTGAAATCGGCAGCTCGCTTGCCATATTTAAATAAATAATGAAGGGACAATTGAGCTTGTTAACAAGCCAATTGATCCATATGTTATGCTGTCCATGCCATAATATGGTTGGCATGGACAGGCAGGCACGAGTGGGCATGTTAATTTTAAAAAGGCTTTTCTAAAGGCAGGAGGAAGTGGGGGCACATCATTCAGGAGATGCCCTCTGTGCATCTGTGACATCCCCTTCAAGAATCCCCTCCTTTGTTCCTCTTTACCTGACCTCCAAAACGCACCCTCCCATCGCCCCTCACAACCTTCCTGGGCTTCCTAATCCCTCCCCATCCAAAACCCCCAAACTTACCTCGGTCTGAATGCCATGGCTGCCTTCCTCATAGACCAGCTTGCAATCTGGCAGCGTCCAGTTCTGATTTCTGGCATTGCCAGGACTGCTTGGTCTGCTATGCAGTCAATCAGATTGGCCAGCAGGTCTCCAGGGTGGGACTTCCTCCCATTGATGGGCTGAAGTCCAACCACACCATGTTTAGTCCACCCACAGCATGTTATTGCTGTGGGGTAGGCTTCTTTTTGGGTGCATCAGCTGCTGGCCAACTTTCCTGTCCTCGCTCCCCCCCACCACCCCCAAATCCAGCTCTGCATTTCAGTAAGTGTTCTAAGGTTAATTAAGTTTTATTTTACACCACCCAGGGAATAATCCAATAATATGGAAAAGGTAAGTATTTCTTGGAGCAACAGACTTGGTAATTTATTTTTGGAATTGAAGTCATTTTCACCAGTCAGTACATTCTCACATCACCAGGAAAAAAATACAACTAATGTTTCATCCAGATGACATTATTAATTATAATATCTGACCCTAATTCATGATGATCTGGTTGTTAAAGGGCTGCCACTGGGAACATGCCAAAGAATGGTCTGGCAAGTCATATACATGAGTAGGTCTTGAAGGGCAGCAGCCAAAGTTTAAAGGGATGCAGTCACCCGGGTGCGTTGGGCAAAAATTGATTTCTGCCTTTCTAAAAGCCAAAAATATTTTAAAACTATTAAAAGATTGGATAAGGCAATAGATAGGTCTGACTCAAGCCAAGAAAATATCATGCATTGGTAGCAACAGTGCACTAGTGTTAGAGGAGAAGGATATTGAATCCAGTGGGATGGCATTGATCTTGTATGATGTCAGTCTTCCAGATTGTTATTCATTACACTCCTGTCTTGAGCCTTGTAGATGGTGGAAAGGCTTTAAGAGGTAGAAGCTATGTTAGCCACTCAAAACAGAGCTTGAAATGCCCATCTTATGTGTAACTATAAGATTAAACAGGGAGGAAATTAAGTGGCTATCCACCTCATTTTGTGGTCAGGCATGCTCTGTGCCTGAAAAAAATGCAGTCAACATTAAAATCAGCATTATCCTTTTATAACCAGATTGACATATATGGGAAGCAAGGTAGTCTATTAGGACTTGCTCTTAATATTTGAATAATGTGTATTTATTTTTATTCCTTTATTCTCATGCTTTAGATACTTCCCAGATGAATATATTAGAACCCTGCATTTCTGCCTGCAAGGTTACATTTCAAAATGTTAAAATAAATAAAATACTCTTTACTTGTTTCGGACAGTTAAACTGTTAATGAATGGTAGGACAAATAACTGTGACAAATATAGTCTCATAACTCATAACTCAGGAAATAGGAAATTATATCACATGATTGAAAATCAGATAACCTTGTGGGACACAGCAAAACAGATTATAGGAGTAGACTGTGTATTAGTTGTGTAGGTATAGAAAAGTGCTACAGATAAAATGAAAGAGAATGACTGGTTCTCTGAAAACCAGGCACACCAAAGCTAATTTACATGAATGAATTTACAACCACATCAAATCATGAAAAAATTCATGTAGACCTTTTTTGTTGAGTAATAATAGCTGATAGCAGTGTTATATTGTTCTTCACAAGACTTGGGCCTGACCTTTTGCTCCTGGGTTGGAAACACAGAATAGAGACAATTCCCAGCTTCACAAACACAACCCAGGAAAAATAGCCCCAAAAGGCTGGCCTCGATGCACCGACACTTTGTCGAAGCAATGAAAAATGAATAAAACAAAAAGCAACCCTCACCCCTCAAACCTCTTCACACTCCCACACACAATGCATGCCCCATTCATACCAAACCATGCTATTTCATGCCCCCCACCCCCCATGGCCTCTCCTATCCTCCATGCCAACCTATGTCCCTCTATTCACCACCCATGGGCCTTTATAGCCCTTCGTCAGCTTAGTGCCAACTCATGCCAACCCATGCCCCCACCCACCACCCTTTGTCCTTACACCTACCATGCCAACTCACCCAGCATCCACCTTGGGCAGACCACAGGGGCCATGCTAAGATTAAATAATGTTAAGTGCCTATTGATTAATTCACTATTTATAAAAAGAACACCCTCATTGATTAAAAACGCATTCACTACATTTAACTTCCTTTAATCCCTTATAAAAACAAGTATTTATATTCATAGCCCTACTTCAGAGAGTTTATCAACACTTGGAGCTGTTAATAAAAATGTGAACTAACAAACGGCCCACTCTGAAAATGAAGTTGTGAAACCGGTCATGTAGCACTAATCCCTGTAATGATAACCCTCAGGCTCTGTCAACAGAGTGAAATAGCAAGGACTGATTATTTTTTAATGCTGCACAAAGTTTTTTCAATTATTTAAATCCCTTGAAAGCCCGAAAGTTCTCTTGACAGCTCTCTTGACAGTTCTTTTGACAGTTCCAATGAGTTTATGCATTTTTACACATGTTCATGTCTAATTTTAACAATCCCAAAGAGCACTTTACCTCTCCCAAAGCTGTCCTAAGACCATATCCAAATGGGTACCCTACTGCTCCAAAAATGTACCCTACCTCTCCAAAGAACTCCTACCAGGTCTGATGTACATAAGTCATGTTTTGGACATCCCACTAGCCAAAATCAGATCTGACTGAGGCAGCTGCACGTTAGCATGTGCATATGCTTTTGTGAACCACTGATGTGCAACATGCATCCATTTCCCCACCCGCCACCACCCCCCCACCCCCCCCCAAACCCCGTGAAAATGGCAGGGTTTGGTTTTGAGGCACAAGCTCCAGATTCATGCCTCTGCTGCCATTTTTGTTAGACCCTCCATCTGTGTTAAAATTTAGGCCTTGGTGAAGCTTGTATTAGAATTATTATAGACCTTTCTACATTGATATTCTTTAAGGAGACAGTTACCAAAATATATTTTCAGTTTATGAAAAGGAGAATGCCTTGGAACTGACTAGAAGAAGGCAATGACATAGTGGTATTGTCACTGGACCAATGTTCCAGAGACCCAGGATAATGCTCTGGGGACCTAGGTTTGAATCCCACCATGGCAAATGATGAGATTTGCATTTAATAAAAATCTGGAATTAAAAGTCTGACGATGACCACAAAACCATTGCTGATTGTCATAAAACCCATCTGGTTTAATAATGTCCTTTAGGGAAGGAAATCTGCTCCTTATCTGGTCTGGCCTACATATGACTCCAGACCCAACAGCAATGTGGTTGACTCCTAAATGCCCTCCAAATACAGGCAATTAAGGATGGGCGATAAATGCTGGCCTAGCTAGCGACACCCACATTCCATGAACGAATAAAAAAAAGTTACAACTAGTTAATAAAGACTTGACTCCTTTCCTATTTCTACTTAGTTCTGCCGAAGGGTCATGAGGACTCGAAACGTCAACTCTTTTCTTCTCCGCCGATGCTGCCAGACCTGCTGAGTTTTTCCAGGTAATTCTGTTTTTGTAATAAAGACTTGATGTTAACATACAGAAGACTACAAAGACTTCTTTAACAGACATGTTCTGCAATCAACATCATCATTACATGGTGGCAGCACCGGATCAAAAACCCTCATCCTCACAGAAATACTGAAAGATTAAGATAAAGGACATCTTAAATGGACTCTGAACTGAAAGAAGCTCCTAACTGAAGCTACAGATGTTGAGAAAAATTGCCAGAAAAAGCTCGAGAGAGAAGAGCTTGGAAGCTAAAGGCAGAAGTTTTACTGCAATAGAAGACTCCATTGAATCTCCCTTGAAGGTCCAGCTTCAGCAAGCAGAGCTCTTAGCCTGTAAGGGTGAGCTACATTCTTTTAATTTCCAGGTTGCAGCCAGTGCTGAGAAGCCACTTTTACTAATTCAGTCAGAAGCGCCATTTGAATGAAACCCATCGCTAATCCTGATTCCTGGCTTCAAGCCTCAACATGTGGTCTCTGAATTGAAAATGAAGAACAAAACTAAATTACTCATCCTCTTGGGAACCTTGTGACATTCCGAATCCTTAAACAGCGAACCCGTGTTTTTTTCTTTATTCTTTCATGGGATGTGGCTGTTACTGGCAAGGCCACAATTTGTTGCCCATCCCTAATTGTCCTTGAAATGAGTGGCTTGTTGAGCCATTTCAGAAGGCGGTTAAGAGTCAACCACCATGTTGTGGGTCTGGAGTTACATGTCGGCCAGACCAAGTAAGGACAGCAGAATTCCATCCCTAAAAGACATTAGTGAACCAGATGGGTTTTTACAACAATTGATGATGGTTTCATGGTCACCATTCCTGAGACTAGCTTTATATTCCAGATTTATTGATTGAATTTTAAATACCATCAGCTGCCATGGTAGGATTTGAATCCATGGCCCCAGGGCATCTGCCTAGGCCTCTGGATTACCACTCTGCCACCATCTACCCCCAACCCCCCCCCACCTCAACTGTCCCCAATGCCTAAGGCACTGCAAAGATAGGGTGATTTTGGCATCATTGAGAAGCGACATTTCACATTACTTGAGTACATCAGGCCTCAGTAAAAAAATCAGAGGAAGACCAGATTAAGGCTTTTTATTAAACTGGTTTGATTATCTTGCTAATCATGTTGCCCTGATGCAAGACATTGATGAATCTGAAACCAGCCTCAGGGAACTGTTAACAGCCTTCGATGAATATTTTAATCTTCAGCTGAGGAGAGCTCAGAGATTAATAAGAAGCATAAAAAAACCCCAGCAAAACGATGAAAAGGCAAAAGACAACACCTGAATAAACCACATGAGGGCACCAGAGAGGCACAGAACTCTCCAGATGCCCCAGTAATATATCTTTATAGGAAGTCTAAGCCAGAGGTCCCAAATGACTTCCTTTTCGAAGACATGGACGCTAGTGAACAACAAGGAAAAAGCCCTGCACCAGCTGGAGCAAGAAAAAGAAGAGATATAATCAGAAAATGTTCACATCAAATCTGAGTTGGAAGAGCTCTACCTGAAGCACAGTCAGGCACGACAGAAGACAAGAAAGGTACTCACAAAGCTCAATGACTTGAAAGACTCTTTGACGAACCATTATATGCCCCTGGAAAAACATGAGGAGTTGGGAAAAATGTTCAGTGTTGCTTCAGAAAAAGCCACATTGGAGCTATCAGCAATGACAAAGCTATACACTGATATGTGGAGTGAGAAGAGAAGAGCTGAACAAGAAAATAAACATTTGAAAGAGTAGCTAATTGTCCTTCTGGATCAGATTCAAAAACAGTCCGTTATCCTTCAGCAACATGACGGAATAAAGAATGCCTTGTGCAGCAGAATGACAGAACATCAGAACAAACTCAGTGGGACTCTGTTAAATCACAAGAAAACTCAGGATTAAGTACTTGAGCTTCACAATGAATAGGAAAGCCTGTTAAAGGTCCTACACACGCTACAAGGACACCTCAGGTCCGAGTTCATCCCTTGGAAACATTACAAAGCAAAGCAAAATGACTTTAATGTCACTCTGAAAGAACTGATAGCCCAGTTTTCAGAGAAGACTCAGAAGTGTTCACTATTCTGGGAGGAAGCCCAGTGGTACAAGAATGAGTCTGCAGTGCTGAAGGAAACAGTTGCACGTTTGGAAAGAACCTTGGAAAAACATTACATTCCCAAAGAGGTATACAAAGAGATGAAAGTCAAGAATATAGAATGGTGAATGAAGGTAGAAGTTCTCACTAAATAGCTTGAAATCATTCAAAAACAATTGGGAGAAGCGCAATTGCAGAATGTGCGCTTGAAAGATAGCACAGAGGAATTATACTCTGGCAAGGAAAACTGATCAGTGGACAGAATACAACATGGAACAGAAAACAAATCTTTGATATGATTCTCCAAATGGTGGAGGATGTAAAGACTGCCACTGTTGTTACCCAGCCAAAACAGCACAGTCCTAACTAAAACACTAAAGAACATTCAGACTTGGATTTCACTTTTAGTCTCTGTTCTCTCTTTGTGGAGCAGGTTTGCCATTATCATTCCAGGTCCCAGACAGTCTGCAGTGTTCAGACCAACCTACCACCCATGAGATTACCATGGAACCTCCAGTGGAAGTGGTACCAGAGAATGATCAGCAGTCTGAGAAGCCTCTACCTCCAACTGCGATGATGGTACAGCTGGTCGACACATCAACCACTGTGTACACATTGCAACTTTCAGCTAGCACACCACAACATACCACATACCACACAAGGGATGCTGCAACCAGGTAGCAGTCTATCACTATCGAAAACAAAAAGCAGAAGTGTGCATACCTTAAACCTTCCTCTTGCAACAGGAACGTGCTTCCTCAGCCTTGGAGGGCTTCTGGATGGCCCAGACAGAAAAAGAAGAAAAAGCAGTACCAAGGAGATGAATATCATCTTCGTCCACCTGGCATGAAACATTCAAGAGTAATATCAACCATGCATCGACACAACAGCCAAACTGATGAGGCGTGGTTCAGCATAAAGTAATGGAAGAAAAGAATGAAAGCATACCCAAATGCCATGCCAACCTCCAAGCCAAAAATAAGAACCAGAACCAACGGAACCTACTACTTTTCTAACAGAATGGTGAACAAGATGTGGAAGGGTTATAAGGTCTCCAGGCTACCTGAACCTTTAACTGCAAGGACTTGAAGTGGGGAGATGGAGTTATGAGAATGTTGCTAATGCTAATACTGTAATAGCAATAATGTTGGAATAGCATGAAAATTGTAACAATAAGCTAAATGCATAAAATATATAACAATGCAAGACTTGAAGTAAATGAAAGTAACTCTATCTCCATGGGATAAAGACTTGGGGAGAACATAATTTTTATAATGCCCATATGATCTTCCCCTCAGGTTACTTGCAGTAGTGTCCAGGAGATTAGTCTCTTGATTCCTGGAAACTCCTGGACAATCTGGAGGGTTGGTAACTCTATCCATGGCAACCCTTCCTTCTTTTCAACATTTAATTTGTTCTTAAGCTTTTCCTGGGTTTTTCGCTTTGCTGCTTTATCTGGAAATCCATTCCATGCATTGATTATTTTTCTGTGAAGAATTTCCTGATATCAATCTTGAATTTTCCCTTTACAAGCTTGAATCTATGTCCCTTTGTCCTATCAATGCAATTTCTTAAGTAATTTTCTGCATTTGTATCTCCCATTATTTCAACTATCTTATTTACTTCTAGAAGATGGACTACTAGGCATCTCCTTTCAAGGTTGACTGGGCCAAGTCTCTTCAATCTTTCCTCATGGCTGAGATATCTGATGCCAAGCACCAGGCTCATAGTTCCTCTCTGCACTATCTCCAATGCTCGAATGCTTCTTTAATGCCTGGATGTCCAGAACTCAATATCACACTCAAGTCTTGAAATAGTGATCTATGTGACTCCAGGACACTAGGCAAAAGAGATACATCTTAATACTACTTTTTACTAAAAAGTCATTTAAGTTTGGAAATTACTTTTGTGATATTAGCTTGCAAATGCTTAATGCTTTCATATGGTATTCCTTTGGTTTTTAATGGTGGTGTTAGCCCATTTAAAATAAATGGTTTTAAAAGCTGAAAAAATAAAAGGAGTGTTATACCATTGCATTGTGTTTATATACTAATATTGAAAACAATCATTGGGCTTTTAAGATTTGCATTTCCCGGAACACACACAGACACATAATGATTGTTAATTCACTCTGAAATATAACCAGTGATGAGAGGGACGCCAATGTTATTCCTTTTTGTCAATAAATGCGTTTCTATCTACAGAAGTTCTCACTATCATTCTGAAGATTGAAGTACAGATGGCTACTACATGGCAAGAAGCCAGCGACAAATGTAACCATCTACAAATTTTTGTTAACTTTGAGAGGACGAAATGTAATCCCATACAATCTTCTTCTGCTCTTAACAACTGGAGTTGAATCCAACTCAGAGGGGTGAGATGGATGTTTCCTTTTGTGTCAGCCATGGCTCAGTGGGCAATACTGTTGACTCTGAGTCAAAAGGTCATGGGTTCAAACTAGGGACTTGAGCACAAAATCAAGGCTGATAGGCTTGGGAGTGCTATGCTGTTGGAGGTGCCATCTTTTGCTTGTGACATTAAACTGAGGCTCTGTCTTCCCTCTCAGGTGCACATGATAGATACCATGGCATTATGTTGAAGACGAAAAAGGGAATTTTCCCGGGAGCCCGGGCCAATACATTAGTTATTCCTCAACCAAGACCTAAAACAGATTATCTGATCATTATCACATTGCTGTTTATGGGTGCTTGCTGTACACAAATTGTCTGCTGCATTTCTTCCATTACAAAACTTAGGAAAGGGTATTTCATCAACTGTAAAGTGCGAAAGTGGTCCAAATGTAATCTAAACCAAAGAAATCTCTGTTGGATAGTACTATGTGGCATATTAGAAGATTATGTTGTCATTGCTACCCAAGTTTTAATCCTCCCCAGACTGTTCTGATGGAAGTTTCCTCCTGCTGAAGGAATAGTATTCATGGTTTTATTGAGCCTGACCCAACAATATACAATTGTACAGTGTGTGTCAACTCTGAAACTCAGAAATTTGCATTGTTAATAAAGATATTCAAAACAATTAGGATAGACATTTTATTAAATTGAACAATTCCAGTAATGTAGCAACAACATTAAGTGGTTATGCTTTTGACAAAAAAGTGTCAGTGAAAACAGTGAGACAAGACAGGTTAGGGATGTGGTACAGCACTAGTATGGAAGTTCCATTAGAAAGCTTAGTGTGACAGCAGAGAAACTTCAGTAGTATGAAATATACATACTTTGTCAGGTTAAGGTAACCAAGCTGTATATAATCTGCATCTTTCTTGATATGGGTATGAAGTGCAGATGTAATAGAGGAACGCAGGTGAGCGCTATGTTATACTTGACCTGGGAGAAGTTGGCATATTTATTATGTATAAAGTGTCACAGTAACATAAAGGAGTTTTATTATCTGAGATAACATGATCCTGTCATTGAAAATTATGTGCTTATTCCTGATGAGCTTAGCTTCAGAAATAAGTAAAGAAATCAGGGGGAAAATTTCATTCAAAGCGGCACTACAGATTGTAGGGGCAGTAGCAGGTGGGTCACTGCTTGCGTGGCTCGTACAGGATCCTCAATGGTACCAATGGAGAATACCGTGTGAGTAGCAGCCCGTAGCACTGTCTGTCCCCACGGAACCTATATACTGTGCATAGTGCAACTTTGAAGCACTACTGTACAAACAAGTTGCTCCCCCCAAATATTTAGAATCTTGAAATAATAAGAACTTCAGGCTTTCGCAGATCCATAATGTTACTCCAAGTGACGTTCAACATAGAGAAATACTAGAACATGAGAACATAGAAGCAGGGATAGACCATTTAGCCCCTTGACTCTTTTCTGCGACATAACTCCATATACCCGCTTTTTCCCATATTCCTTAATACCTTTGATTAATCAAAATCTATCAATCTCAGATTTAAAATTAACAGTTGATCCAGTATCAATTGACTTTTATTAAAGAGAATTCCAAATTTCTACCAGCCTTTGTGTGTGGAAGTATTTTCTAACTTCACTCCTGGAAAGTCTGGCTCTAATTTTTAGACCAGGTCCCCTAAAGATTAATAGTTGAGGGAGGGTGGCACATCAGGGTGGCAGAAGGTTTATTGTCCCAGTGAGAGTCAGTGTGTGTGGAACCTGTTCCCCAGTGAGAGTCAGTGTGTGTGGAACCTGTTCCCCATGTTTGACCTGAAGCTTTAAGACATATGGAGTAAGCAATATTAGCTTACAGACAACTGACATGTTCATATGTCATTGCTTTGTTTTAGTGAAGGCATTTTTTTCCTTTTAGTTTAGATGGATCATTGTTTCGATTAAAATAGGGGACTAGACACTCATCCACTTATGTCAAGGACATTAATACCTAGGATACAGTAACTTTTTATTTGGATCATACTGTCAAGATTAGTGCTTTTCTAGAAACCCAGGAACTGGAGTAAAAAGGAACTGGTCACTCCAGCACATGTGTGAGGAGCTCAAAGAAATTGAGCTTTCTTTACTCCACGTATATAAAACATTGTTTTTTTTAATTGATGTTTTTACTGATGAGTACAGAAAACACAAGCAATAGTAACTTCGCAACAGCAACAATACTGAGGGGCTACCTGAAGGAACCTGTGAGAGCATTGTCGAAAGAATGTTACTTTTACCAGCAACCAATGTTCCCGATAAATAGTGGTACATGTACAGTCGCACAGCAGTCTAGAAGGTAATGTGCATGCCTTGTTCTCCAGTAAATACCAAACATTCTGAAAGCTTGCTGCATGCATCAAGAAAATTTTAAAAGGAACATTTTTGGCAATGCAAACTATGACAAAATTGGGAACAATAACACTGGATGCAAAGAAGAGAAATATGTTGTTATTGTTAACTTGAGATTGTTACCTTATTCAACACAAAGATTCATTGAAAATCTCCAAAACTATTAAATTAAAACATAAAGGCTGCAAAATTCAATAGCATAGTGCCTGTATTTTCAGCACCACAGCTACGGTTTCAATCCGGCATTCAAATGGAATTCGCAAGGCACCTGCACACTTCAGGTGTTGGTTGCACAGGACACCATTTTGGTGAGATCCTTAGGGTAGGAATAGGGAGCATGCACTGGGAGTATGCAAGTAGACAGATCGTGATTTCAAAGGCTGATTTGATGCCAGCACTGCCTTTTTGGAGCTCAATGCTTCAGTTAATGCTCTCTCCTAAAATATACAGCTTAACATGAATTTGGCAGCAGGAATGATCCTCCCACCAGCACTATTTAAGAGATCATCAAATACTTTCAGGTTAGTTGCGGATGAGGATGATAGGGAGAATGAGCAGGGGCAAAAAGAGCAGGACAAGCTGCTGGAAGAGGGAGAAAGAAAAGGAGAGGAGCTCTCAGCAACAGGCCATATCCACCCAGGGTCTTCAGGGAGCAATTTTCCTTCTTCAATTTCACCAAGAAACCTTGAGTCAGTCTTCATTAAGGAGGCCCTCACTGAAATCTACCACCTGTTACAGCCACAACTACAGCCTCAGTGCAGGGTGAGGACAGCCAATGGCTGTGAAGATGTCCATGGCCATGAACTTGTATGTGTCTGGCTCCTGCCAGGCTGGTGCAGGTGACATTTGCAACATCTTCTAGTTCGCCATTCACTGTTGCAAAGAGGTCACTGAGGTCCATATGCAAAGAGAGCTGAATACATTTCATTCTTTCTTGCCAGAAAGTAGCAGGCAGAGTGAGCACATGGCTTCACCAAGATGATGTAGAGTGCTATCAACTGCACACATGCTGTTTTGCAGGTACCACATGTCAATTCTGTCATGTACATCAGCTGGAAGGGCAACAACACCCCTCAACATCCAGCTGGTGTGCGGCTATACTTAGTGCACCATACAGGTGAATGCTTGATATCCGACAGCAGTCATGATGCCTTCATTCTGTGGCAGTCTGTTGTACCATCTGTATTTGAGCCACCATGACAAACCCATTGGTAGCTGCTGGAACAAGAGCTACCCACTGACAACAGAGCTCATGATTCCAATTCTTAACCCATGCACGTAATACAAACCAATTGCCACAAGGAATGGTGATCAATTATTGGGATAATTATGCAATGCTTTCTCTGCCTGGACACTCTGGAGGATACCTAAAGTACTCAGCAGAATCTGTGCCATGGTTTGTTGCATGTTGTACAACCTTATCATCATGAGAGCACAACCCTTGCCACCAGGTATATGGTAAACAGCTGAAGAAGAGTAGAAGGAGGAGGAGAAGGGGAAAGTGGTGGAAAAAGAAGAGCAGGAAGAGGAGAAGGAAGAAGAAGGGAGGAGACAATTAACATATCATCTTCTGACTGTGCTGATTGTGATTGACTCATTCAGTTACAGTACCAGTGAACACAACCCCAAATCTCTATTCACAACCTTGCCTTTTCTCTGTAAACCAAACATCATAGCATTCTCTTGGCCCTGATGCTAAAATAAAAGTCACCACAAAACAAGCATTACAAACCAAGTTTATAAATCAAACCATCCAATATTCCACTTAAAAGGCAACTGATCAACTTGTGTGTTTCTTTAGTGCCTGCCTTCCATGAGCATTTGCCTGTCCTAGTGTTCTTACACAATTTTACTCAGTGGCTGCATCATAGCTGGGGGGAAGGCTGCTGAATTTTAGTAGGGTGACTGCAGAGGGCCTTACATGACAGTCTCAAACAGCTCGGACCCTAGAAAGCTGGCTTTGGACTGCACCATTTTGGCGTGGGCGGCAATACTCCAGGTTGGCAGGTTGACATGTAGCAGCAAGGCTGAGTGCAGTGGCAGGAGGATGAATGCTGTTATCCTGGGAGAGGACAAAAGGTTCATGATCCACAGTACTGCCGCCATTCCCATGGGCCGGTGCCTCATCAATAAACCCTAACAATGTGTTTTAGGACATATTGCTGGTTTGCTGTGAAACCCTGCAAACTCCTTTGCACCCTGGCATCTGCATCTTTGATAGCAGCAACTTGATCTTGCTTGATAGCAAGCTTTGATTGCATGAAAGCAGTCTGAGTTTCCATGGCAGCACCCAGACATTGGGTGGCTGCCGCTTGTGCTGCAATGGAAGCTAAAACATCCGCCATCAGACACTGCATTATGGTTGGGTCCGCAAGTGTTCTCATGGAGCTGGCCACCACTCCCACAGTTGAAAGGATGGGCTCCAAGCTTCGTGAAATGTTTTGTACCAAGTTGGTACTGGATTCCTCCATGCCTGTTGACATTAACTGCAGGCTTTCTGGCAGGTCTGCCAATGTATTTTATTGTGCGTACCCATCAACTGTAGTCACGTCATTGAAGTCCTCATCTGAGGAGTTCTGCAGCAGAACTCCTGAGCAACTTTGCCCTCCAGGAAGTTGCCCTTGTTACCATTGTTCCCAACCCTTGCTGCAGGCATCACCTACAGATCCAGCCTGAAAGCCATCCACAAAAGCATGTGCAGTGTCAGTATCTGAACTGGTAGTTACCAAGGTGAGGTCAAGCAATGGTGTTCCTTCTTCATCACCTTTTTCTGCTCTTCCACCTCTTTCTCCTCCACCCACTGACTGGCCAGGTTGCAGTTCTTGGGTTTATGAAATAGAAATGCACAAATATATGGTTGTGATGAGGGGAGGAGTGACAAAAGATGCATGCTTACACCATCTAAAACTTGTAAAGCAAGAAGAGATTGTGGGATGAGAGGCAAGTGTGATGTGAGAAGGAGGATTATGTTTGAGTGTACCATCATCTTCCATGGTTTCAGCTCCATTGCTGGTCACAGCATCAATTTTGACCACTCCAGTAATGGTGACCAAGGAGGTAAGGACCTGCAGCTATGCCTGTCCCTTGCCAATTAGTTGTTGCTGCCTCCAGTTCCGGTTCTGCGCCACCTTGTCCTGCAAGACAGAGGGAAATGTATCAGTGTGTGATATGTTTGTCATGACTGAATAGCTGGCAGTGAATGCAAACTGCAAGATGTAGTTGTGAAATAAAAACAGGAAGTGCTGGAAAAACTCAGCTGGTTTGGCAGCATCTGTGGAGAGAGAAACAGAATTAACATTTCAAGTTTAATATGATTCTTGTTCGGAGCCCATCTATGTCTTTGGATCGAGATGTGAGTCTGCTACAGTGCTAAATGTGTGAAGGTAAGGTGAAGCTATGAATATTAAACATGAGTTGTGATTGATAGGGATTATTTGTCGGAAAGTAATGGGGATGTGGTGAATTGAGCAGACTCTATGGCTAGTGATTCAGTTGGTATGATACAGCATTTGAAAATGCATTCACTGAATTTGACCACTTGTGTGAAGTCATTGAACTTCTTGCAACACTGCATCCAGATCCTTGGGGCTAGGCTGCTGGTATTGACCGCAACAGCTATCTGATCCTACTGCCTTCACAATGTTTGTCATGACTGAATAGCTGGCAGGACAGAGGACCTCTCTTCTCCTCTCCACCTGCTGAACTAAGCAGAACGGCATCTGAGAACTTTGGAGCATGCTCTCTGCACAGCTACATCCGGGACCTGCTTCATCCAGAACCCAGCTTCCCTTTAAGAGGTGTAGACTGGTTTTAAGTATTGCAAGCTACCTTTGATTGTTGCCAGCTTCACAGGCAAGGACTTGTGGTGCAGGTAGCATCCATGCCTCTGAGCCAGAGGCTCCAGGTTCAAGTCCCACTCCAGGACTTGATAGCCATGGAAGATGCATTCATGAAGCGGCCAGACAGGTTGAATATCAACTTGAATACCCTTCCACATATGCCAATGGGTAAGGGTGGGAGAGATTCCTGGTCAGCCATGTGATGGAAAGAAAATTGGAGCCTCTGCCATCGCTATTCATAGTTCTGGACTACAACATGCATGTAAAAGTGCAAGTTGCCACAGCAACTCGGACTCCCTGGGGGGGTGCTAGTTGGCTGGATGGCTAGTATGGATCAGATTGTGCCAAGAGCATAGGTTTCAATCCCTGTTCCAGCTGGAGTGGATTAAGAACCTGTCTCTTTGCCCCGCCTGTAGCGGAGGTTGTGGTATTACTGGTTGGACCTGCCTTTGGGGCAGAGCTGAAGAAGACTTGCAGGAAATTCCCCCTGCTGAGACATACAGCCACTCAGCAGTGCATTTAGTGCTGGGTTGCGCACAACAATCATTTAAATAAGTAGGCCTCACAAAGTGTGTGTTGTGTGCATCAGAAGCAACGTATGCAGGTTAATCATGCATTACAATCCCCCTGCTTGTTTTTTTGGCGGCTGTCCAATTTTACCCCAGAATGAATAGTGAATCAAAAAAGAACTTCCCAAGAGTAAAGCGAAGGGATTAATCCATTGATGGCAATATTTCTACTCCCACAAAACCCACGATTGCTATAAAAAATCTACTTTTCTTTTTGTGCCTCCAAACATCTGTCTGTCTACTTCAGAGTAGTTAACATTTGAGTCATAGGAATATCATGGCTGCAGCTGTGCTATCTTGAATAAGGGATATATTCTGTACCAATAAGCTTAATAGCATCCGGTCATGAGTGCAGCTGGCAAAATCACTCAAAGAGAGAACTATCAATAAATATTTAAATATGCAACATTTGAGAATTAACTTTACCACCAATGTTAGTCATCTTTTAGTGTTAATTAATTGTTCAACCAATGGAATTCCAAGTTACATCGGATATCTGACCAAAACATTCTGTCTGGTCCCTCCAGCTAGATAAATGTGAGTGATTCATTAACAGTGAGTGAGATAAGTCACAGGTTGACTGTAAAAAGAACAAGAATTAAAAAAAAACATACTGCTGCATAATAAAAACCCTAATTTAAATGGAAGTTGTTATTCTTTCACGAAGCATTCTTCCTCCTACAAGGTATAGACCACTTGGTTTAAGTTTAAGATCACTTAATCACTGTTGTTTGGTTTATTCTACCTTCTTAAGATTTAGCTATGGAGCCTGGTTCTTCACCTCAGTATCTTGAACAAAATGTCAAATCGGGTATGTGCATATCATTTATGTTAAGGGCTGACAGGTATATTGATTGCTGAAATTGACTTCAGATGCTGGGTCTGATTTTTATTGAGATTGATTAATCATAATCATAGCTGTGTAAACATTTTTCTTGGGGTGGTACACCAGAACAGCATATTTGAACACTATCCACTTGCAGCTTCTAACAACACTCAAGAAGCTTGACACCATCAATTCAATTAAATCCATGTGACATCATGAATTGGCTGAAGGCACTGGATATATCAAAGTTTATGAGCCCTGACAACATCCCACCAGTAGTACTGAAGACTTATGCTCCAAAATTAGCCACATGTCTAGCCAAGCTGTTTCGGTGCAGCTACAACACTAGCATCAGTCTGACAATATAGAAAATTGCCCAGGGTATGTCCTGTTCACAAAAAGGAGGACAAATCCAACCCAACTAATTACTACCCATCAGTCTATTCTCGATCATCAGCAAAGTGATGGAAGGTGTCATCAACAGTGCTATCAAGCAACACTTATACAACAAGAACCTGCTCACTAATGCTCATTTTGAGTTTTGCCAGGGCCACTTGATTCCTGACCTCATTACAGCCTTGGTCCAAGGATGTAGTTAAGAGCTAAATTTAACAGGTGAGGCGAGAGTGACTTTCCTTGACATCAAGGCAGCATTTGACCTAGTGTAGCATCAAGGAGCTGTAGTATTCATGACCCCTCACATAATGAAACAGTCCATGTCCCTATGCAGCAAGATTTGGACAACATTCAGGGTGATAAGTGGTAAGTAACATTCATGCCATACAATTGCAGACATTGACTATCTCCAACAAGACAGAATCTAGCCATATCCCTTTGACATTTAACAGTTGAATTCCCCCTCAACATCCTGGGGGGTTACCTTTGACCACAAACTGAACTGAATCAACGATCTAAATACTGGCCAGGATTTTTCAGTCGGCGTGCGGAGGTGGGCCCGACATGCCGGCTCGTAAAATGACGTGCGATGATGTCAGGCATGCATCCCTACATCATCGCACTGTCTCATGATGTTTCGTTCAGCAGGCATGCGCTGGAGTCAGCTGTGTGCCTGCCGATAATTGATAGGCCTATTAAGGCAGTTAATGAAGTAATTAATGTCAAGTTTACGCTGCCCATTGAACCTTATGGTTGGTAGACAGGAGAAAAGACCAAGTGGCCTTTACATTTTTTTAGGAAAAATGGGATGAGATTTCCTAAAACTTTACAACTTAAATAAAAAGTTTCTATGAAAAATAAAAGCATGTCCCAGCTCATGTGACACAGCACAGAGCTGCCTCAGGGAGATTGAAGCGCTCTTTCACATGCATGTGCGAAAGAGCGCTGGACTCAACTCTCCCTCCTCCCCTGCCCGCACAGGTAGCACTCAGCACTACCGCTCATATATTACGCTGGGCAGGCCTTAATTGGCTGGCCCATGTAAAATGGCAGTGCAGAGCTGATCGCAGGTGGCGGTCGGCTCCAGAACTGCCCCCGCCCGCTCCTGCCAAGCCCGCCCGACGCGGGAAAAATTCAGGCCACTGTGGCTACAAGAGCAGGTCAGAGGCTAGAAACTCTGCAGCAAGTAACCTCCTGACTCCCCTCAGCTTGACAAGGCACAAGTCAGGAGCATGATTAGTGCCAGAGGCACAGGTACTCCCACTTGTCCGGATGAATGCACCTTCAACGTTGCTCAAAAGCTTGACACCATCCAGGACAACGCAGCTTGCTAGATTGGCACCACATCCACCACCTTAATTATTCATTCCCCCCACCATCGACACAATGGCAGCAGTGCATACCATATACAAGGCACACTTCAACAATTCACCAAGCCTCCTTAGACAGCACTTCCAAACCTGTGATATCTATCATGTAGAAGGACAAGGGCATCAGGCACATTGGAATACCATCACCTGCAAGTTCCTCTCCAACTACACACCATCCCAACTTGGAACTATTTCGTTGTTCCTTCACTGTTGCTGGGTCAAAATCCTGGAACTTTCTTTTCTTACAGTGTTGTAGGTGTACTTGCAGCAGATGGACTGCAGTAGTTCAAGAAGTGGCTCGCCACCACCTTCTCGATGGCAATTAGGGATGGATAATAAATGTTGGCGATGTCCACATCCCATGAACAAGTAAAAAGACTACGGCTGGAATTTTCCGCCCCGACGGACATCGGGCTACCTAAATATTGTCCACCATCTACAAGGCATAAGTCAGCAGCATGATAGAGTACTCCCCACTTGTCTGGCTGAGTGCACCTTCAACATTGCTCAAAAGCTTGACACCAACCAGGACAAAGCAGCCCGCTGGATTGGCACCACGTTCCCAATCTTAAATATTCACTCCCTCCACCACTGGGTGGGCATGAGCAGAAAATATATTGAGAAGGCCAAAAATCGGTTTTACGCTGTCGTGAGACCAGGCTGCGATCATTTGCTTCATCCATCAATGGTGGGCCACATTTCCCGCTGCCCAACATCAGGAACTTAATTTTAATGCATTTGTATCTTATCATTGTGCCTGTACACTGGAATCATCCCCCAACATCAAATTTACCTCCCACGTCAGCATGACTTCAGAACGGCATGATTTATGACTGCCTTTGAAAGGTGTGCATCTGGTGAGCTGAACTTCGGGGGGAACTTGGAGGTGTGTGCACAAAGCCTTGTGCAACACTCACAAGGATCGCCTGTAGGAGATCAAGGAAGAGGTGCCGCACATTTGCGGGGGTCACAGGCAAGTTGCTTTTTCCTGGCTGGCTTTCAGTGCGGTGCTGGGACAAGGACTCCAGTGCAGGTGAGACAAAGGCAACTCAGACTGATGGAAGTACAGAAGCACATACCCGGGGTTGGGGGAGAGTAAGGTAAGTGGCCACACATTGGAATAACTTGTCAAAAGTGGGCATTTTTCTGCAGCTGAGACCATTGAACAGCAAGCTTGGAGTTGGGCCTCTGAAGCATAACTGACCGCTCAAGCAACGCCTAAGCATGAATGTGCCACCAAATGCTCCAGAACTTTTTGCTCCTTGGATGCAGCCTGCAAATTAATGTGCATTTTAGGGGGCTGCAGAACAGTTGGACGACTAGGCAAGTTATACAATCCCCTTGCAAAAGTTGGCCATGGAGTAGTCACAGGTGGAGGCACTCAGGTCCTCATATAATGTCTTTATTCAGGTTTGGACCAGTATCCCGATAGTTCTGCTGAAGGGCCATGAGGACTCAAAACGTCAACTCTTTTCTTCTCCACCGATGCTGCCAGACCTGCTGAGTTTTTCCAGGTAACTCTGTTTTTGCTTTGGATTTCCAGCATCCGCGGTTTTTTGTTTTTATCAGGATCATGGAACCTGGTGATTTAGTGGTATACCTCACGGCTTACAGGGAGGAGAGAAGAAACAGGAGTGTGACGGAGGCGCCTGGCTTGCTAAAGGGCGAAGCACCACCCTCAAGCTGAAGGTATGGCAGGGCCTCCTGCACATGCAGCTGAAGATCCACAGTGAGGCGTTGCTCGTAGGCGCCTCGCTAGACCCAGGATCTATAGGTGGCACTTGTCATTCCTGCAGTTGACCGAGAACCAGTGTCGCTGAAGACTATGCATGTCTAGTGAACTGATCAATCACATATGCCACCTGCTGCAGGATTTGGTGCCAGGTGACATAGAGGGCATCCACTGCCAGTGGCCATGAAAGTGACCATGGCATTCAATTTTTATGCCAATAGCTCCTTCCAGGGTGCCACAGGTGACCTGTGCGGGATCTCGCAAGCCTCCACTCACAAGTGCATCCAGGAGGTCACAGACACCATCTTCCCAAAGACACAGACGTTTGTGCATTTTGACCAGGATCAGGCAACCAGGAAGCAAGAGCGCTTTGTGGTGATCCCTGGTTTTCCACATGTGCAAGGTGCCATCGGCTACATTCATGTGGTGCTCAAATCCCTGTGGCAGCAAGCAGTTTAGTATGTCAACCACAAGGGCTGCCACCCACTGAATGTTCAGCTGGTCTGTGACCACCACAAATGCATCCTACAGGTCTGTGCATGATTCCCAGGGATTGACCATGACTCCTGCACCTTCAGCAGGTCTCAAATCCCTGACATCTTCCAGGGCCCACAGAGGCTGCAGGGCTGGCTCCCTGGGGACAAGGGCTACCCACGGAGGAAGTGGCTGACGACGGCCATGCGGCAGCCTCAGCCTGCAGCAGACTGATGGTATAACGAGGCTCATACCGCAACCTGGACTTTGGTGGAGCAAATGATTAACATATTGAAAATGAGGTTCAGTGGAGCATTGCAATACAGTCCCCAGAGGTTGTTGCACATTATTGTAGCTTGCTGCATGCTACACAACCTGGCACTGCAATAGGGGGGAATACCGAGCTGAGGAAGAGATGGAAGAACTGCACATCTCTGATGAGGAGAACGTCAGAGGGGATGAGGGTGATGAGGTCATGAAGGCGAGGATGCCAGCAATGAGGCCATTGCACTGGTCAGGCGAGGCATGTGCACTTGTGAGGCCCGAATAGTCACAAGATTTGTGGAGGATGATGACGAGATGCAGTGAAGACAGCCCTGACATCCTCACCTTGCACCTTGACTCCTGTGTGGCTGATGGCAGTGTACATATCCTCAGTGCTCAGGCTCATGTCATGGAGACACAGCGGAGGCCCTAATAATTACAAGATTCTAGGAGGATGATGATAACATGCAGTGAGAACACTCCATAGATCTTCACGTTGCATCTGTGAACATCTGACTCCTGTGTGGCTGATGGCAGCTCACTTGTGCTCTGTGATTGGGGCAATATCAAGGAGACGCAGCCATGAAACTTTAAGTGACTTGATCCTTTGGCAGCCTTCATCACCTGTACCCTTCAGGAGTACACCATCACCAGACACAGATGCTGATGAGGTGGGGTCCATCCCCACCTCAAGGTACTGAGAGCACACAGAGAAAATGACAGAATGCTGATGCCTGTCGACGACATTCTGGACGCAATGACAAGCACCATCAAGGTACAGGCATCACTGATAAGTCCAGTGAATGTGAAGCCAGACCATCACTTTGCTCTGAATGTTACACACTGCAAAGGGAAGTGGCCCTGGACTGAGACACTTGCCTTTATCTTTTGCAGGAACCAAGGTTTCACATCTGAATGACATGAACAAGGACAAAACTAAAGGCTCCGAATCTAAACACATATAGCATTCAAAACAAAACAGATGAACTGATAGCGCAAATATAAATAAATAAGTACATTACAGAGACATGGCTAAAGGATTATATAGATTGGGACCTGAACATTGAAGGGTATGTGACGTTTAGGAGGGTCAGAAAGTTAGGAAAAGGTAGGGGTGGCTCTGTTAATTAATTATAGTATTAGTATGTTAGAGAGGGACTACCTAAATTCAGGAAATCAGGACGTTGAAGTGGTTTGGGTTGAGATGAGGAATGATAAAGGCAAGAAGTCACCCGTGGGAGTGGTGTACAGGCCCCCTAATTGTAACTATACAGTAGGACAAAGTATAAAAGAAGAGATAATGGGAGCTTGCCGGAAAGGTACAGCAATAATCATGGGTTAATCTACATATAGACTGGAAAGATCTGATGGGCAAGGGTAACATAGATGAGGAGTTCACAGAATATTTTCAGGATGGTTTCTTAAAACAGCACGCTCTGGAACCAACCAGAGAACAGGCTATATTAGACCTGGTAATGAGCAATGAGATAAGATTAATTAATAACCTCCTAGTGAAGGCACCCCTAGGTAGCAGTGATCATAATACGATTGAATTTTACATTCATTTTGAGGAAGAAACAAACACGTCCAAGGCTAGTATTTTAAACTTAAATAAGGGCAACTACGAGGGCTTGAAAGCAGAGCTAGCTAAAGTGAACTGGCAAATGAGGTTATGGGATATGTCAAGAGAAGTTCAGTGGCAGACATTTAAAGGGATATTTCAGAATACACAGAATAGATACATTCCAATGAGAAAGAAAAATTCCAAGAGGAGGGCCCACCATCCGTGGCTAACCAAAAAAGTTAAAGACAGTAGCAAACTTAAAGAAAAAGCATAAAATTACACAAAGTAGGGTGGCAGGTCAGAAGATTGGAAAGAATATAAAGAACAGCAAAGAATGCCAAAAAGATTAATAAAAAGGGGAAAAGTAGAGTATGCAAGAAAACTAACTAATAATATAAAGACAGATGGTAAGAGTTTCTATAGATATTTAAATAAGAAAAGAGTCAACAAAGTGAGCATTGGTCGTATAGAAAGTGCGTCTGGGGGATGGGTAATGGAAAGTAGGGAGATGGCGGATGAATTAAACAGTTATTTTGCTTCAGTATTCACTATAGAGGACACAAGTAACATCCTGGAAATAGCTGTAAATCAGGAAATGGAAGTGAGGGGGAACCCGGGAAAATTACAATCACCAGGGAAGTGGTATTAAGCAAATTGTTGGGATTGCGCGTTGACAAATCACCAGGTTCAGATGGACTTCACCCTAAAGTCTTGAAAAAAACTGTTATGACGTGGCAGATTATGTGTGCCAGGTGGACCAAATCTACAAGGGAAACTTGGTCGCGCTATCACAATGGTTTTGCAATTTGTATTTATGATGAGAAGGTATGTGCACTGAATTCAGAAGTAATGAGTCCACCAAAATCTTTAGAGATCTTAAAAATTAAATTAGAATATTTATTAACAAAATAAAAGATTTCAAACACATACACAAGACTACTATACTATTGCTTACTACTATAACAACTCCCAAAATTCTTAATTGACTTGACTCCCAGTTACACACCCCCTTTTCAGGCAACAGTACAAAATAGATTTTAGATTTACAACAAACCCAGCAAGTTAACATAGTACCCATTTGACAGTGGAATTCCAAATGGCTTCCCCAACTTAAGTTACTTTACATAGCAGACTTATGCACAAAGGGCTGGAGGCTTCTTGAAGGTTGTTTCACACACTCCTGTAAGATCTTACATGGACCTCTGCTCACATCACCTTTCATTCTCTTTTATATATGTTTCCCTTTCTTTAATATATCAATTCTATTGTTCTATATGTCTTTGAAACTGTATCTTCCTCATAATATAAAAACTTCCACATAGCCAGTGTTGTCAATAACCTTTGGGAAAAATAAACACATTCCTTAGTCTTGCTGATCTGGCTAGTTGTAAACAGACTACGATCGCTTTGAAATTCAAACAATCCCTTCATTTATCTAAAAAAGGCAAATTTCCTTCACACCTTACATGCTAAGCCAGCATTCATATTTACTCATTAGCATTTCAAGCACAGTTCAATATAGCTTCTTTTGATAATTTCAAGCTTGCAGTATACTTGACTCCAAATGTAATTAAATCACACAGACAGAACCACCTATACTTACACCCATAAACCTACTTCACAATAAACCAGAAAAATATTGTGAAAGTTATTATACTTTTGTCACAAAGTGGCTAGTGAGATAGCTGATGCACTGGTTTTAATTTTTCAAAAATTCCCTAGATTTGGGGAAGGTTCCATTAGATTGGAAAATAGCAAATATAACTCCTTTATTCAAAAAGGGAGGGAGACAGAAAGCCGGGAGCAATAGGCCAGTTAGCCAAACATCTGTCCTAGGGAAAATGTTAGAAGCTATTATTAAAGATGTTATAGAAAAATTCAAGGCAATCGGGCAGCATCAACACGGTTTTGTAAAAGGGAATTCATCTGAAGGAGTCACATGTGCTGTGGATAAAGGGGAACCAGTAGATGCACTGTACTTAAATTTCTAGAAGACATTTGATACAGTGCCACATCAAAGATTATTGCGGAAAATAAAAGCTTATGGTGAAGGGGGTAGCATATTGGCATGGATAGAAGATTGGCTGGCTAACAGGATACAGAGAGTTGGCATAAATGGGTCTTTTTCTGGTTGGCAGGATGTAATGAGTGGTGTGCCACAGGGATCAGTGCTGGGGCATCAACTTTTCACAATTTATAAAATTGACTTGGATGAAGGGACCAAACAGATGGTTACTAAATTTGCTGAGGACACAAAGATAGGTAGGAAAATAAATTGCGAAGGGGATGTAAGGAGGCTACAAAGTGACAAAGATAGGTTAAGTGAGTGGGCAAAGATCTGACAAATGGATTATAATGTGGGCAAATGTGAAATTGTTCACTTTGGCAGGAAGAATAAAAAAGAAGCTTATTATCTAAATGGTGAGATTGCAGAGCTCTGAGATTCAGAGGGATCTGGGTGTCCTAGTGAATGAATCACAATAAGTTAGCATGCAGGTACAGCAGGTAATTAAGAAAGCTAATAGAACATTATCATTTATTGTGAGGGGAATTGATTACAGTAGTAGGGAGGAGTTATGTTTCAGTTGTACAGGGCATTGGTGAGGCCACATCTGGAGTACTGTGTACAGTGCTGGTCTCAGAGAAGGTTTACTAGACTAATATCAGGAATGGGCAGGTTGTCTTAAGAGGAAAAGCTGGACAGGTTGGACTTGTATCCGTTGGAATTTAGGAGAGCAAGAAGCGACTTAATTGAAACCTTTAAGACCCTGAGGGGTCTTGACAGGGTGGATGTGGAGAGGGTGTCTTCTCTTGTGGGAGAATCTAGAAGTAGGGGTCACTGTTTAAAAATAAGGAGTCGCTCACTTGGGACAGAGATGAGGAGAAATTTTTTCTCTCAGTGGATTGCGAGTCTTTGGAAATCTCTTCCTCAAAAGGTGGTGGAAGCAGAGTCTTTGAATATTTTTAAGGCAGATAGATTCTTGATCAACAAGGGGGTGAAAGATTATCGGGGGTAGGCAGGACTGTGGCGTTGAGGTTACATTCAGATCAGCCTTGATCTGATTGAATGGCAGGGCAGGCTTGAGCTGAGTGGCCTACTCCTGCTCCTAATTCGTATGTTCGTATGAACATTGCTCATCTTAACAAGGAGCCATAGACAAGGAAACATTCTTGGGAGTTTATTTAAAATAGCGAACATTATGTATAAGTGATTAACACTTGTTCCCACGTGGTGCAACTACATCTTCTTAACCTTACTAACCCTGCAGCTACATTTTACGTGCTTGCCCAACATCCACAGTGAAGGTGGAGGCAGCCTGCTGTCAGCTTCACATTATCTGCGATGATCTTGGCGGGCATCCTCTGGAGGGCTGAGACCTGGATTGCTTTGAGTATCCTGCTGTGGACCAAGGGCACCCTTCTTGGCCTGTGGTGCTGGAGGTGATGCGGTCACAGAAAGAGGAGTTTTGGATCAGCTGGAAATTCCTGGAGTCACGTGGAGTCAAGCTGCTGGTCCTCCTTCCTACGGGTGCCTGACAGCCCCTGGCTGACTCCTTGAGGAGAAGGGGAAGCTGGAGTGAGATCGAGCTGCCCCACACCCCTCTCATGTTGACACTGTTGGAGGCCAACTATAGCATCAGCAATAGAGTTCAGCCCGCTCAGCATTGTAGGACCGATGTACTGGACCAAGGTCTCCATGGCAGCTGCAATCCTGCCAATGTTGACCTCAGGGCATCAGAATGCTAGCGCTATCATCTCAGACTGAAAGCGGATGAACTCCTCCATTGTCCGTTGCAATCTGAGGAGTGCACCAGACATCCCTTCCTGATGTTCCCATGATTGTCTTTGCAGCTCCACCAACTGATTAAGGACCGAGTCCAGAGGCTCATCATCTGACTCGGACTCAGCAGATTCCTTGCCTCCGGCAGTGCTAGCAGCAACGGATGCCCCTGCCTCCACCTGCTGTGGAATAGATTGTGTACTGTGCTCACCCGATTGTGATCCAGAGGCTGCTTGACATCTAAGTTCCGCCAAAGTGTGTGTCGCTGCGCTGTGGAGGGCGTGGTTGAGCGCCGTGACGGGTTTTCAACAGTGCTGCCCTCAGGGTCCTCATCTGAGGTGCTCTTGGCTCTGGGGTTGATGTCAAGATTGCCCCAGAGCGGGGGTGGTGGGGGGGCGATGTGGCAGATGTGCCAAGGAGTGAAAATGGAGATTATTAGTGCTTGGCAGTTGTGTTACACACAGATCAGGGTAGCATTGACAGATGGATGATGTGGTGCAGGATCCTCACATGGATGCTTGCCTCTGACCTCACTGTCACCGCAGGAATGGTCCACCTCCTCTCCAGCCAACTCCAACGCGTGCCTCTTGAAACGAGTGAGGACCTTGATGTCCAGCATTCCAGCCTTGGTCTGGGACCTCTCCTGTTGATTGTGCACAATCTTGTCCTGCACAGAGACAGATGGAGAGAATGTGAGCAAGGCGCATGACAGGCTGAATGAGAAGGATTCCAGGCATGCATGTGTGCTGAGTGAAGCCATGAACGGGATGAGGAGGCGATATCCAGAGGAGGTGAGGCCAGATGGAGGTGTGAGGGTGCATGAGAGAGAGTGAGTGGTGATGTCCCTTGAGCTGGCAGTGAGTGAGAAGCCAATGAAAGTGTGATGGGCTTGTGACTGGGTGAGTTGAGAGTGATGAGATGGTTGACGCAGTTGAGATCATTCATCCTTTTATTGTACTGGATGGCCAACCTCTTGTGTGCTGTGTTGGCACTAACCACCGCTGTCACCACTTCCCAAGCTGGAGTGGTGAGACTGATGGGCCTCCTCTGGCCAGAGCCAGGGTAGAGGATATCATAGTGGGCTTCCATAGCATCCAAAGGGCATTCCGGGGATGCATCACGGAATCAGGAGGCTGCATTCTTCTTTACTTTTGGGCTATGTCTTCACTGGAACAGTCTTGGGCTGAAGCATTGAGAACTTAGTGCGCAGCTGCAATTTAAGTATGGCGCCTAGAGTGAGGAAGCGGCAAGGTAACAATGTGGCTAGCAAAAAGGAGGTCGCACACAAGTGAGATGAGATGCCATGTTTCCCATGACTGCGTAATTTATGAGGTGGGAAAGGGACGATACACGCAAAAATCTGTCATTACGGCTGGCGGGTAAAATGTCGTTTATCACGCCTGCTGCAGCACTTAAGGCGGAATCGTCCCAGAATTGCTCTATGTATACAACCAAGAAACTGTTGAGTTACAGATGAGATACATGTTTGACCTCTTGATCTAATTGGTTGTCATTTTCAGTACATTGCTCTAGGTAACACTGAACAGAGTCCGAGTGCTTTCCCACAGTGAGGGAGAGAAAATCAGGTTGGTGGTCAACAATATGTATAACACCTTTTATGTAGGAAATGGCCGATTGCAGTATGCAAAGTTGAAAAATAAATAAAAGGGATAGATGTCAGGTCAAGGCGGAAGATTTAGGAGGGGTGACTAAAAATTTGTTTGTAGAACTGAATTTTGAGAAGGCTTTGAAGATATAGAGAAGTGAAGAGATGGTGGAGTAGTAGAGAGTGTAGAGAGAAATAGTGTACCAATAGTGGGGCAAAGGTAAATGCCAGAGTTAGAGGGCTGGAGAATATTGCAGAAAAAGGTGATGCAAGGTAGTGGAGGAATTTGAGCAGTGAGGAGAACGTTAAGAAGCTTCAAGGCTATTTAGACAAGTTGAGTGAGTGGGCAAATACATGGCAGATGCAGAATAATGTGGATAAGTGTGAAGTTATCCATTTCAATAGGAAAAACAGAATGGCAGAATATTATTTAAATGGTGATAGATTGGGAAATGTTGATCTACAAAGGGACCTGGGTATCCTTGTGCACCAATCACTGAAAGCAAGCATGCAGGCGCAGTAAGCAGTTAAGGAGGCAACTGGTATGTTGGCCTTCATTGTGAAAGGACTTGAGTATAGGAGCAAGGATATTTTCTTGCAGCTGTACAGGGCCTTGGTGAGACCACACCTGGAGTACTGTGTGCAGTTTGGATCTCCTTATGTAAAAAAGGGTATACTTGCCATAGAGGGAGTGCAACAAAGGTTCACCAGACTGATTCTTGGGATGGTAGAATTGTCATATGAGGAGAGATTGGGTCAACTAGACCTGTGTTCACTGGAGTTTAGAAGAATGTATAAAATACTGACAGGGCTGGACAGACTGGATGCAGGGATGGTATTTCCTTTGGCTGGGGGTGTCTAGAACAAGCGGTCAAGTCTCAGGATATGGTGTAGACCATTTAGGACTGAGTTGAGGAGAGGTAAACCTGTGGAATTCTCTACCGCAGAAGGCTGTGGAGGCCAAGTCACTGACTATATTTAAAAAGGAAACAGATAGGTTTCTAGAATCTAAAGGCATCACGGAGTATGGTGAGAGAGTGGGAGTGTGGTATTGAAATAGAGGATCAGCCATGATCATATTGAATCCAGAGCAGGCTTGAAGGGCCAAACGACCTACTCCTGCTCCTATTTTTTATGTTTCCATCAACACGAAACTTGGTAGGATTTTATTTTAAACTGATATATTTGGATATGGAGGACTGAACAATACTTGTGTCCCAGTACAATCAGATCCCATGGGTTAGCAAGCATGCTCAATGGAAATGGTGAGAGTCTATTGGCCTTCTGCAATAGCAATGGGCTCAACATTGGGAATACCTTCTTCAAACACAAGGACATCCATAAAAATACATGGAGGTCTCCAGATGGTAACACCCTGAATGAGATTGACTATATGCATATCAGCAGCAGAAGGAGGACATCACTACAAGATGTATAGATATGTCAAGGTGCTGATGTGGAAATGGACCACCACCTTGTGTTCAGCAAGAACCAGGGCCAGGGAGAAAAATCATGGGCTATGGTGCTTCTCCTGTAACCATTCCCTTATTTCCATCCACCTGCACCCCCCCCACCAACTCCCTCCCCTCCCTCCACACCCCGCCACCCCCCCCCACCCCCACCCGCCCCCGCCGCCCACCACCCCCCCCCCCCCACCAACTTTCTCCCTCACATCATCCAAGTGCCCAGAATTGGGAACTATAGTCACGTTGGGGTTGAAAGGTTTTATATAGGTTTAGCAAACATCTTGGCTTTTGTACACTATGCCTCTATTTATAAAACCCATCAAAAGCTCAGGTTTCAATTTGATACACTTTACAATCATGACTTTGTCAGACAATTACACACAACTTGGTCATTCATATTATGCAGCCAGCTCTGCTTCTTTGAACATGGTCCAATACAATATCTGGATAGCAATATCCAAAGGATTTGAACCTCACAAGCCCGGCAAACAACAATCCTGCATAAAAATGAGAATATCTTGAACTAACAGCGACATGTTCTATTGGCACGTGACTCCTGGTTTCACTTCCAAGTTTAAAAATGGTAAAACCTTCCAGTAAATTAGCACCAACCAACTCGCCTGCAATAGTGTACAATTTCTATCCACACAAATGGGTTTTGTTAACAGAAAAATTACACTTTGCATTGCATGATAAATATTTTCTTATTTAAATTGAAGCTAACCACACTTATATAAATGGATTATATAATCGGAGAGCAAAATACTGCAGATGGTGGAAATCTGAAACATAAACAGAAAATGTGGAAATTCTCAGCAGGCCAGGCAGCATCTGTGCAGAGAGAAACAGGTTCAATGGGCGGAATTTTCCATCTTTCACTCTAAGTATGGAGACGAGACCAGAAGTCAGCATTGAACCTGCTACTTGGCTGGTGGGAAGAACTTCCGAAATTATGTGCCTCTCAGCTCATTATCTATTCATGCACCTGAAAGCTGGTGGCGAACCTTGAAGCGGGGAAGTCAGGAAGTCGATGCCACTCCTGCTATCTCCCAGGTTCAAAAGTCTGGGTGCCTGGACAGGTATTCATTATCTGCGACCCAAGAAGGGCTTCTTTCATTGTCAAGCACCACCTTTGGAGGTTGACCCAGAAGAAAAAGAAAAAAAGTGAAACAGCGCAAAACTGCAGGTCAGGTGACCTGAAGAGGAATGCCATTTGAGAAAGGGTGTCCTAGGGAGCAGGACTCAGGGAAGGGGTCAGGGAGAAGGTCCCAAACAAAGAAGAAGATCCTAAAACAGGGATTGGGGCAGAAATAGAGCCCAGAAGAAGGTCCCAGGTAAGGGACAAAGACAGAGATCAGAAACAGATCCTGTTAAGTAAAGTTGAGAAAAAGTACCAGAGCAATAGACCCCGAGTTAAAGGGGGAGTGCTGCAGGGAGCAGACTTGAAGCAAAGTGGGCTTGAGAGAAGCCTGATCTGAGAGGGCAGCTGAAGTTTGGTGACTCCGTGCTGTGGGCTGTAAGGGCAAAGGTACCCTTTGGAACAGTGGTGACCTGAAAGTGTGCTTGGAAAGTGAAGCTTGAGTGTACACCAAGATCCAGGAGAAAAGAATCTCAGAAGACAAGATTGAAACCATGGAAGTGAATCCTGGTTGAAGCCATCTGATTGAGATCAACATGTGGGAGAGAATTCCCAGGCAAGTTTCAAATGTGGGGATTGGAAACCCTCATGAGAAAGACAGAGTTTCAGTGAGGCCAGTTGGCTCTGTGTAACAAGCACCTGTATGGGTTGCTGAGAAATTCATAGAATCTGCTTTGGTCGCATCTGTCATTTACTTTGGAGTGCGCTGTGTCTGACCACAATTCACCTGTTAATTCACACATACTGCGTACTTACCTTGAATATTAGAGTATAAGATAGATATGGTAAATTGTTTTATTCTTCTGAATTTGTGTGTCTGTAAAGATATAGTTGGGTGAAGAAATCGTGAATATTTTAATCATTTTCTTGTGTTTATATTGAGATCTTTCCAACCTTTTTGTCTGGTGTAATATCGTTCATTTTTTCTAGTTTAATAAACGTTTTATTCTTTTTTTAAAAAAGTTCATCAGCAGACTCCTGTGAATTTGTTCAGTAACTTACCTCCACAGTTTCTGAAAAATAAAGGAAAGTTAAGATCTATTGAGCCAGGTTTCACTCTCAGATCTGACTTGTCCAGTATTAACATCAGTTGTGATCATAACAACGTCATAGAGCTTGGCCTAGAATATCAAAAGGCACTTATTATCAACTTGTTTAATTTCAAGAAGGCTTTTGATAGATTCCATCTGACGTTACTTTGGTACATTGCAAGAGCATCCCGTGGTGGTATATTAACATCTTCATAGCCTTACACCATGATTCCGGCTGCTGCGTCAAGACCAGCATGGCCACCATGGACTCCTTCAAATCATTATTGGAGTATATGGCAAGGCTGCATACTTTCCCCATTCCTTTTCCTCTTGGTTATTGATTTCATCATGAGGAAGGTGATGGTAGATGAAGACTTTGGCATCCGGTGGCAACTCCACCAGTTGACAGACCTAGATTTTGCAGAGAAAATTACTTTACTGGCTGAAAAATCATGCGTGCTCCTAGACATGACCACCCATCTTAAGAGTAGCAGCACCAAGGTAGGTCTACGTATCAGCTGCAAGAAGACCAAAACAATCACAGTTAGATGACAACAAGGCCCCACCATTACCATCGGGCACAGAACACCGAGAATGTCAACCACTTCCTCTAGCTAGGAAGCAACATCTCCAGGGATGCTGATGTAGAGATTGACACCCACACAAGAATTGACAAAGCAGCATTGGTCTTCCAATGGCTCCATGTGGTCTGTGCATCCAACATCATCAACGTGGCCATGAAACTGCAACTCCATAGGTCCATAGTAGAACCAACTGCAACCTAAGCCAGTGAAACATGGAAGAGAACAGCAAAAGGTGTCATGTAAATTGGACATCTTTCACCAGCCCGTCCTACACAAGATCCAGGACATCACATGGAGAGACAACATCCCCATCGAAGAAGTTCTACAGAGGACTGGTCAGAGGCACCTGTGGAACATTATGACAGAGCGATGACTGAGGATAACACCACATGAATTTTGCCTCCCAGACATACGCTCCACCAGTGTGGCAGTAAAATAGATACCACCAGATGGAAGAAGAAGATGGGGTGGCCAAAGGAGACCAGGCAAAATAAGTTTAAGGAGTACCTTCAAGAGCAGAACACCACCTGGGGTGCAGCAAAGGACATTATGATCGACCAAGGCAGGCAGCAGAGTCTTGCTGTCTAGGTCTAAGTAGACCTTCGAGGGCAAGGATGGAGGACAAACAAAATGTTTTGTGGGATGGAATACAGATAGCTAAGTTTGGACACATTGGAACTTACAAGGGATTGAGGATGGAAAACTGACACAGAAGAGATTTAAGAGTGTAGATAGGGATTTTGGCAACAGTAAGAGTAAGGTAGGGATGGAGATAAGTAATTTTGTGATTGTGCTTATGTACAGAATTTTTTTTTTTTTGCAAAAATATACTTTATTCATAAATCTTCAAAAACATTTCGAACATTTTAAATCACCATTACAAAAATACAAACAGGTTCAACTTTTACAAACTGAAACACAAGGTGTATCAGAAAAAAACAATGAATATTTCAATCATTGGCAGACATACATTTTAATCTGTACAGCCTAAGGGGCTCTTTACAGTTCCCAGCCCCCCAGTGCGCTGTGGCAGAAAGGTCTTAGGCAGCGACCCTTCCCCATTGCGCCTTTGCGGCGGCTGCCCCAAGCTTAACTGTGTCCCTCAGCACGTAGTCCTGGACCTTGGAAAGTGCTAGTCTGCTACACTCGGTCGGGGACAACTCTTTGCGCTGGAAAACCAACAAGTTTCGGACAGACCAAAGAGCGTCTTTCACTGAGTTGATGATCCTCCAGCTGCAGTTGATGTTTGTCTCGGTGCGTGTCCCTGGGAACAGCCTGTAGAGCACAGAGTCCTCTGTCACAGAACTGCTCGGGATGAACCTCGACAGCAACCACTGCATCCCTCTCCAGACCTTCTTTGCAAAGACACAATCTACAAGGAGGTGAACAACGGTCTCTTCCCCACCACAACCTCCTCGAGGGCAATGTGCAGAGGGGGTGAGACTCCTGGCGTGTAGGAAGGATCTTACAGGGAGGGCCTTTCTCACCACCAGCCAAGCTACATCTTGGTGTTTGTTGGAAAGTTCTGGTGATGAGGCATTCTGCCAAATTACTTTGTCAGTCTGCTCAGGGAACCATCCCACAGGATCCACCCTCTCCTTTTCCCTCAGGGCCTTTAAGATGTTACGTGCCGACCACTGCCTGACGGACTTGTGGTCAAAGGTGTTTCTCTGCATAAATTTTCCCAAGAGGGACAGGTGGTACGGCACGGTCCAATTACTTGGAGCGTTCCGCGGCATCGTGGCCAGACCCATCCTTCGCAACACCGGGGACAGGTAGAACCTCAGCATGTAGTGACACTTGGTGTTTGCATACTGAGGGTCTACGCACCGCTTGATGCAACCGCACACAAAGGTGGCCATCAGTATGAGGTCGATGTTGGGCACGTTTTTTCCCCCTTTATCTAGAGGCTTGTATATCGTGTCCCTGCGGACGCGATCCATTTTCGACCTCCAGATAAAGCGGAAGATGGCTCGGGTGATCGCCACCACACAGGAGTGTGGAATGGGCCAGACCTGTGCCACGTACAGCAACAGCGAGAGTGCCTCACACCTGATGACCAGGTTCTTACCCGCAACGGAGAGGGAGCGTTGCTCCCACATGCCCAGTTTCCTTTTCACCATAGACACTCGCTCCTTCCAGTTTCTAACGCGTGCCCTGGTCCCTCCGAACCATATCCCCAGCACCTTCAGGCCATCAGCCCTGACAGTGAAGCGGACAAAGGATCGGTCAGCCCAGTTCCCAAAGAACATGGCCTCGCTCTTCCCACGATTTACCTTGGCTCCCGAGGCCAGTTCGAATCGGTCGCAGATGTGGATCAGTCTGTGCACCGACAGTGGATCAGAGCAGAAGATGGTGACATCGTCCATGTACAGGGACACTTTGATCTGAGTGCCTCCACTACCTGGGATCGTCACTCCTCTTATGCCCGGATCCTTCCTGATGGACTCAGCAAAGGGTTCTATGCAACACACGAAAAGAACAGGCGAGAGAGGGCAGCCCTGCCTGACTCCAGATTTAATAGGAAAGCTATCTGATTCCCACCCATTGAGACTGCACTACTGATGTTAGTGTAGAGCAGTTGGATCCAATTGCGAATTCCCTCCCCAAACCCCATTTTGGAGAGCACATCCACCATATAGGTATGCGATATTCTGTCAAAGGCCTTCTCCTGATCCAGGCTGATGAGGCAGGTATCCACACCCCTGTCCTGTACATAGGCAATCGTATCCCTGAGCAGCACGAGGCTGTCAGAGATCTTCCTGCCCAGCACAGTGCAGGTCTGGTCAGGGTGGATCACCAATTCCAGAGCGGATTTGACCCGATTTGCGATGACCTTGGACAGAATTTTATAGTCCACATTCAACAGTGAAATGCGTCGCCAATTTCTAATTTCCTCCCTTTCCCCCTTGTGCTTGTAGATGAGGGTGATAATGCCTTTCCTCATGGATTCTGACATACTGCCGGCCAGGAGCATACTCTCGTACACTTCTAGCAGGTCTGGGCCGATCCAGTCCCACAGAGCCGAATACAACTCCACCGGCAAGCCGTCGCTTCCGGGAGTTTTACTCTTCTCGAAGGACTCAAGGGCCTCAGTCAGGTCGTCAGGAGTTAGCGCTTTGTCCAGACTCTCCCGTGTACTGTCATCTAAGACCTCCGTGATAGAGGACAGGAAGGACTGGGAGGCCGTGCTGTCTGTGGGCTTTACGTCATACAATCCGGCATAGAAGGATTTGCTAATCCTCAAAATGTCAGGTTGCAATGATTTAACTGAGCCGTCTTCTTCCTTCAGGCTGCTGATCACAGAGCTCTCTCTGTGTACCTTTTGGAAGAAGAAACGTGAGCACATCTCATCCTGCTCTACAGAGCGGACTCTGGAACGCAAGATGATCTTGGAGGCCTCCGAGGCAAAGAGCGAGGCTTGCTGGCTCTTCACCTCTTGGAGTTCCTCTTTGATTTCGACCGCAGCCAGAGCAGATTCTGCATGTTTTTCTGGAGTCGGGACATTTTCCTCTGTTCCTTTCTAGCTTTCTGGGTGCCTTTGAGGACAAAAAACCTCTTGATGTTTCCCTTGATCACTTCCCACCAGTGTGTCAGGGACTCAAAGTGAGGTTTCATGGTTCTCCAACCTTTGTAATCCGTCTTGAGCTCCTCAATGTTCTCTGGGGTCAGCAGTTGCACGTTTAGCTTCCATACCCCCCTGCCAACCCTCTGGTCCTTCTCTAAGTGGCAGTCAGCCAGTAGGAGGCAGTGGTCAGAGAAGTACACCGGCTTGACGTCGGTGGATCTGACTGCAAATGCACGGGACACAAACAGGAAGTCTATCCAGGAACAGAAGGACCCGTCAGGCCGCGACCAGGTGTATCTACGCTGCGCTCCATCTGCAGGGTTGCTGAAGACGTCGTGCAGCTTGGCATCCTTTACTGTTTCCATCAGGGATCTGGATGTAGCGTCCAATCTGCTGTCGGCCCTGCCGGATCGTCCAGCCGCATCGATGATGCAGTTGAAGTCACTGCCCAGAATGACCGGCCTGGAGGTTGCCAGCAGCTGTGGGAGCTGCTGAAAAACCTCCAGCCGCTCAGCCCCTTGTGACGGGGCGTAGACGTTAATTAACCGGAGTGGAGCATTCTTATACATTACGTCTGCTACGAGGAGGCGCCCGCCCACCACCTCCTTAACCTGGGAGATGGTGAAGCTGCCTCCCCGCAGCAGAATCCCCAGGCCGGAGGAACGAGAGTCATTTCCTCCCGACCAGATCGATGGCCCATGGGACCACCATCGTGACCATTGCCTGTAGGAGCTGAGGTGCGGTATCGCACACTCCTGTAGAAATAGCAGGTCAGCTTTGACCTTGGCAAGGTAGTCCAAGGTTGCAGCACATCGCGTAGTAGATTTAATGCTACGCACATTTATGGATACAATTTTTACACCTATTTTAAAGCAGTTAGTCGCTTACCAAACCTGTTGTCTCTGAGAGTTCCTTCATGCCCGTGGTGTGCTCAAATTGCTTCACTTGGGATGTTCTGAGGAAAGCGTCCTGAACCTCCCCGTTGGCGATGTTCTGCTCGGGTGGCATCTGGGGGTCCGTGCAGAGAGCGGGGTTTGAAATGTCCTCTGTTGGAGAAGCGTCTCCAATCCTCTCCCCCTCTAGGGCGTTGCTGCTCCCGGCTTCCTGGAGCTGGGGTGCACTGAGCGCCTCACTGCTCCCAGATCCCTGGGGTTGTGGTGCACTGGCCTCTTTGGGTTGTGGGCCAAGTTGGGGTGCGCTGGTCTCCTCATTGTCACCAATGTTCTGGAGCTTGGGTGACTCGTCCTCCAACTCCCTAGCATTTTGCCGCTTCTTCTGTTGGCGCCGCCCTGGCCCTTCTTCGTCCGAAGAGCTGCTGCTCTTGTTATCCGTGTCGGATAGGAGACGCCTCTTGACTCTTGTCTGGGAAGTGGCTTGGTTTCTTTTTAGCCCCTTCTTCCTTTGGCTCTCTTCACCAGCTGCCACACCCCCTGCTGCTTTCCCACTGCTGCCTCCTCCTCCTCCGTTGATTCGCTCTCCTGAAGAGTGGGAGGTTCAGGGGGCAGTGCTGTTGATTGGCTGTCTGCTGCCTCAATTTTTTCCTCCACCTTGTCTTTCTCTGTGTCCTCCTTTGTCCCGATGTTTTCCCTGGGGGCCTTGGTGGTTGATGTGACACGAGGCATTTCTTCTGCTTCCCCCTCGTTGGCTTTAGCTGCCTGTGCATAATTACGGCAACGTTTGGGGCAGGTCTTGTAGAGGTGACTTGCCTCGCCACACAGGTTGCAGCACTTAGCCTGTTTACAATCTTTTGTCTGGTGCCCTTCCTTTTTGCAGTTCTTGCAGAGGACAGCACTGCAATTGGCCACCACATGACCAGACTTGCCACATGAGCGACAAAGTTTGGGTTGCCCAGCATAGACAAGGTAACCACGGCTTCCCCCGATAGCGAATCTGGAAGGGGGGTGGAAAACGGCTCCCTTACTGTCGGTCTTGAATGTTACCTTAACCTGGCGTTTACATGTCCAGATCCCCAAATTATCTTTAACTTCAGTGCGGCTCCCAACCTTATCGAAGTACCTGGTAAGGAAGGTGAGCACGTCAGCGACAGGGACGTAGGGGTTGTACAGATGCACCGTCGCAACCCGTTCACGATGCAACAGTAGAACAAAGAGCGGCTCCGCCGTCAGGATCTTCATTTCTGGCAGGTCTTTCTTTTCCTCAAACACCTTCAGGAGTTTGACACAAGCTGCCACATGCTTGAAGGTCATATCAAAGAAACCAGCGCTGGGGAAATCCTGTAGGCAGTAGATATCCACAGCCTCAAAACCACACAGCTTGAATAAGATCCTCTTTGTGAAGAAGGTCCTATCCATTCCTGTTCCTTGCTCGCTACCCTTCACCATGACTCGGATGGTGTTAGGTACCCCATGGTAAGGGGTTTGACTGGTTATAGCCATTGCTCTTTCCCTAGCAGAAACGCGATTGTGCTTATGTACAGAACGTGGGCTGAACATAGCCTGAGTTGCGCTGGGGAATAAAGTCATCACCGTTGTCAAGTTACTGCTGTGCATTCTAAAAATCAGCTTCAAAGTGATACTAAGAAAATCCTGAAGTACATAGTTTGCCAGCTATCTCAGCTGGAGGGAGACCAGAACAGAGAAAAGAATGATGGTGATATGCCTTCAAATAAAGTATTCAAAACATTTTGAAGTCTCTCAAGAAGAAGAACCTGCTGTCAATTTTTGCAATAAATACATCAAGAATATGTAAAACAATTATATTTTTGTCACACAATAATATGTCCCTTACGCTACTGCATTGTATGTTTGGTAGAAAAATCCAATAAAACACTTGTGATCTTTTAAAGAGGAAGCTTCAACAAGATAACCTATTTAAAGGATTTTCTATTAATTAGGAGCTCCTTTAAAAGAGGGATGTGTCTGACATATGAACAAACATTTGAACATTCGAACATGTGAACAAGAAGCAGGAGTAGGCCACTCCACCGTTCAAGCCTGCTCCACCATTCAATAAGATCATAGCTGATCTGATTGTAGTCTCCTGCCTACCCCTAATAACCTTTCACCCTTTGTTAATCAAGAATCTATCTCGCTCTGCCTTAAAAATATTCAAATACTCTGCTTCCACTGCCTTTTGAGGAAGAGAGTGTCAAAGACTCATGGCCCTCAGATAAAAATTCTCCTTGGCTGTCTTAAATGAGACACC
Organism: Carcharodon carcharias; assembly: GCF_017639515.1. Taxonomy (NCBI): domain Eukaryota; kingdom Metazoa; phylum Chordata; class Chondrichthyes; order Lamniformes; family Lamnidae; genus Carcharodon; species Carcharodon carcharias. The sequence goes on along the minus strand of NC_054474.1, from coordinate 70,913,224 downwards.
CCTTATTTTTAAACCATAACCCCTAGTTCTAGATTCTCCCAAAAGAGGAAACATCCTCTGCACATCCATTCTGTCAAGACCCCACATGATCTTAAAGATTTTGATCAAGTCACTTCTTACTCTTCTAAACTCCTGTGGATACAAACTAACCTGTCCAATCTTTTGTCATAAGACAACCTGCTCATTCTTGGATATTAGCCTAATAAACCTTCTCTGAACTGCTTCTAACTAATTTACATATTTCCTTAAATAAGGAGACTAATCCTGTACACAGTACTCCAGATGTGGTCTCTCACCAATGACCTGTACAATTGAAGCATAACCTCTCTATTTTTGTATTCAATTCCCCTTGCAATAATATTCTATTAGCTTTACTAAGTACTTGCTATACCTGCATACTAGCCTTTTGTGATTCATGCCCTAGGACATCCATATCCCTCTGAATCTCAGAGCTCTGCAATCTCTCACCATTTAGATAATATGCTTTTTTATCCTTCCTGCCGAAATGGACAACTTCACATTTGCCCACATTATACTCCATTTGCCACATCTTTGCCCACTCGCTTAACCTACCTATGTTACTTTGTAGCCTCCTTACGTCCTCCTCACAGTTTACTTTCCTACCTATCTTTGCACCCTCAACAAATTTCGCGACTATACCATCTGTCCTTTCATACATGTCATTTATATAAATTGTAAAAAGTTGAGGCCCCAGCACTGATCCCTGTGGCACACCATTCATTACATCCCACCAACCAGAAAAATACCCATTAATGATTACTCTCTGTTTCCTGTTAGTTAGACAATCTTCTATCTATGCCAATATATTACCCACTACACCATGAGCTTTTATTTTTTGCAATAACCTTTGATGTCGCACCTTATCAAATGCCTTCTGGAAATCTAAATACAGTACATCTACTGGTTCCCACTTATCCACAGCACATGTGACTCCCTCAAAGAACTCCAAAAAATTGGTTAAACATGATTTCCCTTTCACAAAACCATGTTGACTCTGCCTGATTGCCTTAAACTTTTCTAAGTGCCCTGCTCTAACATCTTTGACAATAGCTTCTAACATTTTCCTTAAGACAGATGTTTAACTAACTGGCCTGTTAAACTAACTGTAGTTTCCTGTTTTCTGTCTCTCCCTTTTTTAATAAAGGAGTTACATTTGTTATTTTCCAATCTGATGGAACCTTCCCCGAAGGGAATTTTGGAAAATTAAAACCAGTGCAGCAACTATTTCACTAGCCACTTCTTTCAAGACCTTGGTTGAAGTCCATCAGGACCCAAGGATTTGTCAGCCTGCAACTCCAACTATTTGCTAAATAGCACTTCCCTGGTAAGTGTAACCTTCTTGAGTTCCTCCGCCCATTCCGTTTCCTGTTTTACAGCTATTTATGGGATGTTACTCTTATCCTCTAAGGTGAAAACCGATGTAAAATACCTGTTCAATTCATCTGCCATCTCCTATTTTCCATTATTAAGTCCCCAGGCTCAGTCTCTATAGGATTAGCGCTCACTTTGTTAACTCATTTCTTATACAAAGATATGAATGTACGGACATATGAACAAAGTGCAGAAGTAGGCCATTAGGCCCCTCGAGCCTGCTCCGCCATTTAATAAGATCTTGGCTGATCTGATAGTAACCTCATATCTGCATTTCACCTATCCCGATAACCTATCACCCCCTTGCTTACCAAGAATCTATCCACCCCTGCCTTAAAAATATTCAAAAACTCTGCTTCCACTGGCTTTTCAGAAAGAGAGTTCCAAAGACGACAATCAGAAAAGATTTTGCGTCATCTCCATTTTAAATGGGCAATGCCATACTTTTAAACAGTGACCCCAATCCTAGATTCTCCCACAAGAGGAAACATCCTCTCCACATCCACCCTGTCAAGACCCCTCAGGATCTTTATGTAAATATCTATAGAAACTCTTACTATCTGTCTTTATGTTTCCAGCTAGCTTCCTTCGTACTCTAATTTTTCTTTCCATATTAATCTTTTTATCATTCTTTGCTATTATTTTTATTCTGTCCAATCTTCTGACCTGCCACACAACTTATGTGCTTTTTCTTTAAGTTTGATACTTGTCATAAAAGCCGATTGCAGCCATGAATTACTTATGGGTATATTGAACTTTTTAAAGAAAGATATGTGTGTTGTTAAAAATATACAAGCAAGGACGCTGAGCAAAAGATGGCTGATGATGTAAAGTGACCACTTTCTGCAAAATTCCTATGTGAAGTAAACTGATAAACCTGTCCTGAGAAAACATGGAATGTCACATCTGAAAAGTTGTCATGGCTTTCTTCAAGCAGAGACTCTTAAAAGGGAGATAGGAAAGATGCAAAAGACTGAACCTTAATCCCTTGTGGTTGCAAGGATAAAAGACTGATTACCACGTCTCAGTAGTCATCTAAAATCCAATTCCTGTTGATTCATATCTCAGAATGTGAAATGGTTGGAGATCAACAAAAACAGACTCGGGGTGCAAGACATGGTTTTTTCCCTTTCAGGAATATACAGGGAAAATGGGTTAAAAAGCTCTGGCACAGACTGCAAATTAATGAACATTTCAGGGGGCTGCAGAACAATCTCCTTGTGAAAGCTGGCCATGGAGCAGTCACTGGTGGAGGCGCGCATCCCCTTGCAATGGCTTTATTCAGGTTTGGACTAGTCTCCCCCATGGTTCAAGCTAATGGTGCAGCCTTGCAGTGTGGGTTAGGAGAATGCCTGCTGAGACCACAGCATACAGCCCAATGGATGAAGCTGCTGCCAATTAGGTGGAGTGGGGCAGAGGCGAGTGGGGTTTCGAACAGCCATGCAGCACACTCTGACCATCCAAGTGGTTGCCAGCACTCTCCAGGATATGTTAAGGGACCTTCAGACTTAACCATGCTAACCCACACATCTCTCTTTCATCCTGCAGGAGGAATATTTCAAGACCATGGAACCTTGTGACCTAACTGTATGCCTCATAGCTTACAGGGACCAGAGACAAAGGAAAAGACAGTGACCGAGGCACCTGGCTGGGCAGAGAGAGGAGCAGCACCCTGAAGAATAAGGGGCAGTTGGGCTTCCTGTACATGCCATTGAAGAGCCACAGCAAGCCACTGTGGATCACCACCTAGCATGACTCAGGGTCTACAGATGGTGCATATCATTCCTGCAGATGATGGAGAACCAGTGTCACCTAAGACTGTGCATGTCCAGGGAACTGGTCAGTTACACATGCCGCATGTGCAGGATTTGGCGCCATAGGCACTTGCAGCAGTCACTGGTGGAGGCTGACAGTGGCTGTGAAAGTGACCACAGCACTCAATTTTACACCAGTGGCTCCTCCCAGGACTCCATAGGTAACCTCTGCGGGATCTCACAAGCTTCCACACACAAGTGCATCTAGGAGGTCATAGGCACCATATCCTTGAAGGCACAGAACTTTGTGCATTTTGCCTGGGATCAAGCAAGCCAAGAAGCAAGAGCACTGGGATCGGTACAGATCTCTGGTTTTCCACAGGCACAGGGTACCATTGACAGAACTCAGCTGGCACTTGGATATCGATGGCAGCGAGCAGTCAACTGCGTCAACCACAAGGGCTTCCACTCGCTGAATGTTCAGCTGGTCTGTGACCACAGCAAACACATCTTGCAGGTCTGCGCATGATTTCCTGGGAGCGTCCAAAACTTTACATTCTCAGTAGGTCTCAGATCCCTGACATCTTCGGGGCTTGAGTCAAGAACCTGGGTTTTGGACCCCTTGGGCTGCTTCCCTGATGTGCCTCTGAAAGCAAGGAGAGATAATTAGTGCATGGCAGAGGACTGCAAAACAGGAGAACTGACTTGCATCATGGTTGTCTGATGGATGTTGTACTGCTAGATCCTCTCTTGGTTGAGTACCGCCAACCTCATCATCAACACAGGAATGGTGCAGATTGTCACCAGCCAGCTGGATGACTCTATTTTCAAAGTCTGTGAGGACCTTGAAGTCAGGCATTCCTTTGGTCTTTGACCTCTCCCTTTTGTTGTTTGCCAGTTTGTCCTGCATGAATACAGATGAACAGAGTGTAAGCAAGATACCTGCCAGACCAGTCTGGCATGTGTCGGTGGTGAGTCTTGCCATGGATGGGATGAGGGCACGATCCGTAGGGCAGATGAAGGTGTATGTGAGAGAGTGAATAATGATGTCCCTTGAACTGGCTGTGAGTGAGATCCCTGTGGATGTGTGATGGGCTTGTGAGTGTGTAAGTTGAAAGTGATGAGAAGAGTGACTTACCCCAACGGAATGGAAGAGATCATTCATCCTCTTTCGGTACTGGGTGGTGTTCCCTTTTGCAGGAAGTTGGGACTGACTATCTCTGCCCTGCCTCCCATGCTGGAGTTCGGAGCAGCATGTTTGCACCCTTGGCAGCCATCAGTTGTCAGCAGCCTTCCTATCGCTGTGCAGGAGCGGCCTTTAAATTTGGTGCCCTGTTTACTGAAGGCCTGAGGTGATGGCAGGGCGGGCGAACCAGAGGCCACCCCGCCACCAACCCAGCGTGTTTCCTGGGAATGCTTTGTTAATGAGGCTGGATATGCCGGAAAGGGGCAATATGGTGCGAAAAACTGCTATTGCAGCTGGCGGGTAAAACATCCTTTTCCCCACTGGTTACTACAGTTACCCACTGATTGATGCAGATCTGGGATGATTTCACCCCATGTTATATATCTGTGATATGTCTCTCTTTGTTTAAGTAGTCATAATACTGCATCTCTATTGATCCCTCACTCTCTACTCAAGATTACTCACATCAAGTTAATGATATAGTTACCTGAATCTGTCATTGTCATTTTTAAAGATCAGAATTACACAAGCTTTCCTCAAGCTAAGGAAACAGTCCTCAAACCAGTCTGCTATTAAAGATACAGGCAAGGAGTTTGCGCAGCACCTGTCTCATTTCCTGGAGAATCCTTGGATAGATATCATCCAGACCAGCTGCCCTATCTGTTTCAAGGTTTCTAAGTCTATCTAAAATAAAATACTCATCTATTTCAATATCAACAATTTCATTGTTAACCACACCATTAAATTCTGTCAGTTCAGTAAGATCAAGATTGAAAATTGATGCAAAATATATCTCCACCACACCGTCAGATTCCTTTTGAACCTGTCCTTTTGTATCTTTTAGGTTGGGGGAAGAAATATATAAGAAGTACAGGATGTTTTGGGGATACCTACTATCTGTATTCTTACAAGAACTTTGATATTATCTGTGGTAATTGCATGTATTGTCCCTCCCTCCTGTCAATCGTGGATCATGTGATGTACTGCGGGGGCTTCGACCAGTTAGTTCTTAGCGCAGGTAACTCGGGGGAGTGGAGTCTTTCGGACAAGAGATCGGGTCTAGGTGCGAGCACTCCGAGATGTCTCCATAATAAAGTTTTACTGCTTTTTTAATGAAACCTGTCTGCTCCATCAAGTCATCACATCTGACGACGTGGATGGGATCGACTTTGACTGTGCACCTCAGCCTGTTACTGTTAGTTAGTCGAATTTTAAAAACTATTCACCAGTAATGCTGCTGTTTGGAAGAATTGATCCATATAATGCAAGTATGTTAAGAGTTTCAGATTTTACTTTGTAGCAAATGAAATAACTGCTGAAGAAAAGTGGAAAGTGATCCTCTTAATTGTATGTGGCAGTAAAACACACAACCTGATTCACAGCCTGACTGCCCCGAGCACGCCAGATTCCAATTTATATAGTGAGTTAGTGGACCTAGTGAAAACATGCTTCCAGCCAAAGCTATCCGTGATAGTGCAGTGCTTTAAATTTAATTTAAGAGTTTGTGCCCCAGGAGAATCCATCGCAACCTTTGTGGCGAACCTCAAGCAGTTAATGGAATACTGTGACTTTGGGGACCCATTAAACGATATGCTGCAGGGCTGATTTGTATCCGGAGTCAAGGATGATGCCACACAGCGCCGCTTGCTTGCCAAACTCTATATTGACTTTAAGCGCGCCCTAGAAATCTCCCTCATCATGGAAAGTGCTGCAAAAGACTTGCAGGCTTTGCAACACATGGATAATGGTACCATACTTCATGTTGGGCAGGAACCTGCCGCCAAGCGTGGTGCAAACACCAGACTTGCAGAATTAAAGCGTGAGTCAATGTCCACTGTAAGAAACATTAGGAAGCCTAACAGAAACCACTTCAACTAAAATTGCTATGGATGTGGAGGTGACCACGGAACAGATATTTGTAAATTCAGAGAGGCAGAATGTCATTATTGTCATAAGAAGAGACACATGGTTAGGCAATGCCAAACAAAAATGAGGCAGCCTGAAGACAGCAAACAAACATGATAATGGGTACAGCAAAGGCTGAAGCTGCTGATACTGATGTGTACTCCCTGTATCATGGCTGTGAAAACTGAGCCTATTACAGTGACAGTACAAGCGGGTGAGAAGCCATCGCGTATTGAAGTAGATACTGGTGCCTCGACTACGGTGGTTGGAGAGCATACTTTCAGATACCTTAATGAAGGAAGACAGTCAATAAATTTGGGGCAGACAACCCCTAAGTTAAGAACCTACACAGGAGAATCTATTCAAGTCAAGGGCATTGTCACTGTCCCAGTCTGTTTTAAGGAACAGACAGTCCAGCTGTCTGTGATAATCATAAAAGGGAGGGACCCAGTCTTTTAGGTCAAGATTGGCTACAGAAGATAAAACTAGACTGGTCCGAGATATGTCACCTCAAATCAGATGGAATTCCAGAGCTTCTGAAGAAATACAACATGGTTTTTTAGGTTAAATTAGGAAAGTTGGAAGGCATGCATGCCAAGATATATGTCGATCCCCAGGCAACACCATACTTTTCAAGGCCAGACCCATGCCTTATACACTGAAAGAAAAGTTGGATGCAAAGCTGTGCAGGCTAGAAAGTCTGGGAATAATTCAGACTGTCCAATTCTTTGAGTGGGCTGCACCCATAGTTCCAGCTGTCAAGCCTGACCAAACCATATGTATATGTGGAGACAACAGATTGACAGTAAATAAAGTAGCAAAACTAGACAAGTACCACATTCCAAGGATAGATGGCTTATACACCACGCTGGCAGGAGGCAAGTCATATATGCAATTAGATATGAGCCACGCCAATCAAGAATTAGAATTGGAAAGCGCATTGAGAGAATACATGACTATTAACACACAAGGGTCTCTATCAATACACTCGGCCACCTTTTGGAGTCTTGTCAGCATGCACAATTGTTTAGAGAACAATGGAGAGTCTTCTGCAAGGACTTCCACAAGTGATTGCCAGGGTCAAGGATGTCACTGAACAGCTGCAGGGCATTCTAAAGGGAGAGGGCAAACAGACAGAGATCATGGTACATATTGGTACCAATGACATAGGTAGAAAGAGGGATGAGGTCCTGCAAGCAGAATTTAGGGAGCTAGGAAACAGATTAAAAAACAGGACCTCAAAGGTAGTAATCTCTGGATTACTTCCAGTGCCATACGCTAGTGAGTATAGAAATAGGAGGTTAGTCCAGATGAATATGTGGTAGGAAGGAGGGCTTTAGAATTCTGGGACATTGGGACCATTTCTGGATGCAGTGAGACCTGTACAAGGCAGATGGGTTGCACCTGAACCGGAATGGGACCAACATCCTTGTGGGGAGGCTTGCTAGTGCTGTTGGGGGGAGGGTTTAAACTAACTTGGCAGGGGAATGGGATCATGAGAGGAGCTTCAGCAGGGGGAGGTACACAGTCAAAATTGGAAGAGAGAGCAAGTGAGTCTGTAAGGCATAGAAATTATAGGCCAGTTAAGGCACAAGGCAGTTTGACAAGGTTGGATGGTACTTATTTTAATGCAAGGAGTCTGACAAATAAGGCAGATGATTTGAGGGCACAAATTAACACATGGAAATATGATGTCATTGCTGTCTCATAGACATGGTTGAGAGAAGGGCAGCATTGGCAGCTCAATATTCCAGGATATAGGGTCTTCAGGCGAGACAGGGAAGGAGGTAAAAGAGGAGGAGGTATCGCAATATTGATCAAGGAATCAATTATAGCTGTAAGGAGTGATGACCGCTTAGAAGGCTCCTCAAATGAAGCCATATGGGTAGAACTGATAAACAAAAAAGGAGCAATCACATTACTGGAAGTGTACTATAGGCCCCCAAACAGTCAGAGAGAAATAGAAGAGCAGATATGTAGGCAAATTTCAGAGAAATGTAAAAATAATCAGGTAGTAATAGTGAGGGATTTCAACTTCCCCAACATTAACTGGATTAATCACAGTGTGATAGGTTTAGAGGGAATGGAATTCTTAAAATGCATCCAGGAGAGCTTTTTAAGCCAATACCTAGATGGTCCTACAAGAGCGGGGGTGGTCCTGGACTTACTTTTAGGGAATGAAGCCGGGCAAGTGGTAGAGGTATCAGTGGGGGAGCATTTTGCAAATAGTGATCATAACTCCGTTAGATTCAAGGTTGTTATGGAAAAGGACAAGGATGGGCCAGAAATCAGAGTTCTAAATTGGGGGAAGGCCGATTTTAATAAGATCAGATATGATTTGGCCAGAGTGGACTGGGAGCAGTTACTTTTAGGTAAATCTGCATCAGAGCAGTGGGACTTATTCAAGATGGAAATAGGGAGAGTACAGGGCCAACATATTCCAGTAAAGACAAAGGGTGGGACCAACAAATCAAGGGAACTCTGGATGTCGAGGGATATACAGGATTGGATAAAGAGAAAAAAGGAGGCTTATGGCAGATACCAAGGAAGCCCTAGAGGAGTATAGAGTGTATAGGGGGAACTTAAAAAGGAAATTAGGAGAGCAAAAAGAGGGCATGAAAAAATATTGGCAGTTATTTTACAAGTACATTAAGAGTAAAAGGATAACTAGGGAAAGAGTAGGGCCCATTAAGGACCATAGTGGTAATTTGTATGGAGAGCCGGACGATGTAGGTGGGGTTCTAAATGAATACTTTGTGTGGGTGTTCACAAGTGAGAGGGACGGCGTTGGTATGGAAATCAGGCAGAAGGACTGTGATATAATTAAAGAAATTAGCATAGAAAGGGAGGAGGTTCTAAGTGGTCTGGCAGGCCTTAAAGTAGATGAATCTCCAGGCCCGGATGAAATGTATCCCAGGCTGTTGAGTGAGGCAAGGCAGGGGCACTGGCAATAATTTTCAATACCTCTCTGGCCACAGGAGAGGTGCCAGAGGACTGGAGGTACCCCAATGTGGTACCGTTATTCAAGAAGGGAGGAAGGGATAAACCTGGGAACTACATGCCAGTCAGTCTAACCTCAGTGGTGGGGAAACTATTGGAAGCAATTCTGAGGGTCAGAATTAATCTACACTTGGAGAGGCAGGGATTAATCAAGGAAAGTCAACATGGTTTTGTTAAGGGGAGGTCATATCTGACCAATTTGATTGAATTTTTCGAAGAGGTGACCAGGCGTGTGGATAAGGGCAATGCATTTGACGTAGTCTACTTGGACTTCAGCAAGGCTTTTGATAAGGTCCTGCATGGGACACTGATAACGAAGGTAAGAGCCCATGGGATCCAAGGCAATTTGGCAAATTGGATCCAGAATTGGCTGAGTGGCAGGAAGCAGAAGGTGATGGTCGAGGGGTGTTTTTGTGACTGGATGCCTGTGTCCAGTGAGGTTTCACAGGGATCAGTGTTGGGTCCCTTGCTGTTTGTGGTATATATAAACAATTTGGACTTGAATGTTAGGGGGTTGATCAGTAAGTTCACGGATGACACGAAAATTGGTGGGGTGGTAAATAATGAGGAGGATAGCCTTAGATTACAGGAGGATATAGACAGGCTGGTCAGATGGGCTGATCAGTGGCAAATGGAATTTAATCCAGACAAGTGTGAGATGATGCACTTGGACAGGACAAACAAGGCACGGGAATACACGATGAATGGTAGGACCCTGGGAAGTACCAAGGATCAGAGGGACCTTGGTGTGCATGTCCACCGGTCCCTTAAGGTAGCAGGACAGGTAGATAATGTAGTTAAGAAGGCATATGGGATACCTGCCTTTATTAGCCGATATAAAGCAGGGAAGTTATGCTGGAACTGTATAAAATGCTGTTTAGACCACAGCTAGAGTATTGTGTGTAGTCCTGGAATGTGCATTATAGGAAGGATGTGATTGCACTAGAGAGAGTGCAGAGGAGATTTACCAGGATGTTGCCTGGGCTGGAGTTATGAGGAGAGATTGGATAGACTAGGGTTATTTTCCTTGGAGCAGAGGAGATTGAGTGGGGACATGATTGAGGTATATAAAATTATGAGGGGCATAGATAGGGTAGACAGGAAGGAACTTTTCCTCTTGGTGGAGGGGTCAATAACCAGGGGGCATAGATTTAAGGTAAGGGGCAGGAGGTTTAGAGGGGATGTGAGGAAGAATTTTTCCACCCAGAGGGTGGTGGGAATCTGAAACTCACTGCCTGAAAGGGCGGTAGAGGCAGAAACCCTTATAACATTTAAGAAGGATTTGGATATGTGTTTGCGATGCCATGGCATACAAGGCTATGGGCCTAATGCTGGAAAATGGGATTAGAATAGTTAGGTATTTGCTTGACCGGCACAAACTCGATGGGCCGAAGGGCCTTTTTCTGTGCTGTAGACCTCTATGACTCTATTGTATATTTGGATGATGTTCTGGGTTAACCGAGACTTAGCCAACCTGGAGGAGGTGCTGAAGAAGGTTCATGGAAGCCAGTGTAGAGGTAAAGAGGGAAAAATGCACATTTCAAGCATCAGAAGTAACTTATCTAGGTCAGAGAGTGGATGCCAGGGCTCTGCATCCCATGGAAGATAAAATTTAGGCAATGAAAGATGCACCATCATCATCCAATGTAACAGAACTCAAGTCCTTCCTGGCTATGATCAACTACTATAGCCACTTCTTACCTAACCTATCAACTGTTTTGGTACTATTATACTCATTGCTGAAAAAGAACCACCATTGGTCATGGAGGTCACAACAAGAAGAAGCCTTTGTCACCATCAAAGAAATTGCTGCATTCATCAAGTTTATTGGCACACTGTGACCCATCAAAGAGCTGGGTGTGTCTCCTTGTGGTGTCGGAGCCATTTTATCGCATAAAACAGAAAATGGATCAGAAAGACCCCATTGGCTGTGTCTCGAGAACCCTTTCCCAAGCTGAAAAGGGCCATTCTCAGTTAGAAAAGGAAGGATTATCAGTAGTATTCGGTGGAAAAAAGTTTCACCAGTACTTACATGGGCACCATTTTACCATTGTGTCCGACAATAAACCATTAACTGGATTATTCAGCGAGGGCAAGGTCATTCCGCCAATAGCATCAGCAAGAATACAATGCTGGGCTCTGACATTATCTGCATATGAGTATACTTTTATGTACCGCTCTGGCTTACACATTGCAAATGCAGACACACACTGTTGTCTCTCATTACCAGATAGTATTTTAAATAGTCCCATTCCACAAGAATTACTGCTATTATTGAATTCCTTAGATTCTTCACCTGTGTGTGTGAAACAAATTAGAAATTGGATGAACAGTGATCCAATATTGTCCAAAGTCAGGGACTTTGTTTTGTAAGGATGGCCAAACTCGCCTGTATCTGAAGAATTGAGACCATTCCATGTCAGAAACACAGAATTAAGCTGCCAAGATGGAGTTTTGTTGTGGGGTTCAAGAGTTTTGTTGTGGGATTCAAGAGTTGTTGTCCCATCACAAGGTAGAGAGCCATTCCTGACAGAGCTCTACAGAGCATTTCCAGGCATATCAAGGATGAAAGTGCTTGCGCGAAGCTATATATGGTGGCCAGACATTGACAGTGACATTGAAAGCATGGTCAAACACCGTCTCCACTATCAGCAACAACAGAAGTTGCCTGTTTAAGTTCCCCTGCATCCCTGGGAGTGGCCTGGTCGACTCTGGGTTCAACTACATATCGGTTATGTAGGACCATTCTTAGGTACCATGTTCTTGTTAATTGTAAATGCATATTCAAAATGGATAGATGTATATGAAGTCAGATCGCCAACATCAAATGCAACTATCAAGATGCTACATCACTGTTTCAGTGTACATGGCCTACCTGAAATTGTCATTTCTGATAATGGTACAGACTTTACCAGCACCAAGTTTCAGAAATTTATCTGAATGGAACTCACCGTATAAAGACAGCCCCTTAGCATCTCTCATCAAATTATCTAGCCAAGAGGGCTGGACAAACTTTTAAGTCTGGTATGAAAGAGTTATTGGAAGGCACTATGGTATCTCAACTTTCCCGGTTTCTCTTAAGTTATCGTATGACACCACATTCGACTACAGGTTCAACACAGAGTTATTAATGAAATGCCGTCTGCATACACATTTACACATGGGCCAGAATTTTACGTTGATCAAGTGGGTGGGCGCCCGACCCAAAAGCAGGTGAAATTGTATGAAATGACATCGGACATGTGTCCTGACATCATCGCGCACGCGAGCAATATTGAGGTCGGTGGGAGTCGGAGCTGCACCCACCGACAATTAAAGGGCCAATTAAGGCCATTAAGTACATCAGAACATAAAAAAAAGGAACAGGAGTAGACCATTCGGCCCCTCGAGCCTGCTCTGCCATTCAATAAGATCATGGCTGATCTGCTTGTGTTTCGGATTCCACGTTCCCTCTACCCCATAACCTTTGACTCCCTTGCCTAACAAGAATCAATCTACCTCTGCCTTAAAAATATTCACTGACCCCACCACCTCCACTGCCTTCTGAGGCAGAGTTCCAAAGTTGCACAACCCTCAGAGAAAAAAATTCTCCTCATCTCTGTCCTAAAAGGACGACCCCTAATTTTAAAACGGTGCCCCCTAGTTCTGGACTCACCCACAAGATGAAACATCCTTTCAACATCCACCTTGTCAAGGCCATTCAGGATCATGTATACTTCAATCAAATCACTCCTCACTCTTCTAAACTCCAGTGGAAACAAGCCCAGTCTGTCCAACCTATCCTAATAAGACAACCTGCTCATTCCAGGTATCAATCTAGTAATCTACCTCTGAACTACCTCCAACGCATTTACATCCTTCCTAAATAAGGAGACCAAAGCTGCACACAGTATTCGAGGTGCAGTCTCACCAATGCCCGGTATAACTGAAGCATAACATCCTTACATTTATATAAGCAAAAAACTGCGGATGCTGGAAATCCAAAACAAAAATAAAAATACCTGGAAAAACTCAGCAGGTCTGACAGCATCAGCGGAGAGGAACACAGTTAACGTTTTGAGTCTGTATGACTCTTCAGCAGAACTAAGGAAAAATAGAAAAGAGGTGAAATATAAGCTGGTTTAAGGTGGGGGGGTGGGGGGCGGTGTTGGTGGGACAGGTAGAGCTGGGTAGAGGGCCAGTGATAGGTGGATAAAGACAGCCCCTGTTGTTATTTCATACAATTTCGCCTGCTTTCGGGTCGGGTGTCCACCCATCTGAGCAACGTAAAATTCTGGCCCAGGTGTAAATGTGTATGCAGACAGCATTTCATTAATAATTCTGTGTTAAACCCGTAGTCGAAAGAGGTGTCATACGATAACTTAAGAGAAACCAGGAAAGTTGAGATTCCATAGTGCCTTCCAATAATTCTTTCATACCAGACTTAAAAGATTGTGCATCCCTCTTGGCTAGATAATTTGATGAGAGATGCTAAGGGGCTGTCTTTATCCACCTATCACTGGCCCTCTATCCAGCTCTACCTGTGTCTCTCCCCCCCACCCCCCCCCCCCACCACCACCACCACCACCAAACCAGCTTACATTTCACCTCTTTTCTATTTTTCCTTCGTTCTGCTGAAGAGTCATATGGACTCGAAACATTAACTGTGTTCCTCTCCGCGGATGCTGTTAGACCTGCTGAGTTTTTCCAGTTATTTTTATCCTTACTTTTATGTTCAATTCCTCTCGTAATAAAGGATAGCATTCCATTATCCTTCTTAATTACTTGCTGTACTTGCATACTAACATTTTGTGACTCATGTACTAGAACACCTAGATCCCTCTGTACCTCAGAATTATGCAGCAGTTCTCCATTTAAGTAATACTCTGCTTTTTAGCTCTTCCTGCCAAAGTGAACAACTTCACATTTTCTCACATTAAACTCCATTTGCCAGATCTTTGTGCACTCACTCAACCTATTTATATCCGCCTGCATCCTCCTCATGTCCTCTTCACAACATACTTCCCTGCCTATCTTTGTGTCATCTCCAAATTTAGCTACCAAGCCTACTGACAATGATTTTATGTTGCCCGTGCGACTTCGCACTCATCGCTTGGGCAAAACAGGCAGGTGGGCAGCCTATTTTTAAACGAATTGTCATCCAAGGGTGGGATAAAAAGGGTCTGGAGCATTGCCATTGTGGCTAGTGAGGAGTTTAGAGGATAGTTTACTGCTGGTTGCTTAGTGAAACTTGACAGCTTTACCTTTGTTTTGAGCCTCAGTCTTTGTATTACGAGTCTTCATTTCAGGAGTCATAGGTGTTTCCAAGGCCCTAAGGATTTATACCATGTGGACCCTTCCAGTAACCAGACAGCCTTCTGTTTCTCTGGTAATGGGGATCGTGTACTCCACTAGCGGCAGTTCCTCTGAGGATAGAGGGGCAGAAGGGAGAGGAGGCCAGTTGTCCATAGACAGCACCCTAGGGAGTGACCTGTAGGAGGAAAGGCCCAGGCAAAGTGCCAGCAGGGAGTCCAAGGTGGAAGGGGCTGCAGAAGATACCACTATCCTGCTGCCAGTGTTTACAGGCAGTGATGCAGCTACCTCAACATGTCAGAGGTGCAGTGCTGAAGGAGGCTCTGCCTCTCCAGGGAGACTGTGACCTCCATATATCAGATGATTGGGCCAGAGGTCACCTCCAACTATGTGGGTGGTCACCCCTTGCTCTGAAGGTCATAGTGGTCCTCAACTTCAATGTCTGGCTCTTTTCAGGGGTCAGTGAGGGATCTGTGTGGAGTGTCCCAATCAGCTGTCCACAGTTGCATGAAGTTGGTGACTGACGCTCTGCTCAGGCAGGTCCTGACATTTATTCATTACTGGACAGATAAGGCCAGCCAGACTGAGCGAGCCAGGGGCTTCGCTGTAACTGCAATTGCTGGGTTCCCCCGTATCCAGGGTGCAACTGACTGCACATATGTAGCCATCAAGGTGCCAACAGGTGAGCCGGGTGCCTTTGTGAACAGAAAGGGCTTTCACTCTATGAACAAGGCGCAAATTCTGCAAGTCTGTGCAAGGTACCCTGGCAGTTCCCATGATGCACACATCCTCCGATACTCACAGGTACCAAGGCTTTTCATGGCTCCAGCTCGACTGGATGGATGGTTGCAGGTTGACAAGGGCTATCCATTGAAAAGGTGGCTTATGATGCCTCTCTGACACCCAAGAACAGAAGCAGAGCAGAGGTATAACAGGTGTCATGTCCCCACAAGGGCAGTGATGGAGAGAACCATAGGTCTGCTGAAGATGAGATCAGATGCCTGGACCGCTCAGGGGGTGTGTCTCTGATAGTCGTTGCATGCTGCACTCTCCACAGACTGGCTCTGGCAAGGGGGGTTCCACCAGAGGAAGAGGACCTTGAGGCAGCTCCACAGGCCATAGATGATGACTCCAGTTGTGGAACAGAAGAGGACCCCAGGGAATAGCATGATGCGGACATGAATGCAGATCTCTGGAACCTTCAGGGAGGCAGGGAGGCCTTGATTCAACGGTCCTTCAGCTGGGCTGCCGAGGCACTGCTTCCACCTCATGCAAGGGGTGCTGCCTCCTTACAGAATGTTTGAAATAACTCCATTGAACCCTAAGTCCACTCAGTACCAGTGCAACAAAGTTTAGAACCATTCACTTCCAGGATGAGATACTGGTGTGCCCTGCATCTACAAACAAGTGAAGCTTGCTCAGGCCATTAACAAAAAGCAAAATTTATATAATATTGGCTCTCACAGAAAATGAACATAACAATGTAAAAATATTAATGGTCACACCAGTGAACAAATTAAAACATGGCAGAACAGCAGATCACCCGTGAAAAATCCCTCTTGTGTTCATGGTGCCTTAAACTTACATTTGTGAGTGCTGTGTCTTGGTGACCACCACCCCCCCCCGACCCTCGCTAGCAGCGGCATTGGAAGCAACCTGCTGACTGCGCTGTCCTGTTGGCCTTGATGACCTTGGCGGTCATCCTCTAGCCAGTGGAGCCTGTGCAGGCCCCACCTGGGAGGGAGTGTCCAGCGCCACAGCTGGGCACTCCTCAGTCATTGCAGCCTTATCAGAAGCCACGGTCACTGGCAGAGGGGCAGAGGAGCTGCTGTTGTCATCCAGAACGCCCTGAGAGGAGCCCGCAGAGATGACAAGCAGCTCATGTGCCAATGTGAGGTTGGTCTGGACCTCCCTGCTCGCCATTGATGAACAGGCACCTAGCAGAGATACTTGGTGCCTGATCCATCTCCCACCTTGGCAATGACCTCCTATGTGAGGGCTTGCAGGTCTGAGTGCAAATCCAGAAACCCCTGACTCTGTTCCTGGAGTTGCCTCTCCATGAGAGTCACCACTCTCTCAATGGAGGAAGCAGTACGCTCAGCCGTGAGGGTCAATGCAGTACTGTTCCACATGGATTCCTCCATGACAGAGACCATGGCACACAAACCCTCAGGAATCTCTGCCAGATCCTCCTGTGCACCCCGCTGGACATACAGCATCTGCTGCCTAATGGACAACTCTAGAGGCTCATCGTCTGTCCCGGAGTCAGCATGGTCCTGGTCTCCAGCATTCCTCTGACTGCTGGTGTCCTGGACACTCTCTGCCTCCGCCTGCCCCTCATGCAAGTGTGCCATGGCCTCACCGCTGTGCACCTACATTGTAGCCAACCATCTAATGCCCACCAAGGCGCTGGTATCTGCACTGGTACAGAGAGGGGATGTGACGCAGGTGCACCTGATGGGCACTGGTCCTCCAATGTCAAGGGTGGTGCATCAGGGTCCTGCAATCATTTACTGGATGGCATTTCTAGGGTAGAATTAGTATTAGTCGTCACACTGTCACTGTGAATGCTAGGTGAGCTGGTGAGACAATGGAGATCTGCATTATGGTGCTATCAACTTTCAATGAACAATGGGGACTCCAAGTTTGAGGTTTCCATTACAGATGAGACAACACAAAAATGTATGCATACTTTGACACTCTC
The DNA here is from genome assembly GCF_017639515.1 of Carcharodon carcharias. Classification (NCBI taxonomy): domain Eukaryota; kingdom Metazoa; phylum Chordata; class Chondrichthyes; order Lamniformes; family Lamnidae; genus Carcharodon; species Carcharodon carcharias. Next base: position 70,895,991 of record NC_054474.1, on the reverse strand, counting down.
ACTTCTGTGCACTGGACTCTTACCTTCAGAGACCCCTGCCTTTCCATGACCGGTGGAATGAGCTGGGCACCAGAACTTCATCTCTAAGGCATCCAACTCGTTCCTCATCAACGTGAGCAGGTTTGGGGTGGGGGGGGGGGGGGTTGCCTCCACCTGCCCTTGACCTCTCGATGTTGTTAAGGCTTCTCTTCTCCTGAAAGGACAGAGGAGCATTGATTAGTCCACAGTCTACCTGCAGCGCCATTACAGCCTGGCCAACCCCGCCTGATGCACACCTTGCAGGGTCCATCTTACACCTCTGAGCACCATGGGAGCGGAGGGGGCGGGGGTGGGGGGTGGAGGAGAAAAATGGCCAGCTATTAACACTTCTCCACGCTGATCGATGCCAACTCGGTACTCACCATTGCTGAGCACAGCAGATTGTTGAATCTTTTGCAGTACTGCGCCCATGTGCGCCACACAACATCATGGCCACTGGCCTGGGCTGCCACCTCTGCCTATGCTTTCTTGGTCAGGCGTGGTGGCCTCCCCTTGCCATCCCTGGGGATGAGGATGCCCACCTGGCAGTGAGCTCCTCCATGGGGATTCCCAAGCACGCACCTGAGAACTGGGGGGCCAAGTGCCAACAGGACTAGCCCTCCCGCCTGGTGTGCCCAGCAGGTGCAGACGCCATTGCAGTTCAAAAAGAATGTTGCGGCAAACAACTCCAAAGTTACAAAGTGTCCCCTGGCAGCCTTCAGGGAGTTGCCTCTGCTGCTTTTATATCCCCCACTGGGCTGCCATTGGACCCAGCACCCAACAGGCTCCCGCCCCTCCAACCATTGAGAAGACGTGTTTCAAGCTGGGCAGCTATTAATTGGCAACCTAGCTTGAAGTCGGGTTGGAAACACAATCCGACCCAGGTGCAGATTATACATCCGCTTCCAGGCCTGCCAACTTGGCGCACACACCAAGCATGAAATTCAGGCCTTGGTGTTTCCAAATTTAGAGAGGAAGGTAGCTTCAGAAATTTAAGCATGACATACACAGTAAAGCTCACACAGCGTAGGTGACACGGTATACGTGCAAATTGCGGCAGTGGACCCTGTTGGTCTCCGGGAGCCATTGTTTTTGAGGCTGGTCCATTATCTTTCCAAGTACAAGCGGGAGATAGAATCATCTGTAAGTACATAGATCATATCCATCCCAGAGAGACATTCCAACAAGTAACTGATCAATCTGTGATTAATGTTGGACCATTGACTTCTGAGGTGTGTGATCGACAGATGTTTCAGAGGTGTTGCCAAATCCTGAACTGCCCCATTCCGATGGTGCGTCTGATAGTGCAGCTCCAGATTCTGTCAATCCTGTTCAGGAACCTCCAGTGGTAGAGCTACACCGGTTTAGCCGTATACGAAGAGCACCTCAAAGGCTTGAATCACAACCACCTGAAATTGTATACAAAACAAAAACAGAATTACCTGGATAAACTCAGCAGGCCTGGCAGCATCGGCGGAGAAGAAAAGAGTTGATGTTTTGAGTCCTCATGACCCTTGAACAGAACTGGAAATTGTATACATATGTTTGTTGGATGTTCAAATATGTTTTGTAAAGAGTAATTTTAAAAAACTAAAGGGGAAGGAAATGTGGTAACTGCATGTATTTCCCTCCCTCCTGTCAATCTCAGGTTATGTGATGTACTGTGGGGTCTTCGACCAATGAGCTCTTAGCGCAGGTAATCTGGGGGTGGGGAGGGGGGGGAGGGTGGGGTGGAATCTTTTGGAGGAGAGATTGGGTTTAGGTGCAAACACTCCTAGATGTCTCTTTAATAAAGTTTTACTGTTTCTTTACAAAACCTATCTGCTCCATTGAGTCATCACATTATCAATATGCAAATCACACAATATTGAAATTTAATGAGAAATGCTTGAAAGATTGAATTCATAAGTAAATAGCAACTAAGTTGCAATTTCAGCCTAAAAGCAGAATGCTGGGAGTCAGGGTGGCTGGGCAGAATGGTACTAAAGGTGATACTAAAGGTATACTAAAGGTGATCAGCTCAGTTACTCTTTATTAGTAAAAGAAACAAATGAGATTCTGACAGTAATAAGACTTCAACAAGGACAATGAAAGTATCTCATTAAAAAAATTAAAGTTTAGTGAAACATGTATTTCAAAATTATGGAGGACTGAAATGTTCAAAGTCATTCCTTTGGAAGAGAAGACAATTTTTCCTTTGCCAGAAAGACTGACACTGGTTTTAGTAGTCCCATTTGGAGTTGAGACAAAAAGGATTTAGAACCAGTAAATAATTAACAAAAACAGCAACTTGCATTTAATTAGCATCTTTAATGCAGTAAAACATCCCAAGGTGCTACTCAGGAGCATTATCAACAAAATTTGACAACAAGCCACATAAAGAAGGGAGATGACCCAAAGCTTGGTAGGAGAGGTAGATTTTAAGGAGCATCTTAAAAGGAGGAAAAAGAGGTAGCATGTCAGAAAGCTTTAGGGAAGAAGCTCCAAAGCTTAGATCCTCAGCAGCTGAGGGTACAGATGCCAATGATTGAGTTATTAAAATCGGGGAAGCACATGAGGCCAGAAGTGGTGGAGCACAGATATCTTGAAGGATTGTAGGACTGGAGGAGGTTAAAAAGATAGGGATGGGCAATGCCATGGAGAAGTTTGAGAACAAGGATGAGAATTTTGAGCTAGAGGCAGAGCTCAGCCAGGAGCCATGTAGGATAGTGAGCACTGGGGTGATGGGTGAATAGGACTTGGTGCAAGTTATGAAGTGTGGAATAGAGTTTTGGATCAGCTTAAGTTTATGGAGGGTGGAAGATAGGAGTCCAACCAGGAGCGAAGGTTAGCAAGTTACATTGTTCTGGAATTGAGATAATAGAGAAGCCATTAGATCTTTTATTCTTGATCTCTACCACCCAACTATTAACACAATGATGCACTTTGATACAGTGACTGATAAATTCCTTTGGAGGGATGTTGGGTCAGCTTAAGGAGAAGGCTCAGGGATATTGGAGTGATAACCTACTCATGTGTTTAAATAAACACCATGGGCAGAATTTATACATTCCGGTGGCGGGCGCAATCGGGCATGAAATTGCATGAGATGAGGTCGGACGAGCGTCCTGGCGTCATCGCACACTCATGTGACATTTCACTCAGTGGGCATGCGCAGCAGTCGAAAGCGCGCCCGCCAACAATGCCCGTCAATTGGCCAGCCAGAGTGAAATCAAGTTGGGGGCCCGATCCTTGCGCGCACCTGATGAGGGAAATATTCAGGCCCATTTATTAAGCAACAGTGTCCAAAACTAATAAAAAGAGGATGAATGATAAGTATGGCTCATCCTGGAGAGAATTGAACTAAATGCTATGAAGAGGCATATACACACATTTATGTCTGGTAGCATGGATGGATCACACATTTCCTGATCAGTAGCTATTTCTAAACACTGTCATGGCAATATAGGATTACATACTCGGGTTTATGAACAGATAGTGTTATGAACACATAGTTCATAAATAGTGGGATATGTCAATACACTATTATCATTGGTTTTATAATAGGGATGTATAACTGTGGTCTTCTCTCCCCATGATTTTATAAATGGGCAGTTTTATGTACAGATGGATTTATGTTTTAACCACTTAGGTCAAAGAATGTACAACACAGAAACAGGCCAATCAGCCCAACAGATAAATCTATGCCAAAATAAAAACAAAATACTGCTGGAAACCTGAAACAAACACAGAAAATGTTGCAAAAACTCACGTCTGACAATCTACGGAGAGAGAAACAGAGTTGACAGCATCTGTGGAGAAAGCAACAGAGTTGACATTTCGAGTCCATATGACCCTTCTTCAGAGCTACAGAGAAGTAGAAGTGTGATTAAATAAATCTATAACAATGTTTATGCTACACATGAGTCTCCTCCCAGCCCTCTTCATCTAGCCTTATTAGCATAATTTTCTATTTTGTTGTCTCTCATGTGCTTACAGAGCTTTCTCTAAAATACATCTAAGCTATTCACCTCAATTACTCAGTATGGTAGCGAGTTCCATATTCTACCCACTATCTGGGGAAAGACATTTCTCGGAATTCTCTATTAGGTTTATTAGTGACTATCTTTTCTTTATGGCCCTTATGATCTCCCCCATAAGTGACAACATCTTCTTTACATCTCCCCTATCAAGCCCTTTGATCAGATTACCTCTGTGCCTTCTTTTTTCATCTTGTTCCATTTTTCCTGATCTCTCAATTCTAATATTTTCCTTGTAAATATCTATTGCACCCTCTCCACTGTATCTTTATAATATGTGGACCAGAATTGTGCGTAGTATGGTCAATTTTTAAAGATATTGTATTTTGTTAAAAAGGGATTCATAAACAACAGTAATTTTTAAACATGAAGTGCATTTTGAAACCGGCACTTTAAGATGTTTAGCTCCACGTGAAAATGTTCGCTCAACCTACAGTCTAGAACTATAAAGCACCAGCTGAACAGATCTGCATCCAAGAAGCGTGTGGAGGTCAGTGCCCTTGCTGTCATGAAAATATGGAAATCATTCCTCAATCAAAAGAAAATTGCCATGGAAACTAGCTGCTGAAAAACATAAGGTCCAGAAACCTCTGTTCATTCAGAATTGTTAAAAGTTAAAGACTGGTATCTCAGATTCTTTGGAAGCTGTGTTATTTTCTATCATATAAATAACCTAGAAGTCAGCATGAAATTGTATTAAAGTTCTGATTTTGTGTTCCTGACAAAATCTGTGGCAGGAATAGATGGTTGGCAGTGCTGACAGCGAACTGGGCTGACTAATTCTGTCAGATTATTTGGATATGACCTTAAGCTCCCGGAAGAAATTTAGACTTGCATCAGCAGCTAGCCAAATGCAGAAAATTTGGTTATTATCTCAAATTTAATGGGATGTACCCCATTTAAGCAAAATGCATCTATGACTCCCTGCACTGTTAGGATACAGTAACTCGAGGTTGATGTAAATGCTGCTCGTCTGTTATTTGGTTGGTGCAAACAGTGATGGCTTAGAAGGATCTGGTTGCATAAAATTTTAATGCTGTAGCTGTTGTAATATGCCTTTAAGGGCTAGCAGCATGCCATCACTGGGAATTGTGCCATGTGATCCAGTTTCAGTTTCATTTTTGGCTGAGCATACAGAGCACAGTGCTGATGTCTTCAAGCTTTCTACCTTTGTATAGATAGACGTTCTCATGTGTCCAGTCTCAATAAATGAACCCATGTGTTTACCCAACATCTTATGAGAGATTGGTGCCTTTTACATCGTTATAAAAATGCCATATGGTGGTAAAACAACATGGCAGCAAGATTAAGTACAGGTACGACATGCTAAACAGCCTTAGATCATGCTACCTGGCATGAGAAGACCCTTGATGTTTTGGTCAGACTGCAATGAGTTTGTAGCATCGGAGAGTGTTGAAATTATAGTGTGGTGACTGCACAGAATTGTTTTGAAGGTACAGGCTGGAATAGTGTTCAAGTAAAGAGCTGGTAAGCAGATAGATCCCTCATGGTGAGATTGCAGTGCATAGACCATCAGTTCCATAAGCGGGACAGCGCATCGAGAGAACCAGCACCGGGTTAACTCAGTCGGGAAAGATGAGTGACCAGGGTGTGGATCAGATCAATAGCACGCGAGGGAGAGTCAAACAAATGTTAAGGCCAGACAAGGCAGGCAAACTGTACTTCTTTCCTCTCACCAACTGTCTGTAAGCAGAAGGTGATTTGAGTTATTTTTAAACCATGCTGTGGCGTGTTTTTTCAAACCCTCAGTCTGTGCGATCCAATTTACAATAACTCACAGCAAATCAGATTAGCTCAGAAGGTTAGTTTATTCACATTCAAAAACTGGGGGGGCGGGGGGGGGGGGGAAGGAACACATGCACACACAGAAAGGAGGGGATAGTTGCAAAACTCTTTTTTCTATGGATTGCAACAGTAAAAGAACCACTGAATTAGATATTAGTTCACATGATTTCCAGAATCCGAGAAGTCAAAGTCCAAAGGATGTTTTCTTCATGGTGGAGTTCAGTCCTAATGAGTTTCTGGTTGGAGACAACAACACAAAAATCCTTGGAACGAATGACACTGCAGCACAATGGGATTTCTGTGCTAATGCTGCTTGGTAGGCATTGATCAGAGACTTTTAAAATCAAGCAGGCTTCGAGGAAGTGAGAGATGTTAACCAGATGCTTGCTCAGCCAGGCAACTGGAGTCCTTTTCAGCTGGTGTTAAAATAGCAGTCTGAGGATTTCTTAGTTCTCAAAAGGAACATAGAGATTTCAAAATGGTCATGAGTCAAGTGACTGCTTCTATCCATAATGATTTCAAAAGGGGTGTTTGTCCAGTGTCTGGAACTAGCTTTGATTTCAGGACTGATAATGTCCCAACCATTAACTTTTGACAGAGTTACCATCCATATTGAGATACTTGTGTCAGAAAGCTATTGTTTAAGCAGACCATCTGACTCTGCTAGCAGGGTAAGCTTATCAAGCTGCAAACATACATTGTCCCTTCAATGGTCCCCTTTTGAAATGGACCTGGACAGTCCCAGGTGTGGGATGGGTCTGTTAACAGCTCTGCAGGCATAATGAGTTTTGATCTGAGTTTTGTGATTTTGTGATTATAATGTCCTTGCAATTGGTTAAGATTCCACAATGATAAGGGGAGAGTTCTTTTGCAATTGTAACTCCTGCTAGTAGCTTCCAGAACAAAGGGCCAACCCTATGGTAATTTGATTTGTAGCTGCCATTTTTTTTTGTTCAGCAGAAAATCCATGTTATAGTGCAGCAATGGTAAATGCTGAGCCACTCGAAACTTGAAGCAGCTGCCACAATAATTTGCAATTTGTATGTATTTCAAGATGCAGGTTTTGAATTCACTAGTAATAAGAGCACTGAGTCTTATAGGTTTCTTACAAAACTAAATTAAACCTTTAATAATAGAAGGAATGATTTGTACATACACAAATCTACAAATTACTACAATAATGTCTAAATCTCTTAGTTAATCTAACTCCCAGTTACACTTTCATTAAGGCAACAGTAAGACACATAGATTTTAAAAGACCCAGGCAAAGTAACACACAATGCCCTGAACAATCAAATTCAAAGTGAGTTTTCTCAGCTACAGTTCTTTGTAGACATTAGCTTGAGGCTTGGATGCTGAAGGCTTTTCACACTGGTGTTAGATCTTAGAATGCCTGCCTTTACACACAGCCTTCTCTCCTTTACACATATTTTCCCCTTTGAATGCAAATCCCCATTATTTCACTATATCTTTAGACTTTACCTCTCTTATATTAAAAATCTCTCATAGTAACAATTTTACCAGCAATCTTTGGGAAAAATAAACATGCTGGGCAAGATTATTACCTCATCAGACAGGCACTGTTACTCACAATAAAAAAATTATAGTAGCAGAATTAGTCTAGGCTGGTCTGTTTTTTTTTGTTCAAGCTGGTTTATTTTCAAGACAACTCCCCAATGCTACTAACATCCAAATAACTTCCCCACAAAGCATTCCAGCTGTATCTTTTTATTCTGTTTCGATGGGATAATCAATGCCCATCACCTATTTAACTAGCAGTTGTCCTTAACAAGGTGATTGGCATGCAGTGTGATTATTTATACATTGACAGATTCTCCTCTTTTCTTTTATAATTAAAGCTTTGAAAAAAATTAAAGAACATTCTTTTTGAAACAAACAGAAGGAATGTCACGTATCTTCACATCTATAGATTCCATATTTTCTTCACCAAATATATACATAAACAATAAAACAAAAAAAATAGTTTTTTTCATTTCAGCATAGCATAAGACACCCCTCTTCCAATACATTAATAAGAGAAGGCACTTCTTTTCGTAAAGCAGTCTGATAGTTGTTCTTTTGAAAGTTGATCTTTTCATTGAGAACAGTTGGCGTGACATCAGTCATCTCAATTTCTCTGCACTTCTCACCCACTCTAACCTGTCTCTCTCTGAATTTGTTGCATTCCGTTCTCTCAGGTCCAACCCTGACATTGTCATCAAACCTGCTGACAAGGGTGGTGCTGTTGTTGTCTGGCGCACTGACCTCTACCTCGTAGAGGCTGATCGTCAACTCACAGACACTTGCTCCTACCTCCCCCTGGACCATGACCCCACCACTGAACATCAAGCCATTGTTTCCAGGACTGTCACTGACCTCATCTCCTCTGGAGACATTCCTTCCACAGCTTCCAACCTCATAGTCTCCCAATCTTGGACAGCCCGCTTCTACCTCCTACCCCAAATCCACAAACAGGACTGTCCCGGCAGACCAATCGTGTCAGCCTGTTCCTGCCCCACGGAACTCATTTCTTGCTATCTTGACTCCATTCTCTCTCCCCTTGTCCAGTCCCTTCCCACCTACATCCACGATTCCTCTGACACCCTACATCATATCAATAATTTCCAATTCCCTGGTCCCAACCGCCTCCTCTTCACCATGGACGTCCAATCCCTCTACACCTCCATCCCCCACCGGGATGGTCTGAGGGCTCTCAGCTTCTTCCTTGAACAGAGGCCCGAACAATCCCCATCACCACTACTCTCCTCTGTCTGGGTGAACTTGTTCTCTCACTGAACAATTTCTCCTTAAACTCCTCTCACTTCCTCCAAATAAAAGGTGTGGCTATGGGTACCCGCATGGGCCCCAGTTATGCCTGTCTCTTTATGGGGTATGTGGAACATTACTTGTTCCTACTCTGGCCCCCTCCCACAATTCTTTCTCCAGTACATCGATGACTGCTTCGGTGCTGCTTCATGCTCTCGTCTGGACCTGGAAAAATTTATTAATTTTGCTTCCAATTTCCACCACTCCATCATTTCACATGGTCCATCTCTGACACTTCCCTTCCCTTCCTTGACCTCTCTGTCTCAATTTCTGGTGATAGACTGACCACCAATATTCATTACAAGCCTACCGAATCCCACAGCTACCTTGAATACAGCTCCTCACACCCCGTTTCCTGGAAGGACTCCATCCCATTCTCTCAGTTCCTTTGCCTCCATCGCATCTGTTCTGATGATGCCACTTTCAAAAACAGTTCCTCTGACATGTCTTCCTTCTTCCTTAACCGAGGTTTTCCACCCATGGTGATTGACAGGGCCCTCAACCATGTCCGGCTCATCTCCCGCGCATCCGCCCTCACACCTTCCTCTCCCTCCCAGAATCACGATAGGGTCCCCCTTGTCCTCACTTATCACCCCACCAGCCTTCGCATTCAAAGGATCATCCTCCGCCATTTCCGCCAACTCCAATATGATGCCACCACCAAATACATCTTCCCTTCACCCCCCCCAGCGACATTCCACAGGGATCATTCACTCCGGGATACCCTGGTCCACTCCTCCATCACCCCCTACACCTCAATCCCCTCCTACAGCACCTTCCCATGCAACAGCAGAAGTGCAACACCTATCCCTTTACTTCCCCTCTCCTCACCGTCCAAGGGCCCAAACATTCCTTTCAAGTGAAGCAGCATTTCACTTGCACTTCCCTCAATTTAGTCTACTGCATTCACTGCACCCAATGCGGTTTCCTCTACATTGGAGAGACCAAACGCAGACTGGGTGACCGCTTTGCAGAACACTTTCGGTCTGTCCGCAAGCTTGACCCAGACCCCCCTGTCACTTGCCATTTCAACACTCCACCCTGCTCTCATACCCACATGTCCATCCTTGGCCCGCTGCAATGTTTCAGTGAAGCTCAACGCAAACTGGAGGAACAGCACCCTCATCTTCCAACTAGGCACTTTAGAGCCTTCCAGACTGAATATTGAGTTCAACAACTTTAGATCATGAACTCCCTCCTCCATCCCCACCCCCTTTCCGATCACCCCTTTTTTCAATAATTTATATAGATTTTTCTTTTCCCACCTATTTCTATTATTTTTAAATGTATTTCCATCCATTGTTTTATCTCTACCTTTTAGCCTATTTCGATCCCTTCCCCCCACCCCTTCCCCACTAGGGCTATCTGTACCTCACTCGTCCTGCTTTCTACCCTTAATGTCACCTATTAGCACATTTCTTAGCTAATATCACCACCGTCAACAACTCTTTGTCCTTTTGTCTATGACATCTTTTGGCAATCTCCACCTATCGCTGGCCCTCTATCCAGCTCTACTTGTCCCACCCCCCACCCCCTTAAACCAGCTTATATTTCACCTCTCTACTATTTTTCCTTAGTTCTGTTGAGGAGTCATACAGACTCAAAATGTTAACTGTATTCCTCTCCACAGATGCTGTCAGCCCTGCTGAGTTTTTCCAGGTATTTTTATTTTTGTTTTTGTTTTGGATTTCCAGCATCCGCAGTTTTTTGCTTTTATCTGATAGTTGTTGACTTGTGTCAACCATTGTATCTTAGAGATCTCTCTTCTCTCTAACATTTCTTTTATGCTGGCTAGGTCTGTTCTTAGCCTTTTTTTCAGTGACACTTTTCGTCGAATGAACATTATCCCAAAGAGACCGATTATCAACACAACGTTCTATGGGCAAACCTTTATCACATTGCCCCTAGTTCTGTCAGTATATTGGATAAGTAAACCTCCATATCTAGCGCTTCTACTAAGACCAGCATTTCAGCAGCTAAGGTGCCTTTCACTACCCTTTTTATTTTCTTGGCCTCCCAAGCCAGCGGGCAACATTTATCATTCTTTCCCAGCAAAAATATCATAAACCCTTCTGTGCTAGAGTACCCACCTGGAAGATTGGCATGTGAAGCATCACTAAAAATGACCAACCTCATATCTTCTGGATCACCCAAGGCTGGAAACTTGAGCACACATCCCTCCGAATTTATTTTTTAAGATGTTTTATTTGCTCTCAGAACTCCCTCAACCATAGCATGTTTCATCATGGTACTCAGCTCCAGCACATCTTAACTAGCATCAGGCCTAGTCTGAGTGCACAACCAGTTCAACTGCCCAATGAAACTTCTCAACTGTTCCGTTGCTTCCTTGGTAGCAGGATCCTCTTTTTATGAGCATCCAACCCGAGTTATTGGGATATTGTTGATTCAATGTCATTCCTAACTTGCTCTCCTTAATGTCTAAACCTATGTATTTAAAGGCCCCTGAAGCCTGACTTCCAACAGTGAATTCCTTCTTTATCTTCTCGCTTAACCATTGTTCAAATTCTACAGAGCCTCCCCACAGAAAATCATCAACATTCATGATAAAGATTCCAGCTAGTTTTTCCATATGGTACCTGTAGAACATCGTGGGATCTGCCTTTATCTGAACGCAACCTGATTTCAACAGGACAGACCTCATGGAAAAATATCATACTCTTGATGCCTCATTCAATCCATAAACACACTGGCTCAATTTCCATAGCTTTCATTCTACATCACTGGCTTCATTGGGCGGTTTCAAAAAAATTTCCTTTTGAAACTTCTCCCTCTATAAAAACACAGTCTTTATGTCAATCGATTTGCACTCCCAGGAATAGGATGCCAAAATAGCTAAAAAAAAAACTTCAAACTCACTTTCCCCACTCTGAGTCCACTCTGACATCCTGATCCCCTAATCTCTCTTCAAAGCCTCAGGCTACCAATTTCACCTTGGCCTTATATGTGGAGTACCTTTTCTGTACAGATTACCTGTGAGATAAAGCTGGCTGTTCTCTGTCAGGTATTTCAGAATATACCCCAAATTCCTTCTAACTTTCTAACTCTTTCCGTTTGGCTTCCTTTATCAGCTTGTTTTCCCATTCATTAGCAGCTACTAGAAACTCTCGGTCATAAAGACTTATACTTTTATTGACATTGCTAGCTTGCTCCCTAGTCCTCGTTCTTTAAAGCTATGGCCTCTACACACATTCCTCTCCCTTTCTGGACTACTACTATATGATTTTTCTTCCATACGAGCAGAACCCCACTCGCAAGTCCATGATTTTGTTTCTAGGGTCACGGCCACTTTCTGGTCCACTGTCAGAACTCATACTGCACTTCCTAGGTTTCCACATCTTTACCTCAGTTTGCCAATCGATAGGCCTCGTCTCCTGTCCTTCATCCTGCACATTTAGCTAATGTTTGTATTTGGCAGTGGCCTTTCCTGCTCTCCCTATAATGGTGGTATCCTTCCATACAGTGGTTCTTTCTGGCATGTATGTTATCTTTGTTCCTACTTTGGGTAGTTGCCCTTTTGGACGAATAGCATTACGTTGTACCTCAGTACTTTGTTCATAGTGAATGAATCCTGTATCTGCCATCATCTGCTCCTCATAACTACCGTGTGTGTGTGTGTATGTGAAGTGCATGATGCCTGCTCACGTTCTATGTCCTGTTCAGAACCTGTAAAGGTATAATCAGTACCAAGTAACTGCAAAGAACATACCCTAACAGTTTGATTGCCATGTTGCACAATTACTACTTTCCCATCACTCCCTATTATCTTACCAAGTCCTTTCCACTCTTTCCGGCCTTCTGTTTTTTGGTATACCATGTCTCCCTGTCTAAACTGTATTTCCGATGGTCTTAGGCGGTGCTGTAGGGCCGGCCGAACTTGTTCTGAAACCTCAGCTTTAATGAAAGCTTTTCTGACCACATGCAAGGTGTTCAAATGAGCGGAAAAGGTGGAATTAATGCTAGTCCCTTCTAGAACAGGGAAGCATCCAATAACACCGAAGGCAACTTCAGATTTCTTCTGTTTACCAACTGATACAGACATTTGCAGGGAGCCCTTTGCGTGCGCCGCCCGTGCTAGTGCCTTTTGCAATTTACAATCTGGTTGATCAGTCAATAATTTATGTAACATGTCATCTATTACTGCATGGCTTCTTTCATAAAGACCATTACTAAACAGGTTTTCAGCTGCAGTGTGCATAACTATGATGTTTAAATTTTCACACATATCTTGCAATCTCTCATTGGCAAATTCCCCACCATTATCTGTGAGGAACTTTGTTGGTGTTTCTAATTCTGTTCCTACCCATTTCTCCATGACCTTATAAACAATGGTCCTTTTGTTTTTACCATGTATTACAGTGGATAGGCTAAATCTGGTTGCCATATCTATGAAGTGAAGTAAAAAAAAAAACCTCTATCCTTGCTCCAAACTTTCAAGTCCATTGCCCCTGCATTGCCCTGGCTAGTGGCAAGCTCATAACAGGATGCAGTGGTGTCTTGCAATATTTAAGACAAATTGCACACTGAGCAGCTATTTGTTCAATAAAGTAACCATATCCTTTATCGACCACTCCCGCATCTCGAAGTAGAGTCTTCAGTTTCTGTGGTGCTGGATGTGTAAACTGTCTATGTAATTTCCAAATGATCTTCTCTTTGTCCACCAAATTCGCATTCTCAGCAGTTAACAGAACGTCATGAAATTTTTGATGAGAAATCTCTGGTTTCCTTAGTGGCAAGCAGTAATGGCCTGTCTGAGTAAAATGGAGATCCACATTTTTTCCAAACGTAACTGCTCTATCATTCTTCATATCTATCATCATCTGAGCCTTCTTCATTGCAGATCGACTTAACAATAGTGGTATCTTGCTAGAAAACACATCAGTACTGATAAACAGATTGATCCCTGCCATCTTACAAGGTAGGGCCACCCGTTTGGAGGATGTTAATGGGGAAAATTTTCTTCCCGTCGGGCGGGCTGGGCGGGAGCGGGCACGGGCGGGAGTGCAGCCGATCGCCACTCATGATCGTTTGGCTGCTGCCATTTTGCATGGGGGCCCAATGACTTGTTTATCAATTCACTTGAAACAATTTATTAAATTAATAAAGCCTTCAAGAAACCTCATCCCACCCATGGATGAGGTTTCATGAAAAATGCGTAGGCCACCTGGTCTCTTCACCTTAAGGTTGGACGGGCAGCCCTGTTAATCATTTCAATTAGTTTTTAAATGGCCTTAATTGGTCTTTGACAGAGCGGTGGGCACAAAGCCGACTCCAGCGCGCGGCTGCCGAACTGAAGATCGGAATGATGCACGGTGACATCAGGACGCCGTACATCACCATGCGTCATTTTACGTGTTGGTGAGCAGGGTCCGCCCCCACACACCAACCAGAATATTCAGGCCAATGAATTGTCATCTCTGAACCAAGCATGTCGAGATTTCATACTCCTTGACCTCTGTCAATCTGCCTCATCGAGAGACTCCAGATCGCAGTCAAGCCAGCCCATGCCTTATGAAAATTATGACAGTCCATTTTAAAAATAACAAAAAGAATAATGTTTTGGATTTCTTTTATATTGACACAACACGGAATATAAGAAACAAAGCCATCATAAAAATTCGGCCAGAAAAGGTTGCGATTATAATGGGTGGCTTCAGGAGTTGCTGAACAATAAATTGAATAAAACAAGAAGGAATGTCAAAGGGATATTGTCAAAATATCTACACAATTCCCAGTTTGAATTGGGATGCAGCTGACCTACTATCCAAATTCAAAATGTTTAAACGGCATACAGACCTATGGTTTCTTAATTCAGGAGTGTCTGAACCAGACAAGCAAGCCATAAAAATTCACCGCGCAATTGGAAATGAAGGTCTACACAGGCTGAACATGTCAGGATTAACAGAAGAGCTAAAGGATCCCCAAAAGTTATGGACTACATTGGAAGACAACTTCAGAATCAGATTAAACTTCCCTAATCATCGACTAGAGTTCATGTCATTTCAACAACAGCTTACAGAATCCATAGGCCACTTTGTTACCAGATGCAGAGAAAGTGTATGTACTGAGAGTTTTCAAACACAGAGCTAGCAGAGCTAGCAGACAGAATTGTTGAGTTGGTGATCACATTCACTCCCATGGAAGCATCCCAGAAAAGGGAGGTGGTGGCATTGTGATATTGTCACTGGGCTAGTAATCCAGAGACCCATGGTAATGCTCTGGGGACCCGGGTTCAAATCCCACCAGATGGTGGCATTTGAATTCAATCAAAATCTGCAATTAAAAGTCTAATGATGACCATAAAGCCATTGTTGTAAAAACCCATCGGGTTTACTAATGCCCCTTTAGGGAAGAAAATCTGTTGTCCTTACCTGGTGGCCTACATGTGATTCCAGACCTATAGCAATGTAATTTACACTTAACTGTCCTCTAAAATGGCCTAGAAAGCCACTCAGCTGTATCTAACCGCTACAAAGTCTAAAAGGAATGAAATCCAGTGGAACACTCGGCATTGACTTAGGCACTAACAATGGCAAACTCAGCACTGTCAACCCTGCAAAGTCCTCCTTACTAACATCTGGGGGCTAAAGCCAAAAGTGGGAGAGCTGTCACACAGACTAGTCAAGCAACAGTCTGATGCAGTCATATTCATAGAATCATACCTTACAGACAATGTCCCAGACACTACCATCACTACCCCTGGGTATGTTCTGTCCCACTGGCAGGACAGACCCAGCAGAAGTAGTGGCGCAGTGGTAGAGTGATGGGAGGGAGTTGCCCTGGGAGTCCTCAACATTAACTCCAGCTGCCTTGAAGTCTCATAGTATCAGGTCAAACTTGGGCAGGGAAACATCCCATACCAACAACCCCCCCAACCCACTCCCCCCATCACCCCATCATCAGCTGGTGAATTATGTTGAACACCACTTGCAGGAAGCACTGAGCGTGACAAGGGCACAGAATGTACTCAGATGAAGGAACTTCAATGTCCATCACCAAGAATGGCTCAATAGCACCACTGCAGACCAATCTGGCCAAGTCCTAAAGGACATAGCTGCTAGACTGGGTCTGCAGCAGGTGGTGATGGAAACATCAAGAGGGAAAAACATACTTGACAAACCTGGCTGCCGCAGATGCATCTGTCCATGACAGTATCGGTAGGAGTGACCACCGCATAGTCCTTGTGGGGACCAAGTCCCGTCTTCATATTCAGGATCCCCTCCATCATGTTGTGTGGCACTACTACCATGCTAAATGAGATAGCAGTCCATGTCTAAATGCAGCAAGACCTGGACAATATCCAGGCTTGGCTGACAAGTGGCAAGTGCCAGGCAATGAATATCTCCATCAAGAAAGAATCTAAACATTGTTCCTTGACATTCAATGTCATTACTATAATTGAATCCCCTGCTATCAATATCCTGGGGGATACCTTTAACTAGAAACTGAACTGGACTAGACATGTAAATATTGTGGCTACAAGAGCTAGTCATAGGCTAGGAATCGTGTGGCGAGTAGCTCACATCCTGACTCCCCAAAGCCTGTCCACCATCTGCAAGGCACAAGTTAGGAGTATGATGGAATACTCCCCATTTACCTGGATGAGTGCAGCTCCTGCAACACACAAGAAGATTTATACAATCCAAGACAAAGTAGCCCACTTGATTGTCACCACATCCACAAACATTCACTCCCTCCACTCACGATGCACAGTAGCAGCAGTGTGTACCATCTACAAGATGCACTGCAGGAATTCACAAGGCTCCTTGGACAGCACCTTCCAAACCCACAACCATGACCATCTAGAAGGATAAGGGCAGCAGATTGATGGGAACACCACCACCTGGAAGTTCCCCTCCAAGCCACTCACCTTCCTAACTTGGAAATATATTGCTGTTCCTTCACTGTCGCTGAGTCAAAATCCTTGAACTCCCTTCCTAACAGCACTGTGGGTATACCTACACCACATGGACTGCAGCGGTTAAGAAAGCAGCTCACCACCAACTTCTCAAGGGCAACTAGGGATGGGCAATAAATGCTGGCCCTGCCAGTGAAGCTCACACCCCGTGAATGAATTAAAAAAAAGATTCCAAGCAGATCTAGCAACTCAAGACTGGACAACCAAGAGGCATTGTGGGCCATCAGCAGCAGAATTGTACTCAACCACAATCTGTAACCTCATGGACCTGCATATCCCCCACTTTACTGTTACCACCAAGCCAGGGGATCAACCCTGGTTCAGTGAAGAATGCAGGATGGCATGCTAGGAGCAGCAACAGGCATACCTAAAAATGAGGCGTCAACCTGGTGAAGCTATAACACAGGAGTACCTGCATGCCAAAAGCATTAGCAGCAAGTGATAGACAGAGCTAAGTGATCCCACAACCAACGGATCAGATCTAAGCTCTGTAGTCCTGCCACATCCAGTCGCGAGTGATAGTGGACAATTAAACAATGCAGTGGAGGAGGATACTCCACAAATATCCCATCCTCAATGATGGAGGAGCTCAGCACATTACTGTAAAAGATAAGGCTGAAGCATTAACAACAATCTTCAGCCATAAGTGCCAAGTTGATGATCCATCTTGGCCTCCTCTGGAGGTCCCCAGCATCACAGATGCCAGTCTGCTGCCAATTCAATTCACTCCACGTGATATCAAGAATGGCTAAAGGCACTGGATACTGCAAAGGCTATGGGCCCTAACAATATTCTGGCAATAGTACTGAAGACTTGTGTTCCAGAATTTGCTGTGCCACTGGCCAAGTTGTTCCAGTACAATTACAACACTGGCGTCTACCTGGCAATGTGGAAAATAGCTCAGGTATGTCCCATCCACAAAAAGCAGGACAAATCCAACCTGGCCAATTACCATCCCACTAGTCTACTCTCAATCATCGGTAAAGTGATGGAAGAGGTCATCCACAGTGCTATTAAGCAGCACTTGCTTAGCAATAACCTGCTCACTGACACACAGTTTGGGCTCCGCCAGGATCACCCAGCTCCTGATCTCATTACAGCCTTGGTTAAACATGGTCAAAAGAGCTGAACTCCAGAGGTGAGGTGAAAGTGCCTGCATGGGGAATATAGCTAAATTCCTTCTAGTTGTGGCAAAGAAGTACCAAGCCTCGCATAAATGGCAGTGTTCATTCCCCCATGGATTCCAACACCCAGGAGAATCGATCAGAGAGTTTTGTCACTGAGATCAATGAGATTGTCAAAACTATAATTGTTTTAAAGTAGAGATAGATTGCTGAAGTAAAGCTTTGATAATTAACGAAATTTGCTGTGTTTGCTCTTGCCTCTGCTTTTTTCACTTATTGATAAACCTTATTCATACCTTGTAGTCTGAGATACAAGTTCTGTCAGAATGTTATTTGTCTATCAGTTGAAGAGTCCAGGAGAATATGTGGGCATTTTATGCAACTCAGATTCCCTGCAAGTGAAATTTAACTTCGGCAGATGTGTAAAATGGTGATAATGAACTGACCGCCTGTTATATAAACTTCCTAGTTTTCTATTCCATTGAAGTTAATGGAAGATCATTGAGTGTACTTCAGGTGGGATTGTTGCTTGCCTGTTTCCTACCCTCTCCAAAATCAGGCTGGGGTGGGAATTCATGGGAATGGGGCAGTAAGTGTAGTACCACAAATTTCAACTCACTGCTCCTCCATTTTTGTCCAAAAATGGGGATGAGAATCATCTCCAAGTAATATGTGTGATGTTGAAACAACTGTAAACTTAAAATTGAAACAAAATCGAGTGGTACTATAAGAATCTACCCTAAACATGCTCAGTTACAGCTGAACAGCAATCAGCAAGACAAATGGAATGTAGCCAAAATACAACGGAGCATGTTATATTTAAATTGCAAAGCATTTTGGGATGTTCTGTGGTTGTGAAAGGCAATATATAAATGCAAGTTCTTTCGTTCATGCTTCAAATATTGTGTCTAGTTATGATACATATACAAGGAACATGGGTAAACCCTGGAAATGGTGCAGCGAAGGCTGCATTATGAGCTAAAGATCAGAGATACATAAGTTTTTCACCAATGAAAGGTGATTGAAAGAAGACCACATGATGGATTATCATGGCAAATTGTATAAAAAAGGAACACTACCTCAAATTAAAGTGTGACTGTAGTGCAAGGAGCACAAGCTCAAATTAGCAGAGGGCAAATTTTGAACTCATTTGACAAAGTTGTTTGTGTAATGAGTAATGAACACTAAAATTGGACATCTGCTTAAGATAAATGGGCTAAGAATGATTAAATAATCGAAGAAACAGCTCGATGCTTTGATGGGACAGCTATATTTTTTTTATTGTAAGGATGGGCCAAATAGTTTTCCTCAGTTATAGCTATCATGAGGTCCTTTGCGTTAAGCTTTTAACTGGTTCCCAAAAAAGCATTGCGAGCAAACTATTTGTAAGTTGATTAAATTTTGCAAATTAGTGCAATAGTGCCTGTTTGTCAGAATATAATTGGCTTCATATTTCATGAGATCTCCACTGACATTGGAAACAATATTGGTCTGAAAGCAACATCTGAAAGATTAAGTACTTGTGTCTTCAGGACTGAAATGTAAGATACATTTTTGTGCAGGGTGACATGTCCACTTTGTATATTGTTAGTGAGATAGCACAAGGCACAGGGAATGGTGCTGCACACTGAGATTGATATTTCTCAGGCTGCATTAATACTCTAACAAATAAAAAATTGGTTTAGATGGGTGCAAACAAAAAGTGACAGTGTAATTTTGAAAATTGCTCAGTATACCAAAGTCTTCTGTTGTGAGATTGCACCACCTCCTGGTCCCCCACCCATCGTAAAAGTTTCACCCTTTTTTGAGTTTCCAAAGAAATGTAGGTAGTCAGGTTGCTTATGTTTGGGTCTGTAAATACTACAAATTAATTTCAAACTTCAGATGTGTGATGTTGCTTTCTTCCTTCAGCATATGGTTTTTGGTCTGTCTAGGATCAGTGGGTCTCATTGAAAGCATTGTGGTGGAGGAAATGAATGTTTAAGTTGGCGTGTAGGATGCCAGTGAAGTGGGCTGTTTTGTCCTGGATTGTGTCGAGCTTCTTGAGTGTTTTTGGAGCCGTACTCACCCATCACACTCCTGACTTGTGTCTTGTAGATGGTGGACAAGGCTTTGGGGAAACAGGAGGTGAATTCCTCACCACAAAATTCCCAGTCTCTGACCTGCTCTTGTAGCCACTGTATTTATATGGCTGGTCCGGATCAGCTTCTGGTCAATGATAACCCCCAGGATGTTGATGGTGGGGGATTCAGCAATTGTAATGCCATTGAATGTCAAAGGGAGCTAGTTAGATTCTGTTTTTGGAGATGGTCATTGCCTGGCAGTTATGTGGTATGAATATTACTTGCTACTTATCAGTCCAAGCCTGAATGTTATCCAAGTCTTGCTGCATATGGAAACAGACTGCTTCAGTATCTGGGGAGTTGCAAATGGTACTGAAAACTGTGCAATCGTCACAAACATCAGCATTTCTTACCTTATTATGAAGGGAAGGTCATTGATAAAGATGGTTGGACCTAGGACACTATCTTGTGGAGCTACTGCAATGATGCCCTGGGACTGAGATGATTGGCTTCCAACCACCGTAATCATCTTACTTTGTGCTAAGCTTGACTCCAGCTGGTGGAGAATTTTCCTCCTGATCAATTTTGCTTGGGCTCCTTGATGACACACTCAGTCAAATGCTGCTTGGATGTCAAGGGCATTTATTCTTACCTCATTTCTTGGTGCCCTTTCTTAACCTGTTGATGTGGCACAAATACAAAGGAAGAAAAAAGAAGTAATCATGATTAGATAAATTGTATAATTTTCATAACTCCTGTTACAACCATGTGAGGAGGGTTGAAATGATTCCCCCATTCCCCGACTTCAGGTTTGACTGTAACAGGGGGCAGAATATTGTGCTCGTCAGGCGGATGTGCACCTGACTTGAACGAGCGTAAAATGACGCGTGATGACGTCGGGCAAGAGTCCCGACGTCATTGTGCACTCATGCAATATTTCAGACAGCGGGCGCATGCAGGAGTTGGCAGTGCATCCGCCGACAAGTAATAATTAAAGTAATAATTAAATGAAAATTTTGGTGAAAAGGCCAAGTGGCCTTTGGATTTTTTAGGAAACCTCATTCATGGGTGGGATGAGGTTTCCAAGAGCAAATAAAAATTTTAAAATTTCATTCATAACATGTCCCTGCTCATGTGACAGAGTCACATGAGGGGAAATTTTTAACTTACTTAAGTTTTTAATTTTTAATTTTAAAAATCTTCAGATCCCTGAAGCAGCCCTGTGCCTCAGGGAGCTTTTTTTGCGTGCAACCACGTGCATGCACAAACCCGTGCACATGTGCAAACTTCAGCGCCTGCTCTCCTCCCACCGCGCCCCGGCAGGGCTGAGCACTACAGCACGTGTATCATGCTGGCTGGCCATTAATTGGCTAGCCAGCATGAAATTATGGTCAGAGCCCAATCGCGGTCTGCGGTCAGCTTCCCGACCGCTCCCGGGCCCACCCACCGAGCCTGCACAACCAGCGGAAAATCCTGGCCAGGGTTTTGTGTGAATTTAGAGAAGATATGCTTTGCCAATTCGGCAGGAGTCCCACTATTTATGCTTTCAAATTGTAAAGAATTAGTTGGACAGGTTTCCTTAGGTTAAACAAAGAACAAGATAAGTTTATTGAAACTGTTCCCCGAATTAAAAAAAAACTGTATAATTCGCAACCACCATTCATACAGCACACACATTTGTCTGGGCCCACACGCACACCAATACAGATGGCAGAGTAAGACAATAGGCTAACAGCATGTAAATAGTTCATAAAATATGAAAGAAGAGTATACGGTTAGCTGTTCCTTGGCTGATCTCGACAAGGTGATTTCACTATGTGGCCATTTTGTTCAGTTGCCTTACTGGGTATGGAGCAGAATTTCACATTTTTTCCAAAAAGGTCTCAGTTTTGCAGTAGATTTCTCTTCTCAGGATGGTTACTTTGCAAAATCAGACACAATACTTCCAAGAGAGAGAGGCAGAGAGACACACAGCTTCAGCAGCCTGTCGAGTATGATGTTATTTTGTTTCTCTCTCTCCTACTTGGTAAGCAGTCCTTAAAAATACCTTGTTAGCTGAATATTCCAGAGAAATTCTTTTAGTTCATTTCTGCTGCAGTTTTTGTTTCAAAACAGGTAATTGCATTTTGCGTCTTATCTCAGAAACATTTGAACAATCTCAGGTTGGTGTGAAGCCAACAGGGGAATGGGGTCTTTCACACACCCCAGGTGGTTGAGTGTCTTTTCTTTCCATCCCACTTGGTGGAATGCGATCTTGTGTATTGTAATAGTCTGGGCAGTTGCTATTGTTGTTAGGGTTCCAGTTTCTTTAAAATTCAGCTGAAAAAGAAAATTTTGAAACTATATTTTTAAAAAGCATACCCTCGTAACACTTTTTTATCAAAGCTAAAGCATTCACCATGCATTGTGATGACAGATTTCGGTTATGTTGCAAGAGCTGAAGAGGCTATTGTAGGTTTTTTTTTTCCTTTTAAGAAGAAAGTAAAGAGGGTAAAATGCCTTGGTTGCCAATTTGTGGAATGCAATCCAGGTGTTAGAAATCACTCCTTAATAAGGGTAATAACAGGTTCCAGAAATGAGCAAATTTGTATCATACTGTTCTCTTCATGATTAGCTGTGAGTGAATGAACACTTGCAAGAAAAAGAAAGGGATATGAAGATCATTGTGGACATTTTGCATAACCAATAGATGCTTTTTATGAGTTAGAAGGAAATTATTTTATTGCATTGTTATAAAATATCACTGTTTTCTTTTACCTGGGTTAATTTGGTCAGCTCATTGAACTTCTGGCACTAAAACTATATAGTATTGGCAAAAATGGTACTCATTGTAAAGGCCACCTCCTACCAGCACCTTATTGTTAACATCATTCCTTCCATGCTAAATATCTATTGCCTTCTTTGTCTTATTTTGGACAATAAAATCTCTATAGAGAAGTCAGAAAACTCTATTGTAGCACCCTCATTCATGCTTCCTTTGTTCTCAATAGTTCAAGACCTTATTCCATGATAATCTCTTGGGGTGCAGTCTTGACTTAAATGCTGCAGTAGACCATGTGGTCATCCCTTCTACAGACAAGGTCCCAGTAGAAGTAACAAATAATGTTAGAAACATTCTCTCGGATATCAAAATTAATCTGATCCAGGAAAATGTTACAGGTTCAGGGTGGAATTACACCAGAGAACAGCAGTCCTGATGAATTTTCAGCAACTCATCCTCTGCAATGTGGGAAGTCAGGGACACTTCCAGTGTCCAGGGCAACCATGTGTGCAGGAAGTGTCTCCAGCTGTAGCTACTCGAAATCCACATTTAGGAGCTGGAGATGTGGCTGGAGTCACTGTGGAGCATCCGCAAGGCTGAGATCTTTATGGATAGCACATACAAAAAGCTGGTCACGCCGCAGGTAAAAGTGCACAGGCAGAAACAGAATGGGTAACACCAGACAGAGTAAAAGCAGTATGCAGGTAGTGCAGGAGTCCCCTCTCCCTCTCTAACAGATTTTGCATTTTGGATACTGTTGGGGAGATGGTTTCTCAGGGGAATGCAGCAAGAGCTAAGTCCGTGTAACACAAGTGGCTCAGCTGCCTGGTTGGTGGGGGCGGGGGCGGGGGCGGGGGGTGGGGGGGTGGTGGGGGAAGTAAAAAGCATGGAAGAGCAATAGTGATTCGGGGTTCTATCATAAGGGAAACAGATAGACATTTCTGTAGCTGCAGATGTGACACCAGGACGGTATGTTCCCTCCCTGTAGCCAGGGTCAAGGATGTCACTGAGCAGCTGCAGGGCATTCTAAACGGAGATGGTGAACAGCCAGAGATCATGGTCCATATCGGTACCAACAACATGGGTAAAGAGAGGGATGGGATCTTGAAAGTAGAATATAAGGAACTAGGAAATGAATTAAAAAGTAGGTCCTCAAAGATAACAATCTCAGGATTACTCCCAGTGTCACATGCTGGTGAGATCAGGAATAGGAGAATTGACCAGATTGAATGCGCAGCTGGAGAGATGGTGTAGGAGGGAGGGATTTAGATTCCTGAGGCATTGGGACAGATTCTGGGGAAGGTGGGACCTGTGCAAGCTGGATGGGTTGCACCCCAGCAGGACCAGGACCAGTATCCTAGCAGGGATATTTGCTAGTACTGTGGAGGAGGGTTTAAGCTAGAATGGCAGGGGGATGAGAGTCTGAGCGGGGAGACACAAGAGAGGGAAACAACTATAGAAATGAAAGACAGAAAAGTGGAAAGCAAAAATGGAAATTAGAGGAAATAAGGGCTAGCAGCAGATGGGGCCATAGTACAAAAAATGTGTAAAAATGTTAAAAAAAACTAGTCTAAAGGCATTATCTGAATGCACAGAGCATTCGCAATAAGGTAGGTGAATAAACAGCGCAAATAGATATAAACGGGTATGTTTTTTGCAGCGAGGTATTAGGAAGGGAGGATTTGCAGTCGGGAAACTCAAGTTAAACATCACATCAGGATTTATGGAGTCATCCAATTTATCGTAACCTGAAATCATTGGACTGTAAACATGGAAGAAAAAAGCACTCTTCACAGTGGGAGAAACCATACATATGTTCTGTGTGCGGACGAGGCTTCAACTGATTGTCAAACCTGGAGAGACACAAGGACACCTGCACCATGGAGAAACCTGGGAAGTGTGGAGACTGTGGGAAGGGATTCAATTATCTGGTTATGCTAGAAACTCATCGGTACATTCACACCAGGGAGAAGCCATTTAGTACACTGAGTGTGGGAAGAGATTCACTAATTTAACCAACCTCCTGAGACACCAGCTAGTTCACAGCGGGGAGAGGCCGTTCATTTGCAATAAATGTGGGAAGGGATTCACTAATTCATCCCACCTGTTGAGTCACCAGCTAGTTCACACTGAGGAGAGACCTTTTAAATGCACGGACTGTGGAAAGTGCTATAAAAGTTCGAGGGAACTGATGCACCATCAAAGTGTTCACACTGACAAGAGATCATTCAGCTGCTCTCACTGTGGGACTGGGTTCAGGCTTACTGTATGCCAGCAAATTCACACTGGGGAGAGGCCATTCACCTGCAAGGAGTGTGGGAAGGAATTAATTCAGTTGTCGACTCTGCTGACACACCAGTGAGTTCACACTGGGAAGAGACCATTCACCTGCCTCAAGTATGGGAAGGGGTTCATTAATTCATCCAACCTGCTGAGACACTAACTCATTCACACTGGGGAAAGGCCACTAATTCATCCCACCTGCTGACACAGCAGTGAGTTCACACTGACAAGAGACCTTTGGAATGCCTGGATTGCGGGATGTTCCGGGAACTGACAACCCATCAACGAGTTGACACTGACTAGAGACCATTCAGGTGATGTCATTTTGGTCTGAATTTGGGCAATCATCTCATCTCACTGTACGCCCAAGCACTGACACTGAGGAGAGAATGTTCAGCTGCCCCGAATGTGGGAAGGGAGTCATTTATCTGTCTCACCTGCTGAGACACCAGCAACTTCACAAGTACCTACACTAATTGGATTTTACTGTTAATCACACCCGGGACTGACCCCCATTCATTGGGTTCTGTTTCTGCTGATGTCCATAAACTCCAAACCAGTTATAGGCTTTAATATTTTGGTTAAAAGTCAAATAAATCAGCTTTGTGTTAGAATAAAATGATTGCGAATAAGAAGACATATCTGCAGAGTGACATGCATATCCAAGAGTATCCAAGAGTACTTGATATTTAGGAAGGACAGGCAAAAAGGAAAAGGAGGTGGGGTGGTGTAGTTAGTTAAAGATGAAATCAGTGCAATAGAGAGCAAATCTATATGTAGAATCAGTCTGGGTAGAGCTAAGAGGTAACAAGGCGCAGAAAACATTAGTGGGAGTTGTCTATAGGCCTCCTGTTAGGAACTAGAAAGTTTAAGTCAGTTGTATCTGTATTTGTGTGTGTTAGGAATGAGTTTTAGCTTTAATGTTTAAGTTTGAATTGTATTTCTGTACTTGTGTGTTAAGAAAGGGAGAACTTAATTTTAGTTTCACTTTAAAAGGTGTCTGCATTCTAATGAGATTTTATGACTCTTAAAGGGGAGTTAAACAAACAAGGTAGAAGAAGAACTGTGTTGTTGCTTAGCAACAGGGGTTCAGAGGGAAACCCCCCCCCCCCCCCCCACCCCACACACACACACACACACACACACACACACACACACAGAGAAACCGAAAGAAGTTTGAGTTCAGTTGGTCAGTGTGCTCTAAAGTTGAAAGGAGTTGCCAGCAGAAACAGTATAGGAGAGGGACAGATAGCAAGCCCAAACTAAAGTTGAAATTAGCTGCCAGAAGAGGCTAGACAGGAGGGAGCTGCAGGAAGTAGGTTTCCCAAAGAGCAGAAGAAGGGTCCCAAGAAGACTTTCTAGTCAAAGGGAAGGAATCTGGAAAAGGTCCTGTTAAGTGAAGTTAAGAGTGAGAAACAAATAAAGGCTCCAAGCTTAAAGGGAGAACACTGTAGGACACAGAGTTGAAGTAAAATACGCTTGTGAGAAGCCAGAAGACCCAAGGAGACAGTTGAAGGTCTGTACTATGGGCATGTGAAGCAATGGTGTTCTGTTGGCATGGCTGAGTCAGAGAGAGAGAGTGCATGGAAGAAAGACTGAATGCATGTGGCAATCCAGGGGAAAGGACCATCAAAAAGAGTGTTTGAAACTCTGGAGCTGGACACATGTGGAAGGTGTCCAAGAGAAAGCTTCAGTTTGGGAGAAGATTCTGAAGCGAGTTATTTGAGGGTGGAGATTGAAAAACTTTGTGTGAAAGGCATAGTTCAGTGAGACAGTGTGACAAGTGCCTGGGGGGAGTTGATGAGAGATCAATAGCATTTGTTTGGGGTGGCATCTGTCACTTGGTTTCAGAGTGTGGCATGCTTGACACAGGTTACCTATTGGTTTACATGGACTGTGTAGTTATTGTGAACATCAGCGTGTAAGATAGCTTTTTTAACTTGTGTTGTCCTTATGAATCTGTATATATCTGTAAAGATATAGTTGTGGGTGAAGGAGTATTGTAATATAGTTCATCTTTTCCTATTTAATAAATGGTTTGTACTTTTGTTTAAAGTTTATCAGCTGACTCCTGTGACTCTGTTCAGTATCCACTTTCCACATAGCTAAACAAAAAGTAAAAGTGAGGATCTATCAAGCCGGGTTCCACACTGGGATCTGACTTGTCCAGTAGTAACATCAGATGAGATCATAACATTCTAAGCAGTATTGGTAAGGTAAGGGAATGCATTACACAAGAAATTAGAGATGCATGTAACAAAGGTGCTACAGTAATTATGAGTGACTTTAATCTAAATATAGACTGTGCAAACCAAATTAGCTATAATATTGCCGCAGATGAATTCCTGGAGCATGTACAAGATGGTTTTTTTAGACCAGTACGCCGAGGAACCAACTAGAGAACTGACCATTCTAGATTTGGTATTATGCATTGAGAAGGGGTTAATTAATAATCTTGTTGTGCGCTTCCTTTAGGGCCCAAAACTAGGGGCGGAATCATCCCAGGTTTGTACTAACTGAAGTAGTGGGCAGGTAAAATGGCGGGTTTTCACATCATGTTAGCCCAAACCCACCGCATTAGGTTTGCATTCCCAGGAAGCGTGCCATTTTAATGGCAGGGATGCTTTATTTGCCCACCTCACCGTCACCTCACTGCTTCATCAAGCCGGGCGCCATATTTAAAGTCCAGCCGTGTGTACACATCTCAGTGCTTCCAGCCCATGACTACTGCAGAGAAGATGTCTATGAAAGGCAAAAAGACTGCAGCCCCCAGGTTTAATGATGCATCACTAGAACGCCTTTTAGGTGCTGTGGAAGCCCGCCGTGATATCCTCTACACCAACCCTGGCCACAGAATGAGCAGCGGCATGACCAACCAAGCTTGGGAGGCGGTGGTAGTGGTAATGCTGCACAGAGGAGGTTGGCCATTCAATGCAGGTAGAGGATGAATGATCTCATCCGTGCAGCCACGGTATGGCAACCATCTCATCACTCTAAACTCACACACTCAAGCCCATCAGTCATTGACTGGCATCTCACTCACTGCCAGCTCAAGGGACATCACCACCCATTCTCTCATACATACCCTCACATGTCCATCTGGCCTCATCTCCTCAGCCCTCATCATCTTGAGGCCACTTGCACAGATCAACATATGCCCCCACACACACCCTGGGTTACCCTCATTCCCCAGTACAGCCCTCATCCTGCAGCTTCTTCCCTTGGCTGAGGCCACTTCTCCCCTTTCACCAAGCAAGACCAAGCTGCCATTGAAAAACCACCCACATATGGCTGATCTGGTAGGTAGAGACTTGCCATGAGCCCTCCTAAATTTGATGTGGTGCTATCTGTGAAGCCTGGCACTGAAGATTGCGAGTGCTGACTGAAACAAGTTACGCAAACAAACCTTGAAGTCCTGAGCAAAGTGCAGCCCACCAGGTGCATGTGGCTTATGTGCTGTTGTGAAACACATCGGTGTGTTTTCCTGCCAATGTGGGTGGACAATCCACCAGGGGGAGGGGGAGGATGGGGGACGATTCCGGCAGGCAGGCCTAATAATGATATACTGATGTATTTCAATGAGGTTCCCGATGTACATCGGCGAGCTGAGCAAACGATTGTGAACTGTTTTCATGCCTTCGTGAAACCGATCTCGCCATATTGTCTGCTCACGCCACCAAACACTTCCAATGCCAGCAGGCACAGAAAATCCTGGCCTAGGGCTCTCAGTCTCAACAAAGGAAACTATGAGGATATGAGGGATGATTGGGGAACTTCATTAAAAGGAATAACAGTGGATAGGCAAAGGCTAATATTTAAGGAACGAACGCATGCATTACAATAATTATACATTTCTTTCTGCAAAAGCACAACAGGTAAAGCAGCCAAACCATGACTAACAAAAGAAATAAAAGATAGTATTAGATCCAAAGATGAGTCATATAAAATTGCTGGAAAAAGGAGCAAGCCTGAGAATTGGGAGCAGTTTAGAGTTCAGCAAAGGAGGACCAAGAGATTGATTAAGAAGGGAAAAATAGAGAGAGTAAACTTGCAAAGAACATAAAAGTGGACCATAAAAGCTTCTATAAATATGTGAAAAGAAAAAGATTACTGAAGACAAATGTAAGTCCCGTACAGTCTGAAAGAGGGAAATTTATAATAGAGAACAAGGAAATGACAGAATAATTAAACAACTACTTTATTTCTGTCTTCATGGAGGAAGACACAAATAACTTCCCAGAAATACCAGGGAACCAAGGGTCGAGTGAGAAGGAGGAATTGAAGGAAATTAGTATTACTAAAAAAAACAGTGCTGGAGAAATTAATGGAACTGAAAGCCAATAAATTCCCAGGGTCTGATAATCTACATCCAAAGTTTCCTCAGGGAGGTGGCCATGGAAATAGTGGATGTATTGGTTGTCATCTCCTAAAATTCTGTGGATTCTGGAACAGGCCTGGCAGATTGGAGGGTGGCAAATGTAACCCCACTATTTAAAAAAGAAGGGAGAGAGAAAACAGGGATTTACAGACCTGTTAGCCTAGCATCAGTAGTAGGGAAAATGGTAGAATCTATTCTAAAGGACGAGATAACAGGACATTTAGAAAATATCAATGAGATTAGACAAAATTAACATGTATTTATGAAAGGGAAATCATGTTTGACAAACCTACTGGAGTTTTTTTAAGAACATAATTAGCGTAATAGGTAAGGGAGAACCAGTGAATGTGGTGCATTTGGATTTTCAGAAAGCTTTTGATAAAGTCCCACATAAGAGGTTAATGTGCAAAATTAAAGCACATGGGATTGGGGGTAAAATATTTGCATGAATTGAGAACTGGTTAGCAGACAGGAAACAGAGAGTAGGAATAAACGGGTCTTTTTCAGAATGCCAGGCAGTGACTAGTGGGGTACTGCAGGGATCAGTGCTTGGGCCCCAGCTGTTCACAATATATATGATTTGGATGAGGGAACCAAATGTAATATTTCCAAGTTTGCTGATGACACAAAACCAGCTGGGAATGTGAGTGATGAGGAGGATGTTAAGAGGCTTCAAGACGATTTAGGCAAGTTGAATGAGTGGACAAATACATGGCTGATGCAGTATACGTGGATAAGTGTTAAGTTATCCACTTCGGGAGGAAAAACAGAATGGCAGAATATTATTTAAATGGTGATAGATTGGGAAATGTTGATGTACAGAGGGACCTGGGTGTCCTTGTACACCAATCACTGAAAGCAAGCGTGCAGGTGCAGCAAGCAGTTAGAAAGGCAAATGGTATATTGGCCTTCATTAAGAGAGGATTTCAGTACAGGAGTAAGGATGTCTTATTGCAGCTGTACACGACCTTGGTGAGACCACACCTGGAGTATTGTGTGCAGTTTTGGCCATAGAGGAATGCAGCAAAAGTTCACCAGACTGATTCCTGGGATGGCAGGATTGTTGAATGAGGAGAGATTCGGTCGACCAGGCCTATATTCACTGGAGTTTAGAAGAATCAGAGGGGATCTCATTGAGACATGTAAAATTCTGACAGGGCTGGACAGACTGGATACAGCGATGATGTTTCCTTTGGTTGGGGCCTAGAACAAGTGGTCACAATCTCAGGATACAGGGTAGGCCATTTAGGACTGGGAGGAGGAAAAACTCCTTCACTCAGAGGGTGGTGAACCTGTGGAATTCTCCACCACAGAAAACTGTGGAGGCCAAGTCACTGAATATATTTAAGGAGAAAATACATTGATTTCTAGACTCCAAAGGCATCAAGAGATATGGGGAGAGAGTGGGAGTATGGCGTTGAGATAGAGGATCAGCCATAACCATATTGAATGGCAGAGCAGGTTCGAAGGGCCAAATGACCTACTCTTGCTCCCATTTTCTATGTTTCAGTGTTTTAACTCAGATGCAAAACCAAGTCCAATATGTTCCAATGAGATTTAGAAACCTCCACCTCTGTTTGAAAGCTAACAGCACAGCTCCCAAGATGAGAATAATACTGTTCAAATTATTTCTGCTTAGAGGTAAAGACCAACTATTTTTGTGCAAAACTATTCAATAAACATGTTTCACGCCTTATCATTATTTACATCAGATTGCTCTACAAACTGGAGGAATCACCTAAAGATGAGACAACATGGGCCAGAATTTTCAGGCCTCATTGGCGTCAGGCATCATGGCAAGCAGGGGCGGACAATATGGCAAGAAGGCCAAAAATCGGTTTTATGCCTTCATGAAATCAGTTTGCAATTAGCTGCTCCACCAGTCAATGGTCGCATATCAGGAATAACATTTTAATATATTTGCAACCAATTATGAGCCCTGCATGCCAGAATCATCCCCCCACATCAAATTTACCACACACACATTAGCATGACTTCCAAACGGCATGCTTCATGACTGCCTTTAAAAGGCATGCACCTGTTGACCTGAACTTCGAGGGGGATACAGAAGTGAGTGCATGCAACCATGTGCAGTGCTCATGAGTACTGCCAGTAGGACATTAAGGAAGAGGTGCTGCGCATTCATGGGTGGCACAGGCAATTCATTTTTTTTCTTGTCTGGTTTTCAGTGCAGTGACGGGCCAAGGGTTCCAATGGAGGTCAGACCGGGTGGTGGGAGGCAAGGCAGCACAGATACACTGAAGGAAATACTCAAGCACATGCCAGGGATGTGGGGAGAGGGAGAGTTGAGTGAAGTGGCCAGGCAATTGGAAAAGCTTGTCAAAAGTGTGCATTTTTCCACAGCTGAGACTGTTCAGCTGCAGATCCATTGACATGCTTGGAGTCGGGCCTCTGTAGCATTTCTGCCCACTCAAGCAACACAAAAGCATGAATATGCCACCAAATACTCCAGAACTTTTCACCCCTCAGGCGCAGACTGCAAATTAATGTGTATTTTAGGGGGCAGTAGAACAATTGGCCGAAAGGGCAAGTTGTTGCATCCCCTTGCAAAAGATTGCCATGGTGCTGTCACTGGCAGAGGTGCTCACAGCCCCTTGCAATGCCTTTATTAAGATTTGGACCAGTATCCATCATGGTTCATGCTAACAGCATAACCTTGCAGTGCGGTTTAGGCAAATACCTGTGCCTGAGCTGAAAGCACAGCATGCAGTCCAATGGTCAAAGCTACAGCCAATCGGTAAAGTGGGAGGGGTTTTGGACTGCCAATGAGTGCACTACACACTGGCCATCCAAGTGGTGGCCAGTGCTCTCATGCATGTGGGAATGGGCCTTGACACTTAACTAACAGAGGTTCTTAGTACACCCATGCTAACCCATGTGTCCTTCTCTTCAATTCTGCAAGAGGAGAACATCAGGCTCATGGAGCCTGGTGATTTAGCGGTATGCCTCATGGCTTACAGAGACCAGAGGAGAAGAAGAAGGGAGCAGCGGAGGCACCTGGCTCAGCAAAGGGATGAGCACCTCCCTCAAGTTGAAGGGACGGTAGGGCCTGCTATGCACACAGCTGAAGATCCACAGCGAGCCGTTGCTCATAGGCACCTCGCTAGACCTGGTGACCATAGAAGGTGCCTATGATTCCTGTAGATGACTGAGAACGAGTGGCACTGAAGACTGCACATGTATAGGGAAATGATCAGGCACATATGCCACCTGTTGCAGGATTTAGTGCCATGGAGACATGGAGGGCATCCACTGCTTGTAGCCGTGAAAGTGACCACGGCGCTCAATTTATACGCCCGCTGCTCCTTCCTGGGCTCCACAGATGACCTGTGTGGAATCTTTCAAGCCTCTACATACAGTTGTTTCCAGAAGGTCATGGACTTCATCTTCACGAAGGCACAGAACTTTCTTCATTTCGCCCAGGATCAGGAAAGCCAGGAAGCAAGAGCACTGGGATTTGCGCAGATCTCAGGTTTTCTTCAGATGCAGGGTGCCATCAACTGCACTCACGTGGCGCTTAGATCCCTGTGGCAACAAGCAGTCAGTTACGTCAACTGCAAGAGCTTCTACTTGCTAAATGTTCAGCTGGTGTGTGACCACCAAAATGCATCCTACAGGTCTGTGCATGATTCCCAGGGAGCATCCATGACTCCTACATCTTTAGCAGGTCTCAGATCCCTGACATTTTCCATGGTCCAGAGAGGCTGCAGGGTTGGCTCCTCGGGGACAAGGGCTGCCCACAGAGGACGTGGCTGATGACAGCTGTGCGGCAGCATCAGAGTGCAGCAGAGTGATGGTATAACAAGGCTCATGCCGTGACCCGGACTTTGGTAGAGCAAACGATAGGCATTTTGAAAATGAGCTTCTGGTGCCTCAATAGGGCCGGTGGAGCACTGTAATACAGTCCCCAGAGGGTGTCGCACATCATCATCGCTTGCTGCACACTCCAAAACCTGGCGCTGCAAAGGGAGAGTACCTGGCAGAGAGTGAGATGAAGGAGTTGCACATATCCTCCAATGAGGACAGCATTGAAAGGGATGTCGATGATGAGGTCCTCATTGGTGAAGATGCTGGCAATGAGGCCATTGCACTGGCCAGATGAGGCAGTCGCGCTCAGGAGGCTCCCATGGCCGCAAGGTACTTTTTAAAATTAATTTACGGGACGTGGGCTTTGCTGGCTAGGCCAGCATTTATTGCCCATCTTTAATTGCCCTTTTGAAGGTGGTGGTAAGCTTCTTTCTTGAACCACTGCAGTCCCTGTGGTGTAGGTACACCCACAGTGCTGCTAGGGAGGGAGTTCCTGGATTTTGACCCAGCGACAGTGAAGGAACGGTGATATATTTCCAAGTCAGTATGGTGTGGGCTTGGAGGGGAACTTCCAGGTGGTGGTGTTCCCATGTATAGCCTGCCCTTGTTCTTCTAGATGGTAGAGGTCATGGGTTTGGAAGGTGCTGCCTAAGGAGCCTTGATGAGTTCCTGAAGTGCATCTTGTAGATGGTACACACTGCCACCACTGTTCGTAGGTAGTGGAAGGGGTGAATGTTTGTGGAAGGGGTGCCAATCAAGCAGGCTGCTTTGTCCTGAATGGTGTCAAGCTTCTTGTATGTTATTGGATCTGCACTCATCCAGGAAAGTGGAGAATATTCCATCACACTCCTGACTTGTGCCTTGTAGATGGCAGACAGGTTTTGGGGAGTCAGGAGGTGAGTTACTAACTGTAGAATTCCTATCTAGTGAACATTAAGTACAAGTAATTCACACCCCTGCACCGTTGCACTGCATCTTCTTAACTCTGTTGCTACATCTTGGTGCGCCCCCAACATCCACAGTGGAGGTTGAGACAGCATGCTGTCTGTGATGACCTTGGCAGGCCTCGAGTCTGCTTTCGGGATTCTTTGTGTGGCAGTGGCACCCTTTTCGATCTGTGGGAGAGGGGATTCAGATGGGCTGGACACTCTCAGTGTCACCCGGGTGGATGGCCCTAGGGTGTGCACCTGCTGATCCTCTTCCCTATGGATGTCCAAAGGCCCCTGGCTGACTCCTTGAGAAAAAGGGGAAGCCAAGATTGAGCTGCCCACACCCCTCTCGTGTTGACACTGTTGGAGGCCAACTATGGCATCAGCGCTGGAGTTCAGCCCGCGCAGCAATGCAGGACCATGGTCCTGGACCAAGGCCCCCATCCAACCAGTGTTGACCTCAGTGCATTGGCATGCTTGCGCTAGCAGTCCAGACTGAAGGCAGACGGACTCCTCCATCATGCCTTGCAATCTGAGGAGTGCAGCGGATATCCATAGAACCATAGAAAAGTTACAGCACTGAAGGAGGCAATTTGGCCCATCTTGGCCATGCCAGCCCAAGGACACCCAGGTGCCCTTTCTAATCCCTTCTTGATGCTGTGACTGAGTCCTGAAATATGACGCGGACTCAGCAGATTTCTGGCCTCCAGCTTTCCTCCAAGTGCCGAAAACCTGGGAAGTCCCTCCTGCTGCCTGCTGTGGATCAGACAGTGCAATGTGCTTACTAGGTTGTGACCCGAGGCTAGAACAAGATCCCACTGAGATGTGTGTTTCTGCGCTGGTGGACGGTGTGGGTGAGCACTGTGACAGGTCTTCAATGAGGATGCCTTCATATTCCTCTTCTGAGGTGTCGAGTCAAGGACCTGGCTTGTGGACCCCCCTCGGCTGCTTTGCAGATGTGCTGCGAAAGCAAGGAGAGATAATTAGCACATGGCAGGGGACTGCGGAATAGGGGAAATAACTCACAGCATGGCTGTCTGATGGATGTTGCACTGTTGGATCCTCACTTGGTTGAGCACTACTGACCTCATTGTCAGCACAGGAAAGGTCCAGATCATCACCGGCCAGCTGGATGACTCTATTTTCAAAGTCTGTGAAGACCTCGAAGTCAGGCATTCCTCCACAGTCCACGACTTTTCCCTTTCGTTGTGTGCCAGCTTATCCTGCATGAATACAGATGGAGAGAGTGTAAGCAGGATGTTGCCAGGTCAGACAATAATTTGTATAATAGACAGGATGCCTGTCATGTGTGGTTGGTGAGTCGTGCCATGGATAGGATGAGGACATGATCTGCAGGGCAGATGAAGGTGCGTGTGAGAGTGTGAATGATGATGTCCCTTGAACCGGCAGTGAGTGAGATCCCTGTGGATGTGTGATGGGTTTGTGAGTTTGTGAGTTGAGAATGATGAGAAGGGTGACTTACCCTGGTGGAGAGGGTGAAATCATTCATCTTCTTTCAGCACTGGGTGGCTGTCCTCTTTTGTAGCTTGTTGGCGCTGACCACTGCCTCACATGCTGGATTGGTGACCTTGCTTGCTGGCCTTTACCCAAAGCAGGGGTAGAGGACTTCATGGCGGTCCTCCACTGCATCCAGTAGGTGCCAGAGGGAGGCAGCATGTTTCCTCCCTTTGGCAGCCAAGGCTTTGTAGCAGCTTACGATGCCTTAGACAGTGCTAGCTCTGTGCAGGGGCACCCTTTAAATATGGCATCCGGTTTAGTGAAGGCCTGAGGTGACAGTGGCGTGGGTGAATCAAAGGCTGCCCCGGCAGTGTGTTTCCTGAGACTGCATT
This sequence comes from Carcharodon carcharias, assembly GCF_017639515.1. Classification (NCBI taxonomy): domain Eukaryota; kingdom Metazoa; phylum Chordata; class Chondrichthyes; order Lamniformes; family Lamnidae; genus Carcharodon; species Carcharodon carcharias. The sequence continues at coordinate 70,860,170 of NC_054474.1, read as the reverse complement.
ATTACTGAGGAGGGACATGCCAGGAATGGGCCGATATGGCGCGAAAACCCGCCATTGCAACTGGCAGGTAAAACATCCTTTTTCCCGCCCACTACTCCACTTGGTGCAAATCTGGGATGATTCTGCTAGTGCAATCTGACATCTCAGCTCACTTTTAATGCCTTACACAGGAATTGCAATATTTGCTCATTCCATCTAAAACAGCAGGGCCTGGATTTTTCAGTGCTAATGATAACAAACTGTTAGTGTTTGCCATCATTATTCCACTGAAACTGACAGCAACTTTGGGCGTCTGCATAAAAAACACAGAAATTTAGAAGTTGCTGCTAGTGACTCTATGGACTGAATTTTGGGAGCTCCCGGCTGGCATGTTTCCAGTGGGTTGGCATGTAAACTGGGGTGGGTACCCATCCCATCATCTTTGCACCCACCCCCAAGCTTACCCCTATATACAAAAGTTGGGTGGGTGCTGAAATTGGCAGCCCACCCACCATATTTTAATCAACAATTAAGCATCAATTAGGCTTGTCATCAAGCCTATTGACCCTAATAATATTCTGTCCACGCCATAATACATTTGGCATGGGCAGTAGAGCAGAAGCGAGAAGCCCGGTTTTTAACCTGAAATGGTAAAAGGGTGGTGGTGGGTAGGGGGCGGTGGTTGCTCTTCATGGGCTACCCTTTGCCGATCGCGGGGCCCACCCTTACACTGAACACTCCCTTCCTTCCTGTCCACTCCCTCCTTTAAAAACACTCATTCCCCCCACTGCCCTGCTCCCTAACTTCCCCTAACCCTCCTGCCCCATGACCTCAGACTTACCTACTCTGGGGATCCTAGGCCTTGGTCTCCACTCCTCACCTGGAGTCCCAGCTGATGCCTACATGACACTGCCAGGACTGAGGGAGCTGCCGGCCAATCCCCAATGAGGGGCGCAAATCCCACTCGGCAGCACTTTATTGCTGTTGGGCGGGTTGACATGGAGCATGTCAGCTCCATGCTGACATGGTTTCTGGGGGTGGGGGAGGTTTGCCGTCTGTCCCTGCCCACACCCCTCCCCCACCCCGCGTATTATTCCACCCTATGTCTCTCCAGAAGATGTGCTGTTATGGTGCAGCCTGTGTGCAATCCCTATGCAATCAATGAATTGACAGAAATGTCACTTTTACACTGTTAATCTCACTGCAAAGGCCCCTGGAAAAGTTACACCTTGTTAGATTAGGTATGACAGGGTTGTTATTGGTGTATCAACTTCATAATTACTATGAAACACCCTCACTGGCTCAAATATCTAATTTTATACTGCCATGTGATTCAAAATAGCTATTTGGCCCATTTGAAAAATGAATATAAAATTCTAATGCACCTGGCAATAATCTTGCTGTACTTTCTGATGATATTGGCATGCTATTGGAGCCATCTGTCAGTTAACCCAGAGTTCACCAACCAGAATTTGGTGCAACCAAGTAAAGAATAAACTAATTAATGGCAATAAATTAATTAATGGAGAGGATCAATTTAAAAAGCATAGGTGATGTTGATGAAATTCCTATCAAAAAACATGTGGACACAATGTCCTAAAATTTCATTCAAATTTCTGGAAGTTGTTATTAAATTGCTTTTATTGCTAACTATGGGCATGTCAAATATGGATGTTGAAAAAGATATCCCCTGTGATGTTTGAAAAAGATTAATAATTATTAATCCATGATTATATTATTATATTAAGATTATACTTTTTAATGCTTAAGATGTAGCATAAAGGGTTATCTGTAATGATAGCTACTGAGCATGTCCATAAGGAGCTATGTCACATGCTCAGTAACTATCATTAGAGACAGTGATGTCACAGTGATTTCACTCACTGAGAGAAGATGAGTGAGAAGCCTATGTCTTGGTCTTAACCTTCGTAAAAAGTCATAATGTAAATAAATATGTTTTTCAACAAAAGACCATTGCCTCCAGCAAGATCTCTTGCAAAGTAAGAAGCTAACGAATCCCAAGATAAAACCGTGATAACAGATGGTGGAGCAGTGACTACACCCACAGAGATACAGTAGAAAATGGTGGGAGAAGCCTCAAGTGAAGCCCAGCAGCAGTGCATCTCTGTGGGTGAAGGACATCAAGGCCAATCCAGCAACCACACCGGAGACGATAAAATAATGAGGGAAGCCCAGCAACTGGCAATTTAAGCAACACGGGAAAAGACAACCTCGGATTAGGGTGAGAAATGGCTACTAATTTGCCCCTACCAGAACTATTTCAAAATATAGAGGGCCCCAAACAGGCTGAGCAATGACAAAATTGGCGAAGACATTTCACCCAGTATTACAAAGCCTCAGGTCTTGCAAGGAAAGGGAACAAAGATTAAGTTAGCACTTCATTATATGCTGTTGGAAGCATAGCAGACGATGTGCTGGCTAGACAGTGGATAAGTGAAGAGACAGCCTCCTACAAGAGATGCCATCAGAGCTTTTGATTCATACTTCAATTTTTGTAAAAATATTGTCATTGAGAGGGCGAAATTTAATTGGTGCAGTGAAAAGCAGGGTTAAGGGAAATGCCCTGAAAAGGCACCAACCACCATTTTCCAATGTCCCCATTGTGGCAGGAAGAAAGTCCACAGGTAGGAACAATGTCCAGACAAATTGCACAGTAACATGGCTGTGGCAAGTTAGGCCATTTTAAAGTTGTCCGCCATTTCAGGAAATTTGTATTTACAAGACAGAAGGAGAGATATGTTAAAGAAACCTCCATTCAACAAATTTGAGAACTTGGCAACCAGAAAAGCACCTTCCTTGGAGAAATAAAAGAAAATACAAACCAATATTGGAGTGCTGACATTGATGTCAATGAGCATCTAACCAAATTCAAGCTAGACACAGGAGTTGGTTTCTCTGTGTAATCTGATAGAGTTTCTTGGCTGAATAAAGTGACACTGCAATTCCAAGGTCCAAGGGGGATCAAGTTAAATGTTCAAGGCCAGCTAGATACAACAATGAAATAAAAGGATAGAGAAATTTCTGAAACAACATACATTATCAAGAATCAACAATGCTCTTTTTTGAGCAGTAAAGCTTGCATAGCTCTGAACCCGCTTCTAAAGGTTGGTGAGGTCAATGCAAAAACACATGATAATGAATTAAGAAAGGAATTTCCCATACTTTTTGGAGGTTTAGGTAAGTGGAAAACCATGTATCACATTACACTCAAGATGCATGCTAAGTCCCTTTGTCTAGGAAGGCCCCACAACCACTTCTGAAAAGAGTCAGGAGTGAGCTTGAGGCGATGCTGCAACAAGGAGTCATCTTATCAATCCTAAACGAACTAGGTGGTTCTCTGGTATGGTGTCAGTCCCTAATCTTCATGAGCCTATTCATATCTGCATTGATCTAACACACCACAAGGCAGTTGAAAAAGAAATACATGCATGGCATCAGTGGATGAGAATTTGGCCAAACTTGCAAAAAGTACCATCTTCACAAAACTTGACACCAACAGCAGATTTTAGCAATTGCCATTGGACCAGGAGTTCCAACATTTAACTACTTTCATTAAGCCCTTTGGATGGTACTATTTTAACTAACTGCCTTTTTGCATCACATCAGCTCCTGAAGTGTTCCAAAGGAAAACATCTAATATACTGCAGGGCATTGATGGCATTATATGCCACATGGATGACATCTTGATCCATGGATCAATGAAACAGGAACAGAACAAACAGGTCAAGGAAGTTTTACTCATGCTGCAAGAGGCTGGCTTGATGCTCAGCGACAAATGTGAGTTTTCTAGGTCCATGATAAAGTTCCTAGGGCACATTATGAAAGTAAATAGGATTACCGGAGACCAACAGAAAATGAAGACAATAAAGGAATTCGTGCCACCTAGAAATGTTACGGAGCTACAAAGGTTTATGGGCATGATCAACGAGCTAGGCAAATCCCTGCCTCACATTGTCCAAATAAATGAACCCCTCAGACATCTGTTATGACAAGACCAGGCATGGTGCTGGACTGAGCATCAGCAACAGTCATTCGAAAAAATCAGAATAATGCTAACATCTTCAGAGGTCCTAACCCACTATGATCCAGAGCTTCCTACAATTGTGGCTGCTGATACATCTGTAATGGGACTGGGAGAGTGCTATTCCAGGTCCAAAGTGATGGCAGAAGAAAACCTGTTTACTACTCATCCAGTTCATTAACTGAGACTGAAAGTGTTATGCTGTGATCGAAAAGGAAGCCTTCGCAGTGACTTGGGTGTGTGAAAAATTTTCTTATTATGTATTGAGCATGTATTTTAAGATTCAGACTGATCACAAGCCATTAGTAACCTTTTTGAACACAAAGGAAATAGCAACAATGCCACACAGGATTCAATGATTCCGACTTCGACTCAAGCAATGCAATACTACTGCGGAGTACGTACAGGGTCAATATCAGACCACTGTCCAGGATACCTGCCACATACCCAGTATAGGAAGACAAAATCTTCATAGCGGGAGTTCAAGCCGTTTTAGACTTGGCTACCAAATACTTGCCAGCAACTGACCAGAAGTTGTACAAATTTCATATGGCCCAAACACAAGATGAAGACTGTATCTAGATTTGCACATTCTGCCTGGATGGATGAACACATAGTACATTCCAAGCAACCCTGTTTTGAGGCAGTATTTTGAACAGCAGCACCACTTCAGTGTTGTAGGCAACTTCCTGGTATATGATGCAGAGTGGTGATACCACAAGCTTTCCACTGGAAGTCCTCCAGAAGATCCACCAGGGGTATCTTGGCATAACCAAGTGTCAAGCCAAGTCACAGCAGTCTGTATGGTGGCCAGGGATTTCTCACTCTATTGAACAGATGGTCTCCAGCTGTGTCACCTGCGCCATCCACAGGCAAGAGCAGAAAGAGCTACTTCTGTCCTCTTCCTTACCATCAAAGCCTTGGGAACACCTTGGCATGGATTTGTTTGACTATATGGGAAAAATATGTCTATAGTGATAGGCTATTAACCCACTGGATAGGGGTACAAAAGCTACATGGCCTCACCTCTGAAGCCGTTATTACCTCAATGAAGAAAATGTTCTCTACACATGGCATTCCTGACGTTGTCATCTCTGATAATGGACCATAATTCACCAACAAGTGTTTTCAATCTTTTGCAAAGTCGTATTGATTTGCACATGCCACAGGCTCCCCAAAATATCCACAGTCTAACAGAGAAGCTGAATGAAGAATATGTACTGTCAAAGACCTCTTGAAAAAGAATGAGGACTTCGAGCTCATTCTGCTTAGCTATCGTCCGACACCATTACATATTGGGTATGCCCCATGCAAGCCTCTGATGCAAACCAAAGACCCAACTTTTTCCTTTCCTTCCCCATTCCTTACTACCAAATGTCACATTGGAAGACCATCATTGAGCTAGGAAGAAGGAAGGAGCCTATAGAGCAAGTCAAGCTCGTACATTTGATCATAAGTTTGGGCTCAAGACCTTCCAATTCCTGGAAGGGGAGAGGTATGGATCAGAGAACAGAACCTTGCAGGAATGGTAATTAAGAAGCTATAGCATCCGAGATCATATCTGGTCAAGACACAATCAGGCATCATTCGAAGGAACAGATCTGCTTCTAATCTCAGTGGACAGAACACCATTAGCAGCATGGGGCAGAGTGCCCCAAATCTCAAGAGAGTGTCTACTGAAAAAAAATGAGGGAGACCAGGAGTGACAACCCCACGAACTGACCTCAGAGCAACAGGATTCCCATCTACCTCAGAAGGAGCTCTGCACCTGTTCAGAAAGACTGGTGAAACCACCAAAGAGACTTTCTCTTTAAGAGAAGAGACTTTTGGGGTAGGTGTAGGGGAATGTATGTATAATAGTATGGGGATAAAGACTCAGGGAATTAGGTTAACTCTAATGATAGCTACTGAACATGTGCATAATGAGCTATGTCACAGTGATGTCAACAGTGAGGGAAGATGATTGAGAAGCACATTAAAAAATAGCTTCCACTATTAGAGAATAGCTTTTGCTATTAGAGAATAGCTTCCATTATGTTTTTGTCTTACTTAATCTGTTTAAATAGTTAGTATATAACAAAAGAACATTGCCTCTAATAAGATCTCTTCTGGAATAAGAAGCTAACAAATCCCAAGATAAAACCACAATAACAGAAAAAATAGTTCAGTAGCAAAGTTGTAGAAGACTTACAATTAAAATACCATCTTCCATTATTACACTCCAATATAATAAAAAGTTGGATCCATGACTTGGGTGCAATTTTACCATGCCTCGTTCAGCCATTGTAGTTGACTATTAATGGAGTGAGAATAGGTTACTAACTTAATGGCTAAATAAGCAAATGCACAGTAAACTGACTACTGCAATGAAATAAAAACAGGAAATGCTGATAATACTCAGCAGATCTGGCAGCATCTGTGGGGAGAGAAAAGAGGTTATGGTTCAGGCCAATGACTTTCTGTCAGAACAACAGTGATCTAAAATATTAATTCTGCTTCTCTCTCCACAGAAGCTGCCAGACCTGCTGAGCATTTCCAGCTTTTTCTGTTTTTATTTCAGATTCCCAACTTCCACCATATTTTGCTTTTACATAAGTAATAGAATTGTGGCAAATTTTATCTTAGCTCTGGTAATGGGAAATGTATTTGGCACTTTGAATGGGGTGTTACCATGTACACTAAAGACTATAGGGAATTACAAGTGGACAGTATGGTTTTAGAAGCCATAAGCCATGCCTCAACAAACCATTAGAGCTCTAAACTAGTGGATGGGTACATTTCTGTTGGCACTTTAACCAGCTGGATTGATAACTAACTTGGCAATTAATGTCAATTTTCTTCCATTTCATCCCATCTCCACCTGAAATTGCTGATTCAGGATAGTCCCATTAGCTCTAGCACCAGATAGATTTGCTCTATCTCCTTTGAGTAGCTGTTCTTCATCTGTGAGTGTTGCGAGACTTTTCAAGCATGGAACATCAAAATTGAGTTAGATTCAGTTTTTACAAACATCTTCATGTCCCAGCTGTTGTTATACACATGGATATCCTGACTGACTTTTCCCTGTTTAGTTTAGGACTACCATCATGACTAACTCCTTGAAAGAATGAGATGATTAACACAGACCCGAGATTTAACCTTTCTGATCTGTTTGCCACCATAGCATTCCATTGAAAAATTGTGGAAAAGAGAAGAGTTGGGTTTGTATCAAACATGCACTGAAAGTTACTGCAGAGCTGTCAGCAAGAAAGATAAATGGGTGCTGGCATGCATCTCTAGGTGATGTGATAATAGGCTGAACAAGTTATTTTAATTAACTCTGTATAATATATTGGCAAAGCTACAATGTGAATATGTGTAATCATTTTACTTTTAGAAGGGCATTGACGCATTGGTAAGGTTCAAATAGGAGGAACCCAGAAAAAATGCAAATAGTCTGACAGAATTGGGCTTGTTTTCATCAGAGAAAAGATTGTGAAAAGAAACAGTCTAGATCATTAAAAGTCTGAAAGGCATGATCAGAATAAATGTAATCTTTGAACTAGAGAGATAGGAGGACAAAACTCAGAAATATCAAGTAAGATAAGAAATATAAGAAGAAGCCCTAGAGAATAGAAGATACACCTGATAGACTTACACCATGCCAATACTGGAAATCTGAAATAAAAACAGAAAATGCTGGTACATAAGATATCAGAGTAGGAGAAAACCACACAGCGCATTGAGCCTAATCTGTCAAAGGCTTCAACTCCACTTTCCTGCCCATTCCCCATATCCCTTGATTCCCTGAGGGACCAAGAAACTGTCTATCTCAGCCTCAGATATATTCAATGATGGAGCTTCCACAACCCTTCAAGGGACAGAATTCCAAATATTCAAATCCCTTTGAGGGAAGAAATTTCTCCTCAATATTCAGTAATACTGAACAGGTCTGGCGGCATCTGTGGAAAGAGAAACTGAGCTAATGCTTCAAGTCAATGCCCTTTCATCAGAACTGAGAAAAGTTAGAGACATAATAGATTTTATGCAGGTGAAAAGGGGGTGGAGGTGAAAAAGGAAGGGGAAAAGGTAAGATCTGTGATAGGTGGAAGGCAGGAGAGATTAAATGACGAAAGGGTTCATGGGACAAAACCAAAGGGAGTGGTAATGGGATAAGAAACAAAAGATGTGTCCAGAGGTGGTGGAAGAATAATGAACCATTGCCATCTGAAAGCAAAAAGAAAGAGAAAAACAAGAGAAAAATCAAAACCAGCAAAGAAAAAGGAAATAAAATGGGGGCACAGGTTACGATCTGAAGTTATTGAGTTTTTCCAAAATTTTCTGTTTTCTATTCCACCAATCCTTAATAAGAAAGCTGGAGAAACATCTGCTTTTAACATCACAAAGATATTAAGTTAGATATTAAAGCTAGTGCTCTGCCTATCTGTTCAAGTGCTCTGTCTATCTATTCAGGGATTTCAGGTAGATAATCCCATGGCACAATTTGTATAAGAACGAAGAATTCTCTAGATATCCAAAGGACTTTCATTCCTCAGGTAACATCATCTAAAAATAGATTATGTAGAAATTAATCTCCTTGCTCTTTGCGGAATCCATGTGCAAAATAGTTACTGTATTTTCCTGAGTAACAATAATGACTACACTGCAAAATAATTAATTGTATCTGAAGTACTTTGTGACATTTCTACAGATGTGATGAGATGCTATGATCAAAGTACTAATTAGCATCAATTAGTATTAGATATTGTTGTTGGAAATTTCCTCAGGGATTCACCCAATCAGCTACTGTAACTTCAACAGAAACCATGAAGGAAATTTAATCCCCCAAGGGATTGGAAGTAGATGAGAAGGTAAAATCTTTTAAATCTCTAACCCGACCTCAAACTGACTCCAATGTTTCCACGCCATATTGTCCACTTCCTGCCTCATTAGGTATGCACGCACAGGAAACACGCTGAATCACGGGCGGGCAGCCTTTGATTCGCCCGCCCTGCCATGAGCTCACCGCTGTCTCACTTCAGGTGGTATATTTAAAGTGCGGCCACTCACAGCATTCTCATTGTCTGCAGCCCAGGATTGCTCCACTGAAGACATGGCCCCAAAAGCCAAAAAGATGACTGCCCCCAAATTCAGTGAAGCCTCACTGGAACACCTTTTGGACACAGTTGAGGCCTGTCGTGATGTCCTCTAGCCCTGCTCTGGCTGCAGGAGGTCCAGCAAACTCACCAATCCAGTTTGGGAGACAGTGGCAGCAGTGATCAGTGCCAATGCTGCACAGAAGAATTCTGGCACCCAGTACAGAAAGAGGATGAATGATCTCACCCGTGCCGCCAGGGTAAGTCAACCACCTCATCACCTTCAATTCACACAAGCCCATCGCATATTCACTGGCATC